>NC_061866.1:16916154-17662367 GCF_907164915.1 Impatiens glandulifera | reverse complement strand
TGGATATTTCTGCGCTTTTCAAATGTTGTTTGTAATTGTCAACTTCTTTAAGGGCGAAAAGCATCTGGGTTTCTTTTTCAAGCACTCTCTGCACGCATGCATTGATTAATTAATTTGAGATAGAAGAGATGGGTTATTCCAGATTTTGTGTTCCACTATGTACCACCCTAACCAGTTAAACACAAAATCTCGAATGTATCTATGTGATAACTTACGTACCTCGTCGGATGTTGGTGTCCACTTGGTTTTTGGTGTAGTAGTTATAAGACGAGGAGAAGAAGAGTTGTTAGTTCCATCAGAAGCACCAGCAAATATGTTAACAGCAGCCTTGACAGATTGGAAGGGAGCACTCGTATCAATCTCTCCCACTAATTCTGCTGCTGACCTAATTGTCCTGGGAGTCATCATATTCTCCTCCGGGGATTTTGGAGATCCCATACGCGTCGTCCTTATGCTACCATACATTATTAATTTGTTGATCTTATTGTAACCTATATTATAGCTATCTATCTATCTAGCTTCTTCTATACATGATCCTATCTAGGTTCTAGCTCTAGCTCCATATCTATCTAAAATTTGTCTGTCTGTCTGCCTGCATGCATTATTGACCATGCATGCACACAAGATCGATCCACGAGGAGGGAGGGGTTAAAGAATCAAACAATCAAACTACCTTTCATTTCATATAAGTTATATGTCAACCGTTGAAAATAAATTTGAGAAATAGAGGTGGCGGACTGGAGACTTGACTGGTGGTGGAAATACTTTTACGGAGAATATTGTTATTAAACAAGAATACAAATAATTGACGCTCATCCATGCATTGCTCAATATAGTCAATTCAATGATTCTAGTCAAATTACAAAATCCATACTTAATCTATTCTACTCTCATTATGAATTGACTTATAATTGGGTGACTATTTTGAAAATATACCATGGGAAAAGATAAGAAAGAAAATTTGGAGGAGAGAATAGGAAAATAAGATTAGTTGTAATTAGATAGGTTGAAAAAATTTCTCCAATTAAGTGATGCAATAATTATTTTTTCTCTCATTCTCTCTATCACTCCTCATATGCATTAATATAATTTTTCATTTTTTTTCTTTCGTGATGATCAAGGGCGGAGGCACGATATAAAATCTACCCGGACTATAAATTTTTCACACAAAAATCAATATGATAAAATAATAAAAGTTGAGTATTAAAATCAACGTTGTTACTTTTTAAATTAAAATCTCATATACTCCGACAAGATAGGTTGGTATGACCTCATTTTAATGTAATTTCGTCTAGTTTCATCATTATGATTAATAATATGTCGCCATATAGAAATACTCGATCTAGGATCTCATTCCAAGATAGTTTCATCAAACCTAATTATTTGAGATTCGGAAGAAGATTCTAAACTCTTATTATAAATGATTGTATTTGTTTCGATCAACTCAAATAGACTCAAATAATGAATAATTATCAAATATTGGCTTAAAGAAAAATATAATATTACTTTTTTCCACTATAAATTTGACATTGAAAAGTCGTTGAATTTCAAGATTCTCAACCACTATATATCATATATTATGAAAATTCTTATCTTAACATTAAGATTATTAAATTATTCACTTAAATGATTAACACTACTGCAGACTTATCTTGGAAGTACAATTCCAAAAATAGAATATTATCAATAGCAAATTAATGAAAATAATTGATTTACTACTTGATTAAAGATTTCTAGCTTATTATCGAATCAATTATAATTGATTTGATTTTTATTTTATTTATATATTTGATTTTCATTTTATTGATATTTTATTAATATGTAATTTTCACTATTTAATCACTAGACTTCTTATGTAATACAAAAGCAAATACATGTAACAAAAATATTATTTTCCCTCTCTCAAAATTCTATAGAATTTTGAAAATTTGAGAGAAAAAAAAAATATTTTTATTGTTTGTAATTACTTGTGTATTACATAAGAAGTCTATTGCTTAAATAGTGAAAATTACATATTAATAAAATAAAATATCAATAAAATAAAAATTAAATTTATCAATAAAATAAAAATCAAATCAATTATAATTGATTTGACAATCAGTAACAAATCTTCAATCAAGCACCCAATTTGTGAATTGTGACCAGCCGAAGGTTATCTCCAAAGTCCAACGCTGTCATCTCTCCAAACACTGACGTTCGACCATCGTCTCATCTCCTCAATTGTTGGTAATCTCTACTTCTTGAATTTTAGCTTTAATCATTGCAATTTAAAAAATTAATTCATTATTCTTCCATCACAATTTATTTTATTGTCATTGTCATTTGTCAACTATGTTTATTAATGTGATGAAATTTGAAATGTTAAAATGGCTCCTATATAACTATAAGAAAGCATGAATCGGGTAGTTCCAAATGCAAAAGAATAAAGGAATGAGACAAATTTATTCAAAGTCAATTAGGGGCTATGGATAAATTTGAAGGGAATAAAAGACAATGTTCAGGGGATATAGGGTAGATGTAGACATTAATGTTGGTGTAGAAGAAAATGTGGAGAAATCAATGGAGACTCAAACACCTTCTGATAAAAGATGTTGATATTGGCCTAGAAGAAAATATAAAAAATCAAATGGAGGAACCTTTTGAAATAGATATTGATGTTAATGTAGAAGAAACTATGGAGCCTGGTTTGGAAGGGAATGATGATATTCCCAACATCTTTGATCCTAAAAATTGGGATAATCTTGCTCCTAAATTGAGGGATTTATTGGTGAAAAATATTCTCTAAGAGATGTGTTGACAGGAAAAGGTCCGAAAAATAGATCAAATAACAATCGTTTCACATCTGAATTCTATACTATGCACTTATCAAATGGGCAGAAGCATCATCAAGATTGGCTTGTGTATTGTAAGGATCTTCACAGAGTATTCTACTTTTGTTGTAAAGTCTTCAAGATCAAACGACAACTTTCTCAGTTAGCACATGATGGAATAAGGGATTGGGGGCACCTTTCTCACAATTTGATGCAACATGAACGAAGTTCAGACCATATAACTTTATACTTGATTTGGGTTGAGTTGTGTGAACGACTAGAAACTAATAAAATAATAGATAAAGTTTTGCAGGATCAAATTAAATTAGAGACTGAACATTGACGAAAGGTACTACAACGATTGTTTGCAGCCGTGAAATATTTAGCTAAACAAAGCTTGGCATTTCGTGGAACTAATGAGAAGATTTATGATGAAAGCAATGAAAATTTTATGACTTTAGTTGAAATAATTGCTGAATGGGATTCGACCTTGAAGGAGCATTTACGAAGAAAACAAAATCATGAAATTTAGTTTCATTATCTCATTCACAAAATTCAAAACGAGTTGATACTCTTGATAGCTGCTAAAATCAAAGGTACAATCCTGAAAAGAATAAAAGAAGCCAAGTATTTTTCAGTAATACTCGATTGTACTCCTGACATAAGTATCAGAAAAAGGTTACACTTTGAAATCATTATCGACAACATAATGAGAAAGCAGAGTTGTTAGTGTGAAGGCAATAATTACCCAAGCTCCTGAAATAAGAGAAGCTTTACATCAGTTTGTCGAGAAAACAACAGATTCTGATATTAAAAGTGAAGCCAAATGTCTAGCAGATTATGAACTTGGAAAATTTGAGTTTATTGTAGGGGTGGTTATCTGGTATAATATCCTGGCTAAAGTGAATATTGTTAGTAAACAACTGCAGTCTGAAAATATGTAGATTGATGTAGCAATGGGTAGTGTGAAGGCACTTATTGCATTCTTTAGAGAGTATAGAGAAGTAGGGTTTGAGAATGCGTTGAATTGTGCAAAAGAAATTGCTATTGAATTTGTAGAAAAATGAAGAAAATAGAGAAATTGTATTTCTTGTGTTTTTGTTGTGTTTCTTACATAAGACATCTAGTGCTTAAATAGTAAAATTACATTTGCAGAAAAGGAAATAATTAAATAGTAAAATCATGTAATTGATAATCAACGGTCAATTAGCAAATCAATTAGTCTAATTAATTGATTTATAAATCAATTAGTCTAATTGATTGATTTGCTGCTGATTTTCTCAACATTCCATTATTGGAATTATTTTTCTTCTAGAATAAGTCTACACTCCCCCTCAAGTTGGGTAGTAGATGTTAAGACTGCCCAACTTGTCACATACTTTCTCGAGTCGGCTTGGTGAGTATGTTAGTCACCTGATTGCGGGATGTAACATAGAAGAGTGTAAAGAGCCTTGGCAGAGATTGAAGAGGGTGTTGCCGATGAATTGTTGATGACATTCTTTCAATTTGACTGATTCAAAAATCATGATTCACTTAGTTAGAGGAGTGGATCTTGGCTCTTGGCACTTGGAACTTGACACTTGGCTCTTGACTCTTGGCTCTTAGCTTTTGGTTCTTGGTTCTTGGCTCTTGGCTCTTGACTCTTGGCTCTTGGCTCTTGGCTCAGCTCTTGAAATGAAAATGATAATTTTTGGACATATAAAATGTTGAAAAAAATCTGTCGAGACATGAATACGACGTTTGCTAAAAAGGAGAAAAAATAAATCTGTCGAGACACGAAGACGATGCTCGATACAGATTCGACTGAACTATGAAAAAAAATACACTGAGATTTGTGATAATAATTTTAGAGAAATATGAGATTATAGAATCATTTGAGTTCTCCTCCAATGGCTATTTCCACCATTGGAGGAGGCAGCGGAAAATTGTGAACAGGTTCCTTCAAGAAGGAAAAACCTGCTCTAATACCATGTAGAAAAATGAAGAAAAGAGAGAAATTTTATTTCTTGTATTTTTGTTGTGTGTTTTACATAAGATATCTAGTGCTTAAATAGTAAAATTACATTTGCAGAAAAGGAAATAATTAAATAGTAAAATCATGTAATTGATAATCAACGGTTAATTAGCAAATCAATTAATCTAATTAATTGATTTATAAATCAATTAGTCTAATTGATTGATTTGCTGCTGATTTTCTCAACATTCCATTATTTAAATTATTTTTCTTCCAGAACAATTCTACAGAATTGTATATTGATCTAGTGTTTCCAGAGAAGAAAAAGAAAAGTTCTTAAGAAAAAACATTTTGATGAGATTGACTCTAAAAATCAGCCATCTGAACCACCTATCGAAGAATCAAGTCAAGAATCCTTCAGAATTCATGACTTTTTTACATAATTGATGAATCAATCAGTTCATTGGAGAAAAGGTTTGAGCAATATGAGGAGATATTTGAGTTCTTATTTACGGCAGAGAAGCTAAAGTCCTTGGATTCTGTTAACCTAAAAAGAAGCTACAACAACCTTGAGAAGAAGCTGGAGAATGGTCACACTTCTGACATTAACGGTGAGGATTTATTAAATGAATTGGGACTATTACAAAAACATTTACCAAATGAGCTTGATTCAATCAATGCAATCCTAAATTTATTGAAAAGAGCTAATTATTATCCTACTAGTTGTCTTGCATATAGAATTATGTTAACAGTTCCAGTGACAGTAGCATCAGCTGAAAGAAGCTTTTCAAAGCTAAAAATATTGAAATCTTACTTGCGTTTAACTATGTCTCAAAAAAGACTAAATGCTTTGGTTTTGATTTCTATTGAAAATGAGTTCTTGGAAAAGCTTGACTATGATAGGTTAATTGATGATTTCGCATCTAAGAGTGTAAGAAGATCAATTTTCAGAAAATAGTATTGCGTTGGCTGATTCAAATTGGTAAAATTCTAGTACAATTGTATTGCATGTCGTGTCTTTGTAATAGATTTCAGACTTTTGGTCATTCCTTTTGAAGACAATGTAACAAGAGCATTTGTTATTGAAGTAAATTCAATAAGTTTTACCATAAAATTTTCCTTGATTTTTTTTTTTTTATCTTTTTGTTGTTGTGATCTTAATTGTTGGTATGCGTAGATATTTATTTATGATATTATGTTTTTAGTTTTGATATTTTTCTTTTTTTTAAGTACTTAGGGCTGCATTTGATATCTCGCACAAGGCCTTAAACATATTGGGTCGGCACTGATCACCATCGTGCACAATGATGTGATTCTTCTTAATATCGGTCCTCCACTTTTTCTACAATTGTTAAATGCATCATAATCTAAAATATCATGAGATTAGAACTTATCCTAAGAAATTAGAAATATTTAAAATAAGAAGATATTATAAAGAAATATTTTGAAAGAAAATTTAACTTTGCCAAATATTATCTAGTTCATATTCAAATAAGAGTATTATTTCAGTTTACGATATTTGACACGATTGTCCCTAAGTGACTGGTCCAAGACTTCCTATTTTTATAAAATAATTTTTTATCCATCGAATTGAAGAAGACATGTGCCTTATCACCATTTTTCGTCAATTTTGCCAAGACAAAGTATTATTATTTCCTCATAGTCTTTTATAGTGCGATGCTTAAATAAGAAAATAATTGCTTCAAATATAGGTATATAAATAATTATTAGTTGAAATATAAATTAATTTTCATATATATATATATATATTTTTGATTTATATAAGTATATAAATAATTATTAATTGAAATATTAATTAATTTTCATATATAAATATATATATTTTTTGTATCTTTGCAAGTGTGGAATCATGTAGAGGTTATCATGTGCAGATATGACATCATGTAATATGTTAATGTATAACTGTTGGAATTTTAAATTAATTATATAATTTCATAATAAATAAAATCAAATGAAATTTAAACGTGAATTAAATGATGAAATTGGATCTAAATGTATAATTTAAATTAATTAAATTGAATTAATTTAGATTTGTTAATTATATAATTAATATTTAATGGTTGAAGAAAAATTAACAAATAAAATGCATTTATTTTTTATTATAACTTGAATGAGAAGATTGCTATTAATTTATTAGCAGTTTAGAAAAATCATGTAATGCGTCTTTACTAATAAAGAGGAAATACAAAGTGTAATGAATATCTAATGAATGTGAATAAGGATTAATGATTGATTTTATTTTTATAAAAGTTTTGTGATTCCAGAAAAATCTTTGCTCCGAAAAAAATTTGGAGTTTAAACATTTTTAACATCAATTTGCTTGTTAGATATCTTTTAAATAAAATATTCTTTTAAAATATTTATAAAATTAGGAACAGTTTCAAATTAAATATAATATTAATTAACTTTAGATCAAATTTTAAATAATTTTTTAGATTTAAAATAATCAAATAAAAAATTATGAAGGAAATTTTTATTTAAATTAATTAAAAAATAATTAAATTAAAAAATTATTTATTTGATAAAGAGTCTCCAATTTAATTTTAGTTTAAAATCAATAAAAAGGCATACATATACAAATATATTTTTAACTAAAGTTTTATTTTGGTTCGTACTTTGGTGATATTCGGGAAAAGGCTTTCGCGCTTCATCCTCCGTACCTATTAAAAACGGTAATTACTTTATAAAATCTTGGCTTTTGAAAAATTTGTTGTATAACATTTTATTTTAACTAATTATTTTTTCGGTCCTAGACATACATAGATTTTTTTGCGTATTTAAAATTATAAAAATAATATTTAAATGCTGGTACATATAACTGATAATTACTAGAGAGGATTATACCTGAAAAACACTAGTTTTAAAGACATTAATGTTTAAAAATAAACTCAAATAAGTCTTATCAAAATATTTTTAAAATATTTTGAATATATTTTTAAAATATTTTGAATATATTTTTTATTTTTTGGAATATTTAGTAAATGGTTTAAGATTCAAAAATTATAAAAATAATTTTAGAATATTAAAAATACAACCAATCAGACCCTGGGACCGATGTCCTCGGTCTTAGGTGCGATTTTTATCGGTCGGGGCTAAAATTCTCGGCCCTAGGTCGAAACCCCCTCAGTCGGGGTCAGGGGATTCTCTATCGGGTGATGAAGTCAACAAATATGGCACAACCGAAACCAAACGGCACGACCAACATATATCAGTACGATTGATTTTGAGCTTATACAAATTACGTTGTTTTGGAATTACGGGAGAATAAAAAACTAAAATAAAAATAGTCAATTAAGGATAAATAGAGAGACAAATGTATTTTGTCCACGTTGGTAAGCTAATAAATCTTCAAACTCATTTGCATATATATATATATAAATAGAGAGGAACATGCATTTTGTCTAGCATTAAAAAGCTAATGAATTTACCATCTCTTGCATCTATAAAAAGAGAGGAAGTTCTTCCCATCGAAGACACCAAATATTTTCTTGAAGAGAGAACTTAAAGGCTATTTTTGACTTCTTAACACTCTTTATTTTATAATTCTGAAGTGAAGTGATCTAGGAGCATTGCAGGAACTCTCATTGGGAAGATATCTTGGATCGTTCAAAGTTAGTGGAATCTCTAATCGTGTAAGTCATCCTAACTATGTTTAATTTTTACAATAGATAATGTTACGAGGCTTTATAATCATGTTTATGATTTGATAAAGAGATTTGTAGAGAAAAAGAGAGCTTAAGAAAACTTTTCATACTAAGGTCTCTATTTCACATGTAATAGTAATATAAACTAGCTTCAATTTCTACATATTTAAGTTTCATATCTCTTATAAATAATGTACTTCTTCAATTTGTTGATATAGATATATTCCTTGGATGATTTGAAATTTTTATATTGAATTGTATTTCATCAATACATTGTAAATAAAATTCGCCTAAATTTAATTTCAAATAAAAAAAAATTTATCGTCTTTTCAATCTCTTGCTTTAGAATGACGATCCAAAAATATTGTAAAAAAAAGTTTTTGACTGTTATAGAATAACACAAGAAAATAAGATTTTGATAAAAACTGATTTTGGTTATTTGGCCGACCTTCTTAGAGAGTCAAGTAAAAATTTATTTTAATGGTAATTGATTTGAAATTTTGACATGGCCTAGATTACTTGTATATCTTTAACTTTGTATAATTCTAATTTTATGTAGGTCATTTGGAGCAAAGACAATAACGTTCCTAAATTAAGAATTTCTTGATATTTTCTATCACATCTTGTTAGATTATTAATCTTGCTTTGGTTACTGATCCAAACTTTGGGTAATATTTTTACATAGCATAAACAACACATATGTCTAACACCCCCTTTGAGTAGGCAATTCTGCTAAAAGGAAATATTTGGTAAACTAATCTCGTAAAATCCATAACAATTTGAATACTGTTCCAATGCCTTGATTCTTAAATTTCACATTGGGATCATTTTTCTAATTCATCTTGTAACTTCTTATAATCGCGTTAAAAAAACCCTATAAAACTGCTTAAAATTGAAGTCTAAATAACTTAAAATGGTCTCTTAAATTTATTTTCAATCTAAAATACCTCTAACATTATTAGAAAATCCAAAAAAATAAAATTACTTTAAATCATCTTCTGCATTTTATGGAATAAAAACCTCCTGAATTAGGACTATTTGAACAATTTTTATCATTCTACCTACCTTGTTTGAGTCAAAACTTGTATTTTAGAACTCCAAAAATTAATAAAAAAACAAATTCTTGTATGATCCTAGAATTATTTTTAACATTTTGATGTATTAATTATAATGGTTTTTTATTTTATTTTAATAATTTCATGTTTTCGTTATTCGCGATCTTTTCATTAACATGTATACTCCTAAACACTTTTCTAACATGTATACTTCTAAAAATCTTTTCATTAACATTTTGATGTACTATTAACTGTTGAATCTTTTCATTAACATTTTGATGTACTGTTAACTGTTGAAGCATGATTTAAAACGAAATTAGGCATAACCCCTTGAGTTAGACTAGTAACCCCTTGAGTTAGACTAGGAATTGATTTGATTTTATGTCAAAACATACTTGATTTAGGGTTTTCAAATAAAGTGGTGTAAAATATGGTCATTTCTAAAACTAACAATTTCGTAGTAGAGACCGTCGATTCGGACGGACGTACGGGCCACAACGTCGAGGCCTTTTTCCATATGTAACTAAACAATGATGTAAAGAAGAATCTCTAAAAAAAAACAAAAAAAAATCAAAAAAATAAAAAATACTTAAAAAATTTTAAAAATCTAAAATGTAGAAGGCTAAAAATTTTAAACTAAACTTTTTTTTTCTAATTTATCAAGTAATCAAATTATTTAGGGACACATACACAAAACCCATAAAAAAAGTTGAAGTCTGTAATGGACTTATATTTTTTTTGTGTACAAGTTGCTAAATGGATAATTTAATAACAAAATGTTGTAAGAGATCATTCATTAATCATGAAGATAAAAACTTGTAAATAATACATGTTGTCGTGAAGGAGGAAATGAGCTCAGAATAGATGATGGTGAAGAATGTTGTAGAATCCAACAACACTAACTTGCATAACTCAAAAATAGAGGAGAAGAGAAAGAAGAAAATTGGTCTAATTCAAAAATAGAGGGGAGGGGAAACAAAATATTTGATACTAAATTATTATTATTTATTTGGATATTTTTTTACCAAAAATATATATATATATATATATATATATAATGTTGCTTAATTTCAAAATTTTCGAATTGTCGGGTCAACAACGGTGGTTAATTTGGATATATATATATATGAGTGTAAATGGATACTTGGGTCGGATTGTGGGTTGACTCGCTCATAAATTTAAAAATAAAATTAAAAATAATATATGTATATTTCAAAATTGCAACCTAACCAAATAAGTACAACCCTTTAACCAACAAGACAAATAAGAATTTATATTTTAAATTCAACACCAAATTTAATAAACGCGAGACATTTTAATAATATACGTTTAACTTTTTAACTAATTATATATATATATATATATTAATAATAATAATTAATTATTTCTTAATTATTTTCTCTCTAATTATATAAATATATATATATATATATATATATATATATATATATATATATTCTCACTAATCATATAATATATATATATATGATGTAGTTTATTAATTTTCATCATTAATTTTATCTAAATACATTTTATCTTTTATAATATATTTTTTCTCTCATTATATATATATATATAATATTTTCTTTATGAATATAAATATATTTTGATTTATACACAAATTAATTAATTGACAATAAATATTAAATATAATATATATATATACATAAAATAATAAAATTATTTTAACAATCTCAAGTGGTCTAACTGGTTACATTTCATGTTTAAGAGCAGTGTTCGAATCCCAAAATTAATATATTGTGGCGCAACTTTTAAACAAAGGATACGAGGCATCTGAAAGTGTGATGTCGGAATGAATGGTTAGTTTGGCAAGCATTTAAAAGTGTGATGTCACGAGATGAAGGTCGGGTGGTGAGTAGTTTGTCGAGTGTGAGGTCGGAATTAGTGGTTGGTTTGACGAACATTTGAAAGTGTGAGGTCACGATATGGAGGTTGGGTGGTGGGTGGTTTGTCGACCGAGGGGATAAAGATGCATATGAAAAGTGTGAGTCACAAAATGAGGGTTAATGGTTGGTTTGACGTTGGATAAGTGGTCTGTGATTAATTGGGATTGGTTGTTGATTTGTTGAAAAGGAAGTAAAAAGAGAGATCGAATAAGATTGGTGAGTGATTTTTCGAGGGATAAAGAGGCATATGAAAAAGTGTGATTCATAAAAAATTAGGGTCAATGGGTGGTTTAGCGAGGAGATAAAGAGGCATATGAAAAAATGTGAATCACAAAATTAGGGTTAGTGGGTGGTTTTCCAATAGGATAAAGAGACATATAAAAAAGTGTGAGTTACAAGATGGGGTCTATTGGGGTAGATGGTTGAGCTTGACGAGAGATAAGTGGTGTGTCATCAATTGAGGTCGACTGAGATTGATGGGTGGTTTGTCGGTCGAGGGGATAAAGAGGCATATGAAAAAGCGTGAGTCACAAGATGAGGGTCAATTGGGGGTTATTGTTTGGTTTGACGTTGGATAAGAGGTTTGTGCTCAATTGGGATTTTGTTTGTTGATTTGTTGAAGTGAGAGTAAAAGAGAGGTCGACTAAGATTGGTGATTGGTTTGTCTAGGGATAAAGAGACATATGAAAAAGTGTGAGTCACAAGATTATGGTCAGTGTGTGGTTTGCCGAGGTGATAAAGAAACATATAAAAAAGTATGAATCACAAGATTAAGGTTAGTGAGTGGTTTGCCAAGAGGATAAAGAGACATATAAAAATGTGTGAGTCCCAAGATTATGGTCAATTGAAGGATTAGTGGGTGACGATGAATAAAATATATGTTAACATTAAGTTTAGATTAAACTGAATTTTTACGAATTAAAATCAATTTAAAATTAATTAAATTTGAATAATATTAATTTTATTTAAAATATTTATAGATAAATAATATTTTTGTATATATATTCTTATCAGTGTACTGATAAATAAAATGCATGATTTATGCTAGTATTTTAATAATTATTTAAAATATAATGTATTATAAATATAATTGCGTATAAGTTAAATTTTCAATTTTATTACAAATATTAAAATTAAATTATTATTTTAAAATATTTAATTTTAAAATATCATTATTTAATAATTATAAATAAAATATATATACAAATCTTCTTAAAACATTCAAACAAAAATCATACTTTTATTTTTTTATTATATAAATTAAATAAAATATAATATTAAATATATAAATAAAACAAGAGTTTTTAATAATAAAATTTTGTAACACAAGATTTTGTGATTCAACTTGGTTTTAGCCTTCGGTTAACTTAATAAATATTGACATATTTGGTTAAGTTTGTAGGCTTAATTAAAATATTTTCGATATATTCTTAAATTTCAGTTATTATTTTTCAATAGTAACGTAACATCTCTATTACTTCCTTTATTAATGAATTACATTGAGGAATCTATTAACCTAATAAATTAATTAATGATTTATTAGTGAACTCTTTTATTTATCATTTAAAGATTCCATCGATAAAAGTCAATTTCCTCACTTCAAGCTTACAACTTTGCCATTTATAAACAGCTTCTACATTAACCAAATTAAAAAAAAGACAAGTATCATTATTATTATTATTTAATTAAAAAAACTAACCTGAAAACCCACGTCAATGGCCGTGAACTCTTGGTCTCTTATTACTAAACTAAAATAATGACTAACTATTAATTATATTAATTTAGAAATTTCAAAACAATATAACTAATAAATAAATTTTAAATTAATTATCTTTATTGTTTAAATCAAACCAGTACAATCAAATTCAAAATAAATAAAACATGGACAAAATTGAATATTACTATATGATGATGGTTTCTGATGTTTGAAAAACAAGAAAGGAATCAAAACTCAAACAACAACATCCCACAATATTTGTATCTATATATTACTTGAATATAAATTATAAAGGCAATTATTAAGTTCAAAAGAGTAAATAATTATTTTATAGGAAAAAGAACTTTGAGCAACACACTTGAAGAAACTGTGGTGCCATCATTGAACAATAAATGGAATTAGCAAAGTCCAAGAAGAAGCCTTATAAGTTAGCTTAGCTGCTCCCACCCAATTGCTACTAGCTAGCTACCTAGCTTCTTCAAGGGCACACCAAAAAGAAGGTTAACGAGTCTTTGGTTTCTTCTTCTTCTTCTTGATTTTCACATATGGAAGGATTCCAAAAAAGTGGGCAATCTTTGGCGACCAACCTCGTTGTTGAGCACGACAGAACATCAAAAATGTGTTTGCAAAGTATGAGTTGAATCCTATAAAAAAATGCCAACAGGCATGGCCTTGTGGATTGAAAGACAACCAATTACCAGATATCTCTTTGCAGAGGACACGGTCAAAAACCCAACACAAGCTACCAATAATTAATGTGGCTGCATAGAGTTTAGCAACACCCTTAGCAGATCCATCTTCCGTGTAAATGTAGTACTTGTACATACGCGGAATGCATACAAGGAAAAGGACTATATAATGCAGCTTGAATCCAATTCCAAGATGGAACCATGCATGTATCATACCAAAAACACAACCATATATAAACAGGAATGTGGGCATTGTATATCGATAGTGCCAATCTGGGGAGAACAGGATGTATATGTAAAGTAGCAGCTGCCAAACCATAGGAATTTCATCACTTTGTTGCTGCCTGAAATTAATTTATCAAAATCTGAAATTACACAATTGTATCTAGTAGACCAGACCAATGAAGCCTTAGTTAGTTACTTACATACGCTGCAGTGTAGCATGGAACAAAATGTTCCCAAATGCAACTATCATAGTTGAAATCTCAAGCACACAAAACCTCTTCTCAAAATTTTGTCTTAAACCATTCACTAGCCCAATCAATGCCAACAGAATGCATGGAATATTTGAAACTGTGTTGAAAAATTCAGCTATATATGGTGAGTAAACATAATTTTTCTCACAAGATTCAATTATCGAAGTTACAGGACCCCAGAACCTCGTCGACATCCCATCAACCATTCTCCTCTATATACTATAGAATCACACAGACTTATTATGCTCCCACTCTCAGTTTTCTTCTATTCTATACACCTGCTGCACCAAAAACAAACCACCTTATCAAGTCCATCAACCACAACAATCTAAAGGGAAAACCAACAGTAATACCAAAATTATGAACACATTTCATCCAGTTAAACATAAATAAGCACCCAAATCATGGAGATTCTACACCCTGTTCCAGAAATTACATTTGACATTTCTGCATGTAAAAAGGTTCCCGGTTGATTGAGTTGGATATGAATTAGTAATGATATGCTAAACATCTGCACTAAATAACTTGAGAAGAATCAAATAAAATGATAAATATTCAAACCAGGATTGTTTAATTATTGGGGACAAAGTTGGTCATTCAATTACTTAATCAAGATGACTTTTTTGCCTTCATTATATGCGTATCCTTTCAACAAACCTAACAACTCCCAACCCCAATTTCCAAAACAATTAGAGAAACATTACTACAATTTCAATATGAAAAGAGTGCAAATAATTAGTGGGTTATCAACATGTAATAGGAACAACAACATCGAAAGAAAGTTTCAGTTTCTAACCATGCCGGATATGGAGATCTCCATTAAAATACTTACGCACAGATCGGCCACCATCCTATAAAAATCCGGCGAGAGAAATTAAAACAAGACGATAATGCAATTCGTCTATCAAGCATCATATATGTCATATGAACGAAGGAAGGCACCCAAATAAATTTCAGAGGGGGAGGAGATACAGAGGAAGATGAACCTATGGCTATTATTAGTAAATCCAAATAGCGGATGGAATTAAGAAAACAAAAAACAAATACAGTAATCTCAGCTGGTGAACGCATAACAGTATCATTTGTTTGTGTCTTAGGAACCAACCTTTGACGGTCGAACAGATTGCATTCTTCTCCTTTGCACTAGCAGAACTATAATATTGCATTTGCATATATAGTCTCTCTTTCACTTTTTATGACTATGATTTGATAATAAGATATGGTGAATGTGTGTGCCTGCCTGCCGATCGGAGAAGTAAGAAAACAGAGCCAAAGGTTCTTTCCAATATAAAGGAAAATTAAATAAACCAAACACATTTAGACTAGAATATAAACTATAAAATATTAAAAAGCCCAAATATTGGGTTAATTTTAGGAAGAAAAAATATAATATTTAATGACAAGGGAGACAGACTCCTAACTAACCCACCTAATAAGTTAGGCCAACGTGGATAAAATATCACGGTGGAAAAAATTAAAATAAAAATTAAATTTAGAGACAGCCATCCGTGTTCTTTTTCAGAATGGATTAAATCACAGTCTTTTCTTATCGAAAAAGAGTTCAAAACTACGAGCCTTATATTTCATCCTCAATGAGAAACCCAAATTAAAGAAGACGATGACATAGAAGAAGACGACGACATATAAGATGACAACTGCAAAGAAGACCACCGAGAAGAAGACCACTGCAAAGAAGACAACTACCGCGAACAAGTCGACCGCGAACAAGTATTATTTTTAAATTATGCTTTAATGTATAAACTGTAATGTTATTTTTCACTTAAACTGTAATGTATGAACTATAATATATGAAAAGTAATGTTCTTTTAAAGTGAAGGGTCATTTCTAAACTTTAATGTTATTTTTAAAATTGAAGTGTAATGTCTAATAAACGTTTTTAAACTATATTGTCTAAACTGTAATGCTATTTTTAAACAGAAGAGTACATGAAATATTATATTTTCTAAACTGATAAACTAAGATGAAATATTGGTCCTGAACATGGAAAATGTTGTCAAACATGGTCATGTTTGGGAAGAAATGGTCCCGAACATGGTTATATTTGAAACATATTGGTGTAATTTTTTTTAACACAGTTTCTCTCTCTTATCTAATTTAAACTTACCTAATATCATTTTAGATAACTTCATGGATCCCGAAGTTCAAATCCACAATGTTCAAATCCCTAGGGTTGGAATGACTTTTCATTCCAAAAAGGAGCTTCGTGAATATTATAACGCCTATGCCCATTCAAAAGTTTGACATTTCTACGCTAGGAGCAGGGAATGGTCTGAATGGCAAACAAAAGTGGTTCTCCATTGTTTGTGCCAAAAACGGTGCTTGTTCTACAAAAGGGAAAATATTTTACAATGTAGACCTTCCACCAAGACGAACTGTAAAGCTAAAATAAATGTTGCGGTTAGGAATGAAGATGTTGTTGAGATAACTAATGTCTTCTATGACCATAACCATATTTTGAAATCGGAAAAGTCGAGACATCTTATATCTCACAAAGTTTCAGATCCAATTGCGGAGAGAAGATTGAATTTAAACGACGAAGCTATAATTACTTTGTCAAAAACATTTCAATCACTAGTAGTTGAAGCTAGTGGATATGATAATATAACTTTTGATGAGAGAAGCGGTAGAAACTATATTTCAGAAACTAGGCGATTGTAGTTAGGAAATGGTGATTCTGAAGCGCTATGTTAGTATTTATACTGAATACAAAGTAGATGTTTAATTTTTTTTATGTTTATGATGTGGATGAGGAAAACCGGATAAGAAATGAATTTTGGGGGCTGATGGAAGAATTAGGACTACTTATGAGTACTTCTCGGATGTCATCACATTTGACAAACTGCTATGATATGCATGTTCCTCCTTTTGTCGGAGTTAATCATTATGGAAAATAAATTTTGCTAGGATGTGCCTTACTATCTAGTGAGGATTTAGAGTTATTTATCTGACTTTTCAAAGCCTCGTTGACATGTATGAACGGACGTGCTCCAAACGGAATAATCACTAACCCATGTCGATCAATGACCATTGCAAGTGAAAAGGTATTTTCGAACACTCATCATCATTTTTGTCTTTGGCATATAATGAATAAACTCCTCACCAAATTGTCTATAGATGCTCATTATAAAAGTATAAAAAACATTAAAAAACATTGTCTATAACTCAATCTCAATCGAGTAGTGTGAAGATAATTGGCTGAAAATAATAGATGAGTTTCAGTTGCAAGACAAAATATTGACTAAACTCCTTACACGTAGAACGTGCTAAATGAATATCTATGTATGTCAAATGCCACTTCTGGGTAGGGATGTCAACATCTCAAAGAAGTGAATCTATGAATGTTTTTTTTATGACTTTGTTCAATCTAAAACATCCCTAAAACAATTTGTAGAGCAATATGATAGGTCCCTTAAGAAGAACATCTAGAAGGAAAAAATTGAATTTTCAGTCTTATAATTCGACTATTCAAATTGTGAGTGGGTATTTATTGGAAAGGCAATTTCAGAATGTATACACTAACAACATTTTTAAGTTGTTCTAGATTGAGGTGAAATAGTTGATGTTCTGCGATACCTCCATACTAGAAGACAATAGGACAACAACTATATTTGGAGTGTTGGAGACCATATTGGGTACTTATGGAGAACATTCTAAAGATATTTTAGTAAAGGTTAATTTCACCCTAATGGAGACTGTTCTAAACTGTCAATGTAAAATGTGTGAGTGTAGAGAACTATTGTGTAGGCATATTTTGGCGGTGTTGAGAAGAATAAAGGTGAATAAGGTGCCGACTAATTATATTTTGGATCGCTGACGCAAAGATTTGAAAAAAGGTTATCAAAGTATCAACAACATTTATGATTATAATATGGGTGACATTAAAAGAAATCAATATGACTATATTACTCCAATGATGCAAGAATTCCAACAGACTACGGCACAATCAAATCATAATACTTCTTTTTTGGTTAAAGTGGTGAAAGAAGTGATGGAAAAATGTATTGCATATTCGACACCATCAGCTTCTACACCAACAACTTTTGCACAAACACCTTCTGCACCAACACAGTTGATCCACTCTCCCTTGAGAGTAAGGGCTAGAATTTGACCACCAACCAAACGTAAACAATCTGTCATCGAAAGAGTTATAAACAAAAGGGGTCGAAATAAGATTAGTTTTTGAGATGTGATATTATTTGGAATTTATAAACTATTAAAAATACTACATTAAAATTTGGTTTCTTAGAAACCAAACTTATCAATTGTACTACTTTAGTGGTGTTAATTTTATAAACAATTAATTATAATATTCTTGAATAACACGTCACAACTAAAATATTAAAAAGGTATGTTGGACATCTTTTACTTCCAAGCACCCACCATGATGAGCTTGATACGATGGCAGATGAGGTGCCAGATCGGGTGGCATATGAGGTGGATCATGAGCCTATACTTGTATAGAATGAAAAAATAATTGTAGATGATGAGCCTATACTTGTAGATGATGAGCCTCAGGCCACACCGGTATTAACCCCCTCCATCGTTAAAAATGCATTAGAAACTATTGCTATATCTGCAAAGAACATAGTTAAATCTGCACAAAACATGGATAGATATGCACATAATATGGAAAAAGAAACACAAGTTTTGGCAGATGTAACACCATCAACACAACAACAAAAACTCAATCCACATATCCTATTTGACTCATTGATCCATGGCTTGTACGAGGCTATGGATACAAATCGATTTCTTAGGAATGCCATGCATAAATATTTCACAAAGTCACCCCTACAGAAGAACCTCAACCCATAGAGGTTCGAGTTTAAACACCAGTCGAAGTGGTGGTAGTTGTTTCCATACAATCTCAATCCGTAGAGATTCAAGTTGAAACATCACCCAAAGTGGTGGCGGCTGTTGGCATAGATCATCAATCCGCCGAAGTTAGAGTTGAACCTGTTGAGAAAATATCTAATCTAAATACACGATAAAAGAAGATATGGATATAAAAGGGTAAAAATAATAAAGAACACAAGATATAACAAGGTTCAACCAACAATGCTTACACAATCGGGGAGTCGTCCATTCTATTGATTTTCCATGGAATAATGGTCCCCAAAACCCTATATTACAATGTCTCTATTTATAGGAGTAATTAAAAGGAAAAAAAGACTAGACTAATACTCCTAAGCCAATAAAAGTTTAAAGCCCATTATAATACACATAAACTCTAATAAAATATGAGCCCAAAACCCAACAATCTTTACATTGGGAGAATACCGCATTTATTTAGATGTGATGAATACATTACAAATTCAACAATTTCCACCTTAACAAATTTTACGTCCCTTAAGAAATACACGAGTCGTACCCATAAATCTCCACATTGAAAAAAGTCAAGCCATCAAGAAAGAAGTAGGTTTAACACTTTAATCTTCACCTTTGCTCGAGCCATTCATGAGATAACTTTTCGTACCTCCACTTCCACTCAAGATCCCTTAGAAGAATAAAAATCTCCACCATCACGTATATCACTCCATTAAAAGGTTATGAGCCACACATCAATCTTCACTGTTCGAGCCATTCACGGGATAAATCAATATACCTCCATTCTTCTCAAAATCACTTAGAAGATAAAATCATAGAGTTTATAACACCAAGTAAATTTGGGTAACCATGTTATTTCAACGACAAAAAATATTCAACAACTCTTCCCAATCTATGTTAATACCCGTTGACATATGCGGAAACTAAAATTAACAATTCTTTATTATGTCAAAAATAATCTTTACCTTTGTTTTCCACAAATCGAGTGTCTTATTTTTCAAGTCCAACAATCGACTAAAACCAAAATACTGATTAGACCTAAGAAGAACTTACATCATCTACTTTTTTAAAATTAGATATCTATCGAAAACTGAGGACACCCCAAACAAACTTTCATCGTCTACTTCCTCAAAATAAGATATCGATCAAAAAACGAGAAGACCCAAGACTACCCTTTATCGTCAACTTCAAAACAAATAAATTAGGTTATCATGACATATTTTTTCTCAAGATCAAGATCTAACAAAATATTTGTCACCCATCTTGCCTTGAACGTTGCATACTCAATCAACTTGAACGTCATACTTCTCCTTGAACAAATTAACTTGCAATCTACTAGTATTTTTAATCAAAATACGACTAGCAATTCAAGAATATCCTTTCAAGATTCAATTTCTTTCTTCAATTGTCTTCACGAATGCTTCAAATGATTATCTATAGTTTCTTTGAAAGAAATAGAATATCCTTCCATTTGAATTGATCGAACCTCTCATCTAGACTTTTTTTCATGACTAGGAATCTCATTCAAGGTCTCAATCATCTCATCAATAAGAAGACAAATCAATCATCTCATTCATCTAAACTTTGATCCACAATATATAGACAATTAAGATAGAATAAAAGAAGTAACAAAATCATCACTTTCGAATTAACAAAGTCTCCCATCTAGATATTTTTCATGAATAGGAATGTCATTCAAGGTTTATTTATCTTCTACATTAAAAGATAATGCAATATTTTCTTCTTGTTTGGTTAAAAGTTTCTCTTAAGATGTATCCACCTCAACTTATAAGTGTCTTTCATTAATCTTTCTCTTCTTGGTCTTCCATTCATATTGTGTATTAACGGGATTTGTATCCATCCTTAATCACTCGCGAATTCAATGTAAGCTTGCAATCTGGCTTGAAGTATTTCCCTATCAACATGTCGACAATGTTGTCATTGGTAAACACCATTTTGATAACAATTTTCCATACTCGATCATGTTTTTATCAAATGTAAAGCACATAATCTCACCACCTTCTTCATCTTGATTAGTTCTTCCAATAAGATAAAAGGTCATAACCAAAAATATACAAACTTTTGTTCTAAAACAAGTCAAATAAAACTCAAACTAGGCAGAAACTTTAAACAACAGAAAATTAAACTTCGAGACGTCCAAACCTTCATTGGACAGTTGAAAATGTAGAGCAACGAGTTACCAAACTCTCGACAAAATCTCATCTCAATCAGACTCCGTTTGAATCTCTGATCGTCAGTTTGATGAACCCTGTGCGACTATAGGCGAAAATCTGATGTTACATTTTCTCTCTACCTCTTATTTAATTTTGACTTCTTCAATAAACGTTTTCCAACGAAAAATCTCTCAAAACACATTTTAGCTGAGAATTACTTCAAGTTTATAGTTGAATCACCACCCAAAGTGATGGTTGGGGTAGAAAAAGATGCCCCATAGAGAACTGTGCAGCCGAAGAAGAAGCTTAAGGAACTTCGGGCGGCGGTTGGAGTTGAAAAACCAACCAATGTGGTAGAGAGTGTTATCTTAGAAACTCAACCCACAAAGGTTGCAAAGGAAGTCTCACTACCGCTTAGAACACAACCTAAGAGGAAGTTAAAGATTATGAATCGGGCGGAAGTTCGAGTTGAAACACCACATGAAGTGGTGGCGGCTATTGCCATAGAATTTCAACCTATAGAGGTTGAAGTTTAAGCACCACCCGAAGTGGTGGCGGCTGTTGCCATAGAATCTCAACCTGCTAAGGTTGGTGTAGCAAAAGAAGCCCAAGTAGGACACACCCTAATATGATTAAAAAATCTGGGACAACTATTTGCTCTTCATACATGGCATTAATTTCGAATAAGTATGTCAATTTCTTCCAATATGTCCAAAAAAAGATAAATTTGTTGTGGAGTTATATTTTGCAGATTTGGACTTAAGGTAAAATCTTTAGAACTCTTCATAGTCATTATAATGTTTTCTTAAGTCTTATCAGATTTTTTTGTCTTTGTAGTGAAGTTTTATTTCAGATCGACCGAGTTACGCTGAATAGAGGACATATGATATCCATAAAAAGTGAAAGTTATGTGGACTGTAGAATAATTGATGCCTAGGCCCAAATAATCAGTTTCAAGAGTATGAAATATCCCAGCAGCATCCGGAAAATATGATTCACTACATTCACATATGTAAGTATTTTTTTATTTGATTATTATCTTTGTTTTTTAACATTATGTTCATTTGCAGAGTACACATCGTTTTGAAGATTTTTTTTACAAGTTCAATTTAAAATAAAATAAAATAATTTCATTTATCATCTGTTGACTTAAAGATGGCTGACCTTGTAGGTAACATCTATAATATTTCAGAGCATTCTTATTTTTCAGCTACCTAACCATATGATATCTTAAATAAAATTGTCTTGTATTGTAGATTGTGTTCTCTATTTTAGAACATTCTCATGTTTACGTTTAATGTATCAACATGATAAAAAAAAAGAAGTCCAAATAATTGATAATCTTCCATTACCAAAATATTTACTTTGGGTAGGAAAAATATACAACATCTAAGGCATTGAATAATAAGCTGAATTTCTCTATCTAATAGTGTTTATATTTTACATATGTATGCTTATATTTTTTTCTTGCCTTGGTAAAATAGAAACGTACTTTTGAGGATTTCAAGAAGAGTGTTGACACAGTTATCGTTTCTTCAATAGCTTTTTTCACGTTAAACGTACTCAAATTTCCTTGGCAAAACCTGAATAATTAAACAAATTGTGGAATCTACTGTATGTGGCAACTAGAGTCATATACAGGAGATGAAGCAACATTGAATCGCTGTATCATCAAAGAAAATGTAAGGTATACAGTTGTAAGATTGTTTGAGAATTCTCTATACAAACCTATTGAAACTTGTTTTTGAAGTCCAAGGCATTAATTGAGTCTTACATGATAAAATTTGTTGCGTCGATCCTGATGTTAGAGGTCAACACTATTAGGAATGAATTTCCTACAAAATTACGTTTGGTTCCTACATTTTTTTTTATCTAATTATTATCTTTGTTTATTAATATGATGTTCATTTGTGAGTACACATCGTTTTGAAGATTGTTTTACCAATTCAATTCAAGACAAAATGAAATTATTTCATTTATCATATGTTGACTTAAAGAGGCTGACTTTATAAGTAACATCTAGAATATTTTAAAGCATTCTTATTTTTTGGCTACCTAACCATGTGATATCTTAATTAAAATGGTCATTCTTCATCCAACTCACACGTTGAATAAAACATTAGTGTCGGTTATTTCTTTCATGTCTCTGTTCATACTTGTTGTTAACTTGATTTGAGGATGTAGACATGTTACATGTTTTATTTGTGAATTTCTGATCTGTTTAAGACACTCTCATTCTCTTTAAATCAAAAGGCACAAATTGTATTAAATTTTCTCAATGTGTAATCATTGTTCTTTGGCCTACTTAAGAACAATGGTTCATAATCATTCCTTAGATGATTTGAAACGTGCTGAAATTCTCAAGGACGATCAATTATAATCAATTATAATGTTCAATAGATTTGACGAAAAATAATTCAAAGGTTGAAGATCATTCCTTTTTTATTTCTATTTTCATTTGTGCTCAGAATTATGGCAATTTGATTGTGGCTACAAGTTACTTTAGTAATGTAGCACAGCTGAGTTATCATTGTGGAGTTACAATCGGAGCTATTGGAGTTGATGAAATTTTGAGTGAGAAAGTGTAAGTGGATATCAATTTTCTTTCCTTTCGTCTCGTTTAGTAAAGGATGACTCATGGGCTTCGAACATCTGACCCCCTTATCAATTGAAGGTCAGGCCAGCCAGGCTTGGTCATTAACCCTAGTTCACCACGTGTCCAGTTTGAGTCATGCGCCCTTCTCTAGCACCTGCGCTCTAGCACCCACGAACCTGTGCCTTGCTCTTTGTCTGTGTCCATGGATCTAACTGCTCCACCCATACCCTCCATGAACCTGGGTCCCTTAGAGCCTCCTAGATCCCGCCTGACCCATTCAGCCTTATGCTTAGTTTGTTTTATTAGCTTTTGAGAATTAACTAATTTTGGCATTTTTAGGTCTTAAATAATTTTATAAAAACTCCTAAATAATAAAAAAAATGACTAAAAAAATAATCTCCAACAAAATTATAAAAAATATTTTTCTTCGACATTGTTTGAATTCATTTTTTATTTATAACTTTGATCTTTATACATTTTCACGTATTTTTTAGACTCTTTAGACTATAGGTAAAATTACACGTTCTAATCTATTTCGATTTTCCGGCACCATGATTGTATCCAGACGCATTATTAAGAATATATTGTTACAAAATTATACGCATATAGGACAGGGCGTGATTTACCATTATAAGCAATAAATTAATAAAATGAATGTAAAATCGCATTTTCGAATATGATCAAAGATTTAAGTGTTAAGAAAAGATCTAATCTAAGTACACGATAGAAGAATATATATAAATATAAAGTGGTAATAATAATAAAAAACACAAGATATAACGAGGTTCGGCCAACAATGCCTACATCCTCCGTGAGTTGTCCATTCTATTGATTTAATGGAATAATGGTTCAAGTAACCTTAGGTTACAATGTATTTATTTATAGGAGTACATCAAAATCCAAAAAGAGTAAACTACTACTCCTAAGCCCAATAAAAACTTAAAGCCCAATTACAATATATAAACTCTAATAAAATATGAACCCAAAACCCAATAATCTCCACCTTGGGCGAATACCGTACTTATTGAGATGTGATGAATTAATTACAAAATCAACAATTTCCACCTTGACGAATTTCACGTCCCTTAGGAAATACAAGAGCCGTACCCATCAATCTCCATTTTGACAAAAGTCAAGCCATAAAAAATAAGTGGGTTCATTCATATTATGTCATTCATATTGTGTCATTCTTTCACTAGTCTTCCTCTTCTGATCTTTCATTCATATTGTGTGCTAATTGGAATTATGCTAATCCTTGATCACCAACCAACTCAATGCAATCTTGCAATTTGGTTCAAAGGATTGCCGTATCAACATGTCGACAATGTTGTCATCGATAAACACCATTTTGATAACAACTTTCCATACTCTATCATGTTTTTGTCAACTATAAATCACATAATCTCATCACCGTCTTTATCTTGATTAGCTCTTTCAATAGGATAAAAGGTCATAACCAAAAAGATACAAACTTTTGGTCCCGGACAAGTCAAATAAAAGTAAAATCAGGCAGACACTTTAAGACCCAAAAAAAAACTCTGAGACTTCCAAACCTTGATCCGACGGTTGCAAATGTAGAGGAATGAGTTAACAACCTCTCGACAAAATCTCAGCGCAATCGAACTCCGTTTGAATCTCCAATCGTTAGTTTGATGAACTCTGCGCGGCTATAGGCGAAAATCTAATGCTAGATTTTCTCTCTACCTCTCTTTTCATTTTTGAATTTTTCAATAACCATTTTTAAATAAAAATATCTCCAAACTTATTTTGGCCGAGAATTTCTTCAAGTCAAAGCCTTCAACATAGTTAAATAATATCACTCATGTATGTCAAGACAGCAATCGGTTATAATAAAACCTTCAACAAGCATGAAGATGTATCGTTTGTTCTCCACATTCTTCTAGCCAAATCCTGCATAGAAAAAATCTAACAAACCATGTATATGATTAGCGCACCATCAACTCAAACCTTATAAATTATCATTCTTGGTAGAACTCTTGAGACATCAACACCCACTTGACAACTTCGCACTAGTATTTATCGAGATTGTCAATCAAAACCTACTCACAAGGTTTGATGCAAATCCAAATCCGATCTTTATAAACACATTCTAAAATCACACTCTGCAAACAAACATTAAAGTCACCCGATTTAATCAGAAAACTCTTTACATGTTGCATCAATTGTCTTCCATAATCTGCAATTTTCAACTTCAATTTCCATTACAGATTGACGAAATCAAATCTCTTAGAAAATAAATCAAAAATCTCCATATTTGAGAAATTCAAGTAAAAAAAACCTCAATACAAGTCTAAGATCAAAGCATACAAAACTTTGAGAATTTGATTAAAATCAAACAAGGCTTTACTTGTGAAAATTGGAATCAAATATGTTTTAAACATATTTTATGAAATCAACGAGATTTAAAGAAAAAGTCTTAGTTGAAAAAGTATTTGTTGTAGTCAGCTTCAAAGATTTTTGGCTCATTCTCTCTATATATTATATTATATCATAATATATTTATATGGAATATATATGAAGATATATATATATATATATATATATATATTTTTCTTATTTATGTTTTAATAGACCATATGTCCCAAATTAAAATAAATCAAATAAATATACCTCATCTTCTTCATTCTGGTGTCGCTGCCTACACGATGACTTTTCGTCACCTGCACCCATTGGCGCCTTCGAGAAGAAAAAAAGACCCATTGTCTTTTCTCTCTTCTTCTCAAGATATCGTCACCCAAAATAAGAAATATTTTAGCGACCATTGACATCTCCTTAGAAATTGAAGATTTCGACTCAAATCTTCACAACGACTAATTCTTTTGCAACCAATGTCGTTTTCTCAAACAACCAACAATCTTCAACTAAAACACAAATATCCAACAACTTCTTTAATGGTGTTTAGGGTTTCTATCATATCTTCATAAATAGATTATTATAAATATTCTCAAAACATTCTTTGATACCACTTGTTGAGAAAATATTTAATCTAAACACACGATAAAAAAATATATAAAGATAAAGTGGTAAATAATAATAAAGAACACAAGATATAACAAAGTTCGGCCAACAATGCATACATCTTTGAGCAGTCGTCCATTCTATTGATTTTCCATTGAATAATGGTTCAAGTAACCCTATGTTACAATGTCTCTATTTATAGGAGTACATCAAAAGCCAAAAAGACTATACTACTATTTATAAACCAATAAAAGCTTAAAGTCCAATTACAATATATAAACTTTAATAAAAATATGAACTCAAAACCCAACATTAAGTAGAGACTATTTATTTGAACAGGCACAAGTGACAAGCCTCGATGTCCTTTCCCGAGTGTCACCAAGAACCTAACCTCTAAGCAAAATTTCTTTTAGAATCATTCTTTAATGCAAATATTCTTTCTTAGCATATCAAGGAGAAAATCGGGTGAAGACTCTTAAAAAATGTCTCAAAGTTAGTCTAGCTTCGTCAAACACTCATTTAGTTTCATTTTGTTTCTAATTTGAGAGAAAGGTAAGCGATGAGATTTGACAAAGATAGACAATCCACATACTCTAACCACACTTACTATTTATGTTCCTCATCTCTATTTTTCGGATTCAAGAGAAATGTATGTGATGGGGCGTAGGATATTGGGTCATATTTTCCAAACTTTATTTTTTTTATCGAAAACCAATATTTTTTTAAATGGGTGATTTTAGAAGCGTACATATATAATTTATTACATTAAGTTAAAGCACATTATGACTCAAGTTTCTAGATCCGTCTTAACTATGATCACTTAATATTTTACGGTTTTCTTTCGAACAAATGTTCCACCAAAATATAACTAGGATAGAGACAGATCGACTCAATTCAACCGAGCTCGCAGTTTTTATCCAAACTTCTTAACAACCAATGATTGACTTAGACATCACCGACTTAATGCCAATAATGTTCCATTTAGACTGATCTAAATCGTAGTTACTTATTTGCAATGCATAAATAAGTAAGGCGTCGTCTCCATTTCTCGCAACATATGTATTTTGAAGTGAACCCTAATATGCCATTTTTTCATGCATTTATTATCTATCAAGATAATTCCGCGCATGATACTACATCCTAACAACACTAGTAGAAAAAAGGGTATTAGTAAGGGCTAAAACCGTTACTGAAAGCATCGAACGCCGTTACTGAAACTTATTTGTAACGGCACATAAAACCGTTACCAATCGTTACAAAAAATTACGTTACAGAAACTTCACAGGTATCAGTAACGGCGTTCGAAAACCGTTACTGATAGTCATTGAATAACAGTAACGGTTCTAGCCGTGTAAAAACCGTCACAGAAACAACACGAGTATCTGTAACGGTTTTATAAAACCGTTACAGATAGTTATGGAACAACAGTAACGGTTTTAGCCGGCTAAAAGCCGTTACTAAAAGCCTAATTTTATCTGTAACGGTTTTCGAAAACCGTTACAGATACTCTTGTTGTTTTGTGACGGTTTTTTATTTCTTAAACCGTTACAGTTAGATTTTTATTAACGGTTTTTGTAATTATTTAACCGTTACTAAACCCTAATAGTTTTTTTTTTACAAATTTTTACCTATTTAATACCTCAATCATTAATAACCAAAAACCAAAAACTACAATCATCAATAACCAAAAACCCAAAAATACAATCATTAATTCAACACAATAATCATCCACAAACTACAATCCATCCAAAAACTATAATCCATCCAAAAACTACAATCATATCACAAATTCACAAAATCCATTAATTAACGTATTTCAAATTACATTTCAACTGACCAGAATTGAAGTGGGAAAGCGACGATCACGAGGAAGGGGATCATCTCTAAGTAGGAGGGGCATCATCTCGAGTGGGAGGGGCAGGTGGAAGTTGATCACGGGGAATCCTGGATAATAAGAAGTTCATTGTCGATCTCATCTCAAGCATCTCATCCCGCATTCTCTCACGCTCCCTTTGAGCTTCTTCACGTTCATCTTCACGCTGCATCAATAACTCTTCGCGCTCCATTTCACGCTGCCTTTGTGCTTCCTCACGCTCCATTTGACGCTCGAGTAAGGCTTCTTCGCACTCTCTCCGTGACTGAAGCTTCTCAGCTTCACGCTCCTCTCGCATCCTCTGTATCTCCTCAAGTAAAAGTGCGTTTTGCGTGTCACCGCGCTGTGTGCTAGTACTACCACGAGCATCAGGTCTAAAAGATCTAGGTGTGACACCGGAGCCCAAACCCACAACTCGCTCATGTCCCTGAGACCCGAATGCGCACTCAGCCAACTGCAATTCATTTCTATTCGGGTCTTCTTCTATAGCAGTTCGCAAGGCAGTCTACAAACACAAATTACATTCGATTACATACATACATAAAATAAATAAAAGAAATATAACTAACACGACTTACCACTTTTTCTTGAATAATAGGGGGAACCTCCGGATTTGGATCTTGCAGAGTCGGTTTCTTTGTATGAGTGTGCAGAAATAATTCTGCAAAATTAGGCGACGTACCGGTAGTCTTCTCCTGTACAAATTTAATTATTACTAAAAACGTAATAACATTATAAACTTTGTTATTCAATGATAAAACGAACCATTTTCTTCTCCACTTGCGAAAATGAGATGCTGCCCGCATGATTCTTGTACACAACATGCGACCTATTTTGCGCATTCACAGCACTTGTTTTCTGCAAATAAGAAAACATTTGTGTTTAATGAATGATTAATGTAAGAGCTATTTATAAACACATTAATTTACCTTGAATTCCGGCGTGAGAAAGCGACGATCAAGTAGATTATTCCAATCACTAATTTCGATCTCGGGAGGGGGATTTGCCCTAATCGCTTGCTCGTCACCTTCACGGGATTTAATGTACATGGTGTTCCAATGACATCTCCATCTATCCCATAATATGTTGGCTTGAAATAAACTTTGTCTTCGATAGTTGTTGATGTCATCCCCCACAGCCACGAAAGGATCCTAAATAGTTAACATTAAAATACGATTATAGATTGTGTTGAATACATAATGGACTTAATAATATAAAAAGTTATATACCGTGATAGCCATCCATATGTGATCTAGCTGTGTGGAGCTCAGGTCCGACCAACGCAAAGTCCTATGAGGTAGTGCATTGGAGTCTCGAATGACACTCCCAATATGCCTCGACCAAGCTGTCCTATTCTCGCACATTGGTTTACCATCAACAGGGTTAAATTGAAGAGTCATCTTTTGCCCCGCTTGCAATCTACCAACAACTTTATTCTTGTTCTTTCCCCGTCTCCTTCTCGAAATAGATCCTAAAATTAAACAAAAAATTATATAGGATCACAACAACTAACTTAAGCAAAAACACAAGTACCTCCATCTTGCTCCTCAGACGGGGGCTGTGTCTCATCATCATCATCATCACCGGGGATAGTGTTGGGTACACTATCAACATTCATAACATCATCAAGGTCCAAATCAATTTCCCCGACAGAGTTACACAATTGCACGGGATCTTCTGAATGCTCCTCGGTCCTTCGTACAAGGTCGTGTAGCGCGCTGCTTAAACTCTTACCTTGCATTCTTTTAGGTGCCATGATAGCTGTAAATATTGAATGTAATGTTTAGAGTTTCAAATTTACAAGTAACCCTTCGTAGAAAATAATTCAACCTTAATTAGAATAACGGGGATTTATTGGTGTCACAATTTTCCATTCAAGCCTTGATGCCATATCTGTAGAGTAAAAGACTTGTTGTGCTTGGCTTGCCATTATGAATGGTTCATTTAATTAAGTCTGTAGAATCCTGTTGATATTTATACTAACATAACCATACTTATCAACTTTAATGCCCCGATCTTTGTGATAAACGTCAAACCATTTGCATTTGAAAAGAATCACTCGTCTTCCACAAAAGAATCACTTCTATGATTTCATTGATCACTCCATAGTAGTTAATAGTCTCGGTCCCATTATTACCAACAACCAAAACCCCACTATTTTGGGTAGTCAAGCTCTCGTCATGTTTTTCAGTGTTAAACTTGTACCCATTTATTTTGCACGAGTTATATTCCTTTGCATACAATGTAGGCCCACGTCCTAAAATTTTAAGATTCGTTGTCCTATCGGATTGATCGGTTAGTTGCTCCACCTATATATTCATTAGAAATTATTGTTAAACTAATTGTCATATACTAAAAAAGAAAATTGTTGAGACGATTACTTACTCTTTCTTGGAAATATCTAACGTATTGTTTATCCCGAGCCTCATTGGAAATATTAGGAGGGCATGATTGAACGAAATCGCTACGCAAATGACAGATTAAATTATTACTTTCTTAAATCATACCTCATATGACATTAATGGACTTACTTATAATATTCTTCAGCTTCGCGACAATTTTTTAAAATGTACCAATGAGCACGCTCACGATCACCCGGTTCATATGTGTAGGATGTGCCATTAGATAAGTCTTCCATAGTGATAAAAATGGAGAATGTTGTACTTGTATTTATGGATTCATCATTTGACTCTTGATCGTCCAAATATCGGGCACACATGCTCATACTCTCATTCAAAAGGTAACTCTCGCTGATTGAACCTTCAGGAAAGTTCCTGTTCCTAAGGTATTTCTTGAGTGTGCTCATATATTGTTCAACTGGATACATCCATCGATACTGAACGGGCCCTCCAAGACAAGCTTCAAAAGCTAAATGAACTGGCAAATGCACCATTATATCAAAAAATGAAGGTGGAAAGATCTTCTCCAATTTACAAAGTGTCAAGACAATATCGTCATGTAATGTTTCCAATTGCCCGCGTTGTAAACTTTTTTGACAAAGCAACCGAAAGAACCTTGCTAAATTCACCACGGCATCGTACACATCATCGGGAAGTAGGCCACGTGTAGCTAGTGGAAGGAGATATTGTAATAGAATGTGACAATCGTGACTCTTCAATCCTGATATTTTTTTCTCCTCCATGTTTACACACGCCCCAATATTTGAACAAAAACCGTCGGGCATTTTAATATCTTTCAAAAACTGACATAAACGTTTCTTATGTTCTGAGGACAATGCATAGGGGGCCGGCGGACACCGAAGAACACCATCAACTTCAACCGGATGTAAGGAATGTTTTATGTTCATTATGACCAAATCTTTCATTGCTTTAATTCCATCCTTGGTCTTTTCTTTGAAATTCATTAAAGTTTCTAACAAACTATCACATATATTCTTCTCAATATGCATTACATCCAAATTATGTCTCAACATCAAAGATTTCCAGTAAGGCAATTGAAAGAATATACTGAATTTGTTCCAATTATCACCTCGGGATTCATGTATAACTTTCGTTTTCTTAGGCAGGTACTTTGTCAAACAAATTTCCTTTAGATCTCGCGCTTGCAATTGAATTTCGGAACCCGATAATAGTACAAGAGGATCTCTATGCTCCGTATGCCCGTCAAACGTATCGGTCTCTTTGCGCCATCGATGATTAGACGGGAGGAATCGTCGATGATTCATGTAACACTCCTTCTGGCAATTTGTTAACCTTAAAGACGCGGTGTTCTGATTACAAGACGGACATGCCAATTTACCCTTTGTACTCCATCCAGACAAATTTGCATAAGCCGGAAAATCATTAATAGTCCACATAAGAGCTGCCCGTAAATTAAAATATTGTTTTCTGCTTGCATCGAATAACCTAACATACAAATTATCCACTAACCTAACATCAATAATCTACTAACAATCTAACATTGATTGTAAATAAGAACTAACCTGAATTTTGAAGTGCAAACTAAAATCCGCGGCAGCAAAGACAATGGCAAATTCAAACCCCGATATAATTGAAATGGATGCAACCTGATTCAACAGTTCAAACGCAAAAAGTGATAAGGAAAACCTGATTCAATAGTTCAACATATATATAAGAAGTAACATTATTGAATACCTGATTATAACATTCAAACGGTAGTGAAGAACGAATTCAACAGTTCAACGGGAAATTCAGAATTTCTGCAAAACAAAAATTGAATTATGTTCACAGGAGGATTGGATATACAGGAAGATTCTACTTGATCATTATTCACTGAGGATAGACTATTTCTATCAATATCTAGGAAGCATGACAAATTGAAACTAGAAAAGGGATTCTATGTGTAATGATTTGACGTTTTAGTATGTCCTCGTGGTTTTGCAAGGAATATTTCATGATGTCTTTTTATGATGTAGTAGGCATATCTTAAGCTAAACTCAACCCCTTGTTGCAGTCCATATTAATTTGACTGGGTTTTAAGATAATAAACTCTAGAATCAAAGGAGAAGCGACCCTTCAGATTGTTAGCAACCCAAAAATAAGGTTTTGCTTGTCTTTCTTGTTCTTATATAGTATTTTGATTTGCAAACAGAATTCTATTAACATATTCTATTAACATATGAAAACCTAATTCAATATTATATATTAAGAATCATCAATGCAAACACAGAATCAGCAATGAAAACCTAATTCAATATTATATATTAAGAATCAGCAATGCAAACACAGAATCAGCAATGAAAACCTAATTCAATATTATATATTAAGAATCAGCAATGCAAACACAGAATCAGCAATGAAAACTTAATTCAATATTATATATTAAGCATAAGCAATATTGCAAACACAGAATCAACAAATGTTTAACCAATATATTGATGTCCATAATAATACTTTATTTTACAAGGAAGGAGAGAGTTGAACTTACTTTTATGAAGATATTGATCGGCGGGTGGCAGATTAGTTCGTTGATCGGCGGCGGAGGAAGAAACTGATCGATCGGCGGAGGATTAAGATAGAGAAGAAACTTACCTGGCGGCGACTAGAACGGAAGGGCGGCGGCGAGTTGAACGGACCTGGCGGCGACTTGAAAGGACAGGCGGCGACTTGAAGGACGGGCGACGATGATCGGGAAGAAGATCGGAGGAAGAAAAGAAAGCGCGGAGGAAGAAAAGAAAAGAAAGAAAAGAAAGAAAAGAAAGAAGAAAGAACGCGGGGGTTTATTAAGACTATCTGTAACGGTTAATGATAAACCGTTACAGATAGTTAACTGTCTTTTCAACTTCGGAAGGCGTATTTGTAACGGTTAATGATAAACCGTTACAGATAGTTAACTGTCTTTTCAACTTCGGAAGGCGTATCTGTAACGGTTAATGATAAACCGTTACAGATATTTGAAGAAAATATAAAAGGACGGCAGCGTATCTGTAACGGTTAATGATAAACCGTTACAGATAATATAGTGGTAACGGTTAATGAAGAAAGCCGTCACTGTTATCCTTTTACAAAAACGGTAACTGAAGGCGTATCTATAACGGTTTCTCAATAACCGTTACAGATATTTACAGAAAATATGGAAAGACGGCAGCGTATCTGTAACGGTTAATGAGAAACCGTTACAGATAATACAGTGGTAACGGTTAATGAATAAAGCCGTTACTAATATCCTTTTACAGAAACGTTAACTGCAGGCGTATCTGTAACGGTTATTGAGAAACCGTTACAGATACCCATAATTCGGAAAATAAATTTTAAATTGCTATTATCTGTAACGGTATATCTATATAACCGTTACAATAATTTTTTATCTGTAACGGTCCTCGAAAGCCGTTACTGATGTTCTGATCACAGTAACGGTTAAATTTAACCGTTACAGATAAAATGTATTAGTAACAGTGTTCGAGCGCCGTTACTAGTAGTCGTTACAGAAGACCTCTATTCTACTAGTGCAAAATACCTATATGTAAAGAAGGATGTTTACAAAATTATAAATAAATAGAGAGAATAAGGGTTAAAGAGTTCGATTACCTAGTATATATAGATTTACGTTTCTAAAAATTACACAAATACTTATAGTCTAGAAGGGCTTCTAGATCTAGATCTGCAAAAGCGACTAATGATTTGCATGCCTTCATGGTGTGGCAAGCCCATCAGTCTCAACCTAAGAGGAAGATGGCATATCTCTTTCAAGAAGAAAAGAAAAAGAAGAAAAGAAAGAAAGAATAAGTGAGATGCTGCGAGAAAGAAAGAAGAAAAGGCTAACAAAAAGATGGACACTAGAGAAGAATAAGTGAACTACTAAAAGTTGGAGAAGACATGATGGATTGTTTTCTTAATTAATTGTATATGAGAAGTAAGAATATAGAAGTTAAAAATACATCAATTACTTCAACAAATAAGGTAGTAAATTATAATTAAATCAAAATAATAATTTCTGTAATACATTATCACCCACAAGGCAAGAAACCATTAATTCACATCACCACAGTCCACAAAAGTAAAATCACCAAGATCATCAATATTACATAACTAATATCAGAATGAAACAATTAATGTTTGTTATGTAAAACGTAAGATTCTTTTGGCTAGTAAAAATTAAAGTACATACATACTATAGGTTAATTATTGACTCCTTACTTAACCCTTCCTGCTGCTGTCTGAATGAGACAACCTGCGATCCAGTGTTTTCAATTGGGATCGTAGATTTTGGTTGTCCTCAAACAGCCTATCATATTCCAGCAAAAATCCATTCGATTGGTTCTTCAATGCGAGTACGTTTTCTTCTGCATTATTCACTTCTTTTGTCTTGGCATCCACATCTAGCTCTAGTTTCTTCACTTTGGCCCTTAGCATGGCCATTTCTTCCTCAATAACTTCTGTTTCCTTCACACTTACAGCTCTTCCATCCTCGAAAACTTGATTTTGTTTCTTCATTGTTTTCCTCCTTATATCAAGTTCTCTTATGTAATGGTGCAATCTTTCTATCATTAGCCCAAGGAAAAGAGAGAAACCTGCATTTTCATTATTACTCAATTTCATTATTAAAGAAAAAAAAATCTGATTATTATCATTTATTACCCATTCCAACTCAAAACATAACTAATTTAAGTCAAAACAATAGATGTCAATATTCTTTTATATACCCATTAAGGAAGCCTCGAGAAGGTGTCTGGACAGGAGAAGCTGCTCCGAAGTCGAATTAATTTCCTCATTCCCCAACCAATATCGCTTTTGGATCTTCATCATGCTGAAAATTCTCGACACCATGGCAGCCAAGATTGTCCCGGCTACAGCCTTAACAATGATTGGGCCCCGGTCGCGTTTCACTCTATCCAAGCTTCTTATCACTGGCTTCCTCAGCAGAGTCTTGAAGACGAAGATTATGATCAAAGCCATTTCAGCGAATACCAACGGGAAAAGAAGCTGAATCATTTTTGTCGTTCGTATAACTGATTCAGATTAGCTCTTCCGGAAGAAAGATTTGTTGTGTACGTCAGTGGCTATATAAGGAGAAGACTTTAAATTTCTGAGAGAAGAGAAAGAGGGGAGGGGGAGATGGTTCTTCTAGTCTAGACATGGCTCCCTCTTCTTTACAAAGAATATATTTCCATAATTTAATTAATTAATTGATCCACTAACTTTCATAATTTTTTTATATATGTCTATTTGTTTTAAAGTAGAAGGGTGGTGACTCTAGCCTCTAATATATAAATTAATTTGATATTTTAATGATATTATTTTAAAATAATAAATAATCATATTTTAATTTTTTTAATATGTATAAAAATAATCAAACTAATATTTACAAATTATATTACTATTTAATTGTTTTTATTAGGCCAACTATAAAATAATAGTGAATTATATATCTTTATTTTTTTTTAAATATTAATGTAATTTAATTTAATTTATTAATTATTTTAAAAAAAAGTCTATATATATTAAAAATGAAAAGAAAAAAATCGTTAAACAAAACGAAAATCATGACATTAAAATAACAAAGAAAAAATATTTAAAAAGGTTATTGGGCTCGTAAATTTTTGAGAAGAACGATTAACTCCGACAGACTCTACTAGTTTTTTAAACGAATCTCATAAAGCATTCATAATAATAGTATTATGAATGATACACATGAGACGACTACGATCATTGAAAGTTCGACGATTTCTCTTCAACCAGATAGTACACCAAAGAATAATTGGAATGGTAACCCAAATATTTAGGCATGTCATATCAGCTGCATCAATCCAAACTTCTCAACAACTATCTAAAGACTCAGACATCACTCAATTAATCACAGTAATATACAAAAGACTCCAAATACTAGTCAACCCTCGACAATGCAAAAGTAAGTGAGTTGTCAATTCGACCTCTTTTTGACACATACGACTAGCCATAATACAATTTTTTTCATGCACGTATCATCTGCTAAAATCCCACCATATATAATGCTCCATCTAAAGAATGAGATCTTGGATGGAATCTTTGACTCCCAAAGTTTTTCCTAATAAAAATTATATGGAATCATCTTAGTGAACAACTTGTAGCAATGCTTCACATGGAAACTCTCCATATCTTGCCAAGCATAATGTCTTGTTTAGACGGTGACACTTGTTTGCGTCCTACCAAAAGTGAAACTCTATTATGGGATGAAGTCTCCACAATGTTTAATCTCTTTCTATATCTAATTCGGCTAGCAAAATCATTAGACCGATGATCAAATATATCCTTAACTGTGGCATTTTTACATATAGCAATGTAAGCAAGCTCATGATACATTGTAGCTAAACTTTTGACACTACAACAAATGCCGTATCAAAATCTAATTGAAGAACCATCCCCCACAATAAATCTAGACTGCTCACGAAAACTTTTCCACATATGATAAATTCCCCTTCAAATGCTTTATCACATTGGATAATTAGACATTTTGGTAAACCAACCAAACCAATCATTACCATACTTAGATCTAATTATCGATGCCCAAATATTATTCGGCTCCATTACAAATCTACTACATCATTTTGATATAATGCTTTATTAAAAGAAATAAGATCTCGATTATCTAGACCTCATTGATCTTTAAAATATTTAACTTTATCCCAACTAACTAGATGACAAAATGATGAGTTAGAAGATTTCCATAGAAATTTACACATTATTCTCTCCATTTTCACTACCACACTCTTGGGGAAAATGAATAACGACATTATATATATGGGCATACATGACAACACACTCTTAATGAGGATTAGCCGACCACCTTTTGAGATTATTTTACTTTTCTATCTAGAGAATTTACATTCCATTTTAGTGATATTTGGGTCCCCAAAGAGACCTTGGATCGCAATTTAGCACCTAATGGAATACCAAGATATGTTGATGGAAGATCACCAATTCTGAACCCAAACACATTTACCAACCTTATCATTCTTCTATTCGAAACAAAATTTGAAAAAAAATGTCGGATTTATTAAGATTAACTCGAAGACCAGAACATTTACCGAATAACCATAAAATATCTTGAAGGTGTTTAAAATTCCTATAAGTAGCTTGAACCATGCAGAGTGTGTCATCAGCGAAAAAACAAATATAATATGGTAAAAGGATATCTTCTTGATCCACAACTCAATCCACGAATGAGTCTCGAGTTTTCTACGAAAGCCATCATTTTTTAGAGAGTTTCTATAACAATGACGAATAAAAAAAAGAGTGGATCACCTTTTCTGATCCCTCTAAAGCTCTCAAAAAATCCCAGAGAACTTCCATTAACAATGACATAAAACTTAACCGTCGAGATGTAAAATCTAATTCAATCAATCCATTTCGCACCCATTCTCATTTTGTCCCTTACATCAAATAAAAACTCCCAATTGACACAATCATAAGCTTTTTCATTGTCGAACTTGACAAAATCACATTTTCACCTCTTTAATTAGCTGAGTCAATGCACTCATTAGCTATTAATACGGCATCATAGATTTGACGATCTTTGATGAACGTCATCTGATTACTATATATGACTGTCTCTAACACCATCCTCAACTTGTTGGCCAAACATTTTGTGATAATTTTATAGAATGACGAAACGAGACTAATAAACATAAAATTCTTCACATTAATAGTTCCCGGAACTTTACGAAGGAGACATATCAAAGTAGAGTTCCAACTCTTATCAAATGATAAAAATCAATAAAAATGATCAATTGCTTCCATAATTTCAGTTATAAGGAAAGGCCACGCCTTCTTAAAAAAGAAAAAGTAAACACATTGCATCCTGACACTTTATCACTTCCACACCCCTTAATGACCTCCTCAACATCTTCCAACGTAAAACGAGCCTCCGGTATATCTTTTTTCATTGTACTAATTGAATCAAAAGTTATACCATTCAATTTAGGCCTAACCTTAAATGACTCATTAAACAAACCCTTATAGAATTTGATAATACTCGTAGAGATTTCAGGTTCACTATCATAAACTTCCCTCGATCGAGATAGAATTTATCAAATTATTTCTTTCTAGCACGTTAGAGATCCCATGAAAAAACTTGGTGTTTCTATCTCCGACTTTTAACCATGTAACTCTACTTTGCTGGCGTGCCCTAGTTTTTTTTTCCTTACACATATTAAGTAACTTGTTAACAATGTGAATCCGAGAATCAACCACATCAGCGGAGAGTTCACGAATCTCCTCATTCTCGTCAATGACAATAATTTCATTACACAAGTTATAGATTTAGCACAAATAAAGCACGATCTCCCAATAACAAACTTTTGAGAAGCTTACGCAAATTACTTAAATTCACAAAGAGATGACTGATTCACCCACCATGATTGTACACATGGTATAAAGTCCTCTTTGATCAACCATTTATTTTCGAATCTAAATGTTCGACATGTTCTCTCCATCTTCCGGTGATCTATCAAGATCGGTCGGTGATCTGAACAACTCCATAAAATTACCTTTTGAAATATATTAGAAAATCATCCAAAGATTGATTCACTAATTAAAAATATGTCGATATGAGAATGAACGTGATCCTCATTGTCATCACTTTTCCTAAAAGTGAATTGACCACATTTCAAAGGAAAATCGATAATTTTAAGTTCTTCAATTATTGTCTCTAAGAAGTCATTCATTATGCTACTATGCTTATTGTCAACTTTTCTTTCAGAAAAAAATCTCACTTCGTTCATGTTACCCGCAAAAACAATTAATAAGTCCTAGAGACTAGCAACGTTTTTCATCTCATAACAATAAAATGTTTTATTCCTAAATACTCTCTTTCTAATAACTCAAAAATAGATTAATTTTTTAAAATATATATATATATATAATGGTTAGATTTGAAAATGAAAGATAATTCTTAATGCAATTCTAAAGACTAGATTGATTATCATATTTTTAGCACTAAAAATTTATATTTTAATTTATAATATTCAAATAATTAATTTTGAATTATTTTTAAATAAATAAAATCAAAATAATTAACTCCATGGCCAAAAACTTATTTAAAACAATTAATTATGATTAATTAATGTGTTTATTAATCAAATTAATTAAGAGGTAAGGCTAAAATAAAAAAAATTAGGATAAATATTGTACCCATAATATCTCAAAATAGTTTTAGAAAAATTAAAGGACAAAAATAAATAATTAAGAGTGAATTTTGTATCAAATTCACCTAAAAAGAATTATTTATTTAAATCCTAAAAATATATAAAATAAATTAATAAAATATTTGTCATATTTATTTTAATATTTTGTGTATTTAGAAAGATCAAAACTAAAGGCAAAAGGGTGAAAGAAAAATCAATTTCAAACAAATCCTTAAGGATTTAAAATAAAAATAAAATTGTGATCCTGTGTGGCCGAAACCAAGTGAATTAGTTGCAACACACGCCAAGACTATCGGATCAATGTTGAATTTTCATATATCACCTAGAAAGAGGTCACTCACCCTGTTGTAGTAGAAGTAGGCGTGTGCCCGAGCCGTAGTGGATCAAGAGACACTTGTTAGCCAAGACGCTAACGGAACACGTGTTCATGACGAAACGTTGACGGATCGCCAACAGAACACCAAAAATAAACAAAACGACGTCGTTTTTGGCTCTAGTTGTCTTCTTCGTCGCAACGTCGCAAAGATAATGATAAAGAACAGATATCAGTTTTGGCTTTTTGGAACATATCCATTTATTGATGGTTTTGACTGATTCAAAATCTAGAATGATCACCCTACGATGGTGATCATTCTCCCTACAACCTTAGTCCTCGTCATTGCCTACTCCGACGAGTTGACTGAAGAACGGGAAAAATACATTAATGTATTTTAGCTCATTCAAACCACTATGCTTCCCCAACCTACTTAGGAGTAGTATAAATACCCTCCTAAGGTCATTCTAAAGTAAAGAAGCCAACACAACCCTTTTAAATCGAAGAAATTCAAAATCCTCCATTAAAGCTTGAAGCTTTCAGATTTTCCGAAAATTCTCTTTAAGGCTTGGAAGCTCGGATTGGTGTACCCAAAAAGCTTCATTAAAGATTAAGGAGTGTTCTCCAATCCTTGGTAATGTTCCAATCATCCTAAAATTCATATTCACATTTTGAATTTGAAATTTTTATATTTCAAATTACATAAGCTTGTATGTTGGTTGTTTATGTGATTTTATGATTAAATATTAATCCTATGATCATTTAGAAACTATCTGGACATAATAGAATCGATGAATCGATCTAATATACAAAAAGCCATATTTGAATTTTGAAAAAAAAAACGGGTTTGTTGTTATTGGGTTAATTCGATCGATTCACAGCTCAAAAAGCTTCCCAACATGATTGTAATGATATTGGGAAATTATTTGAATCATGTTTGATCCATCCCGGTCATGTTTGATCAAAATCAAAAAATTTAAAATAAAATTTTTATTTTCTTGAAATGGTCAAAACGAACAACCAATGTTATTGTTTTGGTACCAATCAAGTATATATGTGTTATAAGGAAATTATTGGATAGCTCCTTTCACTTCAAAACAACTTTAAACTCAAAAACCCAATTTTTGATGAAAAACTATTTTAAACGAACTGATCATCATCTAGGTTGACTCATACCTTGAGATGATGATCAACATGTTCCTAGGAGCTTTGCGAAGCTACCAAACTCTTAGATCAAAGAATTAGAGCTAGAAAAACTAATTTAAAAAATGAATCATTGTGTTCTTAAGGACTGAGATATGTGAGCCTAAGACCGAGAGATCCAACCGAGACCAAGGACCGATATAAATAAACTAGGACTCAGACCTAGGACCAATGTTCTTGAGTTGGGATCCAGACCTAGGACCGATGTTCTTGAGCAAGGACAAAGAAATCCAACCGAGGATTCATACCTAGGACCGAGAGGTCCGACCTAAGACCAATAGAACTCGAACCTATGACCGAGAGGTCTGACTTGGGACCGAGACTCCTAAGACCCACGGTTGAGAAATCTAAATCTAGGACCGAGAATCCCTAACCTGGGACTGAGACTCCCGAGACTAAGGACCGAGGAATTGAGCCTAGAGCTAGCCCTAGACTAAGAAGTTTATACACCTCGACCGAGAAACCTAGCCCCATTCTAGTCCATGACTGATAGGTTTTTACCCCTAGACCGGTAAGATTAGCTAAGGACTGAGCATCCTTAGTACCTCGACCGAGAGACTCTACTACTTAGACCGAGAGCTCCTGAGCCTAGACCGAGGGTCTCCAGACCCCGATCGATAAAACTGGACCCAAAAGATGCATGCTTGGTTCAACTTTTCAAAATCCAAAATGATTTTTGTAATTTTAGGGCTCCAAATCATTTTCTAAAAGTCTAAAAAAATAGAAAATACATTTTAAATATTTTTGGGATATTTCCATAAAAAAATTTCAACAAGGGCTTTGGTGTTTATTTATAAACCCTAATACCTTTAAAATCTCTGATATTCTTTAGGTATTTGCACCTTATTTATCATCCGCAACAGGTACCAGCATTTAAATATTGATTCTTCAATATTTTAATAACGTTAAAACCTAAAAGTAAGACTAAGATTGGAAGAATAATTAGTTAAACTAAAATGTGATACAACCTATTTTAAAAAGTCAACTTTATAAGTAGAAATCGTCTTCGGACAGGTACGGAGAATGAAGCGTGAAAGCCTTTCCCGATTATTACCAAACTTTAAACCAAAAAACGAAACTCTAGTATAAAATACGTTTGTACACGTATACCATTTTATTGATTTTTCTAAAATCAATTGACGACTTTGTCTTCAAATAAATAATATCTTTTAAAATTAATTATGTTTAATTAATTTAAACCAGATTTCAAATCAAATCGTCAGTTGATTATAACAAATACCTAGATTATTAATATTTGAATAAAATTAATTATTTTTACATAATTAATTTTAAAAACGGTCAGGTACTATCAATTTTTTTTAAATAATGTTTTATTTTAAAATATGTCTGACACGCAAACCAAGGTTGAAATTATCGAATTTCGAGCTACCCGGGTCCCCCCATATTATCACGTTTTCTCCAAACACGTGCTAAGTTGCGGAAGAGGATTTTCCGAGGTTACACATACATGTAATAATCATATTTTTAAATAAAAGTTTTATTTTGATTTGTCTTATTAAAATTAATTTTTTTAATATATATAATTTTACTTAAAATAACTATTGAATAATCAAATATTTAAGAAGATAATTTTATTTTGACAATGGTAATTCAAGGATCATTACTAAAAGATCAAATTAGAAGTAACTCAAAAATATAAATGTTATATGACTTCACACAAATCTATTACACGAGCGAAGAAAAGATGAACAAATCAATTTTACTAGATCAATATCATTTTTAGAAGGAAGGAAGAGTTTATTGTGCAGCAACATTAACTTGGTGCTTCATTTATAGTAAATGAGTGTACTTTGTTTAGACACTAATTTTTGGGAAATTTGAGGAAATGACCCCAAAAAGGGGGCTAAATGCGTACGGTGCAGGCAACTAATTTTTATAGCGCTGGTGACTCCCAAACTTTTTAATGACCATTATACCCATGCGTCACGCACCCTCTAGATGCGTGACGCACCCTAAACCCCATAAAGTCATAATTTTTTTTCATTTTCGATTCATTTTCTCTCTCATCCACCCCCTTTCTTCCCCGTCTTCTCCACTCCACCGTGAACCCTAATGGTGACGGAGAAGACTTTCTCTTCTTTTTCATCGCTGAAAAACCAATCGAAGAGGCACCGTCGTCCATTCCACCATATTCAATGGCCTATAGCTGCGAAGAACTTCCAACGGAGACGAGTTTGCACAACGCGGAGGATTTTGAACAAATTGACATTTCATTCGACCATTCCACTATATTTTGTGTTTATTTCGTTATTGTTTGTTTCGATTTCCTATTCAGTTCGTGTATATTTCCTTTACAGAACGTTCCTCATTGATTTGCTGATTCGTTGAATGCAGGTTGTTTGTTTGGTAGGATGCGTCACGTAGGATGCGTCACGTAGGATGCGTCATCTCGGATGCGTCAACTCGGATGCGTCAACTCGGATGCGTCAAGATGGATGCGTCATCTCGGATGCGTCAAGATGGATGCGTCATCTCGGATGCGTCAACTCGGATGCGTCAACTCAGATGCGTCAACTCAGATGCGTCAACTCAGATGCGTCAACTCAGATGCGTCAAGTAGGATACGATGCGTCACATTTATTTTTATTTTATATAAAAACCCAAATAAGCCTCGACCACTATTCATGCTCTCTCTCTCTCTCGCACCCGACGACGCACTTGCCTCGATGTCTCTTTCTGCTCGTCTTCGTCTTCGTCTTCTCGTTCATTTATTGACTTCATCAGGTTAGTTTTAGTTATGTTAGTTTATGTTATGGTTCGTTCATTGATTTATGTTCATGTTAGGTTTTAGGGTTGGTTGCTTCTTGTTTGCAAATGGTTCATTCATCGTTTATGTTAGGGTTTAGGGTTGCTTCATGCTTGCAAATGGTTCATGCATGTTTTATGTTAGGGTTTTAGGGTGGCTTCTTGCTTTCAAATGGTTCATGCATGTTTTATGTTAGGGTTGTAGGGTAGGTTTCTTTCTGCTTTCAAATGGTTCATGCATGTTTTATGTTAGGGTTTAGGGTAGGATGCTTCTTGCTTTCAAATGGTTCATGCATGGTTTATGGGTTGGGCTGCGTCACTCAGTTTCGTGACGCAGTTGCGTAACGCAGTTGACAGTTGTTTCTAGCTATTTTGACGGTTGCTTTTCTTCTCGTTTGTTTATATTTGTTGTGAAAGGTTTTCACAAACATTTTTGTTTTTGTTTTCCCTTTTGTAGATGGCAGACTTCACGGTTTATGATTTTCCTGGTAGGATTTCATTGAAATCTGTCCTAGCCCTAAAAAAAAGTATCTGATAGGTTTGAAGTGCTGGGTCTTATGGAGAGGGCTCTAAATTCTCAATTTCAATATTTATTGAAAGAAGTCCCAGACTTGTTGTTCTCAGGGACAATTTTACATCAGTTGCTGCTTCGGAAGGTAAAGGCCAATTTGAATAGGATGATTTTCAACTTGAATGGGGAGGAATATACTTTTGGTCTGAAAGAGTACGCATTGATTACAGGCCTCAACTTCGACAGATTGCCTATATACAAAGATGAATGTCGAGGTTGTCCACCCTTGCTGATAAAATATTTCAAAAGGAATACGACAATTCGAATGATGGAGTTGGAATCTATTTTTATGAAACGCACCGATAAGGAAGACGCATGGAAGATCGGGCTGGTCTACTTGATTAACTAGTTCCTCTTCTCATATGACCCAAAACGGATTTTAAATCTCAAAATCATTCATATGATTGAAGATGTTGAAGATTTCCTCCGATTTCCATGGGGAAAGTTGTCCCTTAGATTCACCATGAGGGGTCTTGACCAGGACATGAAACACCACAGGTCCGTATATATGTCCAGGAAAGGGAGTGAAGTTACTAATTCTTTTGCTTATAACGTTTATGGGTTTGTACTAGCACTACAAGTGTGGAGCTATGAGATCATTCAAAACTTTGTCCCTAAATTCTCCACAAGGAAAGACGTTGATGGCCCTTTTCGCCCAAGGATACTGTTGTATCAATCCAAAAGGAAGAATACATTTCAGGAGGTACAATCTGTCTTTAATAGCACTGTGTTTTCTAAGATGGAAGAGTCCTCCACGGAGACGAGTTTGTACAGTGGGGAGGATTTTGAACAAATTGACAATTCATTCGATGATTTGTTTGAGGGAGTTACTAATGGGGAAAAAAGAGAAAGGCTGATGAAGATGTTGATGAAGATGATGATGAAGATGTTGATGAAGAACCTACTACTGTCCAACCTTCTAAGAGGAAGAGGAAGGTTGAATATGATGATATATCCCCCCAACAAAGAAGCCACCAAGCGTCGTAGCCTGCGTAACATGAGTCCCCCATCCTGTTCAGATAAAGGATGCCGAAGTGATAAAGAAAGATGTCGAAGAGATGAAGAGAGACATAAGAGACATCAAATTGAATCAACAAAACTACTTTATTCGGTTTGAAAAGATGATTCTCAGTCTAAGCAACCAGTTCGCCAGCCATGTCACCAACTAGGTAATTCTGTTTGAGCTTTCTGTATTTTACTACTTTATGTCTGACGCAGCTGCTTGACGTAGCTGCTTGACGCAGCTGCTTGACGCAGCTGCTTGACGCATCCTAAATATAAATTCTTTTCAATTTTGTAGCAGGAGCAAAAGGAGAATGACCTCGGTCTAAATGACATTCGTGACGAAGAAGAGGAGAATTCCATTGGTCTGAATGATATTCTCGATGAAGAAGAGGAGCAAAAGGAGAATGAGAAGGTTAATAATGGAGCCATTTTGCAGGACAGTGTTGAATTGGAGCAGAAGAAGATTGAGAATGAGAATGATTCGCCGATAGAGAACATTCTTCATGAGGCAGTTGTCGAGAATGAGAAGGTTGTTGAGGATCCGCCGATAGAGAACATTCTTCAAGAGGCAGTTGTTGAAAATGAGAAGGTTGTTGAGGATCCGAATGACAACCTTGTTGAAGATCCTATTGAAGGGGAGAAAAAAGAAGAAGTGGATAACAAAGAAGAAGGGGAGAAGAAAGAAGAAGGGGAGAAGAAAGAAGAAGTGGAGATAAGGCAAACATGGCTTAAAGATCCAAACACTGACAACACAAAAATTGAGCTCCAGACTACGTTAGGTGATAAGGCATTATTTCGCCGAGTGCTAAAAAGGTTCACCTGGCTGCAAGATGATGTAAGTAATATTCATGTTAGAATAATTTCATATTTGCATATTGTATTTTAAATGTTTTTCTCTCGTGTAGGAAATCGATGCAGGCTGCTTCATTCTGAGAAGAAGATCTTGGCTATATCCAAAGACATATAAGAAGAACTTCTTTATTGGAGATTGTTGGCTCCACACCAGGTTCACTGCTGATTACCCTGAATTTAAGAAAAGTCGTATTGAGTATGACATTGAAAACTTTTTCGAATACTTCTTGGGCAATGAAAACAACTTTATGAATAGTTGGAAAGAATGCGATCATATATATATTCATTTGAACATCAAAGACGTCCACTAGATACTTTGTGTTGTCCGTCTACAGCAATGGCGCGTAGACGTATATGACTGCGATCCTGGATGTTATGCTAATCTTGATGAGTTTGTGCTACCCATGTGCGAAATGATTCCGATTATATTTGACAAGGCATTGCCTCTTGAAGATAAACAAAGATTTCCTCTGCTTAACCCTGATTCCGTTTTGCCATACACAAGACTTCCAGAGTAAGAAGTCCCCAAAGCAACTAAGAGTGGAGATTGTGGTGTCTTTGTACTAATGTATATTGAGTACTTAACTGCAAACCTGAATCTAGCAGAAGTGACCTCAAATGAGATGAAAGCTTGGAGAGAAAGTGGGCAGTGAGGTTATTTCATGGACTTGTAGATCCATAGGTTATTTATGAAACTTTTGTACTGATATCAAATTTTTGTAATGTTAATCTCAAACATTTGTAATATGGTTGATTTAATGATATCAAACGTTGTTGATGTTATATATGTTATTGTAATAGGTTGTGCGCCAATTATTTTAATGCCTTAAGTACACAGTTATACAAACCATGTCTAATGTAATAGGTTCTGCACTAATGTAAACCATGTTACACAGTTTCGTCACTCAGTTTCGTCACGCAGTTGCCTCACGCAATGAAAACCTTTAGCAGTTATCTGAATGCACCCTGTCCCTGTATTACATTCACCAGAAAACAACATTGACTACAAAAAACACCCGAAAACAACATTCACTAAATGCAAAGACAACATTGACTGAATCCTTGATACAATAAACTTTACTTGGTAATAAGTCTACAAAAAACAACATTAACACCTCAACACAAGACTTTACTTGGTAATAAGTCTACAAAAACAACATTAACACCACAACACAACACTAACAAGTTCATTCTAAGCTAATAGCTCGTAAGATTGAGATGATGGCTCGCACAGTTGAGATGATGGCTCGTAGAGTTGAGATGATGAGGGCTCATTCAGTTGAGATGATGATGGCTCATTCTGCTGAGATGATGAGGGCACATGCTGCTGAGATGATGCTCTTGCGGTAGACGGTGCAGGCATCACTACTTTGCATGTTGCTCTATTATGTCCTAGACTTGCACATGAACTGCATCGTCTCGGGACCTTACGGACCTCACCTTGGGATGTCCTACGTTTAGTTTGTGGCCGACCTTTCTTAACCTTTACAGGAGGTTTTAGACACACGCGTTGTTTGATAATATCGGGAAGATCCCAATTCTCTTCATCACCAACTGGATAACATGTCTCCGCATATGCATTCAATCAAGATACAGTTGTATAATACCTATGAGAAGGAAAATAAAACGATTAAAAATAGGTTAAATAAATAGGTTCAAAACGATTAAATACCTTGAGCATAAGTCGTAAGGAACCACATTCCTGTGACGGCAGCAGCCAGTGCATGTGTACAAGGAAGACCGGAGACTTCAAATACCCTACAAGTGCAGTCCTTGTCCTTCAAATTGACTTTAAAATGTGCCTCATTATCATGCACATACAACTCAAATCGGTTAAGGGATGATACGGTATAGAATCTTGCTTTCTCAAAACCATCACATAATAACTTTTCATACGTTGGAGATAAAAATTCTTGGTGGTTGGACGCTTTTTCTCTTCTTTCATTAAACCACCCTTGTAATGTTGTTCTTAAAGACTCAAGCATTGCTGAAATTGGATACTTTCTTGCTTCCCTGCACTGATTATTCAAACTCTTTGCATAATTACTTGTGAGTTGATTGTATCGCTTACCGGGGAAATATGCTCTACTCCATCTTTGAAACCCAATTTCTTCCAAATAGGCAGCAATCCTATGATCTTTAACCCTGATCTTGTCAAAAAACCGATTAAATTGGGGGATAGTGTACGCACGAGAAGCCAAATCAAACTCGACATGACAATTATCAGTTTTGAATTTGGCATTAATATTCATCTTTATGTGATATGTGCACGCACCGTGGTCTTCTTCTAGAAAAACAGCACACAAGGCATTGGCGATGCTTGAGTGTCTATCGGATACGAAGACGAGATCATCAACTAATCCAATTGCTTCTCTAAGTTTTTTGCATAAAATAAGTCCACGACTTATTATTCTTTGAATCAACAACGCCGAATGCAACATGATACAGTTGCTCATTGGCATCCAATGCAACAGCCACCAATAGTTGACCTCCCACCTTGTGCTTGAGAAAACTTGCATCAACACACAATACGGGACGACAGAAGGCTTTGAAACCCCTAATTGAGAAGCCTAGAGACATGAACATATACTTGAAGTGGTCGTGCTCGTCTGTCTGAATATCTGTTATGGTACCCGGATTATTCTTCTCCAACATGTATAGGTATGAAGGCAATTTTCCATAGGAATCCTCTACCGTTCCTCGCACCGCCGTTAAAGTCGTTTCCCTTGCCCTCCAAGCCTTATTATAAGTCAAAAATATCCCATAAGCTGACTGCATGTCTTCTATTATTTTCTTAGGCAAGTGGTTATGGTGATGGTCCATGTACTTACCCTTCATGCATTGCCCAATAACCCATGCCGGTGTTTGCATTTTTTTCTCCGACCTCGACAAAACTGAGCATGAGTGTTGTCGATTGAATTTCCGAATCTCAAACGTCTCAGAAAACTTACCTTTCACAGCACGTAAGCTCCACTTGCATGTCTCATCCATACATTTCACATACCAAAGATGTTTTCGAGACTTTTTCACTTTGAATTCAAAATGATAAGTCATCGCATATTTATATAGCGTCAGTTGAAGTTCTTTTTTAGTATCAAATAACGTACCGACTTCCAATACGGTTTCACTAGTTAACGCCAATGCAAATGAAGGGTCTGTCGGTGATACGTTTGTCGGGGATACGTCTGTCGGGTCTGTCGATGGTGTACCCATTGATGGTCTTGCACTAGATGGTGTACCCATTGACGCTCTTGCACTATATGGTGTACCCATTGACGCTCTTTCACTAGATGGTGTACCCATTGACGCTCTTGCACTAGATGGTGTACCCATTGGTGTAGGTATTGACTGGTGCGGCGTGCGTGCAATTGCTGATGCAGGACTAGTAGTAGCTTGGAAGTCACTTACCCGTTCATAATTAAAGTCAATAACCCGTTCATGATTAATCAGTTCATGATGAGCCCGTTCATCTTCTTCTCCTCCTCCTTCATTTTCACTTTCAAATAAAATCCGTTGAGAAACAACGCCAGGTATAGTTTTTTGAGTAATGATTGGTAGTGTACTATCTTGACTTGGGTACTTCTCTACTAATGAGACACAAAGTGGTGACGAAGATGACGAACTTCGACCCGATATCAACCGTGATAAATACATGCCCACATCTTTATCTCCCTCAATAACAACAGGGGGAAGTTTTGCAGAAGGATCATACATGACTTTAATCACTAAATCATATGCAGACTTTTGAACGTTAATCGTCTCATAGATTATATCAACTAATTCAGCAAATGTAGTACATTGGGGTATATCCATAGTTTTGCATGATTGTGCAGAGAAAGACCTGGTACCATTGGCTGCAATTTGCCACTCTCCATTGTACACAACAAATACGTCATCAAATACTTCAGCTGCAATTGAAAAAAATGATAGTATCAATCGAGAGACACCATAACAATGAAATGCAAGTAATAGCTATAAATGGTCTGGGGTGCGTGACGCAACTGCGTTACGCAACTGGATGACGCATCCGGATTCCGCCGCAACGGTGGCATTCACCTACTCATTCCCTAATCACTAAACCCTAACAAACAAAGCGTGGAAAGAGAGAAATAAAGGAAGGAGGAAGAATACCAGTAGCAGAAAGAGACATCTCCTTCGTTGGGATTCCGCCGTCTTCGTTGGGATTCCTTCGTCGGTGGTTGTCCTTTTTAGAGAGAAGGAGGAGAAAGGGAAGTGAAGAAAGAGAAGAAGAAAGAAAGAAATGAAAATAAAGTGAAAAACTGGAATTTTTTTATTATATAGTAAGGGCATTGTGGACTTTTCACAATGCCCTCGGGTGCGTCACGCAATCGGAGGGTGCGTCACGCAATAGGGATATTTTCGGCAGAAAATATTTTGGGGGTCACCAGCTCTATAAAAAACATGGGCCCGCACCGTACGCATTTAGCCCCCTTTTTGGGGTCATTTCCTCAAATTTCCCTAATTTTTTACAACATAATTTATAAATTTAAAATAATCTCGATCTAACAAGTTTATTTTAAAAAAAAATTCTTATACGAGTTTTTGCACGAGATTCAACTAAATAATTAGTTTGAAAACTGTGTGTTATATCGATAGAATTCTAAATTAATTAAATTTTAAACTATTTTTAAATAAACATAAAAGCAAATCATTTTAGTTTTACTTTGTGTAAATACTAATTTTTTTTAACCTAATTTATAATTTTAAAATAATTCTGATTCAACCAACTTTTTTTTTAAAAAATTCTTATATGCTTCTTGTACGTGATTAAAATAAATTATTAGTTTAAAAACCGTTTTGAATCAATCGAAATCTAAAATTAATTAAATTTCAAACTATTTTTAAATAAATCTAAATGATGAAAACAAATAATAATTAAAAAGACTAGATTTATATATAAAAAAAATTATTAATATTGTTTTGTTTGTTGGGTAGGAATTGAAAGGAAAACAAATTGATTGGAAAACCCAACGAACAACCACGAATACACGAATAGTTGGTCAAACGGAGAACCAAGCGGCAAGGCAGGCGCCCAGACAACTAGGCAGATCACTGACTTACTACAAGTATTCTTCTTCCTTTGGGAAGAGACAAACAACAATGGGTAAAAGGTCTATTTAAAAAAAATTAACTTTCTGTACACTCAACTATATGGAGCATATGATGTATCCAGGAATATTTTTTCCCTATGCCATAAAAATTATAGGTATTGGATTAAAAAAAATTGAATCACTAAAATTAAGATAGTTTAAGTCATATATTATATCGTTTAATGTTTGAGCCATATTTAATAAATAAAATTATAGTCAAACTTGCAGAATGGATCCCTGTTACAGGATCTCTCTATTCTTCACGGAAAGGGAAAAAACGGTCATATTTTAATAATTTTATTTTTAACTGTTTTATCCCTACTTATAAAGGGATCTTGAAGTCAATGAATTAAAACTTGTAGTTAGGAACTTGGTAGTTCTTAAATTCCAATTTGGTTTAGATGATTTTAAAATTGTAGTTAGGAAACTCATAGCTCTAATAGAAATTTGAAAGTCTTATTTAGTTTTTGATGACTTACAATTTGTAGGTATGCACCTAGTAGCTCCAATGCAAATTTTAAAATCCTATTTGATTTTTGATGACTTTACACTTTAGTTAGAAATTCCATTGATGGAAAATTTGAATTCATATTTGATTTTCGATGACATTAAAATTGTAGTTAGAAACTACCTTAGAAACTTGGTAGCTTCAATAAAAATTTTAAAATCCTAATTGGTTTCAATGACTAAAATTGTATGAAGTAACCTAGTAGCTCCAATTAAAATTTTAAAGTCTTATTTGGTTTTCGATAACTTTAAAATCATAGTTAGGAACTTGGTTTCTCCAATGGAAATTTTAAAGTCCTTCATGGATTTTGATGACTTAAAAATTATAGGAAGAATCTAATACCTCTAATGGAAATTTTAAAGTACTATTTGGTTTTCCATTACTTAAAGTTTTATTTATTTTTCGATGACTTTAAATTGTAGTTGGGAGCCTCGTATAGCGCTAATGGAAAATTTAAAGTCTTATTTGGTTTTCGATGACTTCAAAATTGTAGTTAGGATCTTTGTAGCTCCTATGTAAATTTTAAAGTCCTATTTGGTTTTCGATGACTTTAAACGTGTAGGAAGGAACTTGGTAGCTTTGATGGAAATTTTAAAGTCCTGTTTTTTCGATGACTTTAAAATTGTAGGAAGATTCTTGGTAGTTCCGATAGAAAATTTAAAATCCTATTCGATTTTTGAAGGTTTTAAAATTGTAAAAGAGAGATTTTGATCTCCCAGAAACAATTTATGAAAGGAGAAAATGCGTGAAAATAATTTATAGGGTTCATTTGACCCAAATCCTAAATATGCTCGACAATAGATCTTATATCACGTTGTGATTTTCAATGTTACTTAGTCGAGTAATAAACGAGAAAGGGATGTCGAGAAGGGTCCAAAATAAAGATGGGTCATTTCTCTTGTCTCTCAATGTCTTGTTTTTTCGACATGACCTACAGACTCCTCAAAACTCAATTTGTAAAATGTATCACTAATCCGTGAACATTAAGATAACGTTAATGCACTTGTAATTCACATACCCTTTTTTTTTTGTCCAAAAGGTTTAGATCGAGAGATAATTAATATAATAATCAACTACTACCTCTTTTTGTTTGTTATAGGATAATGTATTTCTGATTATTTTTTTCGTGTTAGGATCCTATGAAGGTGTTCTAACAATTTTGGAAACATGCTTCAAGATCAAAATCACTAAAAATAAAACCTAATTAAGCAATAAAGTTCAAACAAATTAAAGTTTTTAAAAAACACAACATAAGCATGTGTTTGATATGCATAAATCATGTATTTAACTTAAAAATCATGCTGTGATTTGTTTGGATTATTTTGAGTTTTTGTTTATATACTTCATTAACTAAATTGTGGAAATTTTTCTAAAATAAAAAAGTTTAAATAAGAAATGCATTTGTTGGATGATGAAAGTTTAGGGTAAAGGTTCACGCAGTCAAAAGTCGAGGGACACACTTGAACCTTTCAGGGTAAAATTTAAATACACCCAAAAGTTCAGGAAATAAGTAAAACAAAAATGCCCTTAACGGAAAATCGGGGTTCCATCGTCTTCTTCCACATCATGTATTTTGGACGATTCTTCTCAATTGAGAAGTTACGTTTTCTGAAATTTTCTTTTGGGAAACTGAATTTTAGAAATTAATCTTCTGATTTTTTTAACAATGGAAGTTCGAGAACAATATAGAATGTTTCCTATAGTGATTTGGAATGAGTGGGTATCAATTATAATTCAAATTGAGACATATAGGGAAGAAATCCAATTTGATATTTTTAGAAATTCTCAAGAACTTCAAGATCCTGATTCTTGAAGATTGATGTTATGTGGCTAGTGTCTTGATCGATTCTCTAGAGAATTTGAATGTTGTTGGGACCGGTCTCTAGATGAAAGGGTCTCTTAGAGAAAACACTCAAATTGTATTTTTAAAGAAAATATATAAGTCATCTTATAAAATCGAAGGTCGTGGATTACCTTGTGCGATTGTGGGTTGACTTAAAACATTTCTTAAATAAATATCTAATTGTTTTATGGCTTAACTGTTCTCCGAATCAACCATAATTGAAAATTTGAATTTTGGTGGTAACTTTTAAAGCTTTCGATTTTATCTTGTTTATGTCGTTGTAATGATGTTGTGGATCTCAATTTGATGTCAAATTGTTCCAATAATGATAAGGAACAGGTTCGATGAAGAAACAAATTGAAAAGACAACAAAACAAGAACATTTAACTTTTGGCACTTGAAGATTCATATGATTTGCGTAGAGGAGTTCGTCGAGGAAGACGACCTAGTCCGGTGAGGGATGTTGTTGCATACTAGTCGTTGGATGGCTAAAGCGCACAGATGATTATTGGTCATCGGTCAACTAGGCACGCATATGATCCTTGGAATTAGATCTTTGAGGCCCATTCACGGTCTCCGTGCGTTAAATCCCTTAGGTGCGCTGATAAACTTTGTTGGCAAAAGTGACATATCCGTCTTTTTCAAGATGTACACGTTTTTCATGACTCATTTACGACTTAGAGAGCCATCAATACTCTATCTATTCCCCCAATATCTTGATGATGCTGCTTTACGTTGATATTACCAGTAAATGTAGAATATTTACAGACCATTAAGGAACTAGTTGCAGCATTCATAGAACATTTCAGCATATATCTTAACTTGGAACAACCATAAAAGAGGCTGAAAAATATTAAGCAATGGGAGAATGAAAAAATCTCGATTTTCATTGAAAGGTGGAAAGCAGTAGCCAGGGAAATTGATTCCCTCCTAAGTGAGGAACGACAAATCGACATGATTTTGGAAAGTGTCAACGACCGATATTATGTAGGATTCGCAGTCAAGACCTTCCAAAACATGAAAAAGTTGTTAAAAACGGGCAATAATCTCGATGACCCGACCGAGAAAGAAATAAAGGAGAGAAAACAGTCAAGACATACCAACATGCAGGTCGGTTTTTGAAAAAAATAAAAGACCATAGTACATTAGGTAGCAACTGCCTAACAAGAACGCCCCCCTCCAAATATGGGCCCTAACAAACCTCCACAAGTCAAGGAAAGTATGCCAACCTCTACCAAACCCGCGGCTCTAAAGGTAACTTGACCAACTAGAGTCTTTGATGATTTAGGTATGTCTTTGAGTCAAGTCATGGAATTTCTTCAAAAGAAAGACTTAATCAAACCTCTAACCCCAAGAATAGACAATCTATTCTCGGGAAAATATGAGGGTACTTCGTGTGACTATCACTAAATAAAGGGCATGCTACTAATAATTGTAGTGTTATCAAGCATCTCCTTCAAAACTTGATCGACCAAAATATCATCGTCAAGTTAGAGATAACAAAGAACCCTATGTCAAATCATCAAGTCAACATGATTACAATTGATGAAATGATACTCAACACAGATGCATTGCTGAATTTAATCCACGATGCTGAGTTGGAAGTCAATATGATCGACCCTAGCCTGAGAAAAAAGTCTAAAGTCCTTGCAAGCAAGGCCTCAAACTGATGGATTAAAGATGAGCCAAAAGTAACTACCTAAGTTACTACGCAGGTAGAGATCCTAGTGACTCGTGGTGGAACCGATTTTCAACCGAGTTTCATGATAACCATGATGGCTAACACATCAACAACCTCTGAAGGAGAAGGAAGGAGAATGAGTCTAGAGCTATAAATTCAAGAGATAGTCTCCTAAAACTCAAAATGACAATGCTAGTATTTCCATATGAGAAATTTAAATGTACTCTATTGAACACATGAAGGTTGTCCTAAAAGAGTTAAGTAAGGTTAATATACCTACCAACATCAACCCAGAAGAGCTAGAATAATTTTCATCAGTTCACAACACAACATGATCGGCTTCGAAGACAAGGATCTTCCAACAATCGAGAAAAATCATGCCAAGGTCCTTTATATTTCTGTCCTGGAAGGAAAAAAATTACAATGGACTTTATAGACAACAGTTCAGCCCTCAATATATGTCCTTAGAGGATTTTTGAGAACATTGGTGTTCCTAGAGACAAGTTCCTTCCACCTGACTTATGCGTTAAAGGTTTTGATAGCCCGCGACGCGAAATAATGGGTTACCTTAAATGCACTATCCAATTATTTGACATACCATTTCAAGTTAACTTAATTGTCATAAATATGGAGCCATCCTACAATATTATTTTGGGAAGACCAAGGCTACACCAAGTTAAAGCTCTAGCTTCCAAGCTCCATGAAAATCTAAGATTCATAGCCAACGACAAAATTATCATTGTCAATGGTGAGACTAGTGTTATTGCTGTCATTGGATCAACTCATATCGATGCCATAGAGGTTGAACTAAACGGGTTCAAGATATTTCAATCTTCTGAGAAGGTAAATACTCATTTAATGATCACGACTTTAGCACATTTAGCCTCCCCTCTATAAATATAATTTGCAAAATGAGATATTTTCCTAGTAAGGGCTTAGGCCCAAATGCCACTAGCATACCTTCATTTCCCCGATCATTCTACGACTCAGAACACTTTGGCTTAAGATATACCCCAACATGATTCGAGAAAATTCGAGAATGAATGATATCCAAACAGCATATACCTGTTCTCTAACCTTAAATGGATAATTCATCCACGAAGGACAAAACACATTGTGTTTTAACTTCCCTAAACCCTTTACCAACTCTGATTTATAGAGTCGTTTTTTGGGTCTTGAAATCTTTTCAGATTTTTCTCATAATCTTAACCCTTTTGTTTGCATGATTATGAAAAAACGAAATATTGGTGCGACGCTCTATCAAATATGGCTCAGAATCCCACAATGATTGATCAAATTTGTGAAATCAGCCCCTCAAGTCTACATGGAATCGACATCCCCTTATTCTTTGATACTTTGATCGACGAAAACAAAACTCATCACCCTCTCATAAGTAGAGAGATGTTAAATAGTGTACATTGTAAGGAAGTTAAGGATACTAGTCTTGTTAAAATGTCCCCTCCGTTAGGTAACAACCTTAGTGTAATACAAGAAGAAGATTTCCAATGTATAACAAGTAAAAACAATCTTTCATTTTACTCTGATATAAACTTTGGAAATGAAACACTTCTTAGAAAACGAAGACGAAATTGTCTCTTCCATTGAATAGACAATTGAAATAAATCTAAATATGACAAATGATCCTCAAATCGTTTTACTTGGTCAAAGTCTAAACCTAGAAGAACATCTCAAGCTAATTGAATTGTTAGCCAATAAAGACGTTTTCGCCTGGTCATTCCCTTTTATCTAGATGCTAAGACAATAAAGAAAAATCTTAGACGGATAAAATATGATGTTGTGACTAAAATAAAAGAAATCCAAAAAGCAACTTGAAGCTGGATTTCTTGAAGTAGTGGATTATCCTACATGGATAGCCAACACAGTTCCTATCTTAAAGAAATACGGAAAAAATACGTGCATGTGTGGACTATTATGATCTAAATAAGGCCAGCCCTATTGACCACTTTTTGTTACCTCACATCGACATACTTGTCGATCATGCCGTCGATCATGAACTTTTATCGTTAATGGAAAGATTCTCAAGATATAATCAAATGATGATGGCCCCGCAAGACAAGGAAAAGACTACGTTCATAATAGAAGTATACACTAATGGTTATCGTGTCATGTCTTTAAGCCTTAAGAATACGGGAGCAACTTATTAAAGGATTTCTACCATTATGCTTTATGACATGATCCACAAAGAAGTAGAAGTCTATATCGACGACCTGATCGTCAAATCCAAGGATCGACAAGGGCATGTCCGAAACCTCAAAAAATTCTTTCAAAGGATTATGAAATATCAACAACGACTTAATCCAAAGAAATGCACGTTCGGAGTCACAACTAGTAAAATGTTGGGCTTCTTAATCACCCAAAGAGGAATCGAAGTCGATCCCTCTAAAATATAAGCAATAACGACTATTCTAGTACCTCGAAACGAAAGAGAGGTCCGAGGATTTCTCGGAAAAAATCTAACACATTAGTTGATGTATCAACAAGCTTACCACGACATATCATCAATTATTTAAGTTTCTGAAGAAGGAGCAAAAATTCATATGGGACGAAAATTGTCAACAAGCATTTGACAAAATTAAAGATTATCTAAAATCTCCTCACATACTCATGCCGCCTAGATCCGACGTCCCTCTCATACTATATACCTTACTGTAACAGAAATATCTATAGGAAGTCTTTTGGTTCAAGATAAATTCAAGACAGTTGTTTACTACATCAGTAAGTGAATGACTAAATGTAAGCTTAACTACACTCCAACCGAGAAAGTATGTTGGGCATTAGCATGGTCACCAAGAGGTTACGACACTACATGTAGGCCCATCCTATCAAGTTGGTATCTAGATTGGATCATATCCATTTCTTATTCTAACAAATAATTTTATCTCCTTTGCAAGTCAAATGAATGATAATGATATCAGAATATGACATAGCCTATACGATATAGAAATCTTTAAAAGGAATTGTTGTTACGGACTTCCTAACTAACCAACCCATCATTGTTGATTCAAAAGACAAACCCGAATTCCCAATGATGGAATTATTAATGTCACGTCAGACACATGGAAATTAATTTTTTACAGAGCTTCAGGAAAGCAAGGTTATGAAATTAGAATTTTATTAGTTGACTCTAAAGGACATACAATCCAATATCCATAAAACTTGAATACCCCGTTATCGATAACAAGGTCGAATACGAGGCATGCCTCTCAAGTTTCAAATTGGCATACGAAAAAAGGGTAACCAAATTAGAAGTAATTGACGACTCTAATTTGGTCATATCCCAAGCCAACGATATATGGCAAGTAAAAGTGAAAATTTGAAACCCTATATACCTGCACCAACTTATGAACAAATTTGATCAAGTATCATTTGTCCATGCCCCCAAGAAGCCAAAATCGCTTTACGGATGCCTTAACTAATCTTGTAGCCATGACTCAAATTACTGATAGAATTAAAGTCAAACCGCTTAAGATCCAACAAAAGAAAAAGTGTGCTTTCGAAAAAGAAACAATAACTTCTTTTGAAAGTTCTAGTAAGCTATGGTATGATACCTCCAAAAACACATACAGTATGGAGAATATCCATCCCATTTTCGAGTAAAGGAACGATGAGCGTTGCACGAGTATTCCACTAACTATACTTGTATAGTATACAAACATTATCGGCGATCTTTCGATGGTCAAAACATGCTCTACGTAGATGGTCCAGGGTCGAAAATGATAATAGAAAAAGTACACACGGGGAAATGTTGTCCACACATGAACGGAATGACTTCAGCTAAAAAATACTCCTCCTACGATATTATTGGCAAACCAAGAACAAGAATGTGTGAGTTATGTAAGGAGTTGTCATTATGTCAAATATATGCTAGTTTAAAGCATACACTGATATCACTCCTCTATAATATGACATTTCCTTCGCCCTTCTCTACACGGGGCATTGATGTCATTGGGAAAATATATCCCCATGCTTCAAACGGACACAAGTTTATACTCATAGCCATCGACTACTTCACCAAATGGGTTGAAGAAGCTTGTTACAAAATCTTTAAATCATCTCATGTGGCGAAATTCATCTACCCTAAAATCATCGTTAAATATGGAGTTCCTCACGCCCTAGTTTCAGATCATGGCCAGCACTTCTAAGGAAAAGTGTTACAATTGCTCGATGAATTTAAGATCGAGCATCATAATTCATCGCCCTATAGACCCTAAACCAATAGTGTGGTCGAAGAGGCGAACAAAAACATGATTAGGATCATTAAAAAGATGACTAACACGTATAAGGGCTGACACGAAAAATTGCCATATGCCTTATGGGGATATCGTATGACCGATAGAACCTCAACGGACGAAACCTCCTACTTGTTGGTTTACGGCATGAACGTCGTACATCCAATTGAAATTAAGATTCCAACTATGAGAATAATCTTAGAAAGTTATGTTATCAAGAAAGATTTGATCAAATCTCGATACGATCAACTGACATTAATGGAAGACAAGAGGTTAAATGTCTTGTGCAAAACTTAAGCCTACAAAAAAATGAATGTTAGATACCTTCAACAAGAAGGTAAGACCTAGGAATCTCAAAGAAGGTGACATGGTTCTCAACGAAGTCGGGAACTCTTAAAACCAAAGGGAAAATTTCTGCCTAATGGGAAAGACCCTTTCTGATCAATAAAATACTCTCCGGAGGAGCAGTTCGCATATCTACTATAGTAGGCGAAGAATTTATTGCCCCGAGCAATCTCGACGTGCTTAAAATGTATTTTTGTATAATATCAAGTTATTCACATAACGTTTTGAGCTCAACCTTGAAAAAAACTTATTTCAATAGAATCTAATCTAAGTTTTGTAAAACATGCAATAGTAGTCAAAAGACTCATGTCCGAACTACAAAATACTTGATTCTTCTCAGTATAAAAATAAAAAGGAAGAGAGAAGATACATAGGAAACCTACATTTTTGTAGACCCGGTCTTAAATAAATAAAAATTGCTAGTCCTCTCACCAAAAGAGAAGGAGAAAAACTTTTCAGAAACGAGGAAAACCTTGATCCCTACTATGAACTGATATAGAGGATTTTAGAAAACAAGTAGGGGCATAGTAAAGAGCATCACTTCCTAGCAAAAATGATATTCTAAAAACAGAATCTGACGTATTCATAATAACTCTAATAGAAAGGATCGATCATAAGCTTTTTTCGTCTTAAACAATTATCCAAATAGTAACTCTCCAAAGAAGCTTTTTGAGAAAAATAACCAAAATAAACCCATGCCAAAAGCAAGGAGCCACAAATCAAGAATGAACACCTCATCACTCTTACGCTAGAGAAAAGAGAGGTTTAAAACTCAATGCTTTGAAAAGAAAAACACTACAAAACAAAAATGCCAAAATTAAAAAATGGAATAAACCCAGAAAATCTCTACAAAAAGAGAAAAAAATGTTCAAGTGTTGGTTAAGGTATTGAAATCACCATTCGTTGTTCACTTAAACTCTAGTCTTGATTGCTATGGCAAGAGCAAATGTATTGATTCTATCGGATACACCCCGGAAACTAAAAAATGACTCAAAGAAGTTGAAGTATTGAAATCACCATTCGTTGTTTGCTCAAACTCTAGTCTTGAATACTACGGAAAGAGAAAAATGTATCGATTCTACTAGATATATCTAGAGTCAACAAAAGAAAACAAAAGGGGCATATATGACAAAGGAACACTCAAAGTAGGAAGTTTTTAAAACCTCTCTAAAATATGTTTCAAGATGAGTGAACATTCAAAAAAATATGGTTTAAAGCCAAACAAACAAAAACAGTTGTATCCTATCAAAATATTGAAGTTTTGACCATCTTCTACGATGGTTAAGATTTTGGATAATTGTTCATACACGATAACAAATTTATAACCAATATCTGAAAATCGGGGAAAATAAATCTGATGTCCTTACAAGAATCGCAAAAGAATAGGAAATGGTGTTTAGAGCCCATCCCTGAACACGTTTCAAATCTAAAACATCATGATTCATTAAGGGGATCAAGGTTTATACCAATCTAAAAAAAGAATGACATAAATTGGAAAGTGAAAAATCGTCCCTTTATCCAAAACAAATGAGTCACATGTTCGTAAATAAAACTTGAAACCGTCGACTGAAGGATTTCAACTAGTTGTGAAGGTCACAATGAAAAAAAAGAGAAAAAAATAATTATGATGAAATAATCTCTTAAAAGGTAAAAGAAACCAAAATAAGTACTATAAAAGCTAAAAGAAATACTCAAACAACCAAAAACCTTATCTCTTGATAAGTACAAGAGATCATTCGTACATGATCTGACCAAAATCCTATTTCTCGATAGATACATGATGTCGTTTTTATGTGATTTAACCAAACACCTTATTTTTGGGGGGAAATGTGGCCACAAGGGGTTAATCATATAGCCCACAAACACACTTAACCATTTAACTAGGAATAGAACTTGTCGCCTGATGGGCTCGAACCAGGACCTCTTAAGAAGTTTGCGGATATCCACCTCTTATGGTCGCTAAGCTAGAAGAGAAGATAAAAAAATGTGTTCACAAGGGGGTTAAGCATATAACCCGAAAACACACTTAACCATTTAACCATGCACAAAACTTTCCGCCTGACAAACTCGAACATAGGACCTCTCAAGGAGGCTATGGATATCCACCTCTTGTTGCCGCTAGGCTAGAAGAGATGATAAACACCTTATTTATCGATAAGTACCCAAGATCATGCGTACATGATCCAACAAAAACCTATCTCTCGATAGGTTCATGACATCGTTTTTATACGATTCAACTAAAAACCTTATTTGTCGATAATAAGTACTTGAAATCATTCGTACATGATCCAACCAAAATTCTATCTTTTGTTAGGTTTATGACATCGTTTTTATACGATTCATCGAAAACATTATCTATTGATAAATACAAGAGATCATTCGTACATGATCCAACTAAAACTCTATCTCTCGATAGGTACATGACATCGTTTTTATACAAGTCACCGAAAACCTTATCTCTTAATAAGTACAAGAGATCATTCATACATGATCTGACCAAAATCTTATATCTCAATAGGTACATGATATTGTTTTATACGATTCAACCAAAAACCTTATATATCGATAAGTACCTAAGATCATTCATATGTGATTTATCAAAACTCTATCTATTTATAGGTACATGACATTGTTTTTATACGATTCACCGAAAACCTTATCTATTCATAAGTACAAGAGATTATTTGTACATGATCCAACCAAAACTCTATCTCTCGATAGGTACATGACATCGTATTTATACAATTTAACCAAAAACCTTATATGTCGATAAGTACCCAAGATCATTCGTACAAGATCCACCCAAAACTCTTTCTCTTGATAGGTACATGACATCGTGTTTATACAATTTAACCAAAAACCTTATCTATCAAGAAATACCCAAGATAATTCATACATGATCCAACAAAAATCATATTCGTCGATAGGTATAAGAGATCATTTATAAACGATGTTAGATAAATTAGACCGGTTAAAATAAGAACTTAACAAGTTAAACTTCATGTGCAGGAGAACGGTTAAAGAACCAGGATCGGTTAAGTAATCCAACCGATCAGGAAATCAAGACCGGTCAGAAGACAAGGCCAAAATCCGGAAGTCATCTGGTTAACCTGAAGCTATGAAAAACCGGAAGTCATCCGGTTAACCTAAACAACTGATCGGTGCAAACAGATACTTTAAGTATCTGTTGAAGATGATACCAAAGGGACAGACCATAGTATTGCCATATTCATACAAGTCTGAGGACAATCTGCAGGCTGCAGAAGATCGTCCGACAAGATCTTCCCACTCTGGGATAAATCAGAGGCGCAACCCTCCAGGTGCAGGCAATTGCCCAACCGACAGTTGCCATATTAAGTAAAAGACAAACCTAGCCGGTTTGACCTATACACTGGAAGTCTAGAACGTCAGGTCTGAAACACTGAACCTCTGCTCAGCCAATCAGATTCAAGGAAAAGAAATGTGACCGTTGGCACATTTCACCTATAAAAGAAGGAGCAGAAGAGGAGTAAATGCAATTCCAAGAGTTTTCAACAACCCAAGTTACAATATCAACCAGTTCTACCAACTACAAGCTCTAAGAATTATTAAGTTTATCTCTCTACAAGATTTAGAGCTCAAGTGTTCATTTGAAGTAAGATTACAATTTCGGTGAGAATTGTACGAGTGTTATCGAGCAGCAAATAAGTCTCGATCGGATTGTGTTTTTGTATTCCTTAGTGAATATCTTTCTCGCGGTTTCGAGAGGAAAGGGTGACGTATAAGTTTATCTCCAAACATCCATAAAAACCTGTCTTGTTATTTACTTTCTGTTGGCCTTACATTCTAACCGATCTTACTCAAACCGACTTACTGAATCCCCAAACCGACCCACCAAAAACCAAACTGACTTTTCCAAATCCAGCCTTATTCATCTTGTGTGTGCTGCTTCAACCTGAAACAAACCACTTCCGCACTTGAACTCGGTTCAAGGGTTTGTGACAGTTTGTGTAGTATTGAAACCCGGTGTTAATCTTTAACCGGATTAAACACCAACCTTTGAGTGCTAACCGGTCAGACCCCGGTTCCCCAGCCGCGACCTAGATCCTACCAATTGGTATCAGAGCAATTAGTTTCAATACTCAAGCAGCATGACTCTTGATAAGCCTCCAATGCTAGAAGGTGATGATTTCGTCAACTGGAAGTTACGCATGCATCTGCACTTAATCATTATGGATGATGAGATGTCGTTCATCTTGGCTGAAGGACCGATAAAGATTGATAAAGATAGGGAGGATTGGACAAAAGATGATAGGAGAATAAATAATCTAGACAACCATGCTAGAAATCACATCATCAACGGTTTGGACAGGAATACTTTCTGTAAAGTCAGAGATTGCAAAACCGCAAAGGAAATATGGGAAATGGTGATTCAAATTCATGAGGGAAACGAAAGAACCAAGGAAAACAAGTTGATGGTGGCTACCCAGAAGTTTGAAAACATTAAGATGAAGCCGGGAGAAACAATGAGGGAGTACAGTGACCGGTTTACAGATGTGATAGACGAGCTATCAACTCTTGGAAAGAAGTATGACAAAAGGAAACTATCATGAAGGCATTAAGATCTCTTCCAAGTGCATGGGATATAAAGACAATGGTGATGGGGGAATCAAACTGTCTAAGCAAGATGAAGCTACACGATGTATTCGAAGATCTTAAGGCATATGAGTTTGAAATGAAATCTAGGATTGAAGATGAAGTCTCAGCTTCAACCTCTACAAAGGCCTTAGTCACATCCATGGAACCGGTTGCTCCTGCACCGATCAAAACCGCTGAAAAATTCACTGAGGATGCCATGGCAATGTTTGCACAGAAATTTGGTCGATTCATGAAGAGAAGTCAACCGACAAACAATAACTACGGTGATAAATCTAATGTTAGATGTTATAATTGCAATTGTTTGGGACATTTCAGGTGGGAATGCAGAAAACCAAGACGGGATGACCGGAAACCGGACGATCAGAACCACTGAAATAACTATCAACAAACCGATGAAGGAAGTGAAGTTCAGAAAGCACTGATAGCCGATGATGGAGGAAGCTTATGGGCTCACAGTGACAGTGATGATGAACTCACATGTCTCATGGTAAATGAGGAACAAGTATTTGACTCTCCTTGTGAAGAATTTACTAAGGATGAACTATTTAATGCACTGAATGACATGGTAGCAGAGTATAAGAACCTATTAACCTTAATACCAACCCAACTCAACTTTAGAATCGACCCAATAGCACCAACCTTGACCGAACCAAAAACCATCCAACCTGATAAAATCCTAGAAACCAAGGCAACACTTGAACTATCCTTCGAGACCAAACAGCTCAAGGAGTCAGTTCAAGAGTTGACCGAAGAAGATGCCCGAACCCGGTATCGAATAGCCGCGTGGAAAAGATCCAGTGAAATGGTGAATCAGTTGTCTAAGTATAAGAGACATGCCAAATGCAAATTTGGTCTTGGATACAAAGACAACAAATCCGCCAACCGGAACCATTCGGACAAAACGAAGCTCACAAAAGATAATCTTCCCTTTGTAAGATTTGTCAAGAGTTCTTCAACCGATGAAGAGGAACAAAGTGATTCAAAACCGGAAGACAAAGTAACCTATGTAAGTCCAACTGACTCCGAAAAATGGCTTCATCCTGAGAAAAGGAAAGCCAACCGACCCAAAGGTAAGCAAACCGATCCACGACCACATAGGATAAACCAAAGACCACCAAACAAAGCACTCTTAGGAAAATAGAAAGACGTCAAACCAAGTACAAGAAAACTAGTTAGAACCATAACCGGGAAAGTTGTCTGACTTATTAAAGTCTGGATACCTAAGAGACTAATCAATTGTGGACCCAAGTAAATGTGGGTACCAAATAGTTGTAAATATGTATATTTTGCAGGATATGAAGAAACAGATAAGAAATTTTGAGTGGTACCTGGACAGCGGTTGCTCTAGACACATGACTGGAAACAACAACCTTCTAACCGACATCAAAATATAAATCGGTGCAATGATTGTCTTCGGTGATAACTCAAGAGGTAAAACTGTGGGCAAGGGTAAGATTGTCCATGGTAATTTAAAATTTGACAATGTACTTTTAGTTGAAAATCTACACTTTAACCTGCTAAGCATTAGTCAGATGTGTGATGCTGGATATACTGTTAAATTTCTTAAACATGCATGCTTAGTTAAAAACTTTCAGGGGAACATACTACTAACCGGAAATAGGTTAGGAAATATATACAAGGTAGACTGGAAAAGTGAAGTAGAACATCATGTTTACATGGTAGCTAAAACCGATCAAACCTGGTTATGGTATAAAAGGTTAAACCATCTAAACCTTAAAACTTTAAACTATATCCGCGGCAAAAAGCTAGTTGAAGAAATTCCTGATATAGTATTTAACAAAGATAAGGTTTGTTCAGCATGTCAAATGGGTAAACAAACTAAGTCAACCTTTAAGAGTAAAAGACACATTCAGTCTAACCGATGCTTAGATCTCCTTCACTTGGACTTATTTGGACCGATTAGGGTCATCAGCCTAGGTGGTATGTTATATACTATGGTAGTTGTTGATGATTATTCTAGATATACATGGGTAATATTTTTGGCATCTAAACGTGAAACCGCATAAAATTTAATTACATTTCTTAAACATTTACAAAATGAAAAATCAACACGCATAAATAGCATTATGAGTGATAGAGGAACCAAATTTACAAATAGTACTCTAAATGCATTTCTTGATGAATCCGTTATTAGACACGAGTTGTCTAGTGCTAGGACTCCTCAACAGAACGGCTTGGCCAAGAGAAGAAACCGAACTCTCAAGGAAGCTGCAAGGTCCATGATAGCCGATTCGGGTGTTGCTCAAAAATTTTGGGCTAAAGCTATCAGTACTGCATGCTACACACAAAACCGGTCTTTGATTAACAAGTTTTACAATAAAACACCGTATGAAGTATACTTTGATAGGATTCCCAACATTCGGTATCTTAAAATTTTCGGTTGTAAATGTTACATTCATATAAATGGCAAAAATTACCTATCTGCTTTTGATGCAAAATCCGATATTGGGATCATGCTAGGTTACTCAGTAGTTAGTAAAGCATATAGAGTATATAATACTATAACTTTAACCGTGGAAGAATCTCTTCATGTTGTATTCGATGAATCGGTTGAAAGTAACAGTGCATCATCCTTTGATCTACACAACAAATTGGAAAATAACAATATCCACTCTGATAGTGAAGATGAGGTTCCGATTTTCAGACGGTTTGTCCATGACCAAATGGGTGATGATGAAACTCAGTCGGATCAAGCTTCCACACAGCAGGAAGCTGACACTTCGATTCAAACTGAGGAAATCGGTCGGTCTGACATTATTGCTCAGCCTACCGATATGTCTAGCCTTGATCAAACAAACTGTGATTTGGTAGACTCTCCTGAATCGAATCTCAAAAGGAACAAAAATCATCCTCCTGAGCTTATTATAGGTGACCCTTCAAAACCTGTTCAAACTAGGCAACAAATACTGGAGGAATACTTAAATTCCGCTTTCATATCCCAGATTGAGTCAAAAAGGGTGGATGAAGCATTGTCAGATCCGGATTGGATCTTGGGAATGCAAGAAGAGTTAAACCAGTTTGAGAGTAACAAAGTCTGGTACCTAGTCCTTAGACCAAAAGATCAACCGGTCATAGGAACGAGATGGGTATTCAGAAATAAACTCAATGAAGACGGTTTGGTCACGAGGAACAACGCTAGATTAGTGGCACAAGGATACAAACAGGAAGAAGACATTGATTTTGAAGAATCATTTGCTCTTGTAGCTAGGATTGAAACTATTAGGATTTTTCTAGCATTTGCTGCATTCAAGAACTTTAAAGTTTTTCAAATGGATGTTAAAAGTGCATTTTTGAATGGTGACCTACGTGAGGAAGTATATGTTGAGCAACCACCAGGTTTTAAAAATGCTGATCTACCTAATCATGTATACCGCCTAAATAAAGCATTGTACGGTTTAAAACAAGCTCTTAGATCTTGGTATGATACACTAACCGCATTTCTATTAAAACACGATTTCACCATAGGTTCAGTGGATAAAACGTTATTTAAATTTGAGAAAATGGACATATCCTACTTGTTCAAATATATGTGGATGAAATCATTTTTGGATCAACCGATCCTAAGCTGTGTGATAAATTCTCAACCTTGATGACTAACAAATTTGAGATGAGTATGATGGGAGAATTAAGTTTCTTCCTAGGCCTTCAGGTTAAACAGCTCGAAGGAGGAACCTTCATCAGTTAGCCCAAATACACAAAGCAACTTCTGAAGAAATTTGGGATGGACTCATGCTCCTCCGCGGCTACTCCAATGAGCTCATCAATTAAGCTAGACAAAGATGATGACGGTCAGACAGTAGATCTGACGGCCTATCAGGAATCATCGGTTCACTCCTATGCCTAACAGCAAGTAGATCAGACATACTATTTGCGGTTGGAGTGTGTGGACGATTCCAGGCTAATCCAAAACAATCTCACTACACAGCCGCTAAACGAATTTTGAAATACCTAAAGGGAACCCCTGAAGTCGGTTTGTGGTATCCAAAGGACTCATCTTTCAACCTCACAAGTTACTCGGATGCAGACTATGCAGGTTGTAAAGTTGACAGAAAAAATACCAGCGGAACATGCCAATTCCTAGGTGACCGGCTTGTGTCATGGCACAACAAGAAGCAAACATTGGTTGTTACGTCAACCGCTGAGGCTGAATATCTGGCAGCCAGAAGTTGCTGTTCACAACTCCTATGGATCCAACAACAACTAAAGGACTTCGGTATCACCGCCAAAGAATCTCCTATTTTTTGTGACAACACAAGTGTCATAGCAATCACATACAATCCGGTTTTACATTCTAGAACCAAGCACATCGACATAAGGCATCACTTCATTCGGGAACATGTCATGTTGAAGCATATCCGTCTAGAATATGTATCAACAGAACAACAAGTAGTCGATATCTTTACAAAGCCTCTGCAGGAAGCGAAGTTCTCTTACTTCAGAAACATCCTCGGTTTAACCGATATTAATCAACTCATTTCATAAACCTCCAATCTCTAAAGGGAAAATCGGTTCGGACAGACAAAACCGGCAGTTCTTCCTAAAATGTCGGAAACCGAATTCACCATTGTATTTATTGGAGAACCGCTCTTTCTATCAGTTACAGTAAACCGACCGGTTATTTAGTGCATGCACTAATTAACCGCATCGGGACCAATGACTGAAAACCGATCGGTTTGAATATAATATATTTTGGATTATTTGGCTTCCTAACAAAAGTGGAACAACTATCTGGATTTAAATGTATCTGTTCTGAAAAGATACATTTTCAAAGTAAAATAGTCATACCTTAAAAGACGTGAAGATATGATATCTCTCACAGTCCAGGCCTATGACTCACACCTTAGGTTGTAGACATACTTATTTCATGCAAATCTATTTATCCCACGGTTATTAGATTAAATCACCTGATATACACTGGATAATATTGTCATCCCTCAACTAATATATAAGATAGATGAATATCAACCAAATATCCACAAACATCAAAAATCATCTCACTAAGACAAAATGTCTCAGTTTCAAAACATTCTCCAAGTTGATTTTCATTCCACTCAAGGGACAGAACACTATGAGATTTTTAAAATGATCAAGTCTCTTGAAAACATCGGTCTGAAACTTTTTCTAGATGACAAACATGTCATCTTCTGAAACAGTTCTGGAATTTTTTCACAACGCAAGGGTTTTCCTCGGTACTCCATACTTTGATACCCTCATTCAATCTAGGGTTGGAGGAACCGTGTTTGATTTTTCTGAGTGTGATTTTGCTAGATGCTTCGACCTTCCGAAGCAAGGTCTCACCGATCTGAATGTTTTGGCCGAACTAAAAGCCGAAATATCTTTGAACTTCTCTCGATCGAACCGTCCAGTCAATGACCACGGAGCTCGGTCATCATTGAGGGCTGAATACGAGCTTCTCAATGACATCATCGGTCGGGCCATTCTGGGAAAGGATGTCACGAACACCTACTGCACCACCGTCTTCAACATGATGACCGCTATCACAACTGATACCCCGGTCAATTGGTCCAGGGTGTTGTTCGACATCCTGATCTAGATGATCACAACTCGTCATACTGGCTTCATTCCCCAGATCAGCTCCCTACTAATGGAACTCGGAGTTCCGCTATGTCCAGGCGAGGGGCTGAACCAGTCCCAAGTCGTGACCAGGGAAGTCGCTGACTCCTTTTATGAGAGGTTCGAGAAGGCTTGGAAGAAGAAGAACCGACATCTCAACTCTTCTGGCAATTAGTCACTCCTTCCTACAACCGGTCATTTTGCTGTACGTACCAGTTGTATTGTCACCCTACTCCATTATGATCCTTTCGGTTAATCTATGTTTCTTTCAGTTTGTTGTAATTCCACTTCCATTAATGAAAACTATCCTTTGAATTCCAACTACATGAGAAATTACACAAACCTAGTTACTTCCTAACTAGATTCTCCGCCTCGAGCTCCACAATCGGTCAAAAGTAACTCCTTCCCAAGGAGTTTTGGAAACATAAATATTCCCAACATTAATAAGACAAAACGGAATATTAGCATTAAATGCTTCTATTTTCCCTCCAATCTCAAATCTATATAAGGAACCCCATTATAATTCAACATACCTCCAAACAACTTATAATTTCTTAAACTCTCTCTCTCTTAGCAAGATTTGAAAGAATGTCTAACCGTACTCTAGGAAATTATTTATGCATGATTTCGACTCCGTCCTCAGCATGGAGGATGTTGAAGTGAGGGAAATCCTCTTTGAATCCCTCAACGACACCGGCCTTCGTGATTTTCTCGAAGAATCCGGACCCATGTTCATTCCAGAAGTAATGGAATTCTTCAACAATGCATCCATGATCGGCGATGTGATTACTTCCGTGGTGAAAAACCATATCATTTTTCTGAACGAAGGCGGATTCGCGAAGATGTTCAATCTTCCCACTGAAGGGTTCTCCGATTTCCCATCCCGGGTAGGGAGTGCAGCGGTTGACTATGCGGAAATGTTCTCCGGAACCAAAGTACCGGTGGAGAACTACGGTCTGAAAACCCGCATTGCCCCTCACATCCAACTCCTTCACGAGATCGTCAACCGATCTATCATCTGCCAATCTCCGAACCAAAAACTATTCTAAGAAAGTTTTCGACATGATGACCTACATCGTTAGCAACACTCCCATCAAATGGTCATCGGTCATCTTCAATAACCTGAAGACCATGGTCGAGACAAAGAAAGGTTTCGGCTATGCCCCCCACATAAGCCGGATTATTCGTACCCACAATCCAACTATTGGACCGGGTACCCTAGTGAACCTCTCAAATGTTCTCCACGAGGAGGTGGTAGAGGACAAACTCTCTAAAATGACCGTTACATAATTTCTAATTGTTTCTTACTTTCTTGTGTACTTTAAACTGATCTTTGTATCGGTCTCTATTATGTTCTCTTTCATTAATCAAATGATCATTTAAATTACTAAGTTCGAAAACCGGGTCAAAATCGCAAAGTTAAAATATCGGTTTAAATGATCAACCGGTTAAAATCGCTAACCGCTTCCTTAAATCACCGGTTAGATAACCGCTACCTTAATAATCGGTTACAAAAATAAACCGCATCATAAATAACCGGCTACATTAACTCATCGCCCTCTTAATCAACGGTTAAAGTTTTTCCCGCTCAAAGTTTCCCGCCCATCGCTTGCCGCCCAATGACATTTTGGAGGGAAGTTTCCCGCCCATTCTTGATGTGACGGTTCGCGGCGGTTGGCAATCCAATCCGCGACTATAAATACACCCCTAAGTCATTTTATTCCCTTCTCCCGCAAAATCGCTTTCTCTCTCTAGCTCTCAAATCTCTCAAGCTTTAAAACTCTCGATTTTTCGGTCTCTCCAAATCAAAATGGGTCGCGATTCGGTACTTTTCACCCACATCTTCCAGGTCGATTTCGAAGAAATTAGAGCAAATGGATTGGCGAAAGCTAAACGGGTGCTAGATCTTATCTCCGCTTCCGGTCTTGAACACTTCTTGAACGGACCGTTCGTTCTATATCAAGACGCGGTTACCGAATTCTTTCAAACCACCGTCCACAGCAATGGAGTTATATCCGCAACAATCGGCGGAAAAACGTTTGAACTCACACAAGAATCGGTTGCTGAAGTTCTCCACTTACCGACAGAAGGAAGTGATTTCTCGGTGTCTACAGACGAGGAAACATTCCAAGCGGTCTGTCGCGATATCTCTGACACCAAAGAGCCGATGGTTGTGTCCGGTAAGAAAAACTCCCTCAAACCGGAATATAAACCGCTTTGCGAGATTCTCTCAAAGTCGGTTCAGGGAAGAGGAGGCAACTATGATAGCCTCACACAGTTGAAGATCGAGATGATAGTTGTTTTGATTAATGCCATTAAAATCAATTGGGATAAGGTAATCTTTTCTAACTTATGTGAGATGGTGGATCCATCTTCAAGACGGTCGTGGGGATATGTCGTTCCCCTTGGGAAGTTAATGCGCCACTTCAATGCCGAAACCGGCCCGGGTGTCTTCATTCCTCCAAGCAAGATCATAAAATCTACTCATTTTATAAGACCGGAGGACAAACAGGGCAGAACAAAGGTCTCCGGCAGTAAAAGCGGCCGAAGGAAGTCACAACCTAAAAACAAAAAGGCTCCGGCAAAGGAAAAATCTGGAAGCAAGGCGGATCAGCAACCGACCGGGTCGGCTAATCCTCAGTCTGACACACTCAATACGGAAAATTCGGCATCCGGCTCTGGTTGGACTCTCTCACATAACACCGAGGCGGATTGGTCTGGCAAAGGGAAAGAGAAAGTGGTCGAAGAACAATCGGCCAGAAATGATGATATTAAAACTGGTTCGGGCAGGCAACCGGAAAGAAATGAATCTGCGGATGAAAACATTCGGCAAATGGGAGAGGAACTCGTCACACAAATCATGAACCAAATTTACGTTCAGGCTCACGCTGCGAGCGACGTCTATTTTCAATGGGCTCTGAACCGGTAGGAAATCTTCTACACCAACATGCTACCGGAACATCCCTCTGACCGAAGATACGAAAAACTGGTTGAGATGAAAACGGAAGTCATCAACCTTACAAAGGCTAAGAGCGTCATGACCGCTCTTTGAAGAAGTAAGATGGTCGAACCGCATGCCCGGTTACTAGAACTCACCGATCATATTCAACATCTTCGTGAAAAGCACATCCCTGGGACGGAGGAATCCCAGTTCGAGATCTTAGTGCTGAATATGCTAACAGTCAAAGAACGGGAACTGACCGATGAGCTGGCACGGTTGGAAGCAGAACCCGATCACCAAGAGGCGTCACTCTTCTCCAGATCTAATCCTGAGGATGATGGCGGTCTGAATCTGACCAAAGCCGATCATATCTCCCCTCAACCGGAACCCGTGATCAACAACACCGAAATCGAAACGATCATTCCGATCACCGATCAGCACGGATCTCCGCAAACCGACAATGCATCGGTACCGGCTGTAACAGAGGATAGGGTCAAGGACATTATCGAGGAATTTGTCAATGAAGCCATCGTGCCATGGCAAAAGAAAATAAAGGAAACCGCGACAAAATCTATCGAGATGATTGAGTCAACCGATAAACAGTTGGAAGCCGCGGTTGAACGGATTACGTCCGTTGAGGAAAAATACGGTCTTACCGATCTTTTGTTCGGCGAAACAACTGATAGAACTAAGACGTTGGAGGTCGTAACTTAGAAGTTGGAGACCGATATTGCTCATACCAACCAACAGGTCGGTTTGGTAAATCTCCACCTAATAATAACAGATCAAAGGTTGAAAAAGATTGAAGGGGATCTGTCTCAATCCGGTGTCCAGGCCGGATTCATACTTGAAAAAATGGCAACGCTTGAGGAGAAGCATGCCAAGACCGAAGCCGATCTAAAGGCGGTTACCGAACAACTAGCATAGATGGTAGCGGCAAAGCTAGCAGCCGACAAAGCACTTGAAGAAGCAAATGAAATCGCGGCTCAAAAGATTCAAGATGTCGAGGACGAGCAAGTCCGGATTCAAATGGAAACGGTACAGGAGGATGCAAACCTGGCCCAACATGTTCAAAATGTGGAAAATGTTGCACCGGCTATAGCGGTTCAGCAGAATGAGGATGCGGTTCGACTACTCGAGCAACAGCTTACACTCGAAGAGCTCGCCGATGCTTATAAGAAATCGAAGGCAGCTGCTCCATCAACCGGACCGGCCACCAGAAAGATAACGGTTTCTTCCAAGAGGGCAGCGGTTCAAAAGCTACTGGACAACGTTGCTGACCCGGTCACTTCGCCTTCACTCAACCCGATCTTACAAGACGATGAAGAATTTGATGAAGAGGTTGTACCGCCGCTCAAAAGAACGCGAGGTCTCGAAGTGATCCCACTAAGATCGGTTGCTCCACCGGTTTCACCTTTCACCGGTACCTCAGGCGATCAAGGATCCTCCTCTAGACCTGGCGCCGATCCCTGCAATCCGGGCAAGGGAATGATGACTGACTACATGCTGGATAAATTCTTGCCCAAGAAAAGGAGATAGAAGTTTTTCAATTATATATTGCTTATGTTTAACTTAGTATAATTTTATATATATATATATCAAGTATTTTTGGAAACCGACCTACATTTTCATTCTTACATGGTTTTGAATATTTTAAATAAAATAATCAAAAAGGGAGAAATTGATAAGATAAATTTTTTTTTCAAAAAACAAAATTTTTCGAAAAATTTTTCTAAGTCATTTTCCAAAAATCCGGCCAAATGAACTTTTAAAGAAACCAGCCTACATTTTCATTCTTACATGGTTTTGAATATTTTAAATAAAATAATCAAAAAGGAAGAAATTGTTAGATAAATTAGACCGGTTAAAATAAGAACTTAACAAAATAAACTTCATGTGCAGGAGAACGGTTAAAGAACCAGGATCGGTTAAGTAATCCAACCGATCAGGAAAACAAGACCGGTCAGAAGACAAGGCCAAAAACCGGAAATCATCCGGTTAACCTGAAGCTATAAAAACCGGAAGTCATCCGGTTAACCTAAACAACCGATCGGTGCAAACAGATACTTTAAGTATCTGTTGAAGATGATACCAAAGGGACAGACCATAGTATTCCCATATTCATACAAGTCTGAGGACAATTTGCAGGCTGCAGAAGATCGTCCAACAAGATCTTCCCACTCTGGGATAAATCAGAGGCGCAACCCTCCAAGTGTAGGCAACTGCCCAACCGACAGTTGCCATATTAAGTAAAAGACAAACCTAGCCGGTTTGACCTATACACTGGAATTCTAGACCACCAGGTCTGAAACACTAAACCTCTGCTCAGCCAATCAGATTCAAGGAAAAGAAATGTGACCGTTGGCACATTTCACCTATAAAAAAGGAGCTGAAGAGGAGTAAATGCAGTTCCAAGAGTTTTCAACAACCCAAGTTACAATAGCAACCAGTTCTACCAACTACAAGCTCTAAGAATTATTAAGTTTATCTCTCTACAAGATTTAGAGCTCAAGTGTTCATTTGAAGTAAGATTACAATTTCGGTGAGAATTGTACGAGTGTTATCGAGCAGCAAATAAGTCTCGATCGGATTGTGTTTGTGTATTCCTTAGTGAATATCCTTCTCGCGGTTTCGAGAGGAAGGAGTGACGTAGGAGTTTATCTCCGAACATCCATAAAAACATGTCTTGTTATTTACTTTTTGCCGGCCTTACATTCTAACCGATCTTACTCAAACCGACTTACTGAATCCCCAAACCGACCCACCAAAAACCAAACCGACTTTTCCAAATCTAGCCTTATTCATCTTGTGCGTGTGCTGCTTCAACTTGAAATAAACCACTTCCGCACTTGAACTCGGTTCAAGGGTTTGTGACAGTTTGTGTAGTATTGAAACCCGGTATTAATCTTTAACCGGATTAAACACCAACCTTTGAGTGCTAACCGGTCAGACCTCGGTTCCCCAACCGCGACCTAGATCCTAACAAACGATCTAACAAAAACACTATTTTTCAATAGGCACATATTATCGCTTCTATGCATTTACATCAAAATTAAACATATTTGTTGATAGTACCACAATCATTTATATATGATCGCTCGAATGTGTTATTTGTTAGTAACTTCTGTGATAAGTTTTTCAACTTTCACGATAAACATATCTATTAAAAGTACTACTATCATTTATATATTATCTCTTCAACGTGTTACTTGTTAGTAACTTTCACGATAAACATATCTTTGATAGTACCACTATCATTTATATATGATCGCTCTAACATGTTACTTAGTAGTAACTTCCGTGAGAAGTTTATCAACTTTCACGATAAACTTATATGTTTATAGTACCACAATCATTACATATGATCATTTCAATGTGATACTCGTTATTAACTTCCTTGATAAGTTTATTAATTTCACGATAAATTTATTTGTTGATAGTACCACAATTATTTATATATGATCGCTCTAACATGTTACTTGTTAGTAACTTAGGTGACAAGTTTATCAATTTTTATGATAAACTTATATGTTATAGTACCACGATCATTTATATATGACCGCACTACATGTTACTTGTTAGTAACTTATGTGACAAGTTTATTAACTTTTACGATAAACCTATATGTCTATATGTTGATAGTACCACGATCATTTATACATGATCGCACTACATGTTACTTGTTAGTAACTTCTTTGACAAGTTTATCAACTTTCACAATAAATTTATCTATTGATAATACCACAATCATTTATACATGATCGTACTACATGTTACTTGTTAGTAACTTTCGTGACAAGTTTATCAACTTTCGCGATAAAATTATATCGTGATCATACCACGATCATTTATGCATAATTACACTACGTGTTACTTACTAATAAATTTCAAAGAAAATTTTAACAACTTTCACAATAAATCTTATTGTCCAATAGGTACTCATGATCATTTGTGTATGATAATTCAAAAGTTACTTGTTACTAACTCACATGAACAAGTTTATCAACTCTCACGTAAACATATCTATTGATAATATGATCATTTACATAATCACCAAAACGTTACTTGTTAGTAACTCTCGTGAGCAAGTTTGTCAACTCTCACGTAAATATATTTGGGAAGAATGTCAATTTTATTTATAAAGTTGGAGGGAGGTGTCAAATTTATTTACAAAGTTGTAAAATTCTATTTATATATACAAACTTGTCAAAATGTGTCAAAATTATTTGACATAACGGAATGTTTCAAACGGAGTTAATTTTTTATCCACGTGGATATTTATTTTATATTTTGTTTTAACCTATTTTTTTTCATTTCAAACAGACTTTTTCTTTACATTTAATAAATAAATAAATAATAATTTCATTCTCTCTCCTCTTTCACCCGATTCATATTCTTCTCATTTAAATCTTAATCTCCAAAATCTCATCCACCATTTCTAAGACCCACTTTGTCTTCTCTCTCCGAATTTCACCCTATATTCTTCTCAATTGATGTCAAAGTAATAGGTTATATATTCAATACGAAACATCAAACTAGAAATTCTGGATTTCATTTGAATAATTTGCCTGCAACTAGGGGATTAGAACAATAAGTTTTAGAATTTTGAAAAATAAAATTGAGATTTTGATAAGTTAAATGTGATATGTCAGTTGTTTGTCATTGTTTCTGATTGTTCTTCGTGAAGGAAAAACTAGTTCCAAGATCGCTTCAGCTAGGGTTTTTAAACTCATTTAGTTAGATCCTCAATCACAGAGTTCAATCGCAGATAAACAAGGTTTATTACAGATATTATATTGTTTGATCGTCCATTCGATGAAAACAAGTCTGTATTATCAGGCCTAACAGTAATATCAAAGTCTATGAATGATCTAGTTAAAAAAGAAATAGCAAAAACAGTTTGCGACGGGCTGTGAAAGAGAGGGGATGAAGATAATGGTGGGCTGCCTGCTAGTGAAGAGAGGGGATGAAGATGATGGTAGGTAGAAGAAAGAAAATTTTATTTATTTAATTTTATATATTAAATAGAAAAAGAAGGTCTGTTTGAAACCTAAAAAATAGGTTAAAAAAATATAAAAAAATAAATATCCACGTGGATAAAAACTTAACACCGTTTGAAACATTCCGTTATGTTAAATAATTTTGACACATTTTGACAAGTTTATATACATAAATAGAATTTTGCAACTTTGTAAATAAATTTGACACCTCCTTCCAACTTTATAAATAAAATTGACATTCTTCCCAAATATATTTGTTGATACGATCATTTATACATGATTGCACAACATGTTACTTTTTAATAATTTTTGTGACAAGTTTATCAGCTTTCATGATAAACCTATATGTTGATAGTATTACGATCATTTACACATGATCGCTAAAACGTTACTTGTTAGTATCCCGTGAGCAAGTTGTTAACTCTCAAGTAAACATATATGTTAATAGTACTACGATCATTTACACATGATCGCTAAATCATTACGTGATAGTAACTCCCATGAGCAAGTTTATCAACCCTCGTATAAACCTATATGTTAGTACTACGATCACTTACACACGATCGCTCTAAACATTACTTGTCAGTAACTCACGTGAGTAAGTTTGTCAACTCTCACACCAACCTGTATGTTGATAAGTATTATGATCGTTTGCACATGATAGCTTTAAATATTACTTATGAGTAACTCACATGAATAAATTTATAAAACTTTCAATTCCCTTTATTTCTTGTCTATTGAAAATAACCCTGATCATTTATATATGATCATCTCATCAAACATTAACCAAATACTATCCACCGATAGTTATAAAAATGTATTTGACATGATTAATTTGTTCATATTTTCGTGAAATAAAAGATGATTGCACAACCATATCCATGGTCATTCAAGCACCATCATTCTATAGACTTTGTGGATACTTTCTTAAGATATGTGAACAGGATTCAAAGATCAAGACCACCCTTAATCCAAAATTAATCCTTGTTAGGATAATTAGCATAGATCTCGTGTATTTACACGGATAAAGATATAAACAAAATATTATTTATATATAAATATTTTAAATAAAAATAATATTAATCAAATCTTTCAATTTGTTTTAATTTGTAAAATTAAATTGAATCCAAATTTAATGTTTATATATATTTTTAAATTAATCGAGTATATAAAGTTTAAAAAATATTTAAAAAAATATATAATATATGCGGCACAATCATATAAAATTGACAACATTCTTTAGTTGAAATGAAAAGTAGTGTAGAAAAAATTATTCATCAAATATTGAATATTAAATCAAATTACTAATCAAATTATATAAAATTTTACTTGAGTTTAATATTCATTATTATTATATAATTATTTGAAAAATAAAAATATTAAAATCATCTAACTAATTCATTTAAGTTTTTTTATATTTTTATATTTATAATAATTTTGATTATTTAATAACCAAATTTAATAAGAATAGACATTTATCAAAAAAAATTAAATATAAAAAAATATTGAAAAATAAATAAATTAATATAATAGATAATTTGACAAATATAAAATATTTAAAATTATATATATATATATATATATATATATATATATATATATATATAAATAATTAAAAGAAATATGTGGTAATAAAATTTCTTTACTTGCCTTCATTTGTTTTTTATAATAAAAAATTATTATAATAGATAGTTGGATAAATATTAAAAAAAATAATCAAATTAATATAATAATTAAAAAAATAATATATGCTAATAAAATAATTGTTCATAAAATGTCTAAATTTAATTTTTTATAATAAAAAATTATTAAATAAAATTTAAAATTAATATATATATATATATAATTAAATAAAATAATATATGATAATAAAAAAAAGTATTTCAATTATTTTAATTTATTTTTTTTATAATAATAAATAAGTTGTAAATACATTTCTAAATAAATTTGAAACTTAAAATATTTAGTTAAATATATTTTAATTTTTTTTATTAATTTATTTTACAGTATCTTTTTATTTAAAAAAATTATTTCTTTATTTTAATCTTTTCATTTAATAATATATTAAATATATATATATATATTGATATTTTCTTTTCAAAATTTTTAGTCAATTCTAAAATATTATTTCAAGTATATAAGGTCTTATTTTGTATTTTTATAAAAATAAATAATTCAAAAATAATTTTTTTATCACTTCAAAAAAAATTAACATAATTAAATATATTTTTTAATTTATATATTTTTAAATATATATATATATATATATATATATATATATATATATATATATCACTAGTAAAAAATGTGTTATTAGTGTCGAAATTTAACGGCGGTATTTAAAACCGTAGTTAATATCATACATGTAAACCGCAGTTAATATCTTACTTTTAACTGCGGTATATAAAACCGCAGCTAATAATCTTATATTTAACTACGGTATATAAAAACTGCAGTTAAAAGTCATAACTTTAACTACGATATATAAAACTACGGTTAAAAGTCTTAACTTTAACTGCGGTATATAAAACTGCAGTTAAAAATCTTTACATTTAACTGCGATATACAAAACCGCAGTTAATAGTCTTATTTTTAACTACGGTATATAAAAACCGCAGTTAAAAGTCTTAAATTTAACTACGGTATATAAAAATCGTAGTTAAAAGTCTTAAATTTAACTGCGGTATATAAAATTGCAGTTAAAATTCTTACCTTTAACTGCGTTATTATATACCGCAATTAAAAGTTTTACATGGTATATAAAATCACAGTTAAACGTTCTATTAAGATTATCAAACATAAAAAAAATTATTAATAAATCTTAATTTCTATTATTTTAGAAATTAATTGGAATGGAAGATAGATTCTTAATTTTTATTATTTTAAAAATTAATTATGATATAAATATGTAAAATTTGTGTAGATTAAATTATAAAAGTAAATAATAAAATATTTATCATCAATCAAATAATGTATAATAAAAATTATTATCAGTATTATATATATATATATATATATATATATATATATATATATATATATATATATATATATATATATATATATGGATATTTTTATTAAGTTATTAGAAATATATATTATTAATATTATTTATAATTATGTTATATTATTAAAAATGTATATAAATTATTTATTAGTGTGATTAAATTATTTTAATGATTATATAAATATAAAACTAATATAATTGAGTTAAATTTTGAATAAAGAATTTGTTATAGAGTTGTTCAAATTTTTTTTTTTTTTTTTTGTATAATTGTAATGGTAAGTTTTAATTTTTTAGAATAAGTATTATATATAAATATGAATTAAATAAATATATTAAAATCTTAAAATTTTGAGATACTTTATCCCTATATAATTTATTTACTAATATTATTCTAAAATTATATTTTAAAATAACTTTCTAAATAAAATATATTTATAATATATATATATATATATATATAAAAAACATATTATTTGTGCTTAATAATATATAAAAATTATTTACTGTTCAATATTTATATAAAACACACATTATTTTAATTATTATATATAAAACCGTAATTAAAAGTATTTTGATACGTAGTACAAATTATATAAAATATAAGGTGTATAAAAATATAAATTATAATTAAGTATAAATAATATAGATTTTGATACATTATACAAATTATATAGAGTATAGAGTATAAGGTGTATAAAAATATAAATTATAATTAAGTATAAATTATATAGGATAGTACAAGTTAATAAGTTAGTGATGCTTGTAGGCTCGGACAATTACATCGTCTACATTCTTCAGGGTCCCAAATTTTTAATTTTTAGTATATATAATATTATTAATTATATATTATTAGTTATTTCATCGTATAATAATATATTCTTTTAAATTTATTTCTTTATAATACACTTAATTTTTCCACTTTATATTATATATAATAATAATGTACATTTTTTCTATCTCCATATTATATAATAATATTTTATTTATTTCTCTCTTTATATTATTTATATTAGATATAATATAATAATATATTAATTTTTTTTTCTATTCATATTATATATAATATAATAATATTTTAATTTCTTCTCTCTAATTTGTAAACAATTTTATTATTTTTTTATCCTTAATATTAGTAGGCCCATTTTTTATCTACAAGATCTTTATTGTATTTATTATAGCTCTTTTATATCACTAACCCTAATTATATTGTTTATATTGTAGTTATTTTTCTATATCTAATATTTTTTTATTTTATCATAAATCCAATTAGAGTTGGGCATCGTACATAAACGTTCGTATTCGACTCGGGCAAGTATTGTTAGACTCTCAATCGTGTCGTGTTGTGCCGTGTCTAAATCTTATGTGTGTCGTATCGTGTTTTGACCCACTCAAAATATTATGATTCACGGATTCTTTCGTGTCGTGTTATTCGTGTCCACGAGTTTATTCGTGTCGTACTAACTCGTGTTTAAATTCATGTTTCGTATTATTCCAACTAGATTTTGTTACCGTGTCAACACAATCTTGTCTTGACACTCATGTTAATTATTTATTTATTTATATATATTAAATTATATTGTTAGTAAAACTTATAAAATATTATTATATTATAAAGTTAAATTATTATATTAAAATTTTAAAATAATTTAAAATTTTAAAAATAATATGTAAATTAATAAAAAGTAATATATGAGATAATTATTATGAGACTCAAATTTTTATTCATATAATTTATTTAATATTTATATTTTATTTTAATATTTTAGTATATTTAATTTTAATTATATATATTACATTTATAAAATTAAATAATTTATAAATTTAATATTTAGAGAGATGTGGTCATTTATAATGTTAATGTAACAGTGGGTAGTTTGAGAAAGAAAATGAGAGAGAAAGTGAGAAATGTGAGTAAATTTTATAAATATATATTATTATATTATTAAAATTAAAATTATTATCATATATTTATTATTTAATGTATTAATAATAATTGAAATTATAAATAATTAAAAAATTAATAAGTAATTAATAAAATAATATCTAATAGAATTATTAATAGACTCACATTTTTCTTCATATAATTCATTTTTTATTTTTATTTTATTTTAATTTATATTATTTAAGTTAATATTTTATTTTAATATTATATTTTTGTGTGTTTAATTTTAATTATAAATATTACATTTATGAAACTAAATAATTTATTAATTGAATAAAAATGTAATAGGTTTAGAGAATGTTAATGTGAGTAGTTTAGGTCATGTGAATAATTGTGTGTATGTCGTTTCGTGTGTATACTCGTGTTTGTGTTGTGTCTATACTTGTGTCATATTTATACTTGTGTTGTGTCCGTGTCGACTCGTAACCGGGTTATGATCGTATAAAATCATAATCGTGTCATTATCGTGTCGTCTCGTGTTTATATTGTGTCAACCTAAGACCTGAGTGAGATAATATCGTATCGTGTCGTTCTGTATAAATATCGTGTTGGATCATGTCGGTTCGTATTTATCAAACCCATTGCCCAGCTCTCAATCCAACCATAACCTAAAATTCATTTTTGAGGTTACATTTTAATATTCTTAAATTTATTTATTCTTATTCTTATATTTATCTTTATAAAATCTTCTCATTTTAAAAAATTTATCAAAAATTTTAATTATAGAAATAGCTTATATAATATATCACAAATATTATTAAATGAGGCTTCAAAATCATAAAAAACACTTCGATACTTATTACCATAGATATTTTTTCATGTTTTGAAATCAATGATCTAGTTATATATTTTTGTATATTTAATATGTTTTTGATAAAATGTACAACTATTATATTTATTTTAATTTTGGGGCCACAAAAAAATTTGAATTTTCATTATTATTATAATTCTATATTTATTTATAATATAAATAATATTATTTATTATTATAAATTACTATGCGTTATTATTTAATTTTAATTGAAATTTAAAATTTTAATTATAATATAAATGGTAAATTATATTTATTTAATTGAAATATTATTAATAATTTTAATAAAATAAACTTAAAATAAAATTTATATATAAAATAAAAAAAAATATTCTTTATAATATAAGTAAATATAGAAAATAATAATTAATAAAATTATCGTTATAAAATAAATAAACATTTTCTAATTAAAATATTAAATTATTTAAAAAATATATATTAAAAATTATTATATATAATAATAAGAGTAAAACGAAATAAAAATATATTTTATATATTATATAATAATAAGTTATATATAAAAGTAGTTGAAAATAAATTTTAACTTATAATATACATGATTTTAGAATGTTAATAGGTTTTAAAATTTTAATTATTTTATAATTTAAATGAAATATAAGTTGAAAATGTAATAGTGTATAGAAAATTATGTATTATAATTATTTATACAAAAATGATAAAGAGATTATTTTCAATTAAAATATATGAATATTGTTATTAATATTATATATATATATATATATAAATATATATATATATATATATTGAAAAAATTATTTACAATTATAATAATGTAATTTTTAATAATAATAAAATAAAATATTTGTAGAGTTGTTATTAATTAAACAAATCAACTAGTTATAGGATATGTGTTATATATAAATATTAACTTATAAATAAGACTTTTATTATTAATTAAATTCTTATTTTATAAATTATTTAGTGATGAATTAGTCTTTTAATTATTATTTTTAATTATTATGAGTTAAAAAACTATTATTATATTTAATTAGGAGAGAAAATTATGATAAAAAATAATTCTGTATATTATTGATAATTATATATCTAATAAATGAATATAAAATAGTAATATAATAAAACTTATATATTAAGGTGGTAATTTTTTTTTTATTCTTTTTGAAATAAATCCACTTTTGAAGTATAAAATATAATTAATTTTATAAAAGTAAGTTAAAAATAAATTTTATCCTCAATCAACTAACTAAGTAAATGTAGATTTTTGTATGAACTTATTTTTATAAATTAATTAGTTATTTATTAAACTACTATTTTATTATTGACATGTTTATTTAGTATTAAATTTTATTTAAAACAATATTTTTTAGTATTATTTATAAACTTTTTTTATAAAAATATATCAAACTAACCCAACTTAATATTTGATACACTCATATAAAGCGTCTATCTAAATCTAACAAATATAATATGTTCATACTTAAATATAATACATGATTATTCCTAAATTGGACAAATATTAATATTTTATATTTTATAAAAATAAGATTATGAATTTAATAATTTAAAGTTAACTAGATTTACAAAATTTTAAATTATAACTCGATAATATATATTTATAATTCTTTTATCATTATTTATAAAAACAATTAAAAGTCCTAATGTCTAATGCTTGAAATTAGAAATTTATTGTCGTATTTGTAAATGTATATAAAATTTGTAACTATATCAATTTTAATATTATATATTATTTTATAAAATTTATAGTTATACATGGATAAAATAAAATTATATCTCTAAATTTTAATATTAAATTAAAAAAATTAAATACAGTATAATTTATTAATTTGTTGAAATTAATAAAAAAACTAATTATTATTGTAATAAATATATTGATCTAATCTAATATATATACAGAAAAATTAATATATATATATATATAATTTTATAAAAGTCAAATATCAATTTTAATTTTATATATACATGATTTTAAGAATATAATTAATATACAAATAATGACTTTTTAATTTGCATGATATAAATTAAAACTTGTATACAAAATTATAAAAGTTTAAACAAAATGATAAAAACTTTGATTAGTAATAAAGAATTTAAAAATTAATTATGATCATTTTTAAAAAATGTGTTATATATAAATATGACCTATAAAATGTAATATTTTAATATGAACTAATTTTTTTAATTAATTAGTAATGAATTAGTGTATTCATTAATCTTTAATTATTAACTAATATTTTAAATTAATTATTAAATGAATTAGTCTACTCGTTAAAAAATATAAATAAGTTATTTAAAGTTCAATAATATGTATAATAAAATAAAATATATTTGTATATATAAATTATATATAATGAAGTGTGAGTTAAAGAAATAATATATTAAAAAAATGAATTAATAATTATTAATAAATTTGACTAACACATCTGTTTGTTAGGATCTAGGTCGCGGCTGGGGAACCGGGGTTTGGCCGGTTTAGTACTTTCACTCAACGGTTTGGTATTTAATCCGGTTAGAGATTAACATCGGGTTTCAATACTACACAGGCTGTCACAAACCCTTGAATCGAGTTCAAGTGCGGAAGTGGTTTGTTTCAGACTAGAGCAATACACACACGGGATGAATAAGGTCGGATTTGGGTAGAGTCGGTTTGGAGTTTAGTGGGTCGGTTTGGGATTCAGTAAATCGGTTTAGGTAATGTTTAATCGGTTATGGCGGTATGAGTCAGTTAGTATAAATCGGTTAGAATGTAAACCCGGCAGAAAGTAAATAACAAGACAGGTTTTTATGGATGTTCGGAGATAAAGCTTCTACGTCACCCCTTCTTCTCGAAACCGCGAGAAGGATATTCACTAAGGAATACACAAACACAATCCGATCGAGACTTATTTGCTGCTCGATAAACACTCGTACAATTTTAACCGAAATTCTAATCTTACTTCAAATGCACACTTAAAACCTTGAATCTTGTAGAGAGATAAACTTGTAATTAATAATTCTTAGAGCTTGTAGCTAGTAGAACTGGTTGCTTGCATTTACTCCTCTTCGGCTCCTTTTATAGGTGAAATGTGCCAACGGTCACATTTCTTCTCCTTAAATCTGATTGGTTGAGCAGAGGTTCAGTGATTCAGACCTGGCGGTTTAAGTTTCCAGTGCGTAGGTCAAACCAGCTAGGTTTGTCTTTTACTTGATGTAGAAACTGTCGGCTTTGCAGTTGCCTGCACCTGGAAGATTGTGCCTCTGACTTATCCCAGAAGGGAAAGATCTCTTCAGGCGGTCTTCTGTAACCTGCAGAGTATCCTCAGACTTGTATGGATGAGGCAATGTTATAGTCTGTCTCTTTGGTATCATCTTCCGTAGATACTCAAAGTGTTCTATTTGCACCAATTTGTAGATTGTACTTAGTTTGATGTTTTTGGCTTTTTCTCTAAGTAGCTTCTTCATCGGTTTTCTGGATTGATGCATTTCGGTTTAGGATGTCTACCGGTTGTTTGGGTTAACCGAATGACTTCAGGTTTTCATAGCTTCAGGTTAACCGGATGACTTCCGGTTTTGGTTACATCTTTTGCCTTGTCTTCTAACCGGTCTTGTTTTCCTGATCGGTTGGATTTTTAGCCGGTTGGATTACTTGACCGATCCTGATTCTTTAACCGTTCCTACACAGGAAGTTTGTTTTTGTTAAGTTCTATTTAACCGGTCTAATTTTATCTAACAAAATAAAAAAAAAAAATATTTATAAATATATATATATATATCTTAATTAGAAAAAAATAAATTATTAGATAATTATTAATAAATTTGTGACATAAAATTAATATAATTGAGATGTTTTTAAATGAAATATATATATATATATAATCAAAATTTTAATTATATATTTCAAATGTATAGTTATATATGATAAAAAAAAATTATATCGACTAATTTTTAATATTTAGTCAAAAAAAAGTTAAATATATTTTTTTTATTAATTTAATTAAAACAAATCAAACAATATAAAATTTATAATTATTTATTTTTATTGTTAAAGTTAGATAAAGAGGTTTTCTCTCTCTTTACTTACTCATTCTCAATTACTTATCTTACCTCTCTCACCTTCCATTTCATTTTACCTCTCTAACCTCTTCATTCTATTATTTCTTCACCCTCCTCATTCCATTACTTCTTCACCGTAACTTTCTCACATTCCCTCACATCCTTCTAGGCTTATTCTCAAACCTCTCATACTTGCATATTTTAAAAAAATTAGATTAAATGATTATATATATACTCAATTTGACAAAAATGTTGATTCAAATTGAGATTATATATACTCAATTTGAAATATGTGAGATGACAAAGATGTTGAATCAAATTGTCAAGCCCGAGAACTCCAAATCAATAAGGTATGATTTCTTTTATGATGATTCTTTAATTTTTTTAATTAATATAATAATTTAAGTAAAATAAATGAATGTACTTTTATTATGGATCACATAATGAGAAATGAGAAGATATATTGAGATTTTATAAATAAAATGATAATTTATTTTAAGTTTAAAATGATGTTTATTTATGATGTAATGTTCTTAATATTTAGAATGTGTATAAACTTAAAAATTTATGTTATTATTAGAAATTTGATATTATTTGGTTGTGAAATTATAATAATTTGATATTATTTGGATGTAAAATTATTTATATGGATTATGTTTATGAAATGATTAAATTTATTAAAAAATTATGTTTATATAGAGATTGAATGATTATTTTTTAAACTAATTGTTAAATTATAATTCGTTATTAATTTATAAAATTTTATTAATTTTTAAATTTTATCTGAATGCTTTACAGGTTTTAAAGAATCTAGAAGGTTGATTTTAGAAGGTTGATTTTGAAGAGTTAAAGATTTGAGAAGGTTGGTTTTGAAGAGTTTAACAGCTGTTCCCAATCCCAACAGAAGAAAGATAAATTGTTATAAAGTTTGGGAATAATAATTTATTTGATTAGTTATGTTAATAAACACCTTTTATTATTTTATATTTAAATATAATCAAATTTTATTGTAATAATATTTTGATGTAATTATACTTTTTTAGTCATATAAATTATTTTGTGTTATTTATATAATATAAATATTTTGTTGAATGGTTTTATTTGTTTATCAAAATTATAAGTTTTAATGTTTATTTTCTAGATTATTGCACTAATTACGACAATTAAAAGTTTTCTGTTAGAATCATTGTAAAAACTAGTAAAATACCCTACGTTGTACGGGAAAAAATATAAATGAAGTTTTTATATGATATTTAATTCAATATGTTTATATATTTTGAAAGAAAATATTTATATAAAATTAATAATAAAATAATATATATTTATATTAAAAGAAAATATATATACATATATGAACTTACAATATTTAATTTTTTTATAAACGAAACTATATGAACTAAATATTCTTATATAAATTTAAATATGGACTTACACTATTTTAATTTCTTTATTAATTTTATAAATTTTATTTTTTTTAATGTTAAAGAATGAAATTTTTTAATGTAAATTTAGTGGTGTTCTGCAAAATATATTCATAACAATCATTAAGAGATACTAAATCGTTGGAATAAGCTAAATTTAACCTCTTCAACAAAAATGGTGTCACCCTCCTTTACACCAAGTTTAGACAAAGACTTATATACCCACCTGCTTCTAAGATGTGCTGAAATCTTCTTTTTAAATCTATGTAATTGTAATGAAAAGTGATCAATTATGTTTACATGTTGTGTAGATGAAAGTTAAGATTTTAATTTCATTTAGGCCATTTGGTCCATTATAGTCATTCCATGTCATCTTCATCTATAAAATGTGTTTTCATAACTCAATCATTAAGAAGATACAAAATCTTTGGAAGAAGAAAAACCTAAATTTAACCTCTCCAACAAAAACGGTGTCAGCTCCTTTACACCAAAATTTAGACAGAGACTTATATACTCCACCTACTTTCAATACGTGCTGAAATCTGATACAACTAAAATCATTTCATTACACACTCTTCACAATTAACTACATACATTATAACTGTCACTTTATTCTCGTCACTATATGTAACCCTAATACCTTTCTCTCTTGTATCAAAATCTTCTTTCTGAATCTATGCAACTGTAATGAAAAGTGGTCAGTTATACAATTATTAATTCAAGTTTAGTAATGAAAAGAGAATCCAACATAAAAAAATAAAGGGTTTATGTTTTGTATCATCATCACAACCAAAAATATGTTTATAGGTTCATTCATAAACACTTTTGCATTATACTTCTGAAAAAACGTTAATAAATTTATGGATACAAAAATATGTATTTAGCTGAGATACAATGAAAATAGAAACCTCCCACTCTAAAAGAGAGTAATATTTGAAAACAAATTTGTATCTAAACATTAATATGATACTTCAAATATTCTAGAGACATTAAGATTTCTTTTAAAAAAAGGTAAGACCTTGATTTATATTATTTTCTTTGAGCCAATATGAGTTTATAAGCTGCATATATTACTTCTAAGGTACCATTTCCTGTGACAACACTCATACAAAAACATTTAATACCACATCCTTCAAAATTTCCTTGAATGATACCCATTTTTCATGTGCTTCTGGATGATCCATTTTGTTATAAACTACCAAAAATGTTTCTGAATCTATGTAACTGAAATGAAAAGTTGTCACTTATATAATTATCAATTCATGTTTAGTAATGAAAAGAGAATCTAACATAAAAAATAAGTTTATGCTTTGTATCATCATCACAAACAAAAATATGTTTATAGGTTCATTCATAAACACGTGTGCAATATACTTCTAAAAAACTGCTAATAAATTTATAAATACAGAAAGATGTCTCTAGTTGAGATACAATGAAAATTGAGACATCCCACTCTAAAAGAGAGCAATATTTGGAAATAATTTTGTATCTAAACATTAATATAAGATTTTAAATATTCTAGAGATATTAAGATTTCTTTTAAATAAAGGGTAAGAACTTTATTTATATTGTCTTCTCTTTGAGACAGTATGAGTTCATAAGCTGCAGGTATTGTGGGTACTCTTTCCAGTGGCAGCACTAATACAAAAAAATATATAATGTCACGTCCTTTAATATTTTCCTTGAATGATGCCCATTTCTCATATGCTTCTGGAAGATCAATTTATTTATAATCTACCCAACATGGTTTTTCAGAAAGCTCTAGAATAAACAATTATATTTTAAGCCGAACTGAATCATATTCGTATTCTGGCTGTTCAGATGAACCATCAATAACTTGTACCTGGTTTTTATAATGGTTATAAATAAGTAGTAGCACAGTATGATGACATTAATGAATATATAGTTTCATTTTACCAAAACAAAACATCTTTCTGTGTGACTAAGAAATTCATGGATTAAACCAAAACTTTGGTGAGCTCCCTCAAGTAAACCAGATAAATCTATGACAACCATTGTTATGTCATAATCGAATTAAACAATGCCTAGAGTTGGAAGTAAAGTGGTGAATTTTTATATAATCTCATAATTAACCTTAGATTCAATTATAAAAAAAAATTTAAAATTGGCTCAAACTTTAAGCAATTAGGAAGAATATAATTTATTTAGACAACTTTTAGAATCAAAAGTTGAGAAAATGGTGGAAGGTGCACTCTCATCTGAAAATTATATAAAAGTTTTATTTATTAAAAGAGATGAGAAAGTAAGAACCTCTCTTTGTCATTTCGTCGAACACTTGGTATCCTACAACTATCACATCACTCCTCCGATTCTTCTCATCTCTCCTCTTCCTCGTCGTCTTCATCGCCACCGTCGTCTCATTGGGGGAAGAAGACGATGCACTCACTATCTACGATGTCCTGCAACAGAACAATTTTCTAGTAGGTCGTCTACCAAAAAGTGTAACAGAATACAAGATCAATCGAAACTCAGAAAAATCAATGTGTACCTTAAGGATACTTGTAGTTACAACGTGGAATGTTAGTAGAAGACGACGCGATGAACGCCACATCCTCCTATGCATCAATCTCATCTTCTCGCACAACTGACTTCTGCATTACTTTTTTATCTAAAAAATTCTGGATTGAATTAAAAATTAAAAATAATTGGAGACCCCCGAAATTTATCAAATAATATAAAGAGAAAATAAAATATAAATTAATTATTAAAGTTATAAAAGAAAATAAAAAAATATTAATTAAGAAGAAAAAATTAATATATATAAAAACGGAAAGAAAGAAAAATTAGTAATTATGAAATGAGAGTTAAATTGGTAATTATTATAAGATAAAATTTGAGAATTATTATTATTATTAGGTATATTTTTTATATATATATATATATATATATATATATATATATATATATATATATATATATAAATATAAGATAAGGGAGAAAAAAAATTAGGAAAAAAAATTAATATATATAAATTTTAGGTGAGAGAAATGTTATTTGTTTTTAAAATATTTAATTTTTAGATAAATTAAAATATATATAATTTTTTTTTATTAAAAAAATATAAAATTTATTTGTGTGAAAATATAAAAAAAAATTATTGATAAATGAGAATTATTATTATTATTATTATCATTATTATGTATATTATAAATATTTTTACATAAAAATAAATAAATATTTAATATTAAATATAAAATTAATAATAAGGTAATATATATTTTATGTAATTTGTGTGAAAAAAAATATATTTATATAAGAGAGTAAATAAAATAAGAAAGAGAAATTAATAATTATGGTTAGAGATATAAATTAATATATATATATATATATGATGAGGGAGAAAATAATAAATATATATATAAAAAAAAAAGAGATAAAATATACAAATTAATTATGAGAGATAAATTTTATATATATATATATATATATATATATATATATATATATATATATAAAATAAATATGAGGAGAAAATAAATATATATATTTTAACTATTTTTTTAAAAATTAATTTAATAAATATGGAGACTAATAATTTAAAAAAAAGACTTTTTCATTACTTAGGATTTTCATCACTTAGGAAGGAAACTTAATATATAAATGAAAATATGATAAAATAAAAAATAAATCAATTATTAGCTATACAAAATAAAAATAAATTGATATTTAATATTAAATATAAAATTATTAATAAGGTAATATATATTTTATGTAATTTGTGTGAAAATTAATATATTTATATGAGAGAGAAAATAAAATAAAATTAAAATAAGAAAGATAAATTAATAATTATGTTAAGAGAAATAAAATAGTATATATATATATATATGATGAGAGAGAAAATAAAAAATTAATAATTAGGAAGAAAAAATTAATATATATATTAACGGAAAGAAAGATAAATTAGTAATTACGAAATAAGAGTTAAATTAGTAATTATTATAAGAGAGAATTTGAGAATTATTATTAGTAGGTATATATACTTGCAGAATAATATTGGAAAAATATAAATATTTTTTTTTATAAAATATTTAATTTAATAAAAAAAAATATTTATATGAAGAGAAAATATATAATATAAATATATAATTAATTATTAATAATTGTTTGATAATATAAGTAATTTTTATGAAAATAAATAAATATGTAAACTAATCAAATTTCAGAAAAAAATAGAATAATTATTAATTTATCTCTTATTTTGTAATTACTAATTTCTTTTTCTATCAATTTAAAAAAAAAATTAATTAACAGAGATACAAACTTAATATTAAGTGTGTCTCTCCTAAATTTATATATATTATTTTTTTCTTTCTAACCAGTATATATATATATATATATATATATATATATATATATATATATATATATATATATATATATATATATATATATATATATATATATATATATATATATATATATATATATATATTATATTTTATCATTAATTTTATAATAATATAAAAAAAATTATATTGTCTTACAAATTATTTAAAAAATAAAATTTTAAAAATCAATATTAAACATTACCCCAATTTATAAGAATTTATCTCTTCTATCATAATTACTTATACATAATTACTAATTTATTCCTCTTATTAAAATTATTAGTTTAACTTTCCTAATTAAATTTTATTTTATTTTATTAATTTTTCTTTCTTAATTATATTTTTTATTATTATATCTCTTATATATATTATTTTTATTCATTATTTTTATATAAACTTATATTTAATATTAAATATTTATTTGTTTTTTTATATAAATATTTATGATATAATAATAATAATATATATAATGACCTTTAATAGGATTATTAAACTTACACTAAAATTACAAATTTCTCCATCTTAAATATTAAATATTCATTCCTCCTTCATATTAATAATATATCTTTCTTAATTAATTTTCTTTTTTATTTTCTTTCTCATCCTATATATAATATATATATATTTTATAACTCTAATAATTAATTAATTTTTTATTTTATTTTTCCTCATTTTTATATATATATAAATATAAATATATATATATTTATATATATATATATATTTATTATCTTTCTCATTCTCTATATATATTTCATATATTTTTACACATAATTTTTATATTTTATAATAAAATAAAAAATTATAAATATTTTAATTTATTTAAAAATTAATATTTAAAAAATTAATATTAAACTATTCTCTCTCTTAAAATCTTCTCTTAAAATCTATACATAAAATCAATCAGTTTCAGTCAGAATCAGAAATTGAAACGGTCATAGGTTAGATTTAACACAAAAGGCCAATGAGACCATCTTATCATTGCATCCCTGCAAAACATAAATAGTTTAGGGTTGTATATGCTGTTTATTTTTTTGAAAAAGAAAAAGAATAGAAAGCTTACCACATGTCGAGGAGAGAGTGAAATTATCTTTAAAATTCATCCGCTACAGTTCCAAATCCTCAAAATATATATATATATATATATATATATATATATATATATATATATATTATATTTTATCATTAATTTTATAATAATACAAAAAAAATTATATTGTCTTACAAAATATTTAAAAAATAAAATTTTAAAAACCAATATTAAACATTACCCCAATTTATAAGAATTTATCTCTTCTATCATGAGTACCTATACATAATTACTAATTTATTCCTCTAACTATAATTATTAGTTTAACTTTCCTAATTAAATTTTATTTTATTTTATTAATTTTTCTTTCTTAATTATATTTTTTATTATTATATCTCTTATATATATTATTTTTATTCATTAATTTTATATAAACTTATATTTAATATTAAATATTTTTTTATTTTTTTATATAAATATTTATGATATAATAATAATAATATATATAATAACGTTTAATAGGATTGATTAAACTTACACTAAAATTACAAATTTCTCCATCTTAAATATTAAATATTCATTCCTCTTTCATATTAATAATATATATTTCTTAATTAATTTTCTTTTTTATTTTCTTTCTCATCCTATATATAATATATATATTTTATAACTCTAACAATTAACTAATTTTTTATTTTATTTTCCCTCATTTATATATATATATATATATATATTTATTTATATATATATATATATTTATATATATATATTTATTATCTTTCTCATTCTCTATATATATTTCATATATTTTTACACATAATTTTTATATTTTTTAAAAATATTAAAAAATTATAAATATTTTAATTTATTTAAAAATTAATATTAAACTATTCTCTCTCTTAAAATCTATATATAAAATTCATCAACTCCAGTTAGAAATTGGCAACGGTCATAGGTTAGATTTAACACAAAAGGACAATGAGACCATCATCTAGTTATCATTGCATCCCTTTAACCGCAAAACATAAATAGTTTAGGGTTGTATATGCTGTTTATTTTTTTTGAAAAAGAAAAAGAATAGAAAGCTTACCACATGTCGAGGAGAGAGTGAAATTGTATTTAAAATTCATCCGTTCCAAATCCTCAATATATATATATATATATTATATTTTATCATTAATTTTATAATAATACAAAAAAAATTATATTGTCTTACCAATTATTTAAAAAATAAAATTTTAAAAACCAATATTAAACATTACCCCAATTTATAAGAATTTATCTCTTCTATCATAATTACTTATACATAATTACTAATTTATTCCTATTATTATAATTATTAGTTTAACTTTCCTAATTAAATTTTATTTTATTTTATTTTATTAATTTTTCTTTCTTAATTATATTTTTTATTATTATATCTCTTATATATATTATTTTTATTCATTAATTTTATATAAACTTATATTTAATATTAAATATTTATTTATTTTTTTATATAAATATTTATGATATAATAATAATAATAATAATATATATAATGACGTTTAATAGGATTGATTAAACTTACACTAAAATTACAAATTTCTCTATCTTAAATATTAAATATTCATTCCTCTTTCATATTAATAATATATCTTTCTTAATTAATTTTCTTTTTTATTTTCTTTCTCAACCTATATATAATATATATATTTTATAACTCTAACAATTAACTAATTTTTTATTTTATTTTCCCTCATTTTTATATATATAATAAATATATATATATATATATTATCTTTCTCATTCTCTATATATATTTCATATATTTTTACACATAATTTTTATATTTTTTAATAAAATAAAAAATTATAAATATTTTAATTTATTTAAAAATTAATATTTCAAAAATTAATATTAAACTATTCTCTCTTAAAATCTATATATAAAATTCATTGGCTCCAGTCAGAAATTGGCAACGGACATAGGTTAGATTTAACACAAAAGGCCAATGAGACCATCATCCAGTTATCATTGCATCCCTTTAACCGCAAAACATAATTAGTTTAGGATTGTATATGCTGTTTATTTTTTTGAAAAAGAAAAAGAATAGAAAGTTTTCCACATGTCGAGGAGAGAGTGAAATTGTCTTTAAAATTCATCCGCTCGAGTTCCAAATCCTCAACGTTGAAGCTGTCATTCAGCATTTGCGAATCGAAGATCGCTCATCTAGTAGTGCATGATAGGTCCAAAATTCTAAGTAAAAAAATGAATAAGTTAGAAATGGAAAAGTAAAAAAGGAACATGTGAGAGAAAGAAAAGTTCACAAATATTTATATTGTTTTTCTCTTATTTATGTTTAATTCTCATTAATTTATCATTTATTAAATTTAACGTTTTTCTCTTATTTATTTTTAATCTTTTATTTATTAAATTGAACGTTTTTATATTAAGATAAAATAATAAAAATAATAATTAGGAAAGAGAAATTAGTAAAATAAAATAAAAATGAATTATTAAAAATATATTAATAATTATGGTAATTATGATAAGAGAGAAACAGTTATAAAATGTTAAAAAAATATAATAAGCACATGTGAACTGTGGTGAGAGCGTGAATATCACCCTATATTTATTTTCGTCATAGTATATTATATATACAAAAAATATTTAAAATACTCAAATTAATTATGAGAGATAAATTATATATATGTACATAATAAATATGAGGAGAAAATAAATATATATATTTTAATTATTTTTTTAAAAATTAATTTAATAAATATGGAGACTAAAAATAAAAAAAAAAAGACTTTTCATTACTGAAACTTAATATATAAATGAAAAAGTGATAAAATAAAAAATAAATTAATTATTAGCTATACAAAATTAAGTAATTATATATATATATAATGAGAGAGAAAATAAAAACTGAAATTAATTAGAAAATATATTATAAATTAGTAATTATGGAAATATAATTATGATAGGAGAGAGAAACTCATAAAAAATGATGAAACTAATAATTATATTAAGGAAGAAATATATATATATATATATATATTATGAAATAAATGTATATATATATTAAGAGAGAGAAAATAATTAATATAATTAAATTAGGGAAGAGAAATGACTTGATTTGTGGATGATTGTGGAGAGAGCGTGTTTTTCACCTCCAACATTTTAAATTAAGCGTCATTAGTTATATATAGATACTGCAGTGCAGTTAATAGTTTTTAATTGCGATTTTATAAACCGCAGTTAAAGACTATAAACTAAAGGCGGTAAAGTTACTATAGTTAATAGTCTTTAACTACAGTTTATAAAACTGCAGTTAAAGACTATTTACTACGGTAATTTTACCGCAGTCAACTGTAGTTAAAAGTTCCGTCGTTAAAAAAATGTTATTTAATAAGGGCGGTAAAGTTACCGTAGTTGGAGACTATTAACTACAGTAAGTTTACCGCCCTTATTGACAAATATATATATTTAACTACGGTTTTTAAAACTGCAGTTAGAGACTATTAACTGCGGTTTATTAAACCGCCGTTGTAGACTATTAACTACGGTATTTTTTCCGCCCTTATTGATTATTATGTTTTTAACGGCGGAACTTTTAACGGCGGTTGACTACGGTATTTAAATCGCAGTTAATAGGCTTTAATTACGGGAAATTATCTTTTAACGGCAGTTAAAATATAAGAACAATAAATTAAAATAACAAATATTTATTATATTTTATGAATGTTTTATGTATATATATATAAATAATTAATAATTTAATACTAAAAATAAAAATGCATTATTAAAATCTTTTACACCCATATATATCATTCAAATTATCTTTTAATGATGCATTATTAACTTTAACCATTCTCAAACATTCGATTATGCTTTTTGGTTTTGGTTTACCCTTTGTGGAAGAACTTTGCAGTCTTCAAGAGTGCATTCTTAAACATTCGATACACATTTCGGCATAATCTTAGGCCATGAATCACCCTTCATTGAACCCTTAGGTTTTTTTCACTAATGATTGCTTTACTCAATCCGACATTCCCAACATTCGATTATATACTTTTCGGCGTGAACTTGGGCTCTAAATCACTCTCCATGGACGAACCTTTAGGTTTTCTCACCAATGTTTATTTTACTCAACCCTCCGTGGATGAACCCTTGACTTTTCTCACAAATGTTTGTGTTACTCAAGCTGACATTCTCGCTTCCGCTTCAACTACAATTGTTCGCGCATCCACATATAATAATTACTTTTATAGAGATTTGAACTCTATTCTTAAGTATGAAATATTAACACATTAACCGTTAGACCATTTATGATTGTTGAAATAATTTTATAATTTTGTGTATCTTATATTTTGAATATATATATATATATTACATTTTTCATACTTATACCAAAAAAATATAATAAAAATAATTATATCTCTTATCCTAATATTAAATAAAAATATTTTCGTTAATAATGATATATATAATATTATATATAATTAAAATAATTAAATTTCTTAAATAATTTTATTTATTAAGTATAAGACACATTGATTACATATTTTAAAATTATTATAATTTTTTTATTGAATTTATTCTTTTCTGTGCGCATTCCACGTGAATTCACTAATATTTTATTATAATTCTTAACTCAAATCAACATTCTCAACATTCGATTACACCTTTCGGTATGATCTTAGGCCCTGAACCATCCTCTGTGGACGAACTTTTAGGTTTTTTACCAATATTTGCATTACTAAATTGGACATTCCCAACAATCGATTACACCTTTCGGCATACATTCTCGTTTACGCTTCATCTACCAATGTTCGCGCACCCACATATAATAATTCCTTTTAGAGAGATTTGAACCATTATTTTAAGTATGTAATGTTAACACTTTAACTGTTATACCATAAATGTTAAAATAATTTTATAATTTTGTGTATGTATATATATATTTTTTTGTAAATTATATTTTGAAATTGTTTTTAAGCTAATCCTCAAAAACAACCACTTAAAAAGCTTCCCAACATATCAACTATATATACTATATAATTTTTTCTATATTAATACAAAAAATATAATAAAAATAATTATATCTCTTATCTTAATATTAAAAAAATAATAATGATATATATTATTCATTATTATTATATACAAAAAATTTCAATATATTATATAAATTTATTAATAAAAATAATTTTGTTTTTTTATTTAGTATTTAAATTAGGATTTAAATATTTTTATTTATTATTCTAAATAAAAATATTTAAATCCTAATTTATTTTTCAATATATAATTATTTAATGTTACATATTTATTTATTTAATTTTATATATAAATTTTTATATCATATTTTTCATAACTATTTTTTTTAAATACTAAATAATTTTTGTGTTTTATATTTTTTTTTCTTATTTTTAATTTATAATATTATGATTTAATAGGTTAAGCTTTTATTTATATATAAATATAATAAAAGAAGTAAATATTTAAATAAAATTAATGATGATAGAGATTATTAACGATAATATAGATTATTATATATACATAGATTATATTGTTATGAGTATAGTGCGTTCATCAATTTTTGTGTAGAATTTAAAATATAAAGTCTTATTATCTTAGTTGGTTAAAGGATTATACTTATTTTGTTAGGTTACAAGTTTAAAACATACATATAGTATTTTTAATTTTTTTAACCGTTTTAAGTTTATGGGTAGGTCAACCCATGATCCGACCTAAGTATCCATTTACTCTCACATATATATTCAAATTAACCATATCTCTCGATCCGGAAAAATAAAAAAAAATCAAATTAAACATTATTATATATATATATATATATATTACCAAAGAAGGATTCACAATCATGGGGGAATGCTCGGAAAACTTCAACAAATGGTACATAGTGACACAACAACACTAAGATCACACTAGCATCTTTCCAATCTAGGTTATATCTTTCCATTACTCGCACAAAAATATAAATTGGACAGGAAACTTAGTGTTTGATGTCATACTCGAACTTACGTTTTCAAAAACTAGTTTGTTTTAATCAAACTCGGTTTGAGAGGGGCACTTTGTAAGAACTAAAATTTTTCCTACCCAATTTATAAATTTTAAAATAATTATTTTGAATAAATATAATTAGAATTAAGGTCAAATAGGATTAAATAACTAATTGGAATAACTATTTTATTAATTAAACCCCAATTAATTAAGATAATGGTAAAAAAAAATATAAATAAAATAATTTGAGATAAATGTTGTCAATTTTATCTCATTAGTTTAAGGCGTCTCAAAAAATTAAAATAAATAATTTATGATAAATTTTATATCCATTTTATCGCAAATAAATTATTTATAAAACTCCAAGATATTAAAAAAATAAAATAAATAGGCAAAATAAATATTATGTCTATTTGAAATATTTTGTAGTTTAAAAATAAAGCAAAATAGATGAAAAAAAATTAATTTCAAACAAACCATAAGACTGAAAATGGAGGGTGATCTACAATAGCAACTGAAATCAAGAAGATTAATGTATCAGACTCTACAACCATCAGATGAGTGTCCAAACTTCATCCAACGAACATCAAAGGACCGCGTAGCCCACAAAAATAGAAAAAAAGTGATTTTGCACAACACTAGATTAACTAACACGCGCCTCAACGTCGTTAGCCCAGATGCAATGGAACGCCGAGACGCCGATGTAACGCGGACAGAACGCCTAAGCGTTCGCATTTCAGCCCAAAATGACATCGTTTCCGCTCTGATTTGTTTTCTTCCTCATGATGAACAACAATCATCATCGACCGAAATTTTTGATTTTTCAAAATTGAAACTCAATCAAAATCGACTGATTTAGAGGCTAAAATGATCACCCTACCATGGTGATCATTTCACCTATAATCCTAGGATTCATCATCGTTTATATCGATCAACTAGATGAAGAACAAATAAAACATCAGTAATGACTTTTGACTGAAATTTGATCTACTTGGTCGATCAACCAACATTGTGAGGCTATAAACAACTTCCTCTTGGCAAACCAAAGGCAAGGATTCCGATCCCCAACCCTCAATCAATTCCAAGATAAATCTGTCATAAAAATTTTCAAACTTTTCTTGAAAATTTGAAAACTTATGTAAGGCTGTAAAACTTGGATCTAAGCATTCATGAAGCTTCTAAAGGAGTTCAGGAGTGGGAGTGTTCTCCAACTCAAAATAAGCCTCAAATTATATTGTAATTCAATTTATAAGTTCAAATTGAAATTATACTATCCGATTGTTCAATTTTTTTTATTGGAAAACGATACTGAGATCATTTATAAGTTTTCTATCGAAACAAATCTGAATCAATCGATCTAAATTAAAAGTACTCAAAATTGATTTTGAAAATTTTCTTCAAGTTTCTGTTTTTGGGTTATAATTCAAGAGAAACAATCCAAAAACCTTCTCAACACGTTTATAAGGATGTTAGGAGTATATCTAGTCTGATTTCAAAACAATCCCGATCATGTTTGATTAAAAACTATTTTTTAAAATAAAATTTTCAGTTTTTGAATTGGTCAAAATAAACAACCAATGTTCATGTTTTGGTTTCATTCAATTATATGAAATATAAGAAAGTTATTGGCAAACTCCTTACACTTCATCAAATCTTAAAAAATTAAAAACCCGTTTTTTACTTTAAAACTGTTTGATTTGAATGGAAAATCATCCCAATCGAATGATGCATCGGGATGATGTTATAAATGATCATTAAGACAAGGTGAAGCTCCTCATGCCCTTGAGTCGAAGGATTATGGCCTAGTCTAAATCATTAAGCCTTCAGTTTGATGTTCTTGACGACCGATTGAGGGCTTGACTTGGGTTCGATTTCCGACTGAGAAAATCAAACCCACCCCTACATGCGACTGAGGAATCTCGCACTAGTCGAGAATTCCTAGCCTAGGATCGAGAGTTCCCAGCTTCTCGACCGAAGATTTCTAGCCCCGACCGAGGAAATCTAGCCCAGGACCGAGAAATCTCGCACCGAACCGAAGACTCTTAACCTAAGACCAAGAGCTCCTCACACACCGACTAAGAAATCTCGCACCCGGCCGAGGATTCCTAGTCCAAGACTAAAAGCTCTTTGCACCCCGACCGAGGATTCCTAGCCCAGGATTGAGAGCCTCCTACACCTCGACCGAGGGTTTCCCACACTCCACTGAAAGCCTTCGCACCTCGACCAAGGGTTTCGACCTAGTACCAAAGGTTTTAGCCCAAGAATGAGGGATCAACATCCTAGACTTGTGAAGGAAAAGGTGTAAATTTTCTTGATTTTTTTATTAATCATGACTTCTCTACCAAAATTTTTGTCCCTATATAATTGTACTTAAAGTTGTATGCTTGGATGGATCTCCATAAATTATTATTAAAGAAATATATATATATATATATATTGTCACAATTAAACATTTATATTGAGGTTTGGTTGAACTAAATTAAGACTATATATGATATTTGGTTTTTAGTTCATTTATGTAAATCAAACCATGTTTAGTTCAAATGGAATTAGTATTTCAAAGATTAAAGTTCCACATTATATTAAAGAGGAGTTCATGATATCATGTTAATATCTTATTTTCAAAAAATTATATATAATAATAATAATAATAATAATAAAATAAATGTAATTTATTTTCTTTATTTTTCTGATCAAATATATAGTTACCGCATTCATTCGACGAACAAGCGCCTGGCTACGCCGCTAACGTTCCTTGTGCAAAGATTTATAGAGGAAGCGAGGGCGAGAGAGATAGAACAAGGGTAGTCTCTAGGGTGAGAGAGCAACAAGATGTCTAAGAAGAAACCCGTGGGAGGTTCGACCACTATGACGCTCAAGGACTTCCATGGCGGTTCCATACCTTCCGATCTTCCTCTCCCCTCTGCTCCTGGCGTGTAAATTTTCTCTCTACTTGCGAGTTTCATCTTCATTTTAACCTTTTATGAGATTCCATTTCATGGAAATAATAGACGAGACCATTATTTTTCATGATTTCTGGTTACTTTTGATATGAGTTCAACTAATGCGATTGATTATATCTTATGTCCTAAGATCTGACCTGACCACCTGTCAGTATAATTTTAGTTCACTTTATTATCTGAAGAAAGAAACGGATCTATTAGTATGAAACCCTAATAAGGATTTTATTTTTATTTTGCAGAATGGTGAGGCCTTCCGATCGTTCTGGATTTGAACGCCAATCAGCTTGGGGAAACCCAATGGGAAGGTCTGACCAGCGTTTGAGACCTGGGTCTGCTGGAGCAGTGAGAAACTTCGATGACAAGACTCCATTTCTTGCTCATAGTGTTATCATTGGCCGGAATTTTGATGAGGATGAGCGGAAGCCTTTAGATGGCGTGTCTGCTCCACGCAGGACTGTCTTTGATGATACTATTATTGCCGTTCCAGTGGCTACGGAGCTGAAGCCTGATTATTCCTCTAATGGAAGATTGCCTAATCGCCAAGTTGCATCATCAGTGTCTTGCTTGGGGGGAAGTAGTGCAACTTCTCATGCTGGAAATACGAAGGAAGCTGGTTATGCGGGACTGAACAATCAAAACTGTGGCAGTAATTCCTATTCTGGGGGATTTTCTGACTCTGTTCATGCTGGAGGCAACTATTCTGGATCTGGTAACAGTAATGTAAATGTCTGGGCAATGAGGAAGGAAGTGGTAAACTGTATTGAAACAATGTCTCCAAAATCGTCTGCTCCAAATACTGCATTGAAACTAGCTCATGCCAGTGCAGTTGAAAAGGTTTCTTCAGGAAGGTGGCAGTCCAAGCTAGCAGCCAATCATCCAACAGAGGTTGAGATCATTAGGCACGGTGAAACTGAAAGTGAGCTCCATAGCAAGGATGAAGTCATTTACAATAGTAATAAGAGCTATTTGGCTATGGATGCGCCAAGTATGATGGAGTATAGTGATGGAGGGCTAGCAAGGCTTGCGGATAGGGGATTGAGTTTAGATGATGGAATTCACAGTGGTGAAAGAGAGTTCCCAGCACATGATTTTTCCAGGTTTCCTAAAACATTTCCAGTAACATCAGAAACTAATACATCTACTTATGCTGAGGGCCTTCAACACTCTCATAAGTATGAGCTGCAACCACCCGTGCCTTCAGAACTATCTGATAGGCCAAAGCTGAAATTACTCCCTAGATCTAAGCCCTTGCATAGTTTGGACCTTCCCGTTGAACATAAACAGGTATATTATACTATTTTCAAGGGATGGTCTTATTTACACATACTTGAATTTTCTGGTTTGTTTCATATCCTGTTTTGATTTAATAAATATTATTAATTTTCTCTAGGTTTACCAGCAGATGCATGACTCTGGACATCAGGTGTCTGTTACAGGAGTTCGTGGAAATTTGAACACAAATAAAGCTGAACCTGGAGGATTTTATTCTGGGAATCAAGCTCCAGAACGTCCAAAGCTGAATTTGAAACCTCGGTCCCAGCCCATTGAAAAAATTGAAGCAAATGCTGAACGAGAAAGGTTGGTATCTAGTCTTGGAGCTGTTAGAATAGTTCCCAATAAGTTAATTGTGTTCTCATTTTTCTATTTTCATGATGAACTTAAGGTTTTGTGGAGGACAATTTTTTTTGAAAAATATTGAATTTTTCTGGACATATGCTGTATTATCACACAATTATTTGGGCGCAACAGGGATAATACTCAGATTGCCAAATGTATGTGCTTATCTGATCTTAGAGTTGTGAGTATTTGCAGAAAATTGATTTGCAAGGTTCACCATAGATTTATATTGAATAACTATAGGGATGAGAAGACAGCCTCATTGATGATATTCTCAAGGACGTGTGCTTGGATTTTGGAGATGAGCGTTTGTTGTGTATTTGATTGAATGATGTTTCTACATCATGGCATAAAAGGTCTTTGTAGGTATAATATATATTTTTTGGAGTACTGGCATTGCTCTTGGACTCTAGCTAGAACACAGTGAATAAGCACCTAGATTGTAGTGTGGCATGGGTTTGTGCTTCAAGAACAATTCTTATCTTTTGAGTCATGGATAGGTCTATACATATGCAATTATTTAATAGAGCTGAAACTTTAAAAGTTAGGCATCAATCTGTGAGAATTAGCTGCCTTGTTTATTCAATTGCGGGGAAGAATATGTGAAATGATTTGTTAACTTTGACGAAAAAATCTGGAAGGTTGTCCACTATTGTTTCCATATTCAGAGTAGGAATTGGTGTCAGTTATTATCCTCAATACTCATCCAATTTGTGGCTTTGAAGAATTGGGACTAAATAGTTCTAAGATTTTGAACAATCCGTCTTAATGGGGATGTTTAATTGTTAGTTTCTTTGAGTAGTCTTTTGGCTTTTATAATTATAGCTTTTGGGGTATATTTATCATGTTAACTATTTTCTCATTTAATTTCAAAAACTTTGTATTTTCATTTATTGAACCAAAAGGCAATAATGCCTTTGAAAAAACCCTTATTTGTCACAGTTTTTCTGCATTCTAGCTGGAAAAAGGTCAATAGCTCTTTTAGTTGTCTTCAATTCTCTAAAATGTTCAATTGTTTTAAATAGAACACTATATAACTTGATGCTTTCATATTTTAGTTGAATTCACTTCAATACCGGCAAAGTTTTGAACATGTTCTCTCTTACCAACAAAAATCTTTTGCAATTGAATTTTGTTTCTTCCTTTTGCATGTATTTTGTTCTATTGCAAAAAGAAGTATTTTGGTTAGATAATGTATATTCATAAATGTGATAAAACTCAAGGAAAATTTGACAGATTTAATTTAAATTTGACAGAGTGACTTATTTGAGTCAATGGAACAGTTTCAATGAGTTTGAAACAGTTTATATTCAATGGATAAGCCCTTTTTACAAGTTCCATTGGCTATTTGAATTTTCCTCCATGTGTTTTCCTTCACACTCAGCATTATTGCTTATCTGAATTTTCTCTTTCAATGTTTTCTCATAGTTGAAACCTTAAGTAAATAGTTTATTCAGGTAGGTAATTCAGGTAATTGTGAAAAAACAATCTAAAGGGCATGAAATTAAGGGTTAACTTCCTTTTGCATTCGGTGTGATATATATGTTGAGATTTTGTTAGAGTATTGATGGGTCTAGATGGAACTCCAGGCTGTGGTTGTGGAAAGAACAATTATTGATGCAATTTATTAGGGCATATAGCATAATTTATGAAATAAACTTATGTTACTTTACCTGCACCTTATTATACAATTGTCTCGAGGATAAAACTTTGTAGACAATTCCTATCCACAGAGCTTAGAACACCCTTTTGGCACACTGATAAGTTTTTATTTTGGCAATACCACACTGATGGCCTTACACTTGACATGCTTGTGAAGGATGTTTTTCATGTGTATAATATTTCTGGAGATTGTGCAGGTGTAAGAAATATCTCGAGTGGATGTAGTATGTGATTTGCGGGATAGTTATAAGATTCAAATATTGTGGTTCAATGGGCATGGATTTTCCTAAATTAGTGTTATGCATATTTTTATTGTGGGTATTGCCACTCTTTTTTCTTTTCATGGATTTGGTGAAATGAATCTGAAATCAAGATTCAAAGCCAGTCTAGGGGAATTAATTTAGTTTTGAAATTGGATTGGCTATCTAGATTTGTTTTGGTCTATGCTTTAGTAATCTGCATTTGTTTTTGTGTTGCAGGAATTCAGTGTTTGGTGGTGCTCGGCCACGAGAATTGGTGAGCATTGAAAAGAATGTTTAAAAAAAAAATATTAGTATAACTCATTGTTAATGTTTCTACTTCTCATGGTATTTCTCTGTTGATATATTAGTATTACCCTCTTAGTAGATATTGAGTTGAAAAAATTATTATTGATTTCATAATGCCGGATGACCATGTTTGTTTCCAGGTCCTCAAAGATCATGGCCTGGAGGATCTTACACACAATAATCAAGACCCGGGTGCTTACAACAACAACAGGTATAGCAAAGACCCAACCTCAATCTTCTTGTGTGGTTGTGATATGAGAATGAATTCATTTTTGATAGAAAGTAGAAACAGATACCAATCATGTTTCTTTCCTTGGAAGGTTGAAACAAGATATTCAAACAGGCCCGACACATGTTAGTCCTTCCCTGTACAATGACAATGCTTCCATTGAAAATAATAGAATGAAAATAAACAATGATAGACGAGATAGCAGAGGAGTGGATCCAGAGAGAACTGCCGATGCACAAAAAAGGAGTTGGCAAAAGGATAATTGGAGGATCAGAAGGGAGATTGAGAAGCAGCCTCAGCAGCAGGAGGAGGAGAGACCACCTTCACCGGAGACGTGGCGGCGCAAGCCAGCTGAGCCACGGGTAAAAACAACTATCTCTGCAGAAGTGGTTCCTGGTGGAGTTCATTATGGTGGTAAAGCAGCATCAGCAGTTGAGCTTGCTCAAGCGTTCTCAAAATCAGTCTCCGATTCAAAGACGGATCAATTCTCTGGTCAGAGAGGAGGGGTGCTGACCCAGGGGAAGATTCCTTTCTCTCGCTTAACCACTTCATCTCCATCTCCAAGACCTCAAATTAATGGTTACTGATCCATTGATCCCTTTGTGATGTCTCATCAGGCTGTACGATCTTCAATGGGAAGAAGATTTATCCCCGTTTGTCATGAAGTATGTCCCAGGAATGACATGATTGTTTCGCATTCATTCTATGATTCAACTCAGTGTCAAAAAAATTATGCTAGACTCTTTTAATTCTTGTTTTTCCAATTGCCCAACCGTCAGACAAGGAAACAATAATATGATGAATTGAGCTGCTTTTTTCTTTTTGGATAATGTTGGGAGCCAAAAGCAGATAATTTTAGCTATGATGAATTCAAAGAAAGACTATTTTGGTATATGCATTCATGAATAATGTTGATATTAGAGCATTGTGGTTTACATAGAATTTTGTGCTCATTCAAAGGCAGTGCATTCTCAAATTACCATCTCTTAAAATCTGCATCTATTAGCAAGGTTGTATTTATATTAAGCTGCATCTGTTATATGGTTTTTTAATTTAATGTTTGGTTATGTTTTGGGTGTATTAAAGGATATAAATGTTTAGGAGGTACAAGTACTTAGATTTATTGTTCTTTAGTTATAAGAGATTGTTTAAGTTTTAATTCAGAGCAGTAAATAGTAAGAGTAGTGTTAATTGAGATTAATCGAGATTAAACGATGAAGGTTGACGCTTTGTCGAAAGGTCCGATGTCGAGATCGAAAAACTAGAGCCTTCCTCTGTTGTTCAACTTTGGAATCCAGCAACCTTCGGACAAACAACAAGGCGACGATGAAGGATTGATTCCTAGGCGACAATAGATGCATGTCCTTGGTCGGAGAATCTTCATGTGCTTTCATGGCTTCGGGAACCGGTGAGCTGCAAGCGAATGAAGACAATTAAGCTTTTCCCGCTTTTGGAATTTCTGAATTCCTGAACTAATGAAGAATGTTTAAAGAGCCCCCTAGACTCTCCATTCTTTTAATTATGCCTAGAAATTTTAATTCTGAATTAAATAGGCCCCTAAACTCTTTGTCTTGTGCAATTTTGACCTCAAACTCTCATATTCGAATTATTTTCAGAAAATTCTAATACATTTGGTCCTTGGACTATTGCTAAAGTCCGATAAGGCCCTCCAATTTTAGATATAAAGTTACAATTTCAAATTTTGGGAAATTTCTTAAGGCTTGTTTGGTTATTGTACACCAAACAACCTTGTATCTTTAATTGGATCCTCTAAATAATTTTAGAAAAATTCAAAAAATTTAAGGATAGTAAAAAATATTTTTTCCAACAAAAATAATATTTTTCTATAATTGTTGGGCTCGTTTGAAAAATGGATTATTTTGATACGCTCATATCTTGAGCTTCATAACTCAAAAATTTATGAAATTTTCACAGTTGGTTCATAAAAATATTGTTGACCTCCGTGGAAATTTTAAGAATTTTCAAAACATTTTTCAGAAAAATGCTTGTTTTAGCGGAATCATATTTGGTGTCTCGAAACCCCCAAAAGTTTTGTAATCTCGTGCGAAGTGTTTCTAAAAATACGCTCGACATGCACAAAAATTCTCAAAATTTTGTAACTCTTTTGGGAAAATTCTCGATTTCGGTTGTTGCATACTTCGTGGCTCCAATTCCCCTATTCTTTTCTTAAGCCACATTTCGATATACTAGTGAAGTCGTTTGTGTTTAAGGATTCACAGTCTAGATCAACAAGCAAACTTTCAAGTAAATTGGCAAATGTGAGAGTTCACATTTTGGTTCACATGTGTGCCCAAGGATTGTATTCAAGATTCCATTGCATGCTCTTTAAGTTTAGGAAAATCTAACGAGAGTCCAGAATAATCTTTGGGCCTTGCATAGAGTATCCTATTAAATAGACTTAAGACACGATAAATATAAATTAAGAGAATTTTAATGTCTTGTTGCCAACCTTTTATTAGAATCTATTCAGTGCTAGGATTATTCCTTCTAAATTAGAGACAAGGGAATATACAAGCAAAAGAATTTGAACTCATAATGCATACATGTAACTTACCTTCACAAATAATGGCCAACTACATTTAGTAGAGACTATCCCACAAGATAGGCGCATAAGACATATATAGTTGTTGTGGCCCTTTCCTCATGCTTAACCAAGCACCAAACTCTTAATTCGTGAATACTTTGTTTTATTTTCTTTGGATTCTTTTTGAAGTAAACTAAAGTGGAGACTCTTATAGTCAACCGGATTACTATGTTTTTGAACACGTACTAATCTAGAATCTTTACGGGCCAATTAAAGAAAAGTAAATGCTATAGATCTCCACTTTAGTCCTCATCTCAAACAGATAGGACAACATCATATATAAATAGTTCTCTTATATACTTTTTGTGAGATTCGAGAGAAAAGTAAGTCATGTGGTTCTATAGTATAGCTTTTATAGAAAAAATATTTTTCTAAAAGTGCATAGGTCGTGTTTACCATTTACGTCTTTTGATGCATCCCTTCCATGAGCGGAGCACTCGAAAAGATAAATAAGGCATGAAACCGACCAACTTTGGATAAAAAAAACGCTCTTAAAGACAGATCATTCAAATGGATAAATCTATCTTAGGATTATTCAATCCCTAAAATAAAAGACGTTAGGTGGACTCTAAAATTAGAAAACGCTTAAGAAGAGAGAAAGACTCGCGTACAAGAGAGAAACACAAGTTCTTGGGACGTGGGGGAGGCGAATTAAATGCGTATAAAACTCAAATGGAAACTTTATCACGTAAGTTTACCATCAAATATATACAAATACATTGTTACGAATACTTTGTTAGTAACACACGTGAAAAAGTTTGTTAACATTCACATCAAATCAAACTTATCTATTGATAGTACTTCGGTCATTTATATATGATCACTTTAAATGTTACTTGTTTGAACTTATGTGAAAAGTTTATTAACATTCGCGTCAAATAAAACATTTATGTTGATAGATACACAAGACAATTTATACATGATCATATTAAATGTTACTTGTTTATAACTCACGTGAATATTTTTGTTAACATTCACCTCAAATCAAACATATATGTTGATAATGTCTCGATCATTTATATATGATCACTTTAAATGTTATTTGTTAATAACTCACGTGAAAAGTTTGTTAACATTCACGTCAAATCAAACATATTTGTTGATAATACCTCGATTATTTATATATGATTGCTTTATATGTTACTTGTTAATAGCTCATGTGAATAGTTTATTAACATTCACGTCAAATTAAACCTATCTATTGATAGTACTTCGATCATTTATACATGATCGCCCTAAACATTATTTATTAGTAACTCACGTGAAAAAATTATTAACATTCACATCAAATTAAATATATTTGTTGATAGTATTTCGAACATTTATACATGATCACTTTAAATGTTACTGGGTAGTAATTCACTTTAAATTTTTGTTAACTTTCATGTCAAATCAAACCATATTTGTGGATAGGTACACAAGATCATTTATACATGATCGTTTTAAATATGACTTGTTTGTAACTCACGTGAAAAGTTTGTTAACATTCACGTCAAATCAATCATATCTGTTGATAGTACATCGATCATTTATATAAGATTGTTTTAAACATTACTTGTTAGTAATCCATGAAATAATTTCTTAACATATACATTCAAAATCAAACTTATATATCGATAATTCCTCGATCATTTATACATGATCGTCCTGAAGTATTACATGTTAGTAACTCATGTGAATAAGTTTATTAACATTTACTAAAGAATTAAATCTATCTAATAGTATTTCCAATCATTCATACCTCATAATCCCAAAATATTATTTGTTAACATTTGCGTGAATAATCTGTAGATATTCATATCACATCAAGTCTTGTTTGTTCACATTAATTACGATTTTAACATAGATAATCTTTTGATATTCGCGATAAAAGTCAACCTTCTAACAATATTTGTGATCATTTACATATAAACATTCTAACATATGCGGATACTTTGTTAAGATTCCTTCATAAATAAAGTCAAACAACCCCAAATAAAAAGATAATACTTGTCATGATAATCCCTAAAACATAAAAAATAGGCAAGCCTGGAAATGCTTGGAAGACTTTGATAAATGTTACACAAAACAACGCGAAAACATCCAATACCTTCAGGTTCTATCCTTATATTACTCTCATAACATAACCATAAATTGGGTAAGAAAATATAGTGTCCATATGTAAAAATTCGAACTCACATTTAAAAAAAAACTAGTTTGTTTTTCTTCAGATTTGGTTGGAGAGGGTATTTTGTAAGCACTAAAATTTTATTACCCAATTTCTAAATTTTAAATAACTAATTTTAAATTAATAAATTAAAATAACTAAAATTAAGGTAAAAACTAATAATTAATTAGAATAATTATTGTGATAATTAATCTCAATTAATTAAAATTAAAATAAGACCACAATAAAATAACTTGAGATAAATGTTATATTAACTTATACCAAAATAATTTTAAAAAGGACTCAAATAAATTAAATAATAATTTGGATAGGTGTCGTAGTTACATAAATTCCAAAAGATACAAAATTAAAATAAAACAGACAAAATAAATATTTATGTATATTAAAATAATTATGTATATTTTGTAGGATAAAATGAAGCCAAAAGAGTGAAGAAAAAAGTTGATTTTAAACAAGCTCCAAGACTGAAAAAGAATTGTGATCCAGTGCATCTGAAACTAGAAGAAGCGACACCAACATACCACAAGACTCTAATGCAGCATTGACCTCTATCAAATGGACGAAGACTTTCCACATCACCCACTACAACGGAAGTGTCAGGTGCTTCCGCACAGTAGAGGATCAATTAACGCCCAGGCCAAACATTTGTCTGTGCACAATTTTAATCGCCAAGTTTGAAACTGGGATTCTTTTTATAGAAATTTTGTGTATCAATAGTTAACAAACCTGCAATCTTTATACTAAATGAAGAACACTTGGTCCTCTTAGATCGAGTCCTGTAGGACCGTGGACCGAGAAGCAGGACCAAGAATCCTCGGTCCTGACCGAGACTAGGGACCGAGAAAATTGACCTAAGACCGAAACCAAGGATCAATATTCTTGAGTTAGGACCTACCCTAGGACCGGTGTTTTTGAACAAGTACAGAAAATCCGACCGAGGATTCTCACCTAAGACCGAAAGGTTTGACTGGGACCAAGACACCTAAGTCCCACGACTGAGAAATTTAGATTTGGGACCGAGACACCTAGACCTAGGACCGAACAATCTGAGTTCAGGACTCGAGTCTCCCGAACCCTAGGGCTGAACACTCCAGTCCTCTTACCGAATATCCCGATCCCAAACCGATAAAAACAGATCCAAGCCCTAAGAATCTGGTCCTAAGGCCTGTTTGGTTCCACTTTTTAAAATCCAAAATTATTTTTGTAATTTTGGAACCCAATCCATTTTCAAATAATCCTTAAAGGTCTTATACTCAATCTTATATAAATACAATCGTAGGTACATACTTCTAAATAATTTTGTACAGTTATTTACATAATCTAAGCTTATCCTTGTTAATGACCCAGACTACTAATTAAAGAAAATAAATATTATAAATCTTTTGATAGACAGACTTTAAAAAAATAAAACCATTTTCAATGAGCACGGAGGACATAACGTGAAATCCCTTTCCCGAGCGTAACTAAATAACAAACCCCTTATGAAAACTCTAGTATAAAATGCGTTTGTATACGTACATTTTACTAATCTTTCTAAAATCATTTGGCGACTTTATTTTCAAATAAATAATTTTTTTTTCAATTAATTATGTTTGATTAATTTAAACTGAGTTTTAATCAAATTATCATTTGGTTATGAAAAATCTCCAGATTATTAAAATTTGAATAAAATTAATTATTTTTACATAGTTAATTTTAAAAGTAGTCAGGTATTGTTAAAATCTTTAAAAATAAAGTTTTATCTTATAAAGATTCCTAGCACGCAAACCAAGGTTGAAACGCATCGAATCTCGAGCCACCCAGGATCCCCATATTGCCACATGTCGTTCGACACGTGCTAAGCTACGCACTAAGGGATTTTCCCAGGGGTTACAACGATTACCTCATGTAACTTGTCGTTCGTCTAAGCATTGGCTCCACGAACAACACAGGAGTATTCCACATCGTCTAGAGCTCCAATTGAACCTTCGTTGCGAGAAGGAAGCGATCTGGAACTCCGTTGAAGAACTAGATGATAGTTCTTCCTCCAACGACCAAATGATGATGTTTCTGGTGAGCTTAGATTTAGAGAAACGAGGTTAGACAAGACCTAGCTTTTTCCTAGAATTAGACTCAATCTACATAAGACTTTAGTAAGTAAGGTAAACCAAACATACAAACATCATTCAAAAATTCATCAATTAATAATAAATTGTAAATTAATTAACAAATCAAATGTGTTCAACTAATCGTCGATATCGATGTACATAACCGACGTCTCAAAGCTGAAGAAACCTACCTGAAGAAATAAAAAGAACAACAAGAATCAAAGTTGGAACCGAACTCGCCAGAAAAGATGAACACTCATCGGAATTGCCTTGGCCTTGTTCTTACTTTGGTTACTTTACTCTAAAGCTTTCTCTCTCTCTCTAGTATGAGTGTAAAAACTTGTAAATGAATCACCATGCCTAAATTTAATGAGTTAAAGCCTTCAGATACTCCTTAGATAAGGGTATATTTGGGTCTTTTAATTTTGGAGTTAGTTCAACCGACAACTCACTCAACAGGTCACCCCAAACTAAGTTCAAGCTCATTTTGGCTTAGACAAGCCCTATGTGTAGATAACTCGTCCACCTTCGTTCTAAAACTTGAAATAGGTCAAATAATAGAGTGTGTCCCAAGTCACACAATTTCAAAGTGAAACTTCTTTTGAGTTTTTGGTTTCAGCAGACATGGATCACCCGAAACATCAAACAACTATAACTTTCTACTCGGGACATCTTTGAGGCTGAGTTAAGGTGCATTGGAAAGGTATTGAGGTTGAATAAATATTTTGTTATTTACAAGATATTAAAGACAAGCATCAGGTCATGTAATTCTTAATGGTGCCTCGTGAGTCTTGAAAGGAATGGTCTGGCGTACAGGCGACCTAGCGTAGGCTGTAGGTTGAGCCATGAGTACTACTTGCTATAAAATGAAATTCAACTCAAAGATCTTTCCAATGGTTGATCACTTGCATGATATGGTCAAGTGAGTACAAAGATACGATTTTTCAAGGTCACATTATGCTTCAGTTCACTTTAGGACCAAAGTAGGTAAACTTCCATCGGGTTGTCGAGTCGAATTGACCACCTTATTCGTCGAATGGAGACACGAGACCAATGTCATTCAAACGGGTTGTATCTTATCTTTCCAATCGTAACTCACAATCCAAATTCGAAGAATCATATCTTAAGTTTTGAATTATACACCGGAGACATATCCGATTTGATCCCGTCTTAGTCATATCGTCTTGTACCTCCGATTTCAAGGGGTTAAGAGCCTTGACTTAATTTTGGATACAAACGGATCTTGTAGAGGACTTTTTAATCTTTTCAAATCATTCATGATCAGCTAATTTAATTGAGTATAGAGATCTAGATGAATTTTCTAAATTGGTGATCCTTATAGGATGTCATCAAAAAACCAAGGCGCCAAATACATGTATTTGAGCTTTTTTTTTCAAATAATTTGCACGTGGCGCCAGCATGACATTAGTGTCTGCATTTTGAATCCTTTAAAGGCGCGTGGTTAAACTCATTGACTTCCGTTGACTCGTCCGGTTCAACTTGGATTTTGACTTTTTTTCCCTTTTGATAGAAATTTTATACTCAAAATTTATTATTTTCGAATCGGTTAATCTAAATGTATCAGGTTTTCTTAATTCTGAATTGTTATGAAAAATTGTGTTTAAACACACAAACAAGTCCTGAACTGGTTGTTTAATATGTTTTGTTCCAACATCAATATCATACTCAAAGTTAAGATTTTTCAAATCGGTCATTTTGAACATATCAAAACATCTGAAGCCCGAGTATTTTTTAGAAATTGACGTTTTGACCACTATTTATGGGTCGTTCTGAGCCAATTTTGAAAAGTACTTTTGATTTTTCTCCTCGGTCTAATAATTAAGTATGATCATCATACTAGACCGCACAAATTTGTTTTAATTTCTGGGTGTAAAAATTGAGTGTCTAGAATATTTAAAATTGTATAAGTTGATTGATCTAAGTAGTGCAACTTTTGTTAGAGTTTTCACTTTTAGAATGAGGCTAATAGTTGTCTTGTTGAGGGTTATTGGAATCTTTAAATTGTGGAAAAACTACATGACTAGATTAACAAGTTATGTTTCAATTGTGTCCCAAAAGTGCTGAAAATATAATTCAGACAAGCCATCGGGGTCGGGTTCCTTACTTAGTTCCATGTCAAATGTAGCTTTTTTATCTCTTTCTTTGTTATAGTTTTGGTTAGCATTTTATTTCAATCATCCGTGACTTTTGGTTCAATATAGTCGATGATAGATGTCATGTTTCTCGTTCCACCAGATTTAACTAAATCTTGATAATATTGTCGAAATTAATCGCCAATTCTTACTTGTTTGCCATGTTTCAAAATTTTCAACAAGCCTCTGAATTCTATTTGCTTTTCTCATGTGTTTTTTCTCCAACTTGAAGGTATTTTATTTTTGCTTAATCCTTTCCGTAGTTTTCTACATTTTTTTTCACAAAAGATCAAATTGTCTTTCCATATTAATTATGTTTTCCATATCATGATGTTGTTGAATAATATTTGTAAATGAATGAGGTCTCTCTGAATTTTCTTATTCTTTTGTTTGTTATTGTCTTGTATTGATTCTTTTCTATTCATTCAAGATTGATACATGTGCCTGTAATTTATGTTCTAACAAATAAAGACAAGAAACATCAACATATGTATCACAATAATATTTTAATAGAATTAGTACATGAATCATAATTTAAATGTTTGCATTTTATTACGATTCATACCATTTATTGTGATCGCAATATGGGACTGATCGAAACCTACATATGGATGTACAAAAACAGTTGCATGTGGATAGGATTCTGTCCACTCTAAAATACAAAAAACTCTATCAAAATTTTTATGTACCACTTGATTTTCTTCTCTTCTATTGGACCATTTAAAGTGGCTTCCTCCATGGGGCATCTCCATCAGGTTGCATGAACTAATGAAGTTTTTAAATTTTCTCTTTTGAGCTTGATTAATTTGTCCATTTGATGTATTGCATGTTATGTACATCGTATTATTGAAGTCTATAAAAATAATCCATGGAATATTATTTGTGGAAACTGTATTTGCAATTATATTCCAAAGTTAACTTCTATCCCTTTTCATCTAGACAACCATAAATAAAAGATAATCTCCAAGTATCTTCCAGCATTGGCCATTGGATTACATTATTGACAAAAAAATTGTGTGAAGCTATTAAAAGAAATATTTACATTGTTCGACCAAAAGATAGTGACACCTCTAGCTATTTCCACTAGTGAGATGACTTGAATATTTGGTATTTGTGCCTCCCTTGCAATCTTGTAAACTTCATTTTCATTAATTCTTGTTTCTAATAAGCACAACATACTTCCCCCTCATTCCCATAGGTCCTTAAACGGAGAAATTGGCAAGGCATGATCTAACCCTTGATAATTCTAATAGATAACACTCGTTGAACGATATGAGACCATAAGGATTGTCAATCACCTTTTTGTTTTTTTCATATGAGTTTTCTTTTCATCCCTCAATTGTCTCGTTTTTCTTTATTTTTGTTTATTTTTTCAATTTGATCGACTCCTTCCAATTTTTTTTGACTCCTTTCTCTTTTCTTTTTTTCGACTCCTTCCTATTTTTTCCTTCTTCATAACTCTTTTCACCAAACGTCTAACTTTGTGGGTGTGGACCAACTCTTGAATCTTAACTTCAACGTTATTTATGTAGTTTTTTATATCTTCCTCCCCTTCTATAACTTCTCTTTTATGTCAATATAGTTTTGAAGACGCACTGCTATTCACTTGTTGTACCAAACAAATTTTTTTATTTCTTATTGGATAGACTTGGAGAATCTTGGATGTTCCTCTTATTGCATCTTTTTGGATTTTCCATGTCAATTTGCATCACTTTATTAAATGACATTTTTGTATGTACAGTGGATGCTTTCGTATGTAGGGTGATGTTACTGATAGGAGTTTGTTGTATATAAAGATTGATTATTGGTTGTGGGTGTGGGTGTGTATTTTTTGGTTTGGTGGTTTAATGGGGCAACACAATTTATCCAGTTTTGCACATCCACCGTTTGATTAACTAATTTACCCTTTGTATTACATATAATAATTTGACTACATTCTCATTAATGTTTTACATTACTATTGGGAAGGTTGTCCATTAGTCTTACCTAATTATGTATGATATAATGTCCCTTTCCTAGTAATTGTCACATAAAGTTTAAAATTTTCATATGATTTAATTAGATTACATTCATCTTTCTAATAATCACATGAATGTTCCGCCACATTAGTTTTGATCTCATCATCTTTTATGTTATTGTTAACTTTTTTAATTCTCAGCGGCGCAGGTTGATAAGATCTTGTTAGACAGAAGCAATATATTAGACTTTTAGAGATTACATGACATGTAGTGGAGTTGTGCTATATGAGTAAGATTTAAGCCAACAATCAAATTTTGTTCCCTCTTGATCTACTAGGTTAGAGCATTCCTTGACATCATTTCCATGTGTACCGTAACCAAAGAAGACATCACCCAACTTCTCATATTTGTAATTTAACTAGATATTTGATTTTTCTTCTCTTTGTGATATGTATACCTATCTTGATCGGTTTCGTTACATCAATGTTGACTCAGATCTTGAAAAAATTAGATATTTCTTTTTGATTGATCGTGCATCAATCTTTATTATTTTTCCAAGGTCAGGCGATTCTTCAGTTAGCATCTTCCATGGATAAACCTTGATTGAGGCCGTGAATTTGGATACAAATTGACGTCATTGAGAGATAAATAACTTTGATTAAATCATCATCATGACATATCTTTGCTACCATCATCTAGTTGTCAATAACCTATGGTACTTTTTGTAGTTCTACCAAAAAAAAAAAGCTAAAAGATAAGACATTGTCCTTCCTTTTCTAAATTATGAGATCATTGTGTCTCCATTCTCTTTCCATTATTGCCCAAATTGATGTTTTTTATCTTCTTTTGTTATATACATTCCAACTGCATTAAAATTTATGTTTTTTCCATTATTATTTTTAATTCGATCCAAGATTTGATTGAATTACAATAAATCATATACATGGAAGTTGAAAAATTGAATATAAATGTAAAATAAATGTTAAGAAATCACAAAACATTAACCAAATTAATGGAAAACCTATGAGAATAACAATTAAAAAAAAATAAATACTAAAAGGCATTATTATTCTAGAAAAAAATTGTAGTGAGAGAAATACTTCCAAAAAATAATAATTCTTATTTTAACCCAGTTAAATTTGATACTAAATAAATTTAATAATTGTAGATGAATATTATTTTAATATTTGGTTTTCTTTTTCTAAGTTTAAAAAAAAAAGTTTGTTTAATTTCTTTCTTAAAGTCATCCCTCACCTTCCGTTTGCACTTGAGAGTTTTTCGTGGTTGTCCATCTTTTGATTTTCTATCTTCGAATTCCCCTTACTTACTATTGCCTTGAAGGTCTCTTCGAATCCTCTCTCTCTCCCTCTCCCTCTCAAACGTCATTCTTCTAAGGGAGCGGAGCAGCTCTGACTTTCGTCTTCTTTTGTTTTCTCTCTGATCCCACCAGAAGCATCACCCAATCCTACATTTTTCTTTTCATTGCCACGTAAAACCCAGATGATCAGATGATGGAACATAACGTGATGAGGATCATTAGAATCAGAATTTGCTTCTCGTTATTGTAAGGTATTTATTTATTTATTTATAATATACAACTTTATTCATCAGTTTCTTCTTGTTCTTTTCTTATGATGATATTAGGTTTTTTTCGTGTTTATTTAATGATGATCGTTTATTTTGAGAAGATGGAGGGGAGGGTATAAATATAGCTGGGATTTTGGACTAGCACGGATTGACCCACCCAGTTTCTATCTGTAACCATGAAAGGAATCTTTAAAGGATTCAAGTATATCACTCAAATCTTTGGTATGTACGTCAGATTCAATTTGTTTTTAAAGAATGAAATATTAAAAGTTAACCATTATGCATGATTAATTGGTTAATGTTATTTATAATGTACGTACGTAGTTGGAAAGGAGAAAGAGATTGAAATTGGGGGCCCGACGGATGTTAAGCATGTTTCCCACATTGGGTGGGATGGGGGTTCGAGGAATGCTGCACCCAGTTGGGTATGTAATTAATTTATAATAATGTTCAAGTTAATAAAGGAATTATTAATGGTCTTTAATTAATTAATTAATTAGTTATCTTAAAAATTCATTTATATAGATGAATGAGTTCCAGACTACAAAAGATTTTGCGGAAACATCAATAGGCAACGTCAAAGAAAAGGGAAGAGGAGGAGGAGACTCTAATAACAAAAACACATGTTCATCATCATCATCCGGTCAATTAGGTTGGTGCAATGGAATGTTCTTTTTTATTTTATGTTTTATAATGGATTAATTTTGATGATCATGCAAAATTATTAATTATTAGAGGATGGACAATTACATGCATCCCAAAAAGACATGGCACCAACGGGCAAGAAGCACAAACGAAAGAAGCCCAAGGTACACTCAACTGCCTCTCCTAGAACGGTCTCCTCCACGAGTACTAGATCAGGATCGAGAGGCACCAAACCCAAATCCAAACCCAAGCCTAAACTCATGGAAGAAAACACAAAAGGAGTAGAGAGATTATAATTGTAATTCTCTGATCAATATTATATATAGCATGCATGATCGAGTTGATGATGACAATTAGTTATGGAGGAAGAGCAATGATTTTTTAGTTACACGTTGGATATGAGAAAATCGTTATAACGAGGCTAGCTAGCTAGCTCCCTATTCCGATCAATAAAACGAAGTCTAATTTTTTTCTTTTCTTTCAAAAGAAAATCCCCTCTTCTTTGCAATAAGTAAACAAATATAATTTGGTTATTACTTGTATAGTTAGAAAGGAATTATCTCGTAATGCATTGAGAGTAACGTGGAAGAAAAAGAAAACTAGCTGGCCAAGTCAATGGAATGATAAACGAATGTGCTCGGAGTACAATACAAAATAAATGGAACTTTTATACAACTTTATAAGTTTGAGTTACTATTTTAAGAGAATATTTTATGGTGACTAAAATTGTATTAAATGTAAAGTATAAAGGCTATTTATTAATTTAGTAAAACTAATTTGAGGTTTTAGTCCGGTACAAGATTGTGTAACCTCTTATTATTGAATCAAGAATATGTTTTTTTCCTTTGCCTTTCTCTCTACGTTTCAATTCTTCTAGATTGATATTGGCTATCAAATAATTACAATTTTGTTTGATTTGTTCATGGAATCATAGCAAGGTTTATACTTTTTTTCAGACAAAAAGAATATCGATTCAACCAATAAGAAGTGAAAAACTCAAACCCTAAGGTGATTATATAATAGCGAAGGATCGTCATCTTCGAACACAGATCAAGAAACATAGACTCGATCAGGGTCGGCCCTAGGGTAAGGCAACCAATGCACTTGCATAGGGCCCCCACTTTTATAGGGCCCTTATTTTTTTATATTTAATAATATTATATTATTAATATTATTTTTTCCACTTTTTTCTCCTTTAATATTAAATATATATTATAAAAATAACTTTTTTCTCGTATTATAATATATTAATTATTTATATTTTATTTTATTAATTAAATTAATTTTTTTTTACTATTTTAGGGGCCCCAAAATTTAAATTTGTATAGACCCCCAAAATCTCAAAATCTCAAGGCCGGCCCTGGACTCGATTGTAGAGGAGAATGACGAACAAGAGGAAATACAACGCCTAACAACTACTTCTTAAAAATGGAGACATTATAGATGCAATCATACTAATTATATACTTAAACTATAATTATTTATTTATATATATATATATATATATATATATTTTTTTTTTGAAATTACATGAATAGGGGAACTAAAATTAGAAACGAATAGAAGCTAAGAAAACAATTGAATTGATAGAGGACACATAGAATCATAACTTCTAGAGTGAATACAATGGGGGAAGAAGAAAGAAGATAGAGAGATAAGTTGATCTTGGAAGATTTATTGAATAATATTTTGTGTGTTTCTACAAATCAGGATCTCTTTCTTATATATCCTCGATCCAACTAATTTCCAATGTAGGTTGCCTTTGTATTCTCTCGGTCATCATGCACTAAGACAACTTGCAAATGAATAAACGAAAATTTTAAATTATCGTAAATTTTGTCATTGAAACGAGATTTTCGTGTTTTGTATCATTAGTATGTGGGGTTTTCAGTTATTTTTTGTTGAGTTATGAAGCCTACACTTATAATAAACTCTACATTGTTAATTAGAGTTTATTGGGTTTGTATTTGGTTTGGGCTTGGGCCTAACCAAGAGTTATTTAGTTTTATTACCTGAATGTTTACCCTATAAATATGTGATTATTAAGGATTTACAAAAACAAGACAGAATTATAGAGAGATAAAGTGTGAGGCAAATATTCTGTATTCCTTCTTCTTCATAGTGAAATCTGGTGGCGGCTGAAGTGGACGTAGCTCAATTTGAGTGAACCACTATAAATCTGTATCTTATTGTGTTCTTATTTATTGCGTTTTTACAGATTGTTTCAAACAGGTCGGATTTGGGAGATATAAATCCTAAAAACTGGTATCAGAGCAGCTAGGCTAGATTTGAGCATTGGAAACGATGATAAGTGAGAACAGTATATGACATATGATTGGAAGATTCGATGGGACAGATTATGCCTTCTAGAGAATGCAGATTGAAGATTATCTCTATGGAAAGAAGCTTCACGTTCTTTTGAGTGAGAAAACAGAGAAGATGGATAGATACTCCTTGATAGACATGTTTTGAGAGTTGTCTGAATGACGCTAGACAAGACGGTTGGTCACAATGTAGCAAAGGAGAAGACCACCATGGGTCTGATGAAAGCTCTTTCTCACTTGTATGAGAAACCATCTACTAAAAACAAGGTACATTTAATGAAAAGACTCTTTTACTTAAGAATGGTTGATGGTACTTCTTTCACTAGTCATTTGAATGAATTCAATACAATTGTGAATCAATTGTTATCTGTTGATATTGATTTTGGGGATGAAGTTAGTGACCTAATTTTGTTAGCATCTCTACCAAATAGATGGGAACCTATGAGGGAAATAATTAGTAATTCAGTTGGAAATGCTAAACTGAAATTTGTTGAAGTTAGAAATCGTATTCTAGCTAAAGAGGTTCGTAAAATTGATTCTGGTGAAACGTTCAAAAGTTCTGCTCTGAATGTGGAAAACAGAGGCAGAAGTAATGCTAGAAATTTCAACCGAGGTAAGAGCAGATCTATGTCGAGGAGCAAGAGGAGTCAGTCCAAGTCTGGGCGGACATTTGAGTGCTAGAATTTTGGTAAACATGGTCATTTAAAGAGGAACTGTAAAGCACCAAAGAGAAACAGTGATGATAAAAATGATGCAGCCAACGTTGTTACAAAAACTGTCATTAATGCGTTACTTCTGTCTGTTGATAGCCCGATAGATTCATGGGTTTTGGACTTAGGAACGTCTTTCCACACCACTGCCCACAAAGAATTAATGGAGAATTATGAGGCTGGAAACTGTGGAAAAGTTTATCTCGCAGATGGTGAGCCACTAGATATTGTTGGCATGGGTGACATCAAATTGAAGATGGAAAATTGTTTTGTTTGGAAGATTAATAAGGTGAGACACATTCCAGGTTTAATGCGCAATCTGATTTCTGTTACACAACTTGATGAAGAAGGTCACAATTTTAGTTGTGGAAATGGTGCGTGGAAGGTGATTAAAGGAGAAATAATTGTTGCTCGAGGTCACAAAACTGGAACATTATATTCGACTTCAACTTGTAGAGAAACAATTGATGTTGTAGTTGATAACTCTAAGAATAATGAGATGTGTCATTGCAAGTTAGGCCATATGAGCGAAAAAGGGATGAAAATTCTTTTGAAGAATGGAAAGATTTCAGAACTAAAGTCGGTTGAACATCAGTTATGTGAAAACTTCATTCTTGGAAAATAGAAACGGGTGAGTTTCTTAAAGATTAGGAAGGAGCTCAAGAAAGAAAGGCTAAAGTTGGTACACATTAATGTGTGGGGACCTGCACCAGTTTCTTTTATTGGAGGATCACAATACTACGTGACGTTTATAGATGATTCGACAAGATATGTATGGGTATATTTTATGAAGCACAATTTTAAAGTATTTTCTATTTTCAAGAAATGGAAGGCTTTGGTTGAAAATGAAACAAATCAGAAAGTTAAGTCCTTGAGATCCGACAACGGAGGTGAATATATCAATTCATATTTCAAAGAGTATTGTACTGTGAATGGGATCAGTATGGTGAAGACTGTTCCCCAAATGTCTCAAGAGAATGGAGTAGTTAAACGAATGAATCGAATATTGAACGAGCATGCTAGAAACAAGAGATTTCATGCAGGGCTGCCTAAAACCTTCTGGGCAGAAGCTATCAATACTGCTACCTATTTGATAAATAGGGGACCCTCTATTCCTCTTGAATTCGGAATTCCTAAAGAAGTCTGGAGCAATAAAAAGGTAAACCTTTCTTATTTGAAAGTGTTTGGTTGTTTATCATATGTTCATATTAATGAATGTGATAGGAGCAAGCTTGATCCAAAGTCTAATAAATATTTTTTCATTAGTTATGGTGATAACGAGTTTGGTTATCGTTTCTGGGATAATCAAAATCGGAAGATAATTCGTAGCAAAAATATTTTCTTCAATGAACTGGTTCTCTACAAAGATTGTGTTGGGAAGACATCAGATGGTGATTCCAAGTTGGAAGAGACTAGTACAGTCTATTTGAGAGAATTTTCAACTGAATATATACCGACTGTCGAAGAAGAACAATGTGTTGTTGAAGATGAAATCGTTGAGAACGTGGCCCTAGAGATAAATCAGCAAACACCGGTTATACAGTTGAGAAGATCATCAAGGAATCAAAAACGAGTTGAGAGATGGTCTCCATCTCTAAACTATATCTTGTTGACAGATAGAGGTGAACTTAAATGTTATGAAGAAGCAATACAATTTGATAAATTAGTTAAGTGGGAGTCTCCGATAAAAGATGAGATGGACTCTTTGATGTTGAATTAGACTTGGGAGCTCACTGAGCTGTCAAAGGGAAAGAAAGCACTTCACAACAAATGGATCTTCAGGATTAAGGAAGAACATGATAAAACAATGAGGTACAAGGCAATGTTGGTTGTGAAAGGATTTTAACAAAAAGAAGGTATTGACTATAATGAGATCTTCTCTTCAGTAGTTAAATTGATGACAATCAGAACTATTTTGAGTTTGATTGTGAAAGAAGACCTTCATCTTCAACAAATGGATGTCAAAACTGATTTTCTTAATGGTGATTTAGATGAAGAGATTTACATGCTACAACCAAAAGGATTTGAAGTCAAAGGAAAATATGAGCTTGTGTGTAAGCTTCAGAAAAGTCTGTATGGTTTGAAACAAGCTCCAAGGCAATGGTACAAGCAGTTCGATAACTTCATGAAAAGTAACAATTTTTTAAGGTGTGAAACTGATCATTGCTGCTATATCAAGAGGTTTTATAAATGGTACATTATTCTGCTACTTTACGTTGATGACATGTTGATTGCTGGAGCAAGCTTGTATGAAATTAATAAGCTCAAGAAATAGTTGTCTGAAAAGTTTGTAATGAAGGATTTGGGTGCTGCAAAATAAATCATTGGGATGAGAATTTTCAGGGATGAAGAAGTTCTCAAGCTTTCACAAGAAGAATATGTGAAGAAAGTTCTTAGCAGGTTCAACTTGTATGATGCAAAACCAGTTACTACCCCTTAGCAGTCACTTCAGACTATCTAAAGATAAGTCGTCTTCAATAGAGGAGGAGAAAAATTACATGGTCAATGTTCCGTATGCCTCTGCCATTAGTTGTATTATGTATACGATGGTTTGCACAAGACCATACATATCACATGCAGTGAGAGTTGTTAGAAGGTTCGTGAGTAACCCAGGTAGACAATATTGGGAAGTAGTAAAGTGGATACTACGATACTTAAGAGGAAGTACAAGTCTCGCTTTGTGTTTTCGAAAGTCTAATATGGGTTTAGAAGAATATCTTGATGCTGACAATAGTGGGGATGTTAATAGTAGGAAGAGCACAACAGTGTACATTTATACTCTGGGAGGTACTGCAATCAGTTGGGTTTCAAAATTACAGACGATTAATTGTTTCTCTTTCTAATTATGAGGCAGTGTATGTTGTTGTGACAAAGGCTACTAAGGAGATGATGTGGTTACAACCATTTTTGAGAGAATTGGGTCAAGACTACGAGGGAAGTGTGTTGCGATACGACAGTTAGAGTGCCATTCATTTGACAAAGAATCATGTTCATCATGGCAGGACGAAGCATATACATGTTCGTTATCATTTCATCCGGTCAGCTTTAGAAGAGGAAGTATTAGCTATTGAGAAGATTCCTGGGAGTGAGAATTCAGTTGATATGTTGGCAAAAACTCTGTATTCTTTCTTCTTCTTCATAGTGAAATCTGGTGGTGGCTGAAGTGGACGTAGCTCAATTTGAGTGAACCACTATAAATTTGTGTCTTCTTGTGTTCTTCTTTCTTGCGTTTTTATAGATTGTTTCAAGCAGGTCGGATTTGGGAGATACAAATACTAACATTTTTCATAACAAAAGTCATCGAGGGGAGGCGCCTTCCACTATAGAACAAGCGTCATCAAAAGGGGTTTCGTCTTTGTTTGGAGTTGAATGTGTCAATGAGGAAGGAGTCGATTGTGAATGTGTAAATGAGAAAGGTGTCAATTATTACACATTTTCTACATATTGCTCGTCATCTTTCAACAACTCCTCGGATTCAAATATCAATTTTTGACAATTGTTTTCCCACTTTTTCCTTGTTATTTCATCATTGGACTTTTGTTTCTGCCTTTTTATTTCATCATCGGTCTTCAATCATTTTAATAAGTTGATTATATAACGAAATTTTTCCTTAATTAACTCTCACGGTTGTTGTTTCACTTTTCTTTTGTATATGTCGTGGATCGTCCCTTGCATATGACTCAAACTCAAGTTGTAATAGTTGTCTTTTCATGACCACGTATTCTTTAAGCCATCTCAGTGCCTTTTCCCTCATGTGAGTTGTCGCAAGATGCACCTCGTCTTCTTCAAGTGTATCATTCATTCGAAAAAATATTTATGCCTCAAAAATCTAGTCCTTGACATTTTCTCCAAAAAATTTGAGAAAATTCATTTTAACAACACACCACACTTCATTCATTCATGCGCCTAACCGCGGTTACAGATTCCATTCAACTCCCGTCGATATGTGTTTCCACTATATTTCTAAGAACGTCTCTCTAATACTAATGTTATACCTTAAACTAGAATTATGTATATATATATTGAGTTTACATGAACAATAGAATTAGAATTAAGAACGAAGAGAAGCTAAAAGAATAATTGAAATGATAGAGGAAAGATCGATAGAACCCTAACTGTTATGGTGAATACAATGGAGGAAGATGGAAGAAGGAAGAAGGTTGAGAGAAGTTGATATTGGGATATTTTTAAATAATTTCTAGCGTGTTTCTACAAATTAGGATATCTTCCTTATATACTCTCTAGCTGCCATAATTAATTTCCCCGTCAATCACACCTTTTTGGTTACTATCTTATTAATATTTATTTATTTACATATTAATAATTATTTGAAAAGTGATTAAAGAAACGACTAGCGGGTAGCGAAAGACAGCAAATGTGGCGTAGCATGTCACGTTAGATGGAGAGTGAAAACAAAATAATAAAATAAAATAAAAATTGGTTCACCATTGCATGTGCTAAAATTTATTTTAAAGCATCGAGAGCTAAAAATATTTAAAACCTCGGTCTTCCACTAAGACAAAATGTAAGGCCAAAATTAACGTTGTTGTTCGGAATAAATGTGAATTTGTGACAACTAGTGTCTTTCTTGAGCATAATCATTTGTTGAGCCCGACAAAGTCATGACATCTTAGTTCTCACATTGTTTTGGATTTAATGTTATAGAGAATATTGGAATTAAATGATGAAGTTTGGATAACTTTGGTTAAGAGTTTTTAATAATTTGTAGTGGAGGTAAGAGGTTATAGTAAATTGTCATTTGATTAGAGATTTTGTGGAATTTATTTTTTTCAGAATCTAGATGTTGAGGTTGGGGGATGGAGATTCTAAAGCTTTAATAATTATTTCTCAAAAATGAAAAATAGGTGCTTAAAGTTTTACTACGTGTTTGATTTAGACGAGGAATCTCGAATAAAAATTGTGTTTTATGTAGATGAAAGATGTCTGGAAACTTATGAATACTTCTCTAATGTCATCACTTTTGTTACAACATATTTGACCAACCGCTACAACATGCATTTTCCTCTATTTGTTAGGGTCAATCATCATGGCCAATAAATTTTGCTTGGATGTGATTCATGTGGCTTATTATCAAGTGAAGATTCAAAGTCAATACTTGTTTGTTCAAAGATTGGTTGAAATGTATGCATGGACGTGCTTCAAACAACATCATAACTTACCAAAGTCGATCAATGGAAATTGCAATTGAAAAGGTATTTCTAAACGCCCATCATCGTTATTGTCTTTAGCATATTATGAAGAAACTTCTTGCAAAATTAGCTACTCCTTTTGAATATAAAATTTTAAAGAAAGTAATGAAGGACATTATTTATAACTACATTCTTATTGAGTAGTTTGAGGACAATTGGTTCAAAAAGATAATAGAATTTAAATTGGACCAGAATGATTGGTTGAATGCGTTGTATGTGAAACGAAGTAAATGGATTCATGTGTATGTTAAAAGTCACTTTTGGGAAGGTATGTCAACATCTCAAAGAAGTGTAAGTATATAAATGCATTTTTTGATGACTTGTTCATTCAAAAACATCACTGAAGTTGGTATGACACGCTTTGAAGAAGAACAATGAGAAGGAAACAAAATTAGATTTTCAGTTTATTAATTTATCCATATCAATTGTTAGTGGTTATGCATTGGAAAAGAAATTTCAAAGTGTCTATACTAATGACATATTTAAGTTGTTCCATAATGAAGTGAGAGTGTTGATGTTTTATGACATCTCCTTATTCAAAGAAGAAGGGACAACTTCCATATTTCAAGTATTAGAGATCATTTTGGGGATTATTGGAGAATGCGTGAGAGATGTTTCATACAAATTATTCTATATCGAGTTAGACTGTTATGTAAAAGTTCACTTTAGGATGTTTGCGTTTAGAGACATTTTATGTAGACATATCATTGCAGTATTGAGATGAATTGAGGTCAATGAAGTACCAATGCATTATATTATGGACTGGTGGCGTAAAGATAAGAAACGTGAGTATCAAAGTATCACTAATATTTATGATTTAAATGTGTGTGATAGTGAAAGAAATCGGTATAATATCCTCACTCCATTAGTAAAAGAGGTTCAACAACTAACTGCAAAATGTGAAGACAATTGTTCTCTTTTGATTGAAGTCTTGAAAGATATGAAGGAGAAACTTATTGAAAGGACCGATAGTCATGAGAAATCCAAGGAAGTTTCTACATCAACTTAGAAATTGAAATAGTCTCCTTTAAAAGTAAGAGTTTGAGGTCGACCACCAATAAAACGGAAACAATCAACCCTAAAAAAAATGTGAAGAAATCGACTTCAATATCTCGAAAGGTTAGGTTTCTTATATTTACTATTGTTTATCCACTATCCACTATCTATAATTTAAAATTCTTGACACATTCATGTAAAACGCTTGACACCTTCAAAGTGCTTGGCACCTTTATGTGAATCTGTTATTTAATATTAATTGTTTTATGTTGGTCTTATTGTTTAATGCTACAAAAACCTCGCAAAAATTATTAGAAACGTTAATACACTACCAACTACACATGATTAGAATGATAGTTTGAGCATGACAGACAATTCATTTACATTTTGTCTTCTCAACTTTCTCACATACTTGATTGACACTTCATTGTATGAACACTGTAATAGTAATTGACATTTATAATATCGCATTTGTATAATATCTTTTGAGAATTGAGTATTTTAATCATTTGAAATATTTTCCTATATGACTTTTGATTTTTAGAAGTGATTAAAAGTTGTTATAATAATTTATAATGCTTATATAATACGACTTTTAATGTTTGAAAATTGAAATATATACAACAAATTGAACTACAATTTAATTTAACTACTTATACATTTGAAATATACAACATATTTATATGTAAAACGATTCACACCTTCATATAAATGATTCCCTATTCATTTAAACGATTCACTCCTTAATGTAAAATGTATCACTACTTTATGTATTGTCAATGATTGATTTTAGCTCGAAAGTTGTTATAATCATTTAGAATGCTTATATAATACAACTTTTAATGTTTGACAATTGAAATATATTCTTCAAAATGAATTACAATTGAATGAGTTGTATATATAATTGAAATATTCAACAAATTTTCATATAATTGCTTGAGGTCCATGTAAAATGATTCACACATTCATGTAAAGTGCTTCAATATAGTTTTTTAAACCGTCTTTATTCTTCGACGAGTCTATTTTTATAGTTGCTTCTTTCGGTTCTTCTGCTTCTTTAGGTAAATCACTCTAGTTCTTATATGTTGTAATACATTCAGGACATCAATTATGTACATCGACGTAGGTTCAATCCTCGGTTCATCTAATTAAATTATGATAGGATCGGTGTAATCAATAGAGACGGGGGTCTAACTATTGATGATAACTTCTGGAAAACGATTTGATAAAAATCATGTTAGTGATTAATATCACTTTCTATTCTTCACAAACCCTTTCAAACTCTTGAAGCGATTCAAGTGCGGAAACGTTTGCTCAGGTTTGAAGCTACGAACGAATGAAAGAAGAAAAGACAGAATGTAAATGACACAAAAAGTTGTTTATGGATGTTCGGAGCAAACTTTCCTACGTCACCCCTTCTTCCAACCACCGAAAGGATTCACTATACTTCTTTGAATCAAATACAGTTTACTAGCTAGCTAGCTAATTATTGAACAGAACAGGCTCTGTTCAACTTACAATATGTTTAAGAATTTCACTCAGCTAGACAGATTTTGATTCTCTTAAACTTGAAGATGTACAAATTAGTAAGCAAATGAGCAAGTAGATAGTAATTTGTGAGATAGTGCCAAAAACTAGCAGCGCGTCCGTTGTCTCTGAGATCAATATATATAAGACAATCATCAACGGTCGAATCTTCTAGATGGACACGTGGCAAGCGCCCATTGGAAAGTCTCTATAGTACAAGAATACAACAGGCTCTATGCACAAGGATCGTGGTCGTACCAAACTGGTAGTACGCCGGATATTCTTCTAGAACTGTCCTGCAAGGAACAAGTAGTGGAAAGAATATTTAATTACGTGGTATTCATTCATTGGATGAAACTGGTTGTCATACTGAACTGCACTAATCAGTGGAGCAGGAGTAGCGTTTAGCTAGTTGATAATGGGTAGACGGATGCGAACTTCAAAAGGCTGCTGAAGCGAGGCATTAGACGTACTCAATTAGACTTCCAAGTCTAAGGAATTTAGACGTCCACGTCTAATAGAGAGATCCATTACACCACCAAGTTTAATGGAGTTAGACTGCAAGTCTAACTACGTTTCACTTCAGACTTGTATGAAGGAGTTAGACAGCAACGTCTAACTTTCATATGTTAGACTGCATGTCTAACTACGTATCTTTTAAACTGCACATCTAACTACGTATCTTTAGACTGCACGTCTAACTACGTAACTGTTAGACTGCACGTCTAACTACGTAACTGTTAGACTGCACATCTAACAACGTAACTGTTAGACTGCACGTCTAACTACGTAACTGTTAGATTGCACGTCTAACTACGTAATTGTTAAACTGCACGTCTAACTACGTAATTGTTAAATTGCACGTCTAACTACGTAACTGTTAGACTACACGTCTAACTACGTATCTGTTAGACTGTACGTCTAACTACGTATCTGTTAGACTACACGTCTAACTACGTATTTGTTAGACTACACGTCTAATTACGTATCTGTTAGACTGCACGTCTAACTACATATCTGTTAGACTACACGTCTAATTAGTCTACTTAGACCACGTCTAAGTTAGCCAAATCTGATACACCTACATAGAAACAATTATACGACTTAGATTCTTTCATATTTAAACATTATCAAAACTCAGTTGATTAATATTTAATAATTTCTAAGTTAATTAACTCTTCACTTAGTTCTTTCCAACAATTTCTTCTGAGTTAATTAACTCTTTATTTAATTTTTCCCAACAATTTCCCACTTTTTGATTATCTAAGCTAAATTATCAAAACTAGATGAGTTCATGAGTATATCAAAAAAACATTCCCTTTTGATGATGTTAAAATCATGCAATCTTAATAAAGCAATGTAAACACCCATCAAATATTAGATAAAGGTAGATTACCAAAAAATATTCTAACATAAGTTTTAAACCAACATAAGTTTTAAAATCTTCCAACATAAGTTTTAGAATGAGAAAAGCAAAGAAAGAGATTTATGGTCCTTCCATTTTCACGTTTGCATCTGCAGGTTAGGAGGTTGTGAAAATGTGTGACCGCACTTCGACCGCCTCCACTTCCACTACCTCTGTTGCTTCCGCGACCTTGACCTTTTATTGCTAGTCTGCCTTCTCCTTCGATCTCCTCGTCAGCAACTTTGCGTTTAGATCGGATTCCTCTAGCAGCAGCTCCACCTCTTGAACTACCTCCTCTAGAGTTACCTTCCCCCTTTTTAACATTATCAACTTCAACAACGTTAGGAACTTCAATACGTGTTCTTTCTTTAGCGGTAGTGGCCTCTGCCACTTCAATAGCTTAAATGGACCTAGCAAGAGAATCAGCATGCTCCATTCTTTCTGCTTATTCTCTACTCATTGAGTTGGATACTTCCACCATTTGAGCTCGAAGGAGATCTATTACAGATATGACGACCCGATGAAGTTCCAAGGAGAAAGCCTTTGACTCGGTATGCTGTTCTGTTTGACGATTAATGAAACTTTTCTCAAACTTGTTGTACTTAGTATTTACAATGTTGACTTCGTACGTGTTTCTATGCATGGTCTTCTCCAATTCTTTTTGAATGGCAAGGAATGAAGTCATCTCTTTCTGGCTTGACACAAAGCCCTTTTCAAGATTGACCAATCTGGACTACATGTCCACCATATTCTGTTTGATGGAATTTATTGCATCCAGCATTGTAGTACAAAAGTTTGCGTCTCCGGGAAACGCCTCTTCAAAAGAGTGAGCAGCTGAGGACACATCTTGAGAGTAAGCCGGAGCAGTCCGAATTGGACTTATATGCGTATTAACTTTTAAAGAACACTCGGGTTCTTTATCTTGGGAATGAGAAGAGGGGGCCTTGGATGCATCCTTAGATTTTTCTTCTTCATTAAGAATATCATCACATACTTGGTGAATTCCTCCTGAAATATCTTCAGAATGTAGAGGTAATTCATTAACGTGGTCAGTAATGTCTACCATGGTCCTGATAGGGGATGATCGAGGAATAGGGGAGCCCGGGATGAAGCATTATTCCAGAGAAATACCTTCAGAAGGATCTTCTTTATCATCTTGTACCCCCTCAAAAGAGGGAATTTCCCCGAAATCAGCTTCCTTCAAAGGTTCCCCATTTGTTTCTGAATCAGGAGACTTATCAACAATTTTTGCTGATTCTTCTTCTCCCACTAAAGGTTCTTCTATAATAATGGTAGTAAGAGTCACTCCAGATGTCTCATTCGGTTGAATATTAAATAGAAGAGCTTCAACAATAACCTCAACAACCTCTTCTTCTTCTTCTAGAACTGTTTCAGCTTGACCCAAGACATGGGTCTATTCAGCAGTCTTCGGAGTCATTAGACACGTCTCTTCAAAAGAGATGTTTACCATTTCAACAAGTTTGGCAGCAACCTGCTCATCTTCTTCTAACCCAGATTGATCAACATCAAAGATCTCCATTGGCTCGTCTTCACTAAATGAAACATGAAATAGACTCAAACTGGAAGACTTTATACCGTGAGCCTGTTGAAGAACTATTGAACAATATGAACTCATGATGAGGTCCAACCTCTTCAACGCATTTTTCTCTGCAAGAGAATCCCTGTCGAGCGAGTTGAAGTTGGCTTTCTCTTTTTAATCATGGGAAGAAAGATATGTCCCATGATGTTGGCCAGCACCAATTCTTTTCGTTTGAGGGCCTTAGAAATTACACCAGTCTTATCCCATTTTAATATTCTCTTCTCATTCTTTATTACATTCTTCCATTCTTTCAAGATCTCCTTTTATGAGAACATCTCATCGAATTGAGTTTCTAGTCTGTAGTTCACCCAAGTGTCAAAGATGTTGATTTTCTCAACAGCCTTCATTTCCACTTTCTCCATCACAAGGTTGACTATACAGCTAGCTTCAGAGATCTTCTTTGGGGATTCTTAAGCAATTGCCTTTCCTTTTCCAGGAGCCTCAACAGGTTTAGGTTTAGGATTAGATAGAGGTTCTTCGCAGATAGTGATGCCAGGGGCTCCCCTTGTTGCTCTCAATATTTCGAAAGGGGATAAAGGCTTCGAAAAGACCTCTTCTAGAAGAGCAGACAGAACGTCATTTCCTATAACAACAGATTGTTTTTCAATAATCTTAATAGCAGGAGGCTCGACAATCGGCAAATTAGGACCCTACTTAGATGATAGAACAACAGCAGGTATTGGAGCAATAACATGCTCTGTTTCAGTGGCAGCTTCAACATTACCAGCAACCACAACATCTACTGATACCTTGGGAAGGATAGGCGAAGAGATCCTGTCGACATTTTCAATATTTGGACCGACTGGCTCAATAGTCGGCCTTACAGCTAGTTCCATCACAAGAACAACATAAATGGGCACAGAGGCCAGAGGAGAGGAGGAGGTTACCTTAGTGGATTTCTTAGACGCCTTAGATGCACTAGATGCCTTGGACGCCTTCTTTTGATTGACAACAGGATCAAATGACTTAGCCGGTTTCTTGAATGGGCTGGGGGATGGAGAAAGTGACGAAATAGGAACGTTGGCAATAGGAGGAAGACTTTCTTATTTCCCTGGAGTCAACTACTCTAGAATCCTTTTTCAGGGAGCTCTTTTGGCTATTCGTGCTAGCCGCAGACTCCATTACAGATTTGGTTCATTTTGCCCCCGTAGACAGCACAGAAGTAGTCTGTCTTTTAGATCGAGTGATCGACTGGTCACATGTCTATTGACTGGAAGAGCCATAGACCATATCCTTTGAGAGATCATTCTCGCAAGAGCGCTCTTCATAGAGAAATTAGTGTATATGCGACTCGAGTTAATAGCCTCACCCTCGCCCATAGGAACACCTAAATGCTTCAAAAATCGGTTGAGTTAGGCTGCGAAACCCACACTCTCCTTGTTCTTAGAGTAAATCGACTCACATAGATTAGAAAAGAGTATAGAAGCCCAATTGACTTAAATACCTTTTAAAATGGTCGTAATGTAGTCAAAGCGATCCTGGCTATACATGTCAAATGAACTTGCTTTTCCTTGGAGAGCCTTCACTACAATGTCGTTCAAGAGAATGAAATGCGGCTTTAGAGCCTTCTTCTTCCTGTTTAACCTTATTTCAGAAACGTCGTTTGAGAAAACAATCTTCATCTCCGAGATAGTTTCTGTTGGAAATGCAAGATTAAAGGTATGACCCTCCGATGGAAGTTCAAGAAACTCCGCATAGGCAGATTCATTAAAAGATATAGGCATTTCGTTCACAGTTGTCTCAATGGATTCTCCGACCACGGTCGCCGTTTTGAAAAACTCTCGGACTTCCTTCTCGTAGAATATGAATGGACCTCCAAGATACTTTCCGAGATCGAAATACTCCAAGGAACAGAACATATCAACAACGTCATGTTGATCAAGAGTGTAAACTGAAGCGAAATCCACCTGCAGAGTGTTGTGACCAAGAGTAATTTTCTTGTTAACTATTTGAGAAAAGATGAAGAAGATGGACACGATTTATTAAAGAGAAGTTAGAGAAAAGTAGGGTTCTTAAGAAATTAGTGAGTCTAAAAACTTTAGACGCATGCACAATGTCCTTAAATAGAATTTCAACAGTCACATGGCCTAACTGTCATATTTAACAAAGAGGGGTCCACCAATTTAATGTTAGAAACCTTTTCCCAAAGGTAGTCATCATTAATTTAAATGGTATATCAGTCACTTTCCTTAACCTTGAGAGACACACGTCTTCAAGCTACTAGGAAATGATTGATTTTAATGTTTGAGCGGGAAAATAAGATGACAACGCGTAAAGGATAATTGTCCTTAATTAATCTGAAGATGAAGCGTTTAATAGCACACATAGTTAGACGTTTCATTTGTTTCTACATTCTGGCATATAGGTGGAATAACCGTCCATTAGACGTAGGCGTCTAATCACGCGTGTCTTATAGATGTTTGAACGTCTATTAAACGTAGACATCTAATTACGCATGAACAACACATATTAGACGTGTGTTTGGTTAGACGTGAGCGTCTATTAGTGTCAGTCTTATAAACGTCTAAGAGTCTATTAGATTTCGATGTTTAACCGCGTAGGTTTTACACTAAGACATTTCACCTTAGAAGCACAAACTATATAAGCAGATGAGTGTCTAAGTACTTGCGTTTCTTTTAGACGTCCTCGTCTAATAGACCGATTAAAGCTTTCATCTGCGTGCATCTGATTGAACATATTTACACAATAATTTCCCTCAATCTATGCATGTACAAAAAGAATAAACAAATGTTTTTGAGGTCCTTAAGACCCAAAAGTATTTTTAAGAAAAACAAAAACACTTAGTCCTTGGAAGTGGCGAGTGCCACTGTTGATCTTCTAGAGCATGTCTTTAGAAGATTATGCTCCAATCTTCCTTCATGCATCTTTCCTGTATCACCTACACAGGAAAATATTTACAACTTTTGGTACTCACATTTATTTGGGTCCTCGATCAATCAGTCCCTTGGGAATCCATATTTGAGTTATTCTTATGGATTTTCCATTTTGTGTTGTAATAAGTGTGTATGATTTTGACTTAGCAGACGTCTTCCTGCTAGTCACTAATCCCTTAACTTTAGAGGATGGTTTTTTTTTAAAACTCCTTGACTTCTTGTCAAGTTTTAGTTTGTCAGTCGTGTTGGTTGCTTCTAACTTAATTTTCAGTCAGCTAACAGTTGGCGGAACATAAGTTATATCATCCTTTAAAGTTAGATCATCACAGCTTGAATCAGTTCCAGTATCAGTTAAACTTCCTTTGACAAAGCTTATTGGCTTAAGCTTGTCAGTTGTTGAGTTTAACTTCTTGTAGGACTTGTCTGAGTCATCGCTATCGAATCCTAGACCGGACTTGCATCCAGTAGGTTTTAACAGACTAATATGATATTTGACAACTTCTCCATACCTTATCCAAGAACTGACAATATAGTTTAAACGTTTGTTTTCAGAAGAGAGAGTTTGAATATTTTCTTTAAGCATCTCATTCTCAAATGAGACCTCTTCATTGTTATTTTCAAAAACTTTTGGTTCTGGAGTTTGTGATAAAATTGGTTGAGACATTTCAAAGGTGGATTTTATTTCATTCTGGGATTCTGATAACTTTTTATACTCTATGACGACGTCATTGAGTGTATCTACTAGTTCCTCTCGTGAATATTCTTCGGAAGTGAAATCGAATACCTCAGATTCCTTAGTTTCTTCTTCTTCTCTTGCCATGAAACAAGCAATCTCGTCATCATCACTATCACTGGACAATGAGTTAGAGTCACTATAGTTCCATTTGGCCTTCCCATCGGTCGTCACAAGAGCCTTCAGCTCTTTTTCTTCGTCCTTCTTCTTCTTTTCACGCTTCGGCTTTTTGCATTCCGATTTGTAATGACCTAAAATACCACAGTTAAAGCACTTCACGTTAGCTTTAGATTTCTTATCATCATTGGTATTTGCGGATTTTGAGTTAGAATTGCTCTTCTTCATGAATTTTCCAAACTTCTTCACGAAGAGAGCCATAACATCTGACTGAATCTTGCATCAAACTCAGTCATCGTCTCTCCTAGACGCATCTTGAAGTTGTCAAACTACTGTGTGGAAACCGTGATCTTGTTCTCTTTGGTTTGCGCGTTTCCTTCACAGAGTTGAGTGAGTCTATCCCAAATTTCTTTGGCAGACTCGCAAGATATGATGTAGTTGAACATGCTATCGTCAAGGGATCTGTACAAGATGTCCATGGTCAAGTTGTTGAGGTTGTTCTTCCTCTTATCTTCACTTTTCCATTCAGATTTTTCTTTATCGATCTTGATAGGTCCTTCAGTGACAACACTCCATATGTCATCGTGCAAGGAAACGAGATGAGCACAGACTCTCTTCTTCCACACTATGTAGTTTTCTTTTGAAAACATGGGGATCTTGGAGGAGCTAACATCTTTCGACATGATTCAGGTTCCTTTTGCTTGAGAATAGAAAACAGAGCTCTAATACCAATTGATAAGATCGGTGCAATCAATAAAGACGGGGGTCTAACTATTGTTAGCAACTTCGGATAAACGGATTGATATAAATTTTGTTAGGGATTAATATCACTTTCTATTCTTCGCAAACCTTCACAAACTCTTGAAACCATTCAAGTGCGGAACTGTTTGTTTGGGTTTGAAACTTTGAACCAATGAGAGATGGAAAACAAAAGGAAAGAACACAGCAAGTTGTTTATGGATGGTCGGAGCTAACTCTCCTACGTCACCCCTTCTTTCAACAACCGGAAAGACTTCACTATATACTTTTTTGAATAAAATACAGTTTTCTGATCTAGTTAAACACTCTATTGAACAGAACACCCTCTGTTCAACTTACAATATTAAGACAATATTCACTCAGCTAGACAGTTTTTGATTCTTTCTCTCTTGAACTTGGAAGATGATAGGTATTAATGAGTGCAATAGTACGCTTGTAAGGTGGTAGAAAATGAGCAAAGTAACCGGTGATTCGGTAGTTGTCCTTGAGCATCTATTTGTAGTAGGACACCAACGGTCGAATCTTCTTCATGGACACGTGGCAAACATTCATTGGAAAGCCTCCATAGTACAAGAGTACAACAGACTCTGTGTTCATGGATCGTGGCCTTACTGAACGATAGTGCGCCGGATATCCTTCTAGAATTGTCTTGTACTGAACAAGTAGTGTGAAGAATATTCGCGTACGTGACGTTCATTCATTTGATGCAAATAGCTGGCGTACTTGACTGCAAGAAAGAGTGGAGAAGGAGTAGCGTACAACTAGTTGATCGTGGGTAGACGTATGCTAACTTCAAACGGCTGCTGAAGCGAGACATTAGACGTGCTCCATTAGACTGCCAAGTCTAAGGGAGTTAGACGTCGACGTCTAACAACGAGTTTCATTAGACCACCAAGTCTAATGGATTAGACTACAACGTCTAACTTCGCATCCCATTAGACTACCACGTCTAATGGAGTTAGACTGCAGCGTCTAACTACATATTACTTCAGACTAATCTGAAGGAGTTAGACGCCAACGTCTAACTACGTATCTGTTAGACTTGTATGTCTAACTACGTATCTGTTTGACTAGCACGTCTAACTACGTATCTGTTGGACTTGCACGTCTAACTACGTATCTGTTATACTGACACGTCTAACTACATATCTGTTAGACTGACATGTCTAACTACGTGTCTATTAGACTGACACGTCTAACTACGTATCTGTTAGACTTGCACGTCTAACTACGTATCTGTTAGACTGACACGTCTAATTAGTCTGTTTAGACCACGTTTAAGTTAGCCAAATCTGATGCACCTACATAAAAATAATTAGACGACTTAACTTCTTTCATATTTAAACATCATCAAAACTCAGTTGATTAATATTTAATAATTTCTAAGTTAATTAATTTTTCACTTGGTTTCTTTCCAATAATTTTTTGAGTTAATTAATTTTTTACCTAATTTTTCTGTAACATAATTAAAAAAAAATTAAAGCATTAAAAAGTGTTATCTATACATATATTCTTATAAAATCAAACAAAATAATAAAATTATATAATAAAAATGAACTTTACTTGTTATTAAATAGTTTTAAAATTTTAATAAACAAAGACGAGAGAAAAATAATTATTATTATATAAAAAAAATTATTATATTTACTTTTTATATATATATATATATATATATATATATGAACTTACAGAGAGAATAACAGAGGGAGGGAAGAAAGAGAAGCCGAAAGTTCAGGGCATCCAGAACCATGTACATCCCACAAATTGAAGGACACGAGTACATGATAGAGAAAAATGAGGAGGGGAGAAGATCGTCTCGTATTCAGAGTCGCGAACCTGGCTGATCTTGGTTCCTTTCATTCTCTTATGAATTTATGCAATTTTCCAGGAATTCCCAAGTAAAGCCTTTTTGTCTGCAAGTATCCACAACGTTACCCTATAAACATTTCTTCAACTTATACTTATTTGAATCGTACAGGTCATATTGCAGCAAAACAGCTAATTTACAGCCAAAATTTGAGATGGGTTATAGTGATGAATGCAGGACGACTTAGTTTCTATTTCAATTACAAGCATGAACTTGTGATTGATTCCATAAGTCATCGAGCTTCATATTCGTGTTGAGAAATGGTATGTGAAATAACCATCGTTTTCCTTTCTTCCTCACATTCTCTCATATCTATGTGTATGTATGTCGGTTTTGTTCAGTGAATAGAAATTTCCATATCGTTGAACTGTTTGCCATGCATTCTCATTTCTATACCAATGTTGGCTTATAATCCTTTCATTTAAAATTATTCCAAATAGGGAAACGATATTGAATGTTCATCTTGATAGAGTTTGTCCATTTGAGGATAGTGACTACTGTATAACTTGAAGATTGATATAGGAGAATTGTCATAGGTTTGATTGTGTGCGAAAGAGTTAGTAACATCGTTTGGTGCAGCCTTGATATGTCTAAGGAGCTCTGATACAATGAAGAGTTTGAGTCTCTAAGAAGTGAATATCTAGTAAGGACAACTAAAAACTAATGGAGTAGATAAAATACATTGAGATGACAAAGTAATAAAAAATAGAGTAAATGAGGAGTTCCAATCCAAGGGCCACAGGCTGGAGTGAGGAGAGATAGTCCAAGAGAGAGTAAATTCTGCATTTACTTCAATTTAAATCCATTTTCGAGGCAGGAAAATGCTTAATGTTGAATACTATTTCAATTGTTCAATAATTTAGACACAAAAGCACAAGGAAAGAGGATATGGAGATAAGTGCATACCTCAATCATCCCTTAGTATGGACAACTTTTCTTTTTAATTATTTCAATTCTGTTTTAAAATGTCAAATTTTTATTAAAAAAAAAAATCAAGCTGCATTTGAACATTAAAGAGTGGGGTGGAGGGATTGAAGAAAAACAAAATTTAAAAACTAGTTATCCGCACCTACAAAGTCTTCTTTTCCTAATAAAAGCAAAAATATGAAGTTCTTTATTATTTTAATGCTTAGTTTTACCCTTAAAAATATTCTATAGCTCTTTTTTTAAGAAAAAGAAAAAAAGAATATAAATAATTAAATCATCTATTGTTTGTCCCCAATTTATTTGTCCTAAAAGTCCCTCCTTTCAGTGGGATATTCCATTGAAAATTAAGAATGTTTTGCAAAAGAGTTCACATGTCTATAGCAAGGTCACACTAGAGAAGGTTGTGGTAGATATTTTTCTCGTTCTTCATCCAAACACAACATCTACTAACAAGATTTATCTCCTTTCTTTTCATTTTAATGATGGTTAGAACTTCTCTATGGATAGCTTCTTAGAAAAAGAAAGATTTTGGAACAAAGTTTAGCTTTCCATACTTTCTTTCATGGGATCTTTTCTTTTTAATTACTCAAGAAGGAATATACATATTTTCACAATTTACTTTATCTGGACATGCTTTTGAGTTTTGAAGGTTAATATTTCCTAATTTTGTATCTTACTGGGAAAACCATGTGTAGGTAGGAAGCAACATTTAGTTCAAAAGGAAAAATAATTTTTCATGTAGCACATTATAGAGAGGTGAAATTAACCAAATATATGATAATCTGGATGATATTTCTGAAAGAACATCCCATAAGTATTATGTAAGTTTGAGAAGTATTGTTATGGCTGTTACATAATCTCAAAGGTCCTTCATCTAGTAAAATGTTGATTTTGCTCTAATAATATATAGGTATATCAGTTAATATCTGTAAATGCCGTATGTGTTGTGAGAACTTGAGGGAAAATTTTCATCTAAGGGCTTGTTCGGTAGGGGTTATTTGAATAACCTGGATAGAGAGAAAAAAGATGATTGGTGATTATTTTGAGAAGGTGTAAATTTTTTTTTTGGTAAAAAGACTTAAAAGGGTGTTCATATATATAAATAAAATTAATAATTTTAAATAGAAAACATTTTAGTATTTTGGTTAATAAATTAAGTGCTTTGATGGATGAGAGGGGGAGTGGAATGATGTTTGATTTTTTTAGGTATTTAAATAACCCAAAACCGAACAAGGACCTAAGTTTTCCTCTAAACTTGAGAAAGATGATCTGGAAACTTATGACATCCTATTCTAGGTGCATCCTTTCTTTTAAACTGTAGTTTGATGCTTTGACATTTGTATCCACCATTACTACTTACTGCAGTATCGATTAAAATTTGATTTGATGCTTTGACATTTGTATCCACCATTACTACTTACTGTAGGGTACTGCAGTAAATATTATTGTGGGTTCTCATGTGTGGCTTGAGGACCCTGGATTGGCTTGGATTGATGGACAAGTACAAAGAATTAATGTTGAAGAAGTTGAGATCCAGACTAGCAATGGGAAAACGGTAAGGAGGCTAAACAAGGCTAGTAAGTAATTATATTTTCAACACAAGTTTCTAGACACATGCTTAAATGTTTTTGACATTTCCTACTTTCTTTTTCTCCAAAGATGTCACTTGCTCTTGTTTGCTGGTATGTACATCCCAGTGATATTCTTTTGCTCAGAAAATATATTTATCGTCTCCCTTTTCAGATCTTATATCTTATTACTTCCATTGTGTTGTGCATGGCTGGATTATTTGTTAGCTTCAAAATGCCTTTTTTGGTTTTGGATACTGTAATTGTTGGAAACATGAGACTACCTTCCCTTTTCATATGTTTGCATGATCTTGTCCATTTTTTTCTTCTCAAGACAATCAAAAACTAAAGACATAGAAGGAAGTAAGGAAAAATAATGATGACAAGTTATATTTGGTTTATATATGAATTAAACCTCTATAAATAAAATAAGATTCATAAAACTATTTGATCCATCCACTAATAGTCGAAAACGGTGTGGTTGACGTAATGTTATGATACCATGGAATCTTTAATAGAGAAAAAGATATATATTTTTAATATTTAAATATGAATATCCATTTATACAAATTAGAAGTTAAGACTTTTATTCATTAGATTAAATTAGATGTTTAAATAATTCAGTGACATCAGTTTGAGTTTTTACACTAGGATCATTTCTAGTTTCTTTTTCAATCACGCCCATTTTGTACTTTTGAATTTATGATTTTTAAACAAAAGTTGCTACACAATTATGTCCTTTTTGGTATTTCAAATTCTACCTTCTTGGAACTAATTCATTTGATTTATTAGGTTGTTGCAAAGCTATCAAAAATATACCCAAAGGATATGGAAGCCCCTGCTGGTGGAGTTGATGATATGACTAAACTATCCTATTTACATGAGCCCGGGGTTTTGCAAAATCTGAATATTAGATATGAGCATCACGAGATATATGTATGTTTTCGGTACTTCTATGTTGTAGTGGAGCTTGTTTGATGTTTAATTATTATTATTATTATTACTATAATTTATTACAAATAATTTTACATCTCATCATCAATCACTTCTTAAAATATTAAAATGCTCATATTTTTTTTTTATATATAATATTAAATAGTAAGAATATTTTAGTCATTTTACTAAAATAATCCAAATAAATTACTTTTTTACTTCAAATAAGATTTTAAAAAAACCCACACCAAGCCCTTAATGTTTTCCTGGTTATGAATCTCATAATGCTGAATATTATTGCAGACCTACACCGGTAATATTTTAATTGCAATCAACCCATTCCAAAGGCTTCCTCATCTTTATAATTCTCACATGATGGAACAATACAAGGGAGCACCTTTGGGAGAATTAAGCCCACATGTTTTTGCAGTTGCTGATGTTGCTTATAGGTGATTCTTCTATTTGCTGGACTAAGTACTACCTTAGATTATTTACATGGTATGGTTTATTTCATGTAACAGAGCAATGATTAATGAAGGAAAAAGCAACTCTATCCTTGTCAGTGGTGAAAGTGGAGCAGGTAAAACTGAAACAACAAAAATGTTAATGCGTTATCTTGCCTTTCTGGGGGGAAGGTTGGTCACTGAAGGTCGCACAGTGGAGCAACAAGTTCTTGAAGTATGTTAGCATCATTTTTCTTTAATTTGTTACAGACAAATAAATGTTATTCTTCAAGTACTTATCATACTAGGAATATTGATAAAGCTTCTCATGCTATATTGTTATCTGATTGTAGTCAAATCCTGTACTTGAAGCATTTGGCAATGCTAAGACGGTGAGGAATAACAATTCCAGGTGATCATCTTTTTTATAAATTATTTGCTAATCCACATGAAAACACAATGAAGGATGGTTTGGTTTAGGGTGATTTAGAGGTTTTCAGGATCTTGATACTAATAGTTGCAAGAGCTCTATGTAATATCCGATTACAAGTCAGGTTATATAATCTCTGAAGTCCTCTATTTCAAACACAATATAGGAGAACAGTAGTTTGTATCCAATCATGTTAAGATCTTGTAATGGTAGATGTCTTTAATTTTTTCTCCTACCTCTCTTTTGTAAAACAAATTGTACATATTTTTGGTTTATATATATAATTTATCTCTCTGCACTCTAATACTAGTCCTTATTTCAGCCCGATCACTATATTGCTCAACATTCTTTGTGAACTTAATTTTTGCTTAAAAGGTTCATGATAATAGGAATTTTAACCTGACATGAATATTGTCATCAGTATGAAATTATGTGGTAAAAACAGCTTAAATAGGTCTGAGTTCTACATATTATTTAGCATTGATGCTTATGCTGCAGCCGTTTTGGTAAATTTGTTGAGATTCAATTCGATAAGCATGGAAGAATATCTGGAGCAGCTATCAGAACTTACCTTTTGGAGAGATCTCGTGTTTGCCAGATCAGTGATCCTGAGCGAAACTACCATTGCTTCTACCTTCTTTGTTCTGCACCTCAAGAGGTCTGACATTCTTAGAACAAAACTCATTACTGTGTTTCCTTAGTTGCATAGTTTTAGGAACTTCTCTTACAAATGTGACTACATTTTTTCAGGAAATTGATAAGTATAAGTTGGGACACCCAAAAACATTTCATTATCTTAATCAGTCAAAATGTTATGAGCTTGTTGGTGTAAGCGATGCTCACGATTATCTTGCCACTAGAAGAGCCATGGATGTTGTTGGGATAAGTCAGAAAGAGCAGGTACATCAGATTGAAAGTTGCTTTTCACTATATTCACTACATAGAGTTAACCAAGCCTTTTCGGCAATGGTCCTTGTTTCTCTCCCAGGAAGCAATTTTTAGAGTCGTTGCTTCAATACTTCATATTGGCAATATTGATTTCACTAAGGGCAAGGAAGTTGATTCATCAGTTCCCAAAGATGACAAGTCCAGATTCCATCTCAAGACAACAGCGGAACTACTTATGTATATATCTGATATCATTGTTAAATTCATAAGCCATGTGCATCACTCCTAATAAGAACCATTTTGATTACATATTTCTTTCAGGTGTGACCCTGAAGTCTTGCAAGATGCACTTTGTAAACGTGTCATGATTACACCTGAAGAGGTTATTAAACGATGTCTTGATCCAGTTAGTGCGGCAATAAGTAGGGACGGATTGGCTAAAACTATATATTCTCGGTTGTTTGATTGGTAAGAACTTTTGAAATGCTTGATCTTTTTTAGGCCTCTGAACTGTTATTCTGAAATACATGGTTGAGTTGCTGCCAATCCATTTATACAATTTTTTATGCATTCAGGTTAGTGAATAAGATCAATGTCTCAATTGGACAAGATCCTGATTCAAAATCTCTTATTGGTGTTCTCGATATTTATGGTTTTGAAAGTTTTAAGAACAACAGGTAGTAACCACCATTTGAACTCTAAACTTGTAGTGATATCTGATTAAAGTTCTGAATTTCATTTGAATTCATGATATCTTCTTGAAGATTGTATCTTGATTTCAGTGTGTTGTGCTGCACAGTTTTGAGCAGTTTTGTATTAACTTCACAAATGAGAAGCTGCAGCAACATTTTAATCAGGTGGGTAATGAAATTTCATTGACCATAAACTTTATGGGTTTGTTGTCTCTTGTAATACAAGTGTTTATGTTATTATATATTGTAGCATGTGTTCAAGATGGAACAAGAAGAATACACCAAAGAGGCTATTGAATGGAGCTACATTGAATTTGTTGACAATCAAGATATCTTGGATCTTATTGAGAAGGTTAGTTCTATGTCTCCTAAGTCTATAACTTGTTCTTCTTGAAAAGTGATTATGCAATAAAAGCCCCATATGAGAACACTTTTATTTTTTTTATATGTGGATCCTGATGCATATACATTTGAAAAGTAAACTTTGGCTTAGATAGATTCATAAATTTATTTTGCTTTTTCTATCTGGATTCAGAAAGAAACAAAAACAATGTGTTTTCAATTTGGGACATAGAGAATGCAAGTTGTAAATTTGAACCTGAAAATAGGTTGATGAATTATTTGAAGTAATGTTATCAACCTATATATAATTAATTATTTCCACCTTCTTCAGTTGGAGAACATATCTAGTTGGGCTGACTTCGGTTGTGTGAGATGAAAAAATGGTTACTGATGTCCAGAGTATAATATGTTTGAAATAAAAGAAAAAACATGATCTGAAGTAACTACATAAATAAATATTGTGAAGGCAAAGTGATGAATCAGCTGGTTTACAACTATGTTTATAATGATGGCATGTAATAATTAGTTGTAGAACTCCACCAAGGTAGCCCAGTGGTAAGAGTCGACTTAAGAGACCAAAAGGTCACGGGTTCGATTTCATCTGGAAGCACTTTGATTTTAAGTGGGGTGTCATGGTTGTGGGGTGTCATGCTAGTTCTCCTTTAATTCTCAAAAATAATTAGTTATAGATAATAATCCCTTATTTTTAGGAATTTATATCCATCCTAGAAATCACATTTAACATGTATATAAAGGACAATACCATTATTGAATTACTTATGTTAATCTCTCCATTATTGCATGGTATCATAGCCGCATTTGTGGTAAAGATACCTATCCATCCTAGAAATCACATTTAACATGTATATAAAGGACAATACCATTATTGAATTACTCATGTTAATCTCTCCATTATTGCATGGTATCATAGCCGCATTTGTGGTAAAGATACCAAAAAATATTTCCTTGAACACTTCTTCTAAAACCCTAAGTATCCTGCGACGTTCAACCTATGGCTGAATATGGGGCTTCCTTTCAAACATCATCCTCTAAAGTTTTCTCACTTCTCTCATTTGTGGTTGAGCCATCCTCTACTCTAGTCACCCCTGACAAACTGAATGGGATGTAATCTCGACTGACAGAAGATATGAACTTCCTTACAAAAGGGACCAACTTACAAGAAATGGAAGATTGATAATCATAATGCTATGTCTTGGTTAATCAATTGAATGAAAAATGAGATAAAGGACTTTTTTGCTTTATGGATACATAAAGGAGATACGGGATCCTGCCAAGGAAGCCCACCCAAGACTAATAACACAGATGAAGTGTTTCATATTGAAGCAACACTCTAGGATTTGAAGAAAGCCTAAAATGTGGAAGATTCAACAACATTCAAAAAGGAGATAGAACAAAAAAAGGATCTTAAAGATCCTTTTTTAAAGACGTTAGAGTTTTTAAATGCGTCAAGTAGGGTCAAACCATCAACCTTCCGCTTAAGAGGATCTTTAAGTTCTTGCTTGGTCTAAACAAGGAGTTTAATATGGTACAGAAAGGGTTATGGCAACCAAATCCCTCCCTAATCTTGGAGGGGTGGTCTTTGAAGTAAAGAATGAAGAAAGCAATTAGAAGGCTATACTGGGGCAAAGTATAAACAATTCAAGTGAAGGTTCTACCTTAGCAGTCCTTGATCATAGACAGGACTCATACAAACAACGTCAAGGTAAAAATATGGTGTGAATACAGTAGAAAGATTGGACACAACAAAGAAAATACTAGAAAACTCGTGGAAACTAGCTGATTGGACGCCAAAAAATGGAAGGTTAATGCCAATTTTGCAACAGAAGAAAATAGTTCTGGAAGCTTTAGCAAGGAACGGCTGACAACCTTGCAGAAAAGAATGAACAATACTATGAGAATGAATCCCTTCTAACCAAATAGGAATGGTGGCTCCGCAAGGTAATCCTTCTAGAACTATATACTCTAGCTCTAGGCCCAGATTCTGAAGCATCAAATCATGTGACTTGTCCAATTTTTCAACACAATTACTATTGCAAAGACTAAACTTTGTGTTAAAATTGCTGATGGAACTCTATCTACGATCTTGAAAGAAGGGTGAGTAAAATTATTGGAAGATCTCACCGTTAACAAAGTTTTAAATCAAAATACCAACCTTTCGTCCACTAGAAAATTATGCCTTCACTATAAATGTTGGAGCACAGCCAAAGAGCAACGTGTGTCTGCTGATTGAGAAAAAAATAGTAAAGTGTTTTCCCGTTCTCCATTTTCTCACTCATAAGAACCAACCTCTACCATTTGAACAGCATTGATTTGAGTAAGAGTCACTTTATCACGCGACAGTCCCTGGAAGGCGACCTAGGACGTTAACAACTTGGATGTTGCAGGAGGCGGTCTCTCAACACTTAAGGATGTCCACGGGGACCTTACGCCGTCGGCGTTGCCGTTCCTTGGTGGCTGGCGTTTAGGGTATTGGTGCAAAGGGACTTCTCTCTCTATTGCCCAGTGTTGAAAGCTAAATATTTCAGTTATCGGGTTGCATTTTAGTCCCATTTACAACATTTTTACTCACAATTTGAATTAAGTTTCATGCTCCTTGGTAACTAGATGTATGTTATTCACTTATTCTCCTATAAGAGTTCCACTCTGATGGGGAACAATAAAGGCTGATCTGAGAATTCCACGTAATATTTTGTATGCAAGAATGTAACAATCTCCTTCTCAAAATCATCTTCTTTAATACAATTTCAATAGAATAATATTTTCTATTGCTATCAATTTTAAAGTTTATAAGTTTACTATTGTAAGCACCGTTTGACATTCTTTAACTATTTTCTCTATTTCTAATTCTCTACTTGTTTGTTTGTCCAGAAACCTGGTGGAATTGTTGCGCTTCTTGACGAAGCATGGTAAAAGCACTTGGAAAACATTATGCTTTTCTACTACGATTAAACTGATTTCATGTGTTTTTGTTTCTTTCACAAATAAATTTGTCAGTATGTAATAAACTAACTTGTATGAAACAATCATATCTTCCTCTCTTGGTGGTTTCAGTATGTTTCCAAAATCAACTCATGAAACATTTTCAAACAAACTTTACCAGACGTTTAAAACACACAAACGTTTCATCAAGCCCAAGCTGTCTCGTACAGATTTTACAATAGTGCATTATGCTGGAGAGGTATGTTTCACTTTCAAAGCATATCTATTCCTTTTGTTATCATCTCACTTATTCTTATTGTGCCTATTTTCAGGTTCAATATCAATCTGACCAATTTCTAGACAAAAACAAAGACTATGTGGTTCCTGAACACCAAGATTTGTTATGTGCCTCGAAGTGCTCTTTTGTTGCAGGCCTTTTCCCTCTCCTACCCGATGAGACTAGCAAATCTTCCAAATTTTCTTCTATTGGTTCTCGTTTTAAGGTATCTAACAACATAAGAAGATGTATCTAAGCATCTTATAATATGTCTGTTTGAGCTTTGTATATACTTTTTTAATTAGTTTCTACATCTGCAAGTGATGTACTCTGTCATAGTTAATTCCAATGGCCTTACTATAAACAAGCAAACAAGAATATATTTTTTTCTCTTAGTCTTTATTTTCACAAGCCCAATTGGAAAATGGTACTGGTAGTAGCTTGTTTCTTGTGTTTGTTAGCCTGCAAGACCTCTAGGACCAACTGAGTGTTCAGCTAGGGTTTTTCTACTTATGATTGTAAGGAGGTCGATCCTACGATGTATTTTCTCGTGAGAACTCTGTATTCTCATCTTATTGTTATCTAAGTCACACCTCCCTTGCTTCTTGGTCTTACCTTCTTGAATTCTTATCTTGTTATTTTTTTACTCTATACTCTTGACCTCTTCTTGTAAGTACTGTCACATGAAAATTTTCTATAATTTATGTGTTCATGACATCTTTATGCAGCTACAACTACAACAATTGATGGAGACATTAAATGCTACAGAACCTCACTACATTAGATGTGTAAAGCCTAACAATCTTCTCAAACCTGCCATATTTGAGAATGTGAACGTCATGCAACAATTACGCTGTGGTGTAAGCTACTAGGTTTTATTTATTTATTTTTATATTTTTATGCAGTTTATTATGCATTGAGCATCAGTGACTAGTTCTTTATTTTCAGGGTGTTCTAGAGGCAATTCGGATAAGCTGCGCTGGCTATCCTACTCGAAGACCTTTCTTTGAATTCATTAACAGATTTGGGCTTCTTGCAACTGAGGCCTTAGAAGGAAAGTAAGTATCTACTTGGGGTTTTTTAAAACAAAGGCAACCCACTGCCTGACCAATTCTTCTGCGCTTAAGCATCTAATTTTATTTAGGAAGTATGAATACTGCCTCTGATTAGTTTCTTCATCGTCAGCTATGATGAGAAAATTGCATGCAAAAAGATTCTTGAGAAGAAGGGACTCTTGGGGTTTCAGGTAATTCTATGTGATTATTCTCCCTCCCTTTGTAGATTTCATTTGATCACTGCTGATTCCAGTATCATTGGACCTGCTCAGACAGTAACCTTTGGCTGTAAAATTTCATCCATCTGTTGAAAGCCTATTTTTATAGACGAATGTGAAAAATAAAATTAGTTACCTTGGAAATACCTCCAAGTAGAGCTTAATTGAGGTTGATTTCCAAGCTTTCATTAGTTCATGAGTATGAATTACATTTTTAAGCATCCACATAATCTAGCCAAAAGCTTTTGCTTTAGATATATATTTTAACTAAAACCTCATACATATTGCAGATAGGTAAAACAAAGATTTTTCTAAGAGCTGGGCAGATGGCTGAATTAGATGCAAGGAGAACAGAGGTTTTAAGTAATGCAGCTAAAACTATTCAACGACGTATACGCACTCACAATATGCGAAAACGGTTTTTAGCACTTCAAAATGCAGCTGTGTATATGCAATCTTTTTGTAGAGGTGAGCAACCTTAAACCTAAAGGTCTTTTGTGCAAGCTGCAAGAAGACTTGTTGCACACATGCAATGATTAATGATTTTTTTAGTTCAGTGATTGCCCAATTCAGTCTCCTTAACATGTGCAAAAGATTAAGCATTTTATTATAAGAGCCATCCAGTTGAGACCCTTGATAAATCTAGTTTTTATGAGTTTGGTAAATTTCAATAGAACCTTGAAACTAGCTTGAACAAGAAAATGTTTAAGTCTGTGTGGTCATTAACAATTAGTACGGAAATAAATGCCTGATTAGGGACAATATTAATATTAATCATTAGAAAGGGAAACAGAAAAGTCGTTGAAGAAAATGTAAATATTCAAACTCAATGGATTCTTTCAGAACAAATTATGAACAAATAAAATACAGATTGTAATTTGATGAAAATATTCTTAGCCAAAAAGTAAAACCAAAAAAATGGATGACGATTAAGATGAAGCAATTTTGCCCATTACTAGGTTTCCGGATCTTGGTCCTTAGTGAAACTTGTAAAAACAGAGTTCTATTGATATGCTTGGTTATGATATTATAAAGATTTTGGTAACTAGTCTCACTTTTTTCAAATATTGGTATTGCTACATAACAGTTTTCTTTGTTCTTCCTCGTTTTCTTCTTTCAACTCTTATTGCCATTTATTATATTTTCTTATTATCTAGATCTAGTCCCATGTTAGCTTCTAGGTATTTTAACTTTTCCCACCACTTGCCTTTTGACATATTTTAGGTAGATTGGCTTGCAAGCATTATGAAAATATGAAAAGGGAAGCAGCTGCCTTGAGAATCCAGACGCATGCACGTAGTTTCAAAGCCAAAGGAGCCTACAAAAGGCTTCGGTTATCTGTTCTCTTTTTGCAATCTGGGTTACGGTTTATGGAAGCTCGTAATGTATTTAGATTCAAGAAGCAAACCAAAGCTGCAACCATTATTCAGGTTGGTTTATTAATTATATCTAAAAGGATCCAGATAGCCAGATTTTGTTATATATATGTTGGAAAGAGTTAAATCAAATTAGAGGCTTCTTTTTGTGTAGACCCTATGGCGCTGTCACAAAGCTGCCACATTCTATAGAAAGCTAAAAAGAGGAGTCATAGCTGCACAATGCAGTTGGAGGGGAATAATTGCCAAGAGAGAGTTACGGAAGCTCAAAATGGTAAGCTCAGAGGCTGTACAGTCTTATCTGACTTAATATACCAACATAACTTTAATATGCTTATTTTATATTATCAATTGAAAACTATATGCTATAATGATACAAGATATATATGCAAGAGCATGTATTTTTTTGTTCCAACTTTTCTTTAGCTTATAATTAATATCTATAGTATCTTTTATATCCCTCGATTTTATGAAAAAGAACTTTCCTTTCCCATCTTAAAAATGTAAACCTTTTAACGAATGCTATGCAGGCTGCAAGAGAAACAGGTGCTCTTAAAGAAGCGAAAGACAAGCTTGAAAAGCATGTGGAAGAACTCACGTGGCGTTTACAATTGGAAAAACGGATGAGGGTAATAAATCATACTTCAATTGACATCTGTAGTGATAAATTAAGCAACCTCTATAAATGGTTATTGAACTTCATTACTTCTAACATTTTTAATATATTGATATACCTTGTATTAGAATCAAGTATAAACCTTAAGATTATATTATATTAATGAGAGAACTAGAATTTGAAAACAAAAAGAAGATGAGAGTTGTTAGCAAACTAAAATAAATTGAGAATTAATGGAGGAAGAACTTAAGATAGAACTCTTATTATTTGGTAGATTATAATGACTGAGAAACTCTAACAAGAATCTTTTAACTAATTCATTTCATTCCTATAATCAACAACTAATATTCTATTTATACTATTTTATTAATAATTGTTACTTTTCTTAACCTCTAGGCTTTCCAACTGTGTATTTCAACTCTTCCCAACCATTCACTTACACCATAATGCATTAACCCTAAATCCCTTTCCCTTGTTTCATTACCCCTCCTTCAATTCGTTCGTCTGCAAATGACAATTGATGAAGGTTCAACAGAAATTCAAAAGTATCTAGTGGTTGTTTAAAAAGTATGAATAGCCAAAATCTCTTCCTTGAACTATCTTGTGGTTCCTAAAACCATAAGAAGTATTTGCAACTCATCAACGACTTATAACAAAAACTTCTTCGAGGACAACTTTCATCGTCGGGTCGTTGTTCAAACCACAAAAAATACCTCACTTTTGACCTTAAATCAATACATGGTTGAAACATTGGTCTACGGGACTCTCAAATGTATCAATTGTCAAAGCAGAGTGATCTATGCTTCGGTTATGCTTTCGGTCAATTTGATCAAGGTTGTATGTATCGATGTATGCCGATTGCATCTCCTTTTCGTTACTCAATAACATTTCGTTTCTAATATAAATTTTGGGATTTGCAATGAATAATTGTCATATTCATTATGGCATATATCGTCTCCAAATCCGAAATTGTCGCATTTTGTCTCGTTTCTAACTTTTGTTTTCCATAAACACTAGTTTGTTTGGACACTTGAGGAATTAGATATGAGTTCTTCAATTCGTCAAAGTAGTTTCAATGTTTTTTTTTGTAAGATCCATTTATTGTTTAAGTGTCTTTTCCAATATTTTCCTTTATTGTCACTTTATGCAATGCACATCATTTCTTCCATTCAATGGAATAGTTTATCATTTTGATCCTATATTTTATCACTTTCATGGAGCTTCAAACGCATCTCTTTTAGTTTGTTTCTGTTTCGAGTTCAGCCCTTGGGAAGCTTGCACTTCAAACAAGATCTTCTCTCAATAAGAGCATATATCTTTTTCTGTTTCAAAATCCTTCAGCTAAATAATCATTCTTGTCAAACAGCTTCTAAATCAAACAATTCTAGGCTGCTCAATTACTGTCTGTTAATATTCTTCACAGCCGATCAATAATCAGACCATCACTTCACTCAACAAAATAAATTCTCTATTTCAATCGTCACAACAGTGACTAACTCAATAATCAGCTAGTCACAATACTAGTCAATTTGCAACCTCACAGTAACAATCCATCGGCGATAATTGATTCACAGTTTCCACATTTATTTTGGAATTTAAATTAGCGTCGCTTCGATCAGAACATCTACTGCCACTGAGGTTCCGTAGTGATGAACGGGCTGTCGTCATTTCTAAATTCGCCTCAGCTAATCTGATACCATTGATGTTGCGGAGTGATAAATCGGTTGTCGTCTTCTTAGAGATTCACACAGGCCGTCGACCCGTCTTCTCAGTGATCCACACAGGTCGTCGACCTTCAAACTCACAACAGAAATCATTTTTCCAAGAATGAGCTCTGATACCAAGAATTATGTATAAACCTTGAGATTACATAAATGAGGGAATTAGAATTTCAAAACCAAGAAAAGATAAGAGCAATTGAGAATAATTTAGTAAAACAGAACCTAATTACTAAGGAGAATTCAATACAATTTTTCACCTATTTCATGCAATAATAACTAATATTCTATTAAAAATAGTCACTTAATAGACTTTCCAACCGCACACTTTAACCTATACCCTTCACCTCCAGTATAGTGCATTAACCCCTTTCCTTTAACATATTTATTTGAAAGGAAGTTTTCTTTCTATATTGAATTTTAACATACTAATCAACAGTTCCTTGCAAAATCATTGCATAATAACCATCTATCAATACTGCAAATGAAACAATTGTCAATGTTTTATGTTTATGCACACAACAAATTGTGGTGGAGGAACTGGATGAAAAATAAAAAGATTATAATGATTACTCGTTAGATTTGTTAGGCAGTAGTTTCATCTCCCTGCAGAATCAACTTCTGCATAAGATCACATGTCATACCAATATTTGTATTGCCTGCAGACTGACTTGGAAGAAACAAAAGCACAAGAGATAGCTAAACTGCAGAACAGTTTGCAAGATATGCAAGCGAGAAACGATGAAACAACTGCTTTGTTAGTCAAAGAACGAGAGGCCTCAAGGAAGACTATTGAAGAAGCACCTCCTGTCATCAAGGAAATCCAAGTTATGGTTGAAGACACTAAACGGATTGAATCGTTGACTGCGGAAGTTGATTCCCTAAAGGTAAAAAGTCCATGAATTTGTCAATTTTATGTTCGTTTAATATGCTAATGAATTCGGACAATATGTTGATACTTGAAGAGGAATTGAATCCATTGCATAACCATGAAAGTCAGATAAACCCGGATAAAGAAAAATATTTTAAATGCTTCTCAACAATTCTTTTGTTTCCCTTAAATCCTTGTAATAATATAATAAAACACTATTAATTCTGTATTGCCACTCATCTTAGTAAAATCGAGTATTGTTACGCTACCTCTCTCAAATTCTTCAAATTCTTCTGTGGTAGATACTGTGACCAGTCGATGTAAGTGATAGACAATGTTTAACTAATTCTCATGATCCATTGTTGGTATTGCCCAAGGAAACAGTTGACAAGATTGAGATATGTGTTATATATATATTTCATTATGCTTCATGGATTTATTTACACGAGTGAATGATGTGACCACATTTATTTTCTAGAGAAAATGTTGCAGACATGTAGGGTTGACTATTTGTTCCATTCATGTATTACTTGACGCGGATTCTTGGAATAATAGTATGTAATATACACGTGTTCTCTTATGTCATGATGCATGGAATATTTTACCTTTCTATATGTTGATTGACTGTGAAAACATCTTTGAGTTGGATCCTCTCTTGAAACTTGCAATAGCTTTTTGCTTCCATAGACCTTCAAATATTCTCAAGGATAGGGCTCCAAGCTCTGAATCTGCACTGCTTCGAGAGACCACTGCCTCGTTTTTGCTCCTCCATGCAACTAGGTTGCCCCGATATCTGTGAGGAGTAGCAGTCACATTTTCAAATCCCTATAATGTTTTCATACTTCATAATCATAGCTTCTTGTTGTTGGGTTTTTTGAAATCCTGATAAACTCCAAAATGCATGCTCAGAAGAAGCTTATATATATGTATGTGTGTGTGCTTGTGGAATAGCTTAGTTTATTTGAAGCAATTATCTTCAATATTTTGTTGCTTATCACATGCATGAAGGCTGAATTTTAATATGTGAAACATGGCACTACAGCCGTGCATTTATGAACTTTGATCGGGAACCTTTGTGCTTTGAGTTCCGTTGAGTCATTTATTTTGTTGTTGCTGTTTTTTCCGCCGCCTTTTGATGTTGTATCAATTTGATTAACTTATGACAACTTGCATCGTATTGGTTTGGTTTTTTCTCCTGGTATATATGTCTTCGTGGTGTCGCGGATTTAGCGGAAAAAGCATCTCATTTTTACAAAATAAACTACTATTTGAAATAATAAGTATATGTTTATGTTATATTATGGTAGTTGTACTTGTTTCAAATCAATTTCCGGGTTAGTCTATGAAGCTAAATGTAGCTTACCTTCAGGACTTACTCCAGTCAGAAAAGGAAAAATCTTCAGATTTGGAGAATAAGTCAGTTGAATCCAAAGAATCTTTTGAAGATAGACTTAGAAAGCTGGAAGAAACAGAAAAAAGAGCCAACCAACTCCAAGAGTCATTGACCAGGTAAACATAATTGCATATATTTTATATATCGGTGTATATTGGAGAAAAATCAATTCATTCCTTTCATTTGTTAGTAACAAAAATAAAAATTGGAAAGAATATAAGATATTCTAGTTTCCGTCTATAGGCCATGATTTCCTTCTTGCTTGATATTTGGCTTGTTACATACATATTCATTAGGATAAAGGGGTGTATATGCATATGAACTTTCCTAAAATGTGCAAATATATTATGAGCACTTTAACTAGTATAAAAATATACATGTATCTGTGAATCTTCATTATGTTATTCATTTCCGTTAATAAGAAAAATTAACTGTCAGCCTTGAGTGTTATCATGAAGGGCTAGTTATTATGTTTTTATTAACATAAACTAGTTATGTGGCCCAATTCTGAATCTTATTTCTGAGTTTTCCCACCCGTGGTCTGCATTGCAGAGAGTTAACAGAACCAGAAATAAGTGGAATACCAAGATAAGACACAGGGAGAGAACCTTCCATAATATTAATAGATAAATGTGATCCTTTGTCTCTTCAGAAACTCCAGCAAAGGCAACCAAACATTTGTCAACAGGATCTTTTAGGGGCTTCATTGATAGTCCTGAAAGACCCTCTACTATCCTAGCCACTAAGAACGCATCATCTGCAAAACATATATTATAAATTCTATCTGTTTGACACTTAGGATGATAATTGCTAGAATAGGTTTTAAAGAGATCAATGAGAATGGAATGGGAAATTTCCATGATACAAGCACAAATATATCGAGAAATAGGATCTCCTTGTTTCATGCCTCTCATTCCCTTGAAAAAGCCATCATGATTTTCAATTGATGCTAACAATATACAGTAAAGTGGGGGATAATAACATATTGCCTTATCCATCTAATGAAGGAAGATGAGAATCTAGAATGACTCAAAAATGCAAAAGTTGTATATCAACTAATTGAGTCAGAAGATTTTGTATGTCGATTTTAAAAGCAGATCTTCGTGATAATTGTTTTGGATACGTAGAGAGAGAGGGCAATTGAGGAAGTAGGCAATTCTATGTATCAGACTATCTAGATTATCAGTAAATAGGATTGCGCTGATAGATTAATAAGAAAAGGCTTCATTCTTATTAAAGGCCCTTTTATATAAATAATCAAATAACCCAAATTTTCAGATAGGTATAAAAGTTACTAGTTACTACAATCAGATTTGAAGGTGTGATTAATTTGGTTAAGTTTGGTGGTTCTGGTCTCTAATCGGGATTCTCTCATCTCAGCTCTCTCTGGATAACATTGATTTTGTAATACAATTTCTGCAATTTTAAGTTACTTTGTATCTTTATGTTTTCAACATGTATCAATGGTATCAGTTTCCTCTTATAACCCCTCATAATCTAGTGCATTAACAAAATGTTGTGAGAAATTGATCGAACAAGAATAAAAGCAGTTTGGTTCTGGCTAATAAGAAGTGGCAGGGTTGTTTTGAATATGTTGGCCAGAATTTTGAAGATAACATTGTTGATGATGTTGTATATAGATATAGACTGGAAGTCCTTGAAGGTTTCAAGGGTGAAACTTAAGAATTTTGTTTTTTAAATTGTTTGAGTACGAAGACTGGAACTCAGGAAAATTGTTCGGATGAAACTTTAGGAATCAATGTATGGATCGTGGTATTTCATTGCTTTAACATCCTGCTTTGGCAAAAGAACTCATTGACCCCCTTAATAACATCAGAGCCTACAATCTCCCTAGTTTTCCTCAAAGAAACGAGCATTAAACCCTCTAGGATTCTCTCATCTCATCTCATCTCTCTCTTCATTACTCTACTGTCTCTTTTTAACTTTTTTTAGTCATCGGATGGACATCATCAATAGCACTCTTTCTTGCCGACGACTAAACATGTGTTTTCAACAAAGATCCATCATCACCACCGCCTTTAGTAGCCATGGCACACATCAATCGTCCTCACATTTAGGCAAAATTAAATTTTTTGCCCTTACTTTTATTACTTGACATTCATTTGAGCCATTGATGTGTTAATATCATAAATCCAATCTCTGGCTGAATTATTAAATAACAAAAAAATTATGGCATCACTATTGCAAAATCTCAAGCGGTGTCCATCTGCGACATTTCATCATCCTCTATATTAAAAATAAATGGGACGTCACTCAACAGATTTACCACGACGCTACTTTGCGAGAATCTCAACATTGACCTATTCTTCAACAATGATTCTCAAAGCCATTATTTTTTAGTTGTATCAAAAATTTATTTGTTAATAGTTTAATCTATAATTTAATGGTTTGAGAGGAGTGTGTAAATAATCAAACTAGTAATTAGTGGGATCAACTAAAGTAGTGATTGGTTACCGATCTTTATTTATTTTCTATAAATATTCATGTATTTTCATTAGTTAATATAAGAACAAAATCAGAGGTGTCTTATCCCTCGTATATTTCTCTCTTTAAAAACTGACAGGGACCATTGTAAGTAAAAGAAATTGGGACAACGGATTAAGCATGTAGCCTGTAAACACACTTAACCATTTAACCAGGCACATAATTTGCCGCCTAACGGGCTCGAACCCAGGACTTTAGGGTTAATATCCACCTCTTGTTGATCAAAATTGGAAAAAAAAAAATAGGCATGCCACATGAGGTGAAAGTTTGTCGGTCCTTAGTTGTGATTTTTCACTTAGATGAACTGTAAATAGAATTTTTAGAATAACTCAACAACGGATAAATAATTGAAGAAGGTGATTTGAGCAATTGAAATGAATTGTATGAACCAATTGAGCAGATTTAATGTTAAATAAGTCATTTGAACCATTGAATAAGTTTGATGGTATATCGATCCAATTGAAGTTGAGAAGAAAATTGAGCCTAATTATGATGAGGCGTCTTCATTTGCAATGACATTCAATAATTTATTTCTTATTCAACATAGCATTAGCTCGAACTTCTCAAATTATCTTATCCTTTCATTAGGAGCAACTTGCCACAACCAGATATGCCTACCACAGGTTGATGAGTTTGGTAGATCTCTTGATAATATTCGTGGTACACTTAACAAGTGAAGTGCTTTATTTGCAATTTGGTCAATCTATCCTCAACTTACTTCCCCATTAGTTTGTTCTGACTTATTCTTGGTTGTTCCAGTGCACCATGTAATATATTCTTATTTCTTGGAATTCTCCAGACATTTTGTACAACCAGATTTTACTCACTCAAATTTCATTCAGGATGGAAGAAAAACTCAATAATATTGAATCAGAGAATAAGGTTCTCCGCCAACAAGCTGTGTCAATAACACCAAACAAGTTCTTATCAGGACGCTCCAGATCAATTATTCAGGTTCTTTGATAGTTGCGATTTTCTTAAGATAACATGGCTAGTTAGCAGTTTACAAACAGAAGTTTTCATCTTCTTGGCAGAGGAATGCAGACAGCAGTCATATGTTGGGGGGGGATAATACAAGGACACCTTTGGTAATTATTATTAATTTTATTGCTCGACTGTGACAGAGGGATTTGCTTGTTTCTTAAACATTGTGATGGTTGTTGATATATTTTAGGATCTTCATAGCCCTTCAATGAACCAGAGAGGGGAGGCACTTCCTGAACTTGATGACAACCCGCAAAAGTCTCTGAATGAAAAACAGCAAGAGAATCTTGAGCTCCTTATTCGGTGTATATCTCAACCCCTGGGATTTTCAGGAAATAGACCAGTCGCTGCCTGTATCATCTACAAATGCCTTTTGCACTGGAGATCTTTCGAAGTTGAGCGGACCAGTGTGTTTGACCGCATCATTCAGACATTTGGCCATGCCATTGAGGTAAAATATTTTCTTCTACGTGCCTTTAATTATCTTCTCATTACTTGCATATTATGCATATGAATGAAATAGAATTGAACATCACTTCCTGTCTAGACATTTGGCCAAGTGTCATTTCTGTTATATGCCAACTATCCTTCTCACTGCATATGAATGAATGGCATAAAATTGAAGATCTTCACTTTCTGTCTGGATTGAAGACACAGGATAATAATGAAATCTTGGCTTATTGGTTGTCCAATGCTTCAACCCTGTTGCTACTACTTCAACGAACACTAAAAGCAAGTGGTGCTGCTGGAATGACTCCACAAAGACGCAGGTCATCATCAACTAGTTTGTTTGGGAGGATGACACATGTAATTTTAATTCTCCATTTAGGCTTTATTATTATCAGAATCTAAGGAAATATTTATATATATATATTCCACATTTTCTTTCCAGAGTTTCCGTGGAGCTCCTCAAGGAGTAAATCTACCCTTTGGTAATGGAGGCCTGCCCGGGGGAATAGAAACACTGCGCCAAGTTGAAGCCAAATATCCTGCATTGCTTTTCAAACAGCAACTTACAGCATATGTAGAGAAGATATATGGAATAATCCGTGATAATCTGAAGAAAGACATTTCTCCATTACTTGGATTGTGTATTCAGGTATAATAGAAGTATCTCTCAAGTCTTGACTGCAATGCAGCAGAATTTAATGATGGTTTTAGATAGAGAGATAAAGGAAGCATGATCCTTTTCCTTCTAGATTGCTCCATTTTCATTGTTTACAGGGGAGATAAATTGGTTTGGTTATAAACTTAAGTTTCCTGTCCATGACCTATCTATAGGCACCAAGGACTTCTAGAGCAAGCTTGGTGAAAGGCTCATCCCGTTCAGTGGCAAACTCAGCTGCTCAGCAAATTTTGATTGCTCACTGGCAAGGGATAGTGAAGAGCCTTCAACATTTCTTGAACACTTTAAAAGCTAATCATGTCAGTGAAGCATTCAATATCTTTTCTTATATCATGTTCTTTCAATCTTAGATTTTATATGATGGTTACTTCTTTATATTTGCCTTCTCAGGTTCCCCCATTTTTGGTGCGTAAGGTTTTCACGCAGATATTCTCGTTCATAAATGTTCAACTATTCAACAGGTAGGATTTCCACATTTATTATAATGATTGTATATAGACAGCTATTATGACACTAATTCCAAGTCATTTTCTTATTGTCCTGATCATGGCTTCTTTAACTACAGTCTTCTATTAAGACGGGAATGCTGTTCCTTTAGTAATGGTGAGTATGTAAAAGCAGGATTGGCTGAACTCGAACAATGGTGTTACTCTGCCACAGAGGAGGTAGGACTTCTCAGATATTTTTTTCTGTAACTAATTCCTTGAGTCTTCTGTTTTTTTCCATCTAACTACTAAAGTAACAAATTTATGTAGTATGCTGGGTCAGCTTGGGATGAGCTCAAACATATCAGACAAGCTATTGGATTTCTGGTATGTTTTTCCATCTCTCAATACCGTTTGATTTGATCTTCCTAATAATTAAATTAAGTTTCCTTTTCTGCTTTCAAAATGTTTTCCAGGTTATCCATCAAAAGCATAAAAAGTCCCTAGACGAGACAAGACATGTTCTGTGCCCGGTGAGTTGAGGAAGTTTGTTTGTTGGTGGAAATATGCAATTGCATTACTCACTCTTGCTTCCAGTTAATTAGATTTCAATAAGTTTTATCTCCCTTTTTCTGTTGCAGGTTCTTAGCATACAACAGTTATACAGGATCAGTACAATGTACTGGGATGACAAGTATGGGACACACAGTGTATCCCCAGATGTAAGTTCTTGTTGATTTCATTAAAAATGGTTTGGAATTTTTCTGCACGCTCTTAGTCCTTAATAACAACAACATTCACATTTTATTATTTATAATCAAGTGTTGGAAAATCCAGTTCATATTACTTGAATCAATTATGAATCCTGATTATGGCTGAGAGAGAACCCACCAAGCTTTTCATGAGGAGCTTGGTAAAGAAGGATTGTTCAACTAGAGTGACACTAGTTTTGAATAATAGTGATGCAACAAACCTCACATATATGTATATATTATATGTATAAACATTTTTTTGCCAGTATATTGGTTTTCTCACAAATCTTCTAATACATTTTATAATTTTCAAATTTGCTTGTTAAATCTACTTATTTCTCATCCTCCCTCAAAAGAGGAAGACAATGTTTTGTCAAAAAGCTCACATATTTGGCAAGCCCTTTTATTTTGGGATAAATATAATGTATGAATGTAGCAAACCAAGCATAATATAAATCCGATGATGAGTAGACTTTAATGTGCTTGAGATTAATATGCAGGTTATATCTAGCATGAGAGTATTGATGACAGAAGATTCAAATAATGCAGTGAGCAATTCTTTTCTATTGGACGATGATTCAAGGTAACTTAACACCAACCAACCTGCTTTTGTTTATCTCATTCTCTTTTTGACTTTTCATGTCATCTTGCATATACAATAAATGTTTTCATTATCTCTTAACTTTTTTCTTTCTCCAACTTATGTTAAAGGTATAAGCTAACACATGAATATTTGGGTGACACTACAGTATTCCATTTTCTGTGGATGACATATCGAAGTCGATGGAGCAAATAGATATAGCTGATATTGACCCGCCACCACTTATAAGTGAAAACTCGGGATTTAGCTTTTTGTTGTCTACTCCTAATTAACCAATGTTTTGCAGCATGAAGAACTTACTGATCTTCAATATTTGTCTCTCAGCTGCGTATAGTTAGTCATCTATGTATTGTCACCTTAGACTTTAGGACCGGTAGTTCTTATGGATCAAAGAGTTTTGATTTTGTGATGTTGTAGTTAATTACTAGTTTAGACTACTTTTATCAAGTTTTTTTTCTCAAATTTGGGAAAACATTAACTACTTTTCTTAGGACACTTATGAATAATAATGAAATTGTGACCGTGGCAAGTACTATTTATTTTTTCATTTATAATTTAATACCTCCAATGTTGTGACGTTTTAACAATTGATCTCTAGCTTGCAAGTCTTGATAGTATTGAAATTGTGTTTTCTCATTCTTAATCAATACACATGAATTGGTAGGAAATGTTGTGTTCATTTCAATAATTTTTTTTTTTTAAAATTGTAATACAAATTGTATTTGAATGAACATATGCTTTTGACTTATTTTGATTATCAAATTAAATGAATAAAGAACATTGGAATAAAAAAAGGAGGCAAAATAATGAATCTTGGCAAATTATGGTGTGGTTTACTATATTTCACTAAATAAAAACAGATATAGAACAATAAAAAAAATGAGTAATGATAAAGGCAGCGATTTATTTTAAAATTAACTATAATGTGTTACAAAATTAATTGTATTAATTGTAATGTGTTTGTAATGTGTTTTAAATTAACTGTAATATAAAATATAATGTATTGTAAATTGAATTATAACATTTTTTAAAAACTGAACTATAATGTGTTTTAAAGTGAATTTTAACATTTTTTTTAAACTGAATTGTAATATTTTCAAACTTAATTGTAAATTTTTTAAAATTGATGTGATGTATTTTTAATTAAAATGTAATGTCCGATAAACTGAAAGAGAAATAATTGGGGAGGAAATTTGAGAGAGAAAATTTTAAAAGGAATTATGTGGCTCAATCTAATTCGTCGAAAAAATAACAATTTTTCTCTCTCTTCTCTCTCCTCAACATTTATCTTTTTTCCATCCAATGGTATGGTGACATATCATTCCCTCACTCATTCCTCTCTCAAATTCTCATTCTCTATCACTCAAACTGAAATTTAATGTCATTTAAATTGAGCTATATTGTCTTATAAATTGAACTATATTATCTTATAAACTGAATTGTAACGTATTTTAAATTGACTATAATGTGTTTTAAGCTAAATTATAATGTTATTTAAATTGAACTATGTTTTTTAAAACTAAATTGTTATGTATTTTAAACTGAACTGTAATATGTTTTAAAATGAACTTTAACGTTTTTTTAAAATTGAACCGTAATGTGTTATAATGTTCAATTGCGTCATGATGTTATTTGGATATTTGTAAAGGGTTAGAAATACTACATTTAAGGCAAATTCTATTTTTTTTAATTAGGAAAATTCAGTGACAGCAGCACAATAATACATGATTCAATATCAACACAATAACAATGAGAAATTTGACCAAATGGCCTTGATAATGAGTGTAATTCCAAAAATGGACCACGCCTGATAAACCTTATAAAAAGGGCACACAATTACTATATTAAATAAAGATGCACACAATTATAAGGATATATAACTCTAATATAACTCTATGTTATAAATATCTTTACTATATTGAATAAAGATGCACACAATTATTCTCTTTCTCTTAAACGTCTAACACATCCATTAAATCTTTCGAGCACATATGATCGATGATCGTTATCGGAAGAAGTGGATTAAATTATATTATATGTGTTTTATTTAAATTTTGTTAGGGTTATAATGGAACTATCAACTATGGAAGCTAAAAGAAAAATTATTAATTTTATATGTTTGAATAGGAAAAAAACGGAGCATAGAAAGTTAAATCTGAGGTGCAAGTTGGAGTCAGCTCCAGGTAATTTTTTATCTTGGCTCCGTCCCTGAATATGGTCATATGGAATATTCTCGAGTGGTTTGTTGTTTTTCAAGTTCAAATGAAATTATTCTCGGTGTGTAAATTTAAATCCAGTCTAGGCCCTTTAGGATATCCTCAACCAATTCTAGATTAATAGACCGAAGCTTTTTGGAAAGTAGTATTATGTCACCATTACAATCACAATCACTTTTGAAAATTGCTAAAATAAGATGTGAAAGTCACTTTATTTGCATTTAGTATGAAAAATGTAGTTTGACTTTTTTAGTGTGAAAACTAGAAGTGAAAGTCACTTTTTTAGACTATAGCGCGAACATCCAAACGTTGAGAAGAGCCCCGAAAAACGAACAGAATTGGAACTTATGCAGGAAACTGGAATGTATTATATCAGGAAGTCACCAAAGACGTTATTTTTTAGCGAGATCGATAAACGCGATTTAAATTTATTTGTAATTTCGATGATTGTTTGTAATTAATTTGTTTTTACACCGTAACGAACTTAATTTTTCTAAGTTTATCTAAAAAAATACATAAACTCATTTGAATTTTTTCCCATTTTGCGGAATTTTTAATAAAATGACGTTAAGTCGATTTAAAAAAAAACAATCTTAACTAACAAATTAAATAATCTAATAATTTGCAAAACTATTAATTAATCTTTAAACTAACTCAATTGTTGAAAAAAATTAACTAACTACTTTTAAAAATAAAATGAGAAGACCAAGTCCTATTCCATTTACAATTAATTTATAACTAATTAATCTAATGAAATTATACTAACTAAATAATTATAAATACAAATTTTAATCTTCTTTATTTTACTTTTTTTTACTCAAGATAATTTCTAATTAATCCTAATTAAAAATACTATAATAATAGTACAAAATATTTTATCTTAAACTAATTATAAACTTTATCCTATTAAAAATCCAAAATTAATTATTCTTCATCCTACAAATAATTTCTTTTTGAAAAATTAATTTTTATAAATAGTTTAAAGTTTCTCCTCACTTCATTTATTTATTTTTTCTAAATGATATAAATTCCTCCTTATTCTTATTGGATCTCTATATCCATTTATCAAGAAAGTAATAGCCAAAAAGTTACTGGACTTAGCAACAACTTAAATATTATTAAAGACAAAGTAGTGATGTTACGTTCCTTTATTCTTTTCATTGTAGATATTATTTATATTGTAATTACTTTGATAATTAATGATATCAGAAAATGTTCTGCCCAAAACACAGACCACACTCCGCCTCATCTTTTTAACTAATAAAAAAAAATCCGAGGTTAGTAAAATTACAGACTTTTCGTCTTTTAAAATCGATAGTAGAGTTGGTTCAGTTATGAAATAACGCAATCACTATATCTTTTTATTTTTCTAACCTAACAACAAATATCCCTAGAATCCATTAGCTTTTGAGTTCGAACCCGTTAGACAACAATTTTTGCTTACCTAAATAATTGGTTAAGAATGTTTACAGATTATACACATAATCAGCGAAGATTAATCGTACTATGAAAGTGTGGTAGAACCTAGTGTTTAAAAAAAGTAAAAATAAAAAATAAAATGTACATGCAGTATCATTTTGAAATATTCAATTCAATACAAAACAAAAATTCCAACTATATGATACACATAAACATAATATATATATATATATCTCAACTGAAGCAGTTCCATAATAATATCCTCAAGGAAAACTGATGCCTAAGTGGGTGGTCTTTCCAGTGCAAACCAACCAAATTTCCCTTTGCGGAAGTCTGTCAATACTCGGAATGCTGCCTGATTTGTGTCACCATTGAACAGCCTAAGTGCAAGCTTCTCAACAAATCTGGAGACAGAAATTCAAATAAGACACCCCCCATAGAAGTAGGGATATACTCAACAAAAATCCTTAACCATACATTTTACCGCAGATGCCATCTGTTTCAATCTTGTAGCGGTCATAAAGAGCTGTTGGACCTAAAATGAAACAAAGATATAAACCTTGTATATTTAAGAATGGCATGGTAAAACATGGACAAGAACAAAGCCAGGCAAGGTACAGACAAGACCTATTGATGGATGTTTTGATAGCATCTTCACTAAAATCGCAGCAACATCAGTAAAATCATATGATCTCTCTCCAATGTCATCACATATGGCGAGTTTTATAGCTGCTGTTTGATCACTTATTCGCACTGGGATGATACCAGGTGAATCAAGAAGCTCAAGATCATTCCCGAATCGAACCCATCTTTCCAAAGAAAATAGAAAAAGGGAAATGTTATAACCAATGAAGAAAAATATCTTTGAGACAACAACAATTCCAATCACAATAATTTAAGACCAAGATGACATACTTGATGTTAAATTAATGGTCTGTTTGTTCGAACAATTGCACCATTAAAATATCTACCTTCTCCTCATTGAGCTTAACCTCTTGTTTACAATAACATGTAAGCTATTTGGTTCAGGCGGAATTAAAATTAGAATTGAAATTGGGGTACAATTCTAAATAATCAATTTGTTTGATGACTTAAAATAATCAATTGAAATTCAAATATATATGTCTCTTTAAGATTGAATTTCATCATTCTAAATTTGGAATTGCAATTCTAGATTTCAACAAACATAAGAATTTAATTGTAATTCAATTCCAATTCTAGTAAAATTGGAAAAATAATTCTAATTTCAACTATCCACATCCAAACATAGCCCTAAGATTTTTAATTTCATTTTAATATGGAGATAATAATATAGCATCCTAAAAGAAGATAGCATACTTGAGTACTCTTGTAACACCAGGCCTTGGAGCAGCTTGACACATGCGCTTCTTCAGCAAACGGTTAATCAAAGATGATTTACCAACATTCGGATAACCAACTATGCCAGCTCGAACCTGAAAGCTAGCAACAGTCAGGTACTTAAAGGAAAATATGCCGTCCAATGACATTTATGTGCATCAATTCTCAGTTTCTCACATAATAGATTATTATAAGATTCCATTAAACCTTTGCACCAAAAAGATCATAGGAAAACAAAAACCTTGACTGTCAATAAATTTCCCTAAGTAAGAAAAAAATAGTACTGGAATTGAGAAAATTTACTGCACGAGGAAGTAATCCTTTTTCCCTGCGTTTTATATTTACATCGATAGCTAGTGCCTTGGCTAGCCTACCCAATCTCATAGTACCCTGCACAGGAATGAATATTATTACTAAAATTCAAAGAACAAGAATCAACTGCATAAATTAATGTAAGAGAGTACAAAATAAGTATACCATCCCATGCTGACCATTTGAAAAGACAACCTTCGTCCCCTGGCTTGCAAAATAAGCTGCCCATGCATTTCGGTCAGCAGAAGATATCATATCTTCTCTATTCAATACTAATATCCTTTTTCTTGTGCCAAGCCATGAATCCATCTAGACATAAATGAGTCATAAAATTTTAAAAGAATGATTAAGTAGGAAAATTAAGATCAGCTAAATATATAGTCTGTTTCTAATCAACAACACAACTCAATTAAACCCCCTCCCGGACAGCTTATTATGATTAAATTGTTAATAAAAAAGTTGGGACAACAAAGAGAATGCACCCAGGCCAAACAGGTATGAATCGCATCCTAAGAAGCAGAAACATATGATTAGTTTGTCTAGTTGAGGCTTGATTGTTTTGGATCAATTTCTTGACATAATTTATATATATATTTTAAAAAAAATTATAAACTATCAAAAAAAGAAAAACTAAATTATATGGGATTTCAAATAGTAGAGTTAGAATTCAAATTAAGGCTATCTTTGTCACTCTAAAATGCAAAATGGTGCAGAAATCCTCATCTCTATAACTCAATTAGCAATATTTGATGCAAAATTCAGGCATCTGTTCTAGCTAGAAAAAAACTGAGTTATCCAAAATAATTGGTCGATTTTTCTCACACAATCACAACTACAAATTTACTTGCACATTGTGTTCAAATAGGCTCAGTATAAAATCGCATATGTAGATGTAGAATTGGAAATGATATTGGATGCTAACCAGCGGATGACTAGTCGACATTGGAATCCTAGCATCTCGCACTTCTATAACGACATCCATCAGCTTCAATTGCTCCTTAAGCTCCTTTTCTGTTTTCGCAATATGACCGGGATACCACTGTCCAAGTTAACCACTCTTATTAAGGGTGTAGGAATAAGACGGGGATAAATGAAAATTTCCTCAACAGCTCAAGACTTACTAAAATTGTATACCTGAACTGGGCGTAAAGACTTTGTCCAGTGATAAAGATCAGCTTCTAGGCTAACCCAATCATCTTCTTCTCTGGATAGGTCAAATACATTATTCATATTGGAATTTTCAATCCCATGCAATCCGGGAGATGTATTGCTTCCAACAATCTGCATTACTTTTCATGCAAATTAGATGCATAGTAGTTTCTTCAGAACTAAATAAACCACAGACAGCATTCTAGGAGCACCCAATAATTGATTAAGAATTAGTATGTGTACATGTATCAATCAAGTTCACTTAGTTGCGATACAAAAGATAGTTCTTTCTCTCTTGATCACACCCTGTTTCTCCATGGGAAAGAGGTCTTCCTTTTGTTATTACCTCTCACAGTTCACCTTTGAGCAAATAGTTTTAAATCAAGGAAGTCTTACCACAAAAAGTGAAACTAGAAAATGTTGCAAAACAATCTGCAAAAATGGAAAGACTGAATTCCATTGAATAGTGAGAAAGTATGTTCCTAAAGAGCAATGCCTTACAACGCTGGCCTTCGTAACGAGGTTCTATGGAAGGAATGTGATGTTAACGAAAATCTAAGATTATATAAGCAGAGAAGTTTTGGTATATTAATGAATAGCCTCCTTCTCCTCACATATAATCTAACCAATAGCCTACCCAACAGGACACTCTGCTTCTTGATAATCAAATTGAGAGCGACAGCTTTTAGCCAATAACAAGAAACCAACTTCCAAATCAAGAAAGAGATGCATTCAAATAAATGGGTATTTCACAATCTCATAGCTTGCCTTAATTGAGGCGGAAGAAGACAACGATGTTGTGGAGGAGACGGCAAGAGCCTGTGGCTGCAATCTGCTCTGACAATGATGAAGTCCTGAAGCAGTGTGATTGGGAATCCATAGTCCGCAGAGCTGAACCGCCATTTCTTCTGTAACACCAGGATAAGTAGACAACAATGAATGGAAAGAGAAATATGAATTAAAAATGCTTATCCGAATACGATTCTCGAGACCCAAAACTGTTCAGATTACAAAGACTGAAACGAGTATTTAGTCAGATTGAAATACAACAAAGAAGAAATTTTGCACTCAATGGTCAAATCAAAAAGGTATATACTAACTAGAATTGCACAAGGAACTGAACATAGTTTGTTATACAGATATCCCACTCTTAATTGAACAAAACTTGTGAAATGAGATAACCCATTAAAATCAGTCATGTAATTTGTTCAAATACTTTCTTTTCTTTCAGAACTATCTCTCTCTATCTATCTATAAACAAACACAACGAAATACAGAAACAGGAAATCAAACATGAATAAAGACTGGTTTCGTGTGTTCTTATGTTTACAAAAAAAAAATTGAAAAATATCTAGAAGTTCAGCATGAAGAGAGAGAGAGAGAGAGAGAGATAGGTATACCGAAGAGAGATTAGGCTGATAGTGCCTCTTTTTCGGGCATGCCAAGAGCCTCCGGTAGATTCAGCTTCTTTTATTTTTTCCAAGTGAACCAGCCCAGCAAGCGTTTGAGGACCTGCTTCTTTATATTGTGGGTCTAACTAAGCTAGACTAAATGCTTCAAATCACTAATGTTTTATAAATTTATCAAATTATATATATATATATATATAAAAATATAATAAAATAAAATAAAATAAAAATATAACATTTCTAAGTATATTAATAATATATATCTTAATCTTTTAATAGATCCTAAATTTTTCATAATTTTATCGTATCTTAGATTTTAATCTACTAATTCTTTAATTATTTTTTTCAAAATTCTCATATTTATTTTTCTAAATAAAATATCTTTTTCTTTAATTGTATTCTTTTAATTCTCTTCATAATTTTCATGTTCTTATTTGGTATAATCGTTAATTTATATATATATATATATATATATATATATATATATATATATATATATATATATATATATATATATATATATATATATATATATATATATATATATATATGATATTTATAACTGATTTTATGTATGTTTGGTAATGTAGAATTTTAAGAATTTATTATGTTAGAATTACTTGATTTTTTCTTCCATTTTTTCATCATTGTACTCAAACTTTTCGATTAAATATTTACTAAGGATTTTTTTTTTTTATGTTTTTTCAACCTTATATTCAATTGTTCAATAAAATACTCAATCTTGAAAATTATGTATATAAAAAAATAGAACATCAATATGGTCTGCAAAGAAAAGAAAGACATTGATATATCTTCATTCTTTCTTTAAGAAGATAGATCGCCAAACTAGTAAAAGTTCTCCACCTACGGTCTTTACAATCCAAAATTCATCTCTTAGTAAATCTTTAGACCGAAAAAAATTATCGACTCATTTAATAGTGATCTTGCAACGAAATTTTATCTTGAAGATTTTACAGATCAAAACATTATTAAGTTTGAAATATGATTGGGTACATTATAAACTTGATTTGATGCCGAATTTCAATGTTTCTACACTTGTTGAGTTGTATCAACAATTGACCGAGAGTGGGTGATCAAAAGTTTATATTATATTGATTAAATTGATTAATCTTGTTTTAACATTGCATGTTTTTACAACATTGCATGTTTTTACCACTACTGCTGAGCGAGCATTTTCAACAATGAAGGAGATGAAACGGAACATCGCAATCAAATGAATGATGATTTTCTTACCTAGGGGTGAGCAACCCGTATTACCCAATCCATATTCAACCCAAATTAAATTTACCCAACCCATAACCCAAATTTTTTATTTTTTATTTTTTCATTTAACATGTATTTGACTCATTTAACATATTTTTTATCCGTTTAACACGTTTTTGACACGTTTAACACGCTTTTAACATGTTTTCCACATTTTTCACGTTTTGACATGTTTTTGACACATTTAACATGTTTTCCACATTTTTCACGTTTTGACATGTTTTTGACACATTTAACACATTTCTCACGTTTTTGACACGTTTAATACGTTTTTTATGTTTTTGCACGTTTAACACATTTTAAACACGTTTAACACGTTGAACACACTTTTCATATTTTTGGCATGTTTGACACATTTTTAACACGTTTAACACGTTTAACACGTTTGACACGTTTTTCACGAGTATAACACATTTAACATATTATGACACGTTTTTGGCACGTTTCACACGTTTTTCACATTTTTGGCACGTTTAACACTTTTGACATACAAACACGTTTTTACATGTTTAACATGTTTTCCACGTTTTTCAAAATTTTGACACGTTTTAACAGGTTTAACACGTTTATTACATTTTTGACACATTTAATACGTTTTTCTCACATTTAACGTACCAAAACATTGAAAACGTGTTAAACGTGCCAAAAACTTGAAAAACGCGTTAAATATGCCAAAAACGTGTTATAACATATCAAAACGTGTTAACGTGCAAAAATATGTTAAACATGTCAAAAAATGTTAAATGTGCAAAAACGTGTTAAACGTGTTAAAATGTCAAAAACGTGTTAAATATGCCAAAAACATGAAAAACGTGCCAAAATGTGAAAAATGTGAAAATATGTTAAATGTACCAAAACATGTTAAACGTGTTCAACATGTCAAAAGCGTGTTAAACGTGCCAAAAATGTGAAAAATGTGTAATCGTGTGAAAAAGGTGTAAACGTGTAAAAATGTGTTAAACATGTCAAAAACGTGTTAAACATACTAAAAACGTGGAAAAACATGTTAAACGTGTGAAAAACGTGTTAAACGTGTAAAAAACGTGTGAAAACGTGTTAAACTTATTAAACATATTAAAAACGTATTAAATGTGTTACAATGTCAAAGACGTGTTAAACGTGCCAAAAACGTGAAAACCGTGTTAAACTTGTTAAAATGTGTTAAACGTGTTAAACATGTCAAAACGTGTCAAAAATGTGAAAAACATGTTAAATGTATTATTAAATATGTCAAAAACGTGTTAAACATGTGAAAATGTGCTAGTGTGATAACGTGTTAAACATATCAAAAATGGGTTAAACGTGCCAAAAACGTGAAAACGCGTTAAATGTGTTGCAAGTGTGAAAGTGTGTGAAAAATATCAAAAACGTGTTAAACTTGTGAAAAACGTGTGAAAATGTGTGAAACATGTCAAAAATGTGTTTGAATTGAAGTTGGAAGATGATTATTTTATATTGGATAAATAATAGAGAATTAAATTAAATTTATATAATTTGGGTAATTTGAGTAACCCTAACCCAACCCAAATTAAACCCAACTCATACTCAACTAGGGTTGTAAACGAATCGAATCGAAGCGAATATTACTGTATTCGATTCGTATTCGTGAAACTATTCGAATATTCGTATTGAAATTTTTTCGAATAATTAATGTGATTCGTATTCGATTTGAAATTGATATTCGTATTATTCGATCTAATTCGAGTATTCGATTCGATTTTTTTTAAAACATATTTTATACAATTTATTCGAAAATTTGAAAATTAATATTTTTACATAATATATAAATAATTTTTATAAAATTAAAATTAATAAAACGGTATATATATATATATAATCGAATATTTAATCGAATATTAGCGAATACCGAATCGAATATCTTGATTTTGTATTCGTATTCGTTTATTAGTCGAATCGAATCGAATATTTTTATTCGAATTCGAGTAAAAAAATTACGAATACGAATATCAAAATTCGAATACGAATACCAAATCGAATCAAAAGTATTTGATTCATTTACAACCCTATACTCAACTCAACCCAACTCAATCCAACCCAAATTAACTTACCCAAATTAGTATTTTGGGTTTGAGTTTGGGTAAACCCAAATTATGCTTACCCCTATTCTTACCTAACATCATCTCTTCTAGCCTAGCGGCAAAAAGAGGTGGATACCAACCCTAAGTTCCTGGGTAAGAGCCCGTCGGGCGGCAAGTTCTGCGCCTGGTTAAATGATTAAGTGTGTTTGCGGGCTACATACTTAATCTGTTGTCTCATTTTTTTTTATTCTTACCTAACTTATTTAAACATTATAATATTTTTAATATATATATAATTTATTACATTAAATTTTAGCCCACCCTAACTTTAAATCATGGATCCGCATCTGTATATAATGATGCTTAATTTCAAAGTATTCGGCGGGTTGAGAATTATGGTTAATTTGAATATATATGTTGAGAATTATTGCATGTTTTTACCACTACTGCTGAGCGAGCATTTTCAACAATGAAGGAGATGAAACGGAACATCGCAATCAAATGAATGATGATTTTCTTACCTAGGGGTGAGCAACCCGTATTACCCAATCCATATTCAACCCAAATTAAATTTACCCAACCCATAACCCAAATTTTTTATTTTTTATTTTTTCATTTAACATGTATTTGACTCATTTAACATATTTTTATCCGTTTAACACGTTTTTGACACGTTTAACACGCTTTTAACATGTTTTCCACATTTTTCACGTTTTGACATGTTTTTGACACATTTAACATGTTTTCCACATTTTTCACGTTTTGACATGTTTTTGACACATTTAACACATTTCTCACGTTTTTGACACGTTTAATACGTTTTTTATGTTTTTGCACGTTTAACACATTTTAAACACGTTTAACACGTTGAACACACTTTTCATATTTTTGGCATGTTTGACACGTTTTTAACACGTTTAACACGTTTAACACGTTTGACACGTTTTTCACGAGTATAACACATTTAACATATTATGACACGTTTTTGGCACGTTTAACACGTTTTTCACATTTTTGGCACGTTTAACACTTTTGACATATAAACACGTTTTTACATGTTTAACATGTTTTCCACGTTTTTCAAAATTTTGACACGTTTTAACAGGTTTAACACGTTTATTACATTTTTGACACATTTAATACGTTTTTCTCACATTTAACGTACCAAAACATTGAAAACGTGTTAAACGTGCCAAAAACTTGAAAAACGCGTTAAATATGTCAAAAACGTTTTATAACATATCAAAACGTGTTAACGTGCAAAAATATGTTAAACATGTCAAAAAATGTTAAATGTGCAAAAACGTGTTAAACGTGTTAAAATGTCAAAAACGTGTTAAATATGCCAAAAACATGAAAAACGTGCCAAAAATGTGAAAAATGTGAAAATATGTTAAATGTACCAAAACATGTTAAACGTGTTCAACATGTCAAAAGCGTGTTAAACGTGCCAAAAATGTGAAAAATGTGTAATCGTGTGAAAAAGGTGTAAACGTGTAAAAATGTGTTAAACATGTCAAAAACGTGTTAAACATACTAAAAACGTGAAAAACATGTTAAACGTGTGAAAAACGTGTTAAACGTGTAAAAAACGTGTGAAAACGTGTTAAACTTATTAAACATATTAAAAACGTATTAAATGTGTTACAATGTCAAAGACGTGTTAAACGTGCCAAAAACGTGAAAACCGTGTTAAACTTGTTAAAATGTGTTAAACGTGTTAAACATGTCAAAACGTGTCAAAAATGTGAAAAACATGTTAAATGTATTATTAAATATGTTAAAAACGTGTTAAACGTGTAAAAATGTGCTAGTGTGATAACGTGTTAAACATATCAAAAATGGGTTAAACGTGCCAAAAACGTGAAAACGCGTTAAATGTGTTGTAAGTGTGAAAGTGTGTGAAAAATATCAAAAACGTGTTAAACTTGTGAAAAACGTGTGAAAATGTGTGAAACATGTCAAAAATGTGTTTGAATTGAAGTTGGAAGATGATTATTTTATATTGGATAAATAATAGAGAATTAAATTAAATTTATATAATTTGGGTAATTTGAGTAACCCTAACCCAACCCAAATTAAACCCAACTCATACTCAACTAGGGTTGTAAACGAATCGAATCGAAGCGAATATTACTGTATTCGATTCGTATTCGTGAAACTATTCGAATATTCGTATTGAAATTTTTTCGAATAATTAATGTGATTCGTATTCGATTTGAAATTGATATTCGTATTATTCGATCTAATTCGAGTATTCGATTCGATTTTTTTTAAAACATATTTTATACAATTTATTCGAAAATTTGAAAATTAATATTTTTACATAATATATAAATAATTTTTATAAAATTAAAATTAATAAAACGGTATATATATATATATAATCGAATATTTAATCGAATATTAGCGAATACCGAATCGAATATCTTGATTTTGTATTCGTATTCGTTTATTAGTCGAATCGAATCGAATATTTTTATTCGAATTCGAGTAAAAAAATTACGAATACGAATATCAAAATTCGAATACGAATACCAAATCGAATCAAAAGTATTTGATTCATTTACAACCCTATACTCAACTCAACCCAACTCAATCCAACCCAAATTAACTTACCCAAATTAGTATTTTGGGTTTGAGTTTGGGTAAACCCAAATTATGCTTACCCCTATTCTTACCTAACATCATCTCTTCTAGCCTAGCGACAAAAAGAGGTGGATACCAACCCTAAGTTCCTGGGTAAGAGCCCGTCGGGCGGCAAGTTCTGCGCCTGGTTAAATGATTAAGTGTGTTTGCGGGCTACATACTTAATCTGTTGTCTCATTTTTTTTTATTCTTACCTAACTTATTTAAACATTATAATATTTTTAATATATATATAATTTATTACATTAAATTTTAGCCCACCCTAACTTTAAATCATGGATCCGTTTCTGTATATAATGATGCTTAATTTCAAAGTATTCGGCGGGTTGAGAATTATGGTTAATTTGAATATATATGTTGAGAATTATTGCATGTTTTTACCACTACTGCTGAGCGAGCATTTTCAACAATGAAGGAGATGAAACGGAACATCGCAATCAAATGAATGATGATTTTCTTACCTAGGGGTGAGCAACCCGTATTACCCAATCCATATTCAACCCAAATTAAATTTACCCAACCCATAACCCAAATTTTTTATTTTTTATTTTTTCATTTAACATGTATTTGACTCATTTAACATATTTTTATCCGTTTAACACGTTTTTGACACGTTTAACACGCTTTTAACATGTTTTCCACATTTTTCACGTTTTGACATGTTTTTGACACATTTAACATGTTTTCCACATTTTTCACGTTTTGACATGTTTTTGACACATTTAACACATTTCTCACGTTTTTGACACGTTTAATACGTTTTTTATGTTTTTGCACGTTTAACACATTTTAAACACGTTTAACACGTTGAACACACTTTTCATATTTTTGGCATGTTTGACACGTTTTTAACACGTTTAACACGTTTAACACGTTTGACACGTTTTTCACGAGTATAACACATTTAACATATTATGACACGTTTTTGGCACGTTTAACACGTTTTTCACATTTTTGGCACGTTTAACACTTTTGACATATAAACACGTTTTTACATGTTTAACATGTTTTCCACGTTTTTCAAAATTTTGACACGTTTTAACAGGTTTAACACGTTTATTACATTTTTGACACATTTAATACGTTTTTCTCACATTTAACGTACCAAAACATTGAAAACGTGTTAAACGTGCCAAAAACTTGAAAAACGCGTTAAATATGCTAAAAACGTGTTATAACATATCAAAACGTGTTAACGTGCAAAAATATGTTAAACATGTCAAAAAATGTTAAATGTGCAAAAACGTGTTAAACGTGTTAAAATGTCAAAAACGTGTTAAATATGCCAAAAACATGAAAAACGTGCCAAAAATGTGAAAAATGTGAAAATATGTTAAATGTACCAAAACATGTTAAACGTGTTCAACATGTCAAAAGCGTGTTAAACGTGCCAAAAATGTGAAAAATGTGTAATCGTGTGAAAAAGGTGTAAACGTGTAAAAATGTGTTAAACATGTCAAAAACGTGTTAAACATACTAAAAACGTGAAAAACATGTTAAACGTGTGAAAAACGTGTTAAACGTGTAAAAAACGTGTGAAAACGTGTTAAACTTATTAAACATATTAAAAACGTATTAAATGTGTTACAATGTCAAAGACGTGTTAAACGTGCCAAAAACGTGAAAACCGTGTTAAACTTGTTAAAATGTGTTAAACGTGTTAAACATGTCAAAACGTGTCAAAAATGTGAAAAACATGTTAAATGTATTATTAAATATGTCAAAAACGTGTTAAACGTGTGAAAATGTGCTAGTGTGATAACGTGTTAAACATATCAAAAATGGGTTAAATGTGCCAAAAACGTGAAAACGCGTTAAATGTGTTGTAAGTGTGAAAGTGTGTGAAAAATATCAAAAACGTGTTAAACTTGTGAAAAACGTGTGAAAATGTGTGAAACATGTCAAAAATGTGTTTGAATTGAAGTTGGAAGATGATTATTTTATATTGGATAAATAATAGAGAATTAAATTAAATTTATATAATTTGGGTAATTTGAGTAACCCTAACCCAACCCAAATTAAACCCAACTCATACTCAACTAGGGTTGTAAACGAATCGAATCGAAGCGAATATTACTGTATTCGATTCGTATTCGTGAAACTATTCGAATATTCGTATTGAAATTTTTTCGAATAATTAATGTGATTCGTATTCGATTTGAAATTGATATTCGTATTATTCGATCTAATTCGAGTATTCGATTCGATTTTTTTTAAAACATATTTTATACAATTTATTCGAAAATTTGAAAATTAATATTTTTACATAATATATAAATAATTTTTATAAAATTAAAATTAATAAAACGGTATATATATATAATCGAATATTTAATCGAATATTAGCGAATACCGAATCGAATATCTTGATTTTGTATTCGTATTCGTTTATTAGTCGAATCGAATCGAATATTTTTATTCGAATTCGAGTAAAAAAATTACGAATACGAATATCAAAATTCGAATACGAATACCAAATCGAATCAAAAGTATTTGATTCATTTACAACCCTATACTCAACCCAACCCAACTCAATCCAACCCAAATTAACTTACCCAAATTAGTATTTTGGGTTTGAGTTTGGGTAAACCCAAATTATGCTTACCCCTATTCTTACCTAACATCATCTCTTCTAGCCTAGCGGCAAAAAGAGGTGGATACCAACCCTAAGTTCTTGGGTAAGAGCCCGTCGGGCAGCAAGTTCTGCGCCTGGTTAAATGATTAAGTGTGTTTGCGGGCTACATACTTAATCCGTTGTCTCATTTTTTTTTATTCTTACCTAACTTATTTAAACATTATAATATTTTTAATATATATATAATTTATTACATTAAATTTTAGCCCACCCTAACTTTAAATCATGGATCCGTTTCTGTATATAATGATGCTTAATTTCAAAGTATTCGGCGGGTTGAGAATTATGGTTAATTTGAATATATATGTGGAGTAAATAGATAATTGGGTCGGATTGTGAGTTGATCCGCTCATAAACTTTAAACGGTTAAAATAAAAAAAAATGTTATAGGTATGTTTCGAATTTAAAACCTAACAATACAAGTACAACTTTTAACCAAATAGACTAATAAGACTTTATATTTAAAATTTAACACCAAATTTGATAAATGCAAACATTTTAAACATGTAAGTTCAACTTTTTAATTAATTATATATATAATAACACTATAATATATATATATATATATTAATTAATTAAGAAGAACTAGTATGACATTGATCCCACCGCCATGACTTTTCGCTTCAACACAAAGCTCCAGATGGAATCGAACCCGATAATACTATAATATATATATATATATATATATTTAAAGTTTTATAAATGATAATAATAATAACTAATTTTTCTTTCCTAATTATTTCCTCTCTCAATATTTATATATATATTTTCGTTAATCATTATATTATTTTTCATCATTAATTTTATATAAATATATTTTATCTTTTTATCATATATTTTTTCTCTCATTATATAAATATATATATATAATATTTTCTTTATGAATATAAATAATTTTTTAATTAATATAAAAATTAACTAATTGGTAATAAATATTAAATACAAAATAATAAAATTATTTCAACAATCTCGAGTGATTTAGCGGTTAAAGTGTTCACATTTCATGTTTAAGAATAGGGTTTAAATCCCAAAAATGCAAATTTAAATTTTCAAGAATGTATTATTGATTATAATATATGATGTCGCAACTTTGAAACAAATGATACGAGCCATCTGAAAGTGTGAGGTCGGAATTAGTGGTTGATTTGACGAGCATTTGAAAGTGTGAAGTCACAAGATCGAGGTCGAGTAGTGTGTAATTTGTCGAGTGTGAAATCCGAATTAGTGTTTGGTTTAGTGAGCATTTGAAACTGTGAGGTCACGAGATGAAGGTCGAATGGTAGGTGTGGTTTGTCGGCTGAGGGATAAAGAGACATAGAAAAGTGTGAGTCACAAGATGATGGTCAATTGAGGGTCAGTGGTTGGTTTGACGTTGGATAAAAGATCTGTGATCAATTGGGATTGGTTGTTGATTTGTTGAAGTGAGAGTAAAAGAGAGGTCGACTAAGATTAGTGAGTGGTTTATCGAGGGATAAAGATACATGTGAAAAAAGTGTAAGTCACAAGATTATGGTCAGTAGATGGTTTACCGAGGAGATAAAGAGGTATATGAAAAAGTGTGAGTCACAAAATTATGGTCAGTGTGTGGTTTGCCGAAAGGATAAAGAAGTATATGAAAAAGTGTGAGTCATAAGATGAAAGTCAATTGTGGGTTAGTGGTTGAGTTTAATGAGAGATAAGTGGTGTGTCATCAATTGAGATCGACTAAGATAGATAGGTGATTTGTCGATGGAATAAAAAAGATATATAAAAAAGTGTGAGTCACAAGATGATGGTCAATCGAAAAGTTAAGTGGGTGCCGATTGGATAAAATATATGTTAACATTAAATTTAAATTAAACTTAAGTTTTACGAACTAAAATTAATTTAAAATTAATTAAATTTAAATAATATTAATTTTATTTAAAATATTTATAAATAAATAATATTATATATATATTTTTATCCTGCATTTGATGCTAATTTATTTAAAAATTATTAGTTATATATTATTATTAACTACTAATTTACAAACATTATTAACTTATAACATAATATGCAATGAATTCAGCTGATAATCGAAATTCCAAACAACTTATATTTCAACTTTTTTTCAACATAACTTGTAACTAAAAGTTAGTCATTTTGTTTTAATATTGTTAAAAAATATATAATATTTTAAAACATATTACAACATTATTTGCTCAACTTTTTCATTTCTATAATATTTAATTTTACAACTTATTTTATAATATACCTTGTAAATTTAGTTAAAACTTATTTCTTAACTACTTATATAAATTTTTAACAAAAATTAATTATAATTTTTGTTGGTAAAAATATTTCCTAAAAATGCTTAAAATTATTATTGCAACATTCTATTTAATAAAAAAAAGATTAAAATTAATATTATTATCACTAAATTTATCAATTTATTCTATAACATTATTTACATTAATATATAATATAATTTTTTATATATTATTATATAATTAGCCATATGTTGTGAAACCGGATAGTTTCCTATACAATATATATAAATATAACAATTTAAAATGTATCAAACCACTCATCTAACAAAATTAAAATCGATTTATATGAAATCATGAGGATATTTTCCATCTAACTATCAATTTTTATAATTTTTCTAAAGAATACTTTGTATGGATAATTATTTTTGAGATGTGATTAAGCTGTGATTTTGTCTAACAATTTCTCTTTTTTATAGAATTTTATTTAATTGTATAGTGCTCAATATTGTATTTTCTTTACTTGTACATGTATGTTTGTATACTTTTGTAAATCAAAAATCCTCACCAATATAGAAATTACTATTATTTCTAGGTTAAATAAGAAAGAAAAACTAAAAGTGTAAATTGTAAAAATAAATCTCTAAAGGCCAAAATTGTTGTGGTAGACTAAATCTTTTTCCTGATTTAAAAAAGTTAAATGATGACTCTCTAGTCGTGACGTTTATTTTTAATCAAAAAATTTAAGAGACCTATGTCAACCTACTATTAAATTCTAAATCTCAGATGAGATTCGACGAGAGGATTAGTTATGTGATTGACTATAAAATCTAGTTTTCATTATTTTACTTTTTCAAAATCACTTAAAGAATAATTCCCTACGTAAAACAAATAAATAATAGGAGTTTAAACGGTTTAAGATCTAGAGCTAAGTAGAGCGATTTTTATCGTGTACAACTTTTGGCGATTCTATTGGGGATATTTGATGCTTAACTTGAATCTTAATTTTGGCCAATTTTAGAAACATATTTTTTAATTTAATGTTCTTCCCCAAAAATATAAATTATTTTCCTAAATGCATGAGTTTTGGGCTCAAATGTGGAGATAATATAAGATATACATTGTCGGATGAAGCCTATACATCTATTGTTTAAGTGCTAAGATTGTCAATTAGGAATGACAATCTCCACCCACCTATGAGGTATTTTGTGTGATTGTTTGATGAGTATGAACATAGAAAAAAACTCGAGTGAACTCTTTCTTCCCTTTAATGTTTCCCTTGTAATTGAAAATGAGGGATCGTGATTAACGACAAGAGGTACACCCAATTGAGAGCACTCCTTACATCGATTGTCTCTGGACTATCTTTGTCAGTAGAACCCCACTATCTTAGGCCATGGAAGCCATAAAACAAAATTCCCTATGTCATTTCTACTAGCCATGTTGACTTGTCATGCCCGAGCAACAAAACCACGTTTGAAGATTTTTTTGTTCGTTATGTGACTATTATATATGTAAATGTGTGTATACATATATTTATAAATATGTTCTAATTAGTACATTCTTTATATTTAAAAACATAAAAATATAAAACTAAAAATAATAATATATATATAAACAAAAATAAAAATATATAAAAAGAAGAAAAGTCTAACTTAACTAGTCCTTGGTTTTGTGTCTTTACTACACAGACTATCATGTCGATGCTAGTCATAAGATTGATGAGCAGATGGTCGAGAAAGTTCGATGAAGGAAGACTATATTATAACATGTATGAATTGAACAATATCTTTTGACTTCGTATTACGCGTGCACACGTCGACCTCATGATCAAAATGCGTAAGAGGTGGAGTCCTATCACTAGGCTCAAGTGAGTTAGTGGGTCTGTTAGTAGCCCCGAACAAATAGTTCATTTGGCTAGTGGGTGGATTAAGTAATTGCCTCATATAGTCTAATAGTAAAGACATCTTCTCATTGATATTGTCTACTTAGATCCCTGAGATAACCACTAGAGGTAGTTTTCTCATCGACCCTTGGTCTAGGAGGAATAGTGGGCGATGCAGATTGCGATGTTGGGTCTGTATCTAGTGGTGAGATTTCGTGTACGACCCATAGTGAAAACGTGAAGTCTATGGAACCATCGATAAAAGTGACTTTAAAATAAGTAGTGGGACAAACGATATCACCTTTATGCACGTATGTATCCTAACTGTAATAGGCGTCCAATTTCATATTCATTTTAAAATGTTTTTTTTATTTTGATGTGAGATAAACATTAATAACTCAAAGGAAAAATAATATAAGAAACAATGACATAAATTTATTTTAGGTCCTTCATTGTTCGTTTGCTCTTTTGTTTTAAGCTCTGGTCTGCTTCTGTGTTGTTTTCTTCACAATGTTCATCAGATTGTTAGCCTTCTTGAGTGAGCTTGCTTACTTCACAAATAGTACTTAAATCTCCTAGTCTACATGGCTAACAATCTTATATATGTGTAATGAATACTCAAAGACAACAACTCGTTATGTTAGGTGTTTTAATTTTTACTTTTATTTTAAAACAAATTTTAGAATGTACTTTTGGATGTCTATGATAGGATCGGTGTAATCAATAGAGACTAAGGTCTGGCTATTGATAATAACTTATGACAAACGATTCGATTTTAACTCTGTTAGAAGTTAAAATATGTTTCTATTCTTCACAAATCCTTCAAACTCTTGAAACGGTTTCAAGGGCAGAAGTATTTGTCGGATTTGAAGCTTTGAACCAATGAAAGATGAAAGACAGAAAGTAAAGAACGCATGAAGTTATTTATGGATGTTCGGAGCAAACCCTCATACATCACCCCTTCTTCCACAACCGGAAGGATTTCACTAAACTCTTTGAATCAAATATAGTTTACTGAACTAGATAACACTTTGTTGAACAGAACAACCTTTGTTCAACTTACAATATTAAGAACAATATTCTCATAGCTAGACAATGTTTTTATTCTTTCTCTCTTGAGCTTGAATGATGTAAGAAATCTATAAGGCAAGAGTAAGATTGTAAATTGAGCAACAAGTAAGCAAGTTGACTAGTGATTCGGCCATCGTCCTTGAGCATCTATTTGTAATAGAATGACACCAACGGTCGAATCTTCTTCATGGACACGTGGAAAGCATCCATTGGAAGGCCGCCCAAAGGACATGAGAACATCAGACTCTGAGCAAATGGATCGTGGCCGTACCGAACTAGTAGTGCGACGAATATCCTCTCTGATATTATCTTGTAATGGACAAACCGTTGGAATGACATTTGCATACGTGGCATTCGTTCATTGGATGCAATTAGTTGGCTTATCAAACTGCACAAGAGTGAGTGGAGTAGAGTAGTAGACAACTAGTTGATCGTGGGTAGACGTATGCTAACTTCAAACGGCTGCTGAAGCGAGGCAATAAATGTGCTCCATTAGACTTCATAGTCTAAGGGAGTTAGACGTCAACGTTTAATTACGTGTTCCATTAGACCGACAAGTCTAATGGAGTTAGACTGCAATGTCTAACTACGCATCCCTTCAGAATTGTCTAAAGGAGTTAGACGCCAATGTCTAACTACGTTACCTATTAGACTAACACTACTAATGGAGTTAGACCTCAACGTCTAACTACGTATCTGTTAGACTGCAACATCTAACTACGTATCACTTCAGACTTGTTTGAAGGAGTTAGACGCCAACGTCTAACTACGTTACCCATTAGACTACCATGTCCAATGGAGTTAGACTTCAACGTCTAACTACGTATCTGTTAGACTACATTGTCTAACTACGTATCACTTTAGACTTGTCTGAAGGAGTTAAACGCCAACGTCTAACTACGTTACCCATTAGGCTATCACGTCTAATGGTGTTAGACCTCAACGTCTAACTACGTATCTGTTAGACTGCAACGTCTAACTACGTATCACTTTAGACTTGTCTGAAGGAGTTAGACTCCAACGTCTAACTACGTTACCCATTAGACTACCACGTTTAATGGAGTTAGACTTCAATGTCTAACTACGCAACACGTCTGATTAGCCTACTTAGGCCACGTCTGAGTTAGCCAATTCTGATGCACTTTCACATAAACAATTAGACATCTTAGCTTTATTCATATTTAAACATCATCAAAATTCAGTTGTTTAATATTTCGTAATTTCCATTTATTAACTTTTTACTTAGTTTTCCCAACAATTTCTTCTAAGTTAGTTAACTCTTTACTTATTTTTTCCCAACAATTTCCCCCTTTTTGATTATTTAAGCTAAATTATCAAAATTAGATGAGTTCATTTAATCCAGAAAATTTCCCTTTTTGATGATGTTAAAACCATGCAATCTTAATAAAGCAATGTAAACACCCATCAAATACGATAGAAATCAAAGTTGTTCACAAAAATATTCCAACATAAGTTTTTAAAATATGAAAAGCAAAGAAAGAGATTTATGGTCATATTTGGATCAGCTTCTTCTCCTAGCAGAGAGTTGCCCGTTAGGAGGTCGTGAAATCGAGTGATAGCACCTCGTCTGCCTCCACTTCCACCACCTCTGTCGCCTCCACGACCTGGACCTTTCTTTGCTGGTTTGCAGCGTTCTTCGATCTCTTTAGAAGCTTTGCGTTTTGATTTCGATCGGGTTCCTCTAAAAGCTCCACCTCTTGATATACCACCTCTAGAGATACCTTCCCCCCTTTTTAACATTATCAGCTTTAATAAGGGATTTTTCTTTAACAACAGTAGCCCCACTTCAACAGTCTAAACCGTCCTAGCGAAAGAATCAGCTTGCTCCATTCGCTCAGCTTCAGCTCTATTCATTGCGTTGGACATCTTCATAAATTGGTCTTGCAAGAGATTCATTGTTGACATAACATTTTGATGAAGCTCCAAGATGAGAGATTTGGATTCAGCAGACTACTCCGATTGTCTATTGGAGAAATTCTTCTCAAACTTCGAGTACATGGAGTTAACGAAGTTGACTTCATAAGTGTTTCTCTTCATTGTCTTCTCCAATTCCTTTTGAGTAGCAAGAATAGAAGATACCTATTCCTTGATGGAAGATGAGCCCTTCTCAAGATTGGCCAGTCTGGACTGCATATCCAGCATATTATGTTGAATTGAGCTCATTGCGTCCAACATGGAATTGTAGAATTTTGCTCCTCCCGGAGAAGCTTCTTTTGAAGAATGAGCAGCAGAGGACACAACCTAAGAGTAAGCTGGAGCAGTACAAATCGGGCTAACATACACATTAACTTGTAAAGAACGCTCCAGTTCTTTATCTTTGAATTGAGAAGAGGGATCTTTGGACGCATCCTTGGATTGCTCTTGATCATTGAGAATGTCGGCACATACCCGATGAATCTGTTCTGAAATACCTTCAGAATGAAGGGATAATTCAGCAACTTTATCGATAATATCTACTAATGTTATGATCGGGGTTGAAGGGGAAGAGGGAATTGGACTTTCTTCCAAGGATCAGGATGAGGAAGACTTCTCTTTGTCAGCTTGTTCCCCTCAGCAGAGGAAATCTTCTCGGAATCAACCTCCTTTAAGGGTTCCCCCTTAGTTTCTGAATCTGGAGACTGATCAGCAACCTTTGCTGATTCTTCTTCCACCATATGAAAAACTTCTTCTTCAATAATTTGAGGAGCCACCTCTGATGTCTCCTTTTGTTGAATGGGCGCTAAAAAAGCTTCAACAATAACCTCCTCTACTTCCAGATTTATTTCAGATTGACCCAAGACTGGGGTCTTTTCAACACTCTACTACGCCATTAACCGCTTCTCCTCAAACGATATGTTGGCCAACTCAATAAGATGGACAGCAGCCTGCTCATCTTCTTATGTAACCAATTGATCAACATCAAATATCTCCATTGGCTCGTCTTCACTAGATAAATCATGAAACATACTTAACCTGGAAGAGTCTGTTCCGTGGAGCTGTTGAAGGATTGTTGAACAATAGCCATTCAAAATGAGGTCCAGCCGCTTTAACGCATTCTGCTCTGCAGGAGCATCCCTGTTGAGCGAGTTTAAATTGGCCTTTCTATTCTCAATCATGGGAAACAGAATACTTCCCATGATGTTATCCATCACCAAATCTTTTCTTTTGAAGACTTTAGAGACCTCATCAGTTTTAGCCCATTTCAGGACTCTCTTCTCTGTCTTTATCAGATTCTTTCACTCTTTTACAATTTCCTTTCTCAATAACATCTCTTCAAACTGAGTAGTTAATCTGTAGTTCACCCATGTATCGAAGATATCAATCTTCTCAATGACCTTTATTTCCACTTCCTCCATCACAAGATTGACAATACAACTGGCTTTAGAAACTTTCTCCGGAAATTCTGTAGCAATCGCCTTTCCTTTTCCAGGAACCACAACTAATTTAGGATTTGGAAAGGGTTCACAGATGGTAATGTCGGGAGCTCCCCTTGTTGTTCTCATAATTTTAAAAGGGGACAAAGGCTTTGGAAAGACCCCTTTTGGGAGTTGAGACACAACACCCTTTCCCGTAGCTTTGGGTTTAACCACAATTGGCTCAACATTCAAGGAGTGGGAGCCTGTTCAGATGGTAGAACAGTAGCAGGAATTGGTGCAATGACCTGCTCTGTTTCAATGATAATTTTAGCATTACCAATAGCCTCAACAACTACTGATTCTTCAGGGAGGACAAACGACACGACCCTGCCAATAAATTCACTATTCGGACCAACTGGCTTAATAGTCGGCCCTTCAGCTTTTTCCATCACAGGAACATCAATAATAGGCACTAAGGCCAGAGGAGAAGAAAAAGTTACCTTAGTAGACTTCTTGGACGGCTTAGACGCCTTAGGTTCCTTAGATGCTTTAGACGCCTTAGATTCCTTAGACTGATCAACATTGGGACCAAAAGACTTAGCCGACTTCTTTAGTGGGTTGTGAGTTGGTGAAAGGGATTGGATGGGAATAGCAGCAAGAGGAAGAAAACATGGTCTTCCCTAGAGTCAACTACTCCAGAATCCTTCTTCAGAGAACTCTTTTGGCTATTAGTTCTAGTCGTAGATTCCATGACATATTTTGTTCTTTTCGCCCCGTAGACTAAATGGAAGTAGCCTGTCGCTTAGATCGAGTGATCGACTGGCCACTTGTTTGTTGGCTAGATGAGCCAGAAGCCATATCCTTCGAGAACTTCATCCTCACAATTGTGCTCTTCACAGAAAAATCGATGAATATGCGACTCGGGTTAATAGCCTCACCCTCATCCATAGACACACCCAAATATTTCATAAACTAACCGAGTTGGGATGAGAAGCCCACACTCTCCTTGTTCCTTGAGTAAACCAACTAGTATAGATTAGAAAATAATGTAGATGCCCAGTTGATTTGCATACTTCTAAAAATGGCCGTCATGTAGTCGAAACGGTCCTGGCTATATAGATCGAATGAAGATGTTCTACCTTGAAGAGCCTTCGCCACAATATCGTTCAACAGAATAAAATGTGGCTTTAGGGCTTTCTTCTTCCCGTTTAGACTAATTGATGTACCATCGTTGGATAATGCGGTCTGCATTTTCGAGATGGTTTATGCTGGAAGTGCTAGATTGAAGGTATGACCCTCCGATGGAAGTTCCAGAAACTCAACATAGACAACTTCATTGAAAGAGATAGAAGTTTCGTTTACAGTCGCCGTAATCGATTCTCCGACCGCATTTGTCGTCTTGAAGAACTCCCTAACTTCCTTCTCGTAGAAGATGAACTATCCTTCAAGGTATTTTCTGACACTATAATACTCCAGAGAACGGAACATATCAAAAATATCTTGTTGATCAATGGTGTAAACCGATGCGAAGTCCACCTGCAAGGTGTTGTGACCAAGAGTAATGGGTTTCTTATTAGCCATTTGAGAATAGATGAAGAAGATGAACACAATTTCTTAGAGAAGTTAGAGAAAAACTAGGGTTCTTAAGAAACTTGTGAGCGTAAAATCTTCAAACACATGCACGATGTCCTTAAATAGAATCCGAAAAGTCACATTTCTTAACCGTCACATTTGACAAAGAGGGCCCACCAGACGCCTTTTTCCAAAGGTAGTCATCATTAATTGAGTTTAAACCTATGATAATTTAATGTTTAAGGGTATATTAGTCATTTTCCTTAACATTGAAAGACATGAGTCTTCAAGTCATTAATAAATGTCTACTTTAATATTTGAGTGAAAAAATTAGATGACAACGCATAAAGACAGCTGTCCTCAATTAGTCCGAAGATGAAGCATCTATCTGCACACGTAGTTAGACGTGTCATTTGCTTCTTCATTCTGGCATCTAAGTTGAATAGACGTCTATTAGATGCAGGCATCTAATCACGCTTGTCTTATAGAAGTCTAAATGTCTGTTAGACATAGACATCTAATTACGCATGGACAACACGTATTAGACGTGTGTCTAGTTAGACGTTAGCGTCTAACTACGCTAATCTTATAAACGTCTAAACGTCTATTGAACTTCGACGTCTAACCGCGTAGGTTTTAAACCAAGACAATCCATTTTAGAAGCATAGACTGTGTAAACAAATGTATGTCTAAGTACTTGTTTTTCTTTTAGACGTCCTCGTCTAATAAACCGATTAAAGATTTCGTCTGCATTCATCTGTTTAAACAATTTAAACATTAAATTTCCCCCTCAATTTATGCATATTTACAAAATGAATAAATAAATGTTTTAAGGTGCTCAAGACCAAAAATATTTTTAAGGAAGAAACACTTAGTCTGTGGAAATGACAAATGTGCCACTTGTTGATCTTCTAGAGCATATTCTCAAAAAAGTGTGCTCCACTTTTCCTCCATGCATCTACCCTGTATCACTTACACAAAAAGGCATTTACATCTTTTGGTACCCACATTCACTTGGGTCCTCGATCAATCAGTCCCTTAGGGATCCATATTTGAGTTATCTTGATGGATTTCCTATTTTGTGTAGTGATAAATGCATATGATTTAGGCTAAGCAGACTTCTTCCTGCTAGCAGCTGATCCCTTAACTTTAGAGGATGATTTTTGTTTAAAACTCCTTGACTTCTTAACAGGTTTTGGTTTGCCAGACTTGCTGACTGCTTCTAACTTAGGTTTGAGCCAACCAACAGTTAGCGGAACATAAGTTATCTCATCCTTTAAAGTTTGATCCACACAACTTGGTTTAGTTTTAGTATCAGTTAAACTCCCTTTGACAAAGCTTATTGGCTTAAGCTTGTCAGATGCTGAGTTTAACTTCTTATAGGACTTGTGTGAGTCATCGTTATCAAATCCTAGACCGGATTTGCATCCAGCAGACCTCAACAGACTAATATGATATTTGGCAGCTTCTTCAGACATTGTCCAAGAACTGACAATATAGGTTAAACGTTGGTTTTCAGAAAATAGAGTATGAATCTTTTCCTTGAGCGTCTCATTCTTAGATGAAAAGCTCATTCATGTTTTCAAAAACTTTTGGCTCAAGGTTTGAGAAAAAATAGATTCATTATTTTCAGATTTTGAACTTGTTTCATTTTGAGATTCTTATAGCTTTTTGTACTCCGATATCATGTCATTTAATGCAGCCACTAATTCATCTTCTGAAAAATTTTCTGTTAGATAAAATAGATAGCTAATTAGTAAGTAATTAACTATCTAAAGAACTTAACCAAATTCATCATTTGTGTAGGAAATGCAGAATTCGGCTTCTAATCCTTTTTATCAGTATGACCGGTCGACCGATATTGAAAAGACGATGCAAACTGGGATCATCTAAAATAAACAATGTATTGGGCTATCTTTACAACATAACCAATAGAGGATCGGTTCGGCAATGAAAAACGGTTTTACCGCTTAACTTCATGATCGGTAAAATTATCATCTATACCTCGGAGATAAATCGACTTCTATTCTTCATCAGTATGACCGGTCGACCGATACTGAAAAGACGGCGCAACCGGTGGTCTGTCCGATAAAATACTTGGTACAATTCTAAGCCATTATACAAAGACAATCTATAAGATGATCGATAGCTTGACCGATCAGAGACCAAGCCAATCTTATGCTAAGACAGATCTACTTTGAGAGCGACCGACATGTTCCATTTCAGTGCAATACAGAAGAAAATTTTCAAACATACAGACTGTATTATTGCCATTTTTATACAAGTCTGATGATATCTTTTGGGAAACAGAAGACTATAAAAAATGTTCAGATACATATTTGGGTATAAGTCTAATAAAAGTCCACTTGGAGTAGATGTTTGTCACATTAACCCAGATGATCAAATTAGTAGAAGACAAACATGTCGGCTGATCTGCTCCTTGGGAAGTATTAAATACATTAATTATTCTGTTGTACCTCCTGATCAACCAATCAAATTCAAGAAACAATGAGCCATCATGCAAGTATCCGTTGAGGATGTGAAATATGACCGTTGTCATATTTCACTACTTAAGAGACTTGAAGAACAACAACAACAAGATAGTGTGACAACATATTTCAGATCCGAATCAAAAGCCTGAACTATCTTTGTTCACCTAATGTCTAAAGCATTAAGTGTATTACAAGTTCATCTATTCTTTGTGAGTAGTGAGTGTTGTAAGTCGAAAACGAGCAGTAAATAAGCCTCGGTTATTCGACGTATTGTAAACTTTGGTGAATATTCTAAGTGAATATCCTTCTCAACGGTCGAGAAGAAGGGGTGACATAGGAGAGTTTGATCCGAACATCCATAAACTCTTTTGTGTCTTGTGTTTCGTTCTTCCATTTTCACTTTCTTATTGCTGTCCAAAACCGTGTGTGTGTTGCTTCAAATCGAAACAAACAGTGCCGCACTTGAACTCGGTTCAAGAGTTTGTGACAGTTTGCGAAGAATAGAGACTAATATTATCTTCTAACCGAGTTAGTATCAACCAGTGTGTTGTGTAAGCGTTCGACCTAGAGAGACCCCCAATCTCCTTAGGCGATCCTGATCCTAGCAAGTGGTATCAGAGTAGCTAGTCTCTATACTCAAACAACCAGACGTAAGCATGTCTTACAACGACAAGCCTCCAATGTTCGAAAGCGAAGAATTTGTTGATTGGAAGATTCGCATGCACCTGCACCTGACCACCATGGACGATGAAATGACGTTCATTCTATCTAATGGTCCCAATAAATATTAGCAAGGAAAAGGAGCGAATGGACAGCTGATGACCGGAGGAGGAACAACCTTGATAATATCTATAGAAGTACCATCTATAAAACTGTTGAGTTATGGACCCTATACTTATAATAAACTCTACATTGTTAATTAGAGTTTATTGAGTTTTTTTTTTTTGGTTTTGGGATTGGGCCTGACCAAAGTTATTTAGGTTTATTATCTGAATGTTTACCCTATAAATATGTGATTATTAAGGGTTTACATTATTAAGACAGAATTCTAGAGAGATAAAGTGTGAGGCAAAAAACTTTGTATTCCTTCTTCTTCATAGTGAAATCTGGTGGTGGCTGAAATAGACGTAGCTCAATTTGAGTGAACCACTATAAATTTGTGTCTTCTTGTGTTCTTCTTTCTTTCATTTTTACAGATTGTTTCAAACAGGTTAGATTTGGGAGATATAAATCCTAACAACTAGTATCAAAGTAGCTATGCTAGATCTGAACATTGAAAATGATGGAAAGTGAGAATAGTATAGGACATGGGATTGGAAGATTTGATGGGATATATTATGCCTTAGGAGAATGCAGATTGAAGATTATCTCTATGGAAAGAAACTTCATGTTCCTTTGAGTGAGAAACCAGAGAAGATGGATGAAGCTGAATGGAAACTTCGTGATAGACAGGTTTTGGGAGTTGTTCGATTGATGCTAGCCAAGACGGTTGCTCACAATGTAGCGAAGGAGAAGACCACCATGGGTCTGATGAAAGCTCTTTCTAATATGTTAAGAAACCATATGCTAACAACAAGGTACACTTAATGAAAAGGCTATGTTACTTAAGAATGGTTGATGGTACTTCTGTCACTACTCATTTGAATGAATTCAATACAATTGTGAATCAATTACTATCTGTTGAGATTGATTTTGGGGATGAAGTTAGTGCCCTAATTTTATTAGCATCTCTACCAAATAGTTGGGAACCTATGAGGGAATCAATTAGTAATTTAGTAGGAAATTCTAAACTAAAATTTGTTGAAGTTAGAGATTGTATTCTTGCTGAAGAGGTTCGTAAAATTGATTCTGGTGAAACATTCAAAGATTCTGCTCTGAATGTGGAAAACAGTGGTAGAGATAATGATAGAAATTTCAACTGAGGTAAGAGCAGATCTATGTCAAGGAGCAGGAGGAGTCAGTCAAAGTCTAGGCGGACATTTGAGTGCTGGAATTGTGGTAAACAAGGTCATTTAAAGAGGAACTGCAAAGCACCGAAGAAAAAGCGGCGATGATAAAAATGATGCAGCCAACGTTGTTACAAAATCTGTCACTGATGCTTTACTTATGTCTATTGATAGCCCGATAGATTCATGGGTTTTGAACTCAGGAGCGTCTTTCCACACCACTACTCACAAAGAATTAATGGAGAATTATGTGGCCGAAAACTGTGGGAAAATATATCTTGCATATGGTGAGCCAATGGATATTGTTGGCATGGGGGACATCAAATTGAAGATGGCAAATGGTTATGTTTGGAAGATTAATAAGGTGAGACACATTCCAGGTTTAATGCGCAATCTAATTTCTGTTACAGAGCTTGATGAAGAAGGTCACAATTTCATTTGTGGAAATGGTGCATGGAAGGTGACTAAAGGAGCAATAGTTGTCGTTCTAGGTCACAAAACTAGAACGTTATACACGACTTCAACTTGTAGAGAAATAGTTTATGCTGTAGTTGATGACTCTAAGAACAGTTAGCTGTGGCATTGCAGGTTGGGCCATATGAGCGAAAAAGGATGAAAATTCTTTTGAAGAATGGATAGATTCCAGAACTGAAGTCTGTTGAACATCAGTTATCTGAAAACTGCATTCTTGGAAAACAGAAACGAGTGAGTTTCTTAAAGATTGGGAAGGAGATCAAGAAAGAAAGGTTAGAGTTGGTACGCACTAATGTGTGGGGACCTGCACCTATTTCTTCTATTGGCGGATCACAATACTATGTGACGTTTATAGATGATTCAACAAGAAATGTATGGGTATATTTTATGAAGCACAAGTCTGAAGTATTTGCTATTTTCAAGAAATGGAAGGCTTTGGTTAAAAATGAAACAAATTAGAAAATTAAGTGTTTGAGATCCGATAATGGAGGTGAATATATATCAATTCAAATTTCAAAGTATATTGTGTTGTGAATGGGATCAGTATGGTGAAGACTGTTCCCCGAATGCCACAAGAGAATGGAGTAGTTGAACGAATGAATCGAACATTGAACGAGCGTGCTACAAGCATGAGATTGCATGCAGGGCTGCCTAAAACCTTCTGGGCAGAAGCTATAAATACTGTTGCCTACTTGATAAACAGGGGACCCTCTGTTCCTCTTGAATTCAGAATTCCTAAAGAAGCCTGGAGCAATAAAAAGGTAAATCTTTCTTATTTGAAAGTGTTTGGTTGTTTATCATATGTTCATATTAATGAATGTGATAGGAGCAAGCTTGATCCAAAGTCTAATAATTTTTTTTATTGGTTATGGTGATATCGAGTTTGGTTATCGTTTCTGGGATAATCAAATTCGGAACATTATTTGTAGCAAAAATGTTATCTTCAATGAACAGGTTCTCTACAAAGATTATGTTGGGAAGATATCAGATGGTGATTCCAAGTTGGAAGAGACTGGTACAGTCGATTTGAAAGAATTTTTAGATGAATATATACCGACTGTCGAAGAAGAACAATGTGTTGTTGAAAATGAAATCGTTGAGAACGTGGCCCTAGAGGCAAATTAGCAAACACCGGTTATACAGTTAAGAAGATCATTAAGGAATCAAAAATCAGTCGAGAGGTGATCTCCATCTCTGAACTATATATTGTTGATAGATAGAGGTGAACCTGAATGCTATGAGGAAGCAATACAATCTGATGAATCAGTTAAGTGGGAATCTGCGATGAAAGATGAGATGAATTCTTTGATGTTGAATCAGATTTAGGAGCTCACTAAGCTACCAAAGGGAAAGAAAGCACTTCACAACAAATGGACCTCTAGGATTAAAGAAGAACATGATAAAATCCTGAGGTACAAGGCAAGATTGATTGTGAAAGGATTTCAATAGAAAGAAGGTATTGACTACAATAAGATCTTCTCTCCAGTAGTTAAATTGATGACAATCAGAACTATTTTGAGTTTGGTTGTGAAAGAAGACCTTCATCTTCAACAAATGGATGTCAAAATTGCTTTCCTTCATGGTGATTTAGATGAAGAGATTTAAATTCAACAACTAGAAGGATTTGAAATCAAAGGAAAATATGAGCTTGTGTGTAAGCTTCAGACAAGTCTATATGGTTTGAAACAGGCTTCAAGACAATGGTACAAGAAGTTTGATAGCTTCATGAAAAATAACAATTTTTCTGAGGTGTGAAGCTGATCATTGCTTCTATATCAAGAGGTTTCAATCTTCTCCTCGTATTGAAAATTCTCCCCCGACAAGTGTTGAATCATCTCCTCCAGAAGAGCAGGCGGCTAAGAAGAAGGAGTTTGAAGCTCAACAGTTCAAGCAACTAACTCCTACTAACTTTCTTCTTGGTATGTCTATCAACCCTAAAGAAATTTTGGGCTTTATCCATAAACTTAGTAATGAGATTCTTGAAGAGGAGGTTGGCTCTCGGGCGATAATTAATGTTCCTCAATCTCAAGCTTCACATCACGTTGAAAAACCAGACCGATCCATCCAAGTTAGTATTCATTCTGAACATATGTGTTCTATCCCTGTTGGTTCCCACTTCTATGTCCTTTCTTACTCCGAAGAAGAGTCTCCAAGAACAGTGGACATCCGCCAAATCGTCATGGAGGCTCTGGCTCTGTGGCAGGAGGCCTTTTAATCCTTTAACTCAAGGTTGGAACACTTAGAGAGCTTGTCTTCATCATAATCGGTTGTGCATGATGAACTAGTTGTGGCTCATAGGTTAACCGACGGAAACGTTGTGGGCAACACGCAAGAGCTATTAAGGATGAGACAATAACTAACCAAGATGGAATCCCTTTTCGGCACGAATCTCACACTTCATGGCGAGACTAAATCTTCAGTTGATCTTCTTTCTTCTCAAATGATGGAAATCGCTCAATCTCTAAAAGCTGCTGAATAGGAGAGAATGGAAGAGGCTGATGAAGCTACTAAAAGATTTCAAGATGAGGAGAATGCAGCTGCTGAGGCAGCTAAACAATCTGTTGAAGATGATGATCCCGACAATATTACTTTGAATGAAATAGAGAACCAAGGGGATTCTTACCCTTATAGCTCTCGTTCTAGACGCAAGTTGACTTGAAGCGGTCATAACATCCCTCCACCTGATTCTACTCCACAAAGAGGAAGACAGATTCAACGAGGAAGAGGACGTGGACGTGAATCTAGTGGTCGTGTTAAAGGAAACTTTATGACTAAATTGATGGAGAACATTGAAGAAAGAACTAAAAGGGGATCCTAAACTTCTTTAATTTCCGTCTTTTTACTTATGAACTCCTTGAACTAATTTTGTTGATTTTATGTTCTTGACTAATTTAATTACTTGGCTTATGTTTGACAAATATGGAACAATAGTTGAAACATGACTAAGTAATAAATAGTTCTGGTTTTGATAGTTTATCCTAAACAATTAAAAATAGAGAAATTGATAGACTAAGGTTTTTAAATTAAGTTAGGATACTTAACATAGTCGATTTTATAAATTATAAACGATTCTACCGGGTTTTGATAATTTAGTTTAAATAATCAAAAAGGAAGAAATTGTTAGATTAAATTAATCTAGGACATTTAATATAATGATTCTACCGGGTTTTAATAATTTAGCTTAAATAATCAAAAAGGGAGAAATTATTAGGTTAAAGTCTTTTATTAATTTTAAGTATATCAATAAGACTAAGTTGTGTTAAATTGATTATGTGTAGGTTCAAAGTGAAAAAACCGAAATAGGAATCAAGTCTGGTAGTTGATTAAATTCGGAATTTGATCAACTTCGGTTTTTGAAGAAGCGCTTCCAGTATTTTGATCGGTTTGGCTTTTGAAAAAGCGCGTCCGATATTTTCATTAACTTCGGTTTTGGTGAAGCGCTTCCGGTATTTTAACTTCGGTTTTATATGAAGCGCTTCTGGCATTTTAACTTCGGTTTTATATGAAGCGCTTCCGGCATTTTAACTTCGGTTTTATATGAAGCGCTTCTGGTATTTAACCTCTTTAGTTTTATGAAGCGCTTCCGGTTTTTCCAAAACTTCGGTCTTATGAAGCACTTCCGGTATTTGATCAAATTCGGTATTTGATCAAGGTTCGGCCTTTGTGAAGTACTTCCGGTTATTTATCAAATTCGGTATTTGATCAAGCATCCAAAATTCCTCTTCAGCGCATCAGCCTAATCCATTATTGGCATTCTGACACAACAACAAAGCTAAACCTATAGAAGACTGCCACGTGCCAAAATAATTTAGAATTCATGTGATGTACGTTCCTAGTACACCACAATCTCTTAAAGAATACTCGGCGCACTACCATCATTCAGTACATTCATGATCAAACACATATTTTTTGATGTACTACCTTAACACACATCCAATCAAAATAAGACATGTGCCCATTGAAGAAAATATGTTCGTTGTTAATTGTCTACTAAAGAAGTAGTTGGAGGATAATTTGAAACACCAGTTTTTAGTAATATCTCTCAGATCTCTCAGACACACCTATCATTCTCTACTACTTCCACGAGTCTTAAGGCCTTTTGTGTGAACTCTCTATCAAGTTCTCAAGTTCTAAAAGTCTACAAGTTTGATAGATATTTAAGTTGTATTACATTCACTGATATTTTTATGTGAAATTCAGTATTATAAGTTAAATAGAGGTTGTTCTGTTTAATAGAGTGTGTTGTGGTAGGAGTTCGGAAACAGACATTGTCTATGTCCTGGTTGTCCGACCGGGTTTGTGTAACTGTCTTATTCAAACCAAATCTTCTAGTGAATATCGTTCTCGAGGTCGAGAAGAAGGGGTGACGGAGGAGAGTTTACTCCGAACATCCATAGACAAACTTTGTGTCTTGTGTTATTTAATTTCCGAATCTTCCAACCTTTTATTTGCCGCTTCAAGTCTAAACAAACAGTTCCCCACTTGACTTCGTTCAAGAGTTTGTAAAGACTTGTGAAGAATATAAACAAATATTATCTTCTAATAGAGATAATATCGAAGCGTAAGTTGACGCAATTAACAATACTTGGTCAACCCCTACTATTATTGACTCCTTTCCTAACATCAAACGTGTAATTTAATATTCTTGACATCCGACCACGGGCTCGATTAGGGTTTGTTCTAGGACCGAGAAAATTGAACCCTCCCCTCCACCCAATTGAGGAACTTTAGCCCCGGACTAGCCTAGGACCAAGTGCTCTTCACACCCTGACCGAGGAATCACACACCCCGATCGAGGATTCCTAACCTAGGACCGAGAGCCTCTAGCATCCGACTGAGGAATCCTACATCCCGACTGAGGATTCCTGACCCATGACAAGGAGCCTCCCGCATCTGATCGAGAGCCTCCCACACCCAAGATTGAGAGCCTCCCGCATCCAACTAAGAGCCTCCAACACCCGACCGAGAGCCTCATGCACCTTGACTAAGGGACCTCAACCCAAGACCAAGGGTTTTAGCCTAGGATCGAGGAAAATCGCACCCAAGACCGAGAGGGTCAGTCTTAGGGTCTGTTTGGTTTAAATTTTATAGTTTCAAAATTATTTTCATAATTTCAAAATTATTTTTATAATTTTGAAACCCAAATTATTTTCTAATAAACTAAAAAAATAGAAAACGATTTGAAAATATTTAAAAATATTTTCATAAACAAAAGTATTTTGATAATGGCGTATTTGTGATTTATTTTTATATCATAATGTCTTCAACTGATATTTTTTAGGTACTTTCTTCATCAATCTTCAGCATCAGTCTCAAGTAACAATATTTAAATATTATTCTACAATTTTAAATGAAAAATGTGCATGTTTAGATCATTAAAAATAATTGATTAAATAAACATAATAAAACCAATTTTTTAAAGTTAAAACTTTATAAAGTAAAAATCATTTTTTAACGGGGACAGAGAATACAGCAAGCAAGAAAACTCTTTTTGAAATATCACCAAACATCGAATGTAAAAAAACAATTAATTTTAAATATAAAATCACTTGACGACTCTTCGTTACATAAATAATCTTTTAAATTAATTATTTTTAATTAATTCAAAATACAAATTTCTTTAAATAAAATTATAAGTCTATTATTTTAAATATAAAAATTATTCAAATATGATCAAAAAAATTATTATTATAATTAATTTTAAAATGTCGAGAAATATTTCTATATATATTTTTAAAATAATATTTTATTAAAAAGATGTCGACATGCAAAACGATATTAAAATTTTTCGAACTTCAAACTTTTTTGGACAACGATTTTCTCGAGTTACAATCATATTATTTTTTTTATTATTTTATATTCTCTTAATATACAATTAAATTATTATTTTAGTTTAATTAAAACATTAGTATTATGATTCCATGCATTTGTATTATAAAATTTTGAATACTAATTTTTAATTTAATTACAGTATTAACTCATGACATTTATCTATTTTAATATTTATAAGTACTGTTAATCCATATTCTTTCTTCCCATCAGAAAGGGGAAATTTGATGAAATGGCCCCCATAACAGGGGAAATTCCAAAAAGGGCCCCCGCCTACTAAAGTTGGCAAAAAGGGCCTTTTTGCCCTGCGAAATGTCGGAAATACCCCTTCGGCGCCATTTCTTACGCTCAAAGACGCGAATTACCAATCACGCGATTTAATCTAAATCGCGTGAGTTCATCACCGCGATTTAGATGAAACGCGTGATTGTTAATTCGCGTTTTTAAATGTACGTGAATTACCAGCCACGCGTTTCTTCTAAATCGCGGTGATGAACTCACGCGATTCAGATTAAATCGCGTGATTGGTAATTCACGTCTTTAGTCGTATATATAATTTTTCGGCCCTAATTTTAAACAAAACCACCCCGATTCTCCCTCCCACTCCGACTTCCAAAACCACGTCTTCTCAACTGCCGACTTCCTTCAACATCGATCAAGATCATCGTTCACTCAACATCGTTCCTCGTTCAACGTCATCGACTTTCCACTCTATTCGACATCATCGTCTTTTTCCGCCGTCTATTCGACATATTCCGGTAAGTTTAGGGCTTTCAGTGTTAGGGTTTAGGGTTTAGAAGTGTATTATGCCGTCTATATTGATTTATATTGATGTATTTTGGGTTTAGGGTTTGGTTCTCGTTTCGTTGATGTGTGTAAATGCTTTTAGTGTGTATATGACGAGTATTGTATGAATGTTCTTATTCTGCATGCATGCATTTCACGCTTATTCATTCATTTCTCGTTTAAGAAATGACATTTCCGTGTTTGTGAAGAAATGGTATTTCTGTGTTTTCTTTGACTGTGTAGGCTTAGGGTTTATCTGTTTTGTTGATTTACTGCTTCATTTTCGTCTGTTCTTATTCTGCTTTACTGCTTTACGTTTAATAGAATGCCAATGAGACAGGATGAGTTGTTGATCTAAGAAATGACACATCATATGCTTAATGTCTTTAGAACTGTCCATTACTGCACCTTAATGTATTACTGCACCTTTACTGCACCTTAATCTATTAAGAAATTTGCAAGCATTTCTCAATGGTTAATTCGATTTGCTTATTCCCATCTTCTTCCTTGTTTTGTAGATGGAGTCCACTACAATACCCGAGTTTGCTGGGAGGGTATCCTGGAAAACCAATATGGGAAATATTGCTGCCAAGTTTGCCAAGATGAATCTAACTGAAAGGGTAGAGGAAACCCAATTCAGATTCTTATTCAAAGGGCACCCGTTACTGCGTTTCTCAGGAATGATTATACACCACATGCTCCTCAGGAAGTCCAGCTCAAATTCTATGGAGATGAAGTTCCTTGTGAATGGAGAAGAGCTGTGCTTCGGGATGAGGGAGTTTGCATTGGTTACAGGTCTCAATTTTGGGAGATTCCCTACTGAGCAAACAATTTTCAACCAGGTTGAAGAATCTCCAACTTTGGTTCTTAAATATTTTAAACGTATTCCACTTATTAGAATAGGAGACCTTCATTCAAAATTCTTGTCCTGCTCTGATAGGGAAGATGCATGGAAATTGGGGCTGGTATACCTTGTTTCCCATTATCTCTTTGCCCTTGACCCGAGGAGGATAATAAATATGAAACTCTTCAGCATGGTCGATGACATCGACACCTTCCTCAATTTTCCATGGGGAAAGGTGGCCTTTAGAGCAACCATGAAGGGTTTGACCAGAGACCTTGATCGCTACAGGAAGATGTATCTGCAGAAGAAGGATGCCGCCTCGGGGAAGAAGAACAAAGACAAAGACAAAGACAAAGATGTTGATGTTTCTTATACCGTATATGGGTTCGCACTAGCCTTACAATTGTGGACTTATGAGGTGATCCAAACGTTTGTCCCCAATCTTGCAATTAAAACGACGCTTCAAACTGAAGAGCCTGTCTGCCCAAGAATAATACAGTACAAATCAAAGAGGAAGAGCACTGCCTCTGATCTTCACACTGCCCTGCAAGGCACTATTGTTAAGAAAATGGAATTGTCTGAAGAAGAGAAGATCTTATATGCTGGGGATGACTTTGAAGATATGGGAGGTAATGTTTATGATGTCTTTTTTGATCTTGACTGCAGAAAGAGGAAATTTGGAGATATTGACGATGGAGTTCCTCATAAAAAAACTGTCATGAGGAAGAAAAGACAAATTACTCCAGCCAAAGCCAAACCTTCCACAAGAAGAAGAACCCGCAACCCTACCCCCAGCACCAGCACCAGCAACTCTTATTCTGTCGAGAGCGCCACGAGTAGAAAAGACGAAGAAGAAGAAGAAGAAGACGAAGACGAAGAATCCTCTCCCCCAACTCCAACAGCAACAACTCCCCACGATAGATGTAGATTGGATCAACTTTCGAAGGAGCTAAATGAATTCAAAACTGTAATGAGAAACGAAATGACTCTCTTCAAAACTGAAATGAGAAATGAAATAAGTCTCATCAAAACCGAAATGAGAGATGACATAATTCTCATTAAACGGATGTTAAAGCAACTACAGCAAGGGGAGAAAAAGAAGGAGAATGAAGAAGAAAAGGACGAGGGGGATTTTGAGGTGAACACTAAGGACAATGATGTGGTGATTTTGGAGAAAGACAATGCTGTGCTTGTGGAGGAGAATGAAGTTGAGGTATGTATTTCTTGTATTTCCTTGAATTTGGATAATTGGTGCATTTCTTGCATTTCGACTAATTGAAGGCTTTTCTGTTTATTGTAGGATGGACAAGAGGAAGACAATGATGTGCTGATTTTGGAGAAAGACAATGTTGGGCTTGTGGAGGATAATGAAGTTGAGGTATGTATTTCTTGCATTTCCTTGCATTTGTATAATTGGTGCATTTCTTGCATTTCGACTTATTGAAGGCTTTTCTGTTTATTGTAGGATGGACAGGAGGAAGACAATGTTGGGCTTGTGGAGAAAAATAATGTTGAGGAGGACAATGAAAATGAAGAGAAGACAGTTGAAGATGGTGTTAAAAATACTGAGGTATGCATTTCTTGCATTTGGTGCAATTCGCGCACTTTTCCTAATTCTTGCATTTGGACTAATTGAAGGGCTTTTCTGTTTATTGTAGGATGGACAGGAAAAAGACATTATTGGGCTCCTGGAGAAAACCCCTGTTGGGGAGGACAATGAAAATGAAGAGCAGACAGTTGAAGATGGGCAAAAAAATTTCGAGGTATGCATTTCTTGCATTTGGTGCAATTCGCGCACTTTTCCTATTTCTTGCATTTGGACTAATTGAAGGGTTTTTCTGGTTTTTGTAGGATGGGCCGTTGTTGGAGATGGAGAATGTTGTGAATTTGGAGGAGAAGACAGTTGAAGATGGGCAAAAAAATTTCGAGGTATGCATTTCTTGCATTTGGTGCAATTCGCGCACTTTTCCTATTTCTTGCATTTGGGCTAATTGAAGGGTTTTTCTGGTTTTTGTAGGATGGGCCGTTGTTGGAGATGGAGAATGTTGGGAATTTGGAGGAGAAGACAGTTGAAGATGGGCAAAAAAATTTCGAGGTATGCATTTCTTGCATTTGGTGCAATTCGCGCACTTTTCCTATTTCTTGCATTTGGACTAATTGAAGTGCTTTTCTGGTTTTTGTAGGATGGGCTTTTGATGGAGATGGAGAAGACAGTTGAAGATGGGGAAAAAAATTTCGAGGTATGCATTTCTTGCATTTGGTGCAATTCGCGCACTTTGCCTATTTCTTGCTTTTGGACTAATTGAAGGGCTTTTCTGGTTTTTGTAGGAAATGGAGAATGTTGGGAATTTGGAAATGGAGAAGACAGTTGAAGATGGGGAACACAATACTGAGGTATGCATTTCATGCATTTGGTGCAATTCGCGCACTTTGCCCATTTCTTGCTTTTGGACTAATTGAAGTGCTTTTATGGTTTTTGTAGGATGGGCTTTTGTTGGAAATGGAGAAGACAATTCAAGATGGGGAACACAATACTGAGGTATGCATTTCTTGCATTTGGTGCAATTCGCGCACTTTGCCTATTTCTTGCATTTGGACTAATTGAAGTGCTTTTCTGGTTTTTGTAGGAAATGGAGAATGTTGGGAATTTGGAGGAGAAGGTGGAGGAGCAGGTGGAGAAGCAGGTGGAAGATAATGAAGATGATGTTGAAGAGAAGGTTGAAGAGAAGGTGGAAGAGGAGGTGGAAGAGGAGGTGGAAGAGAAGGTTGAAGAGAAGGTGGAAGAGAAGGTGGAAGAGAAGGTGGAAGAGAAGGTTGAAGAGAAGGTGGAAGAGAAGGTGGAAGAGAAGGTGGAAGAGAAGGTGGAGGATAATGAAGATGAGGTAATTCTTGAATCTGGACTAATTGAAGGGCTTTTGTTGCCTAATTCAATGATTTCTTTGTAGGTGGACGATGATTTCGTTGTGCAGAGGGGTAGGAAGGGGGTGCAGAGGGGTAGGAGGAGGGTGCAGAGGGTGGAGGATAATGAAGATGAGGTATGCAATTCTTGCATTTGGACTAATTGAAGGGCTTTTGTTGCCTAATTCAATGATTTCTTTGTAGGTGGACGATGATTTCGTTGTGCAGAGGGGTAGGAAGGGGGTGCAGAGGGGTAAGAGGGGGGTGCAGAGGGGTAGGAAGGGGGTGCAGAGGGGTAGGAGGGTGGTGCAGAAGAAGGTGGACGATCATTTCGTTGTGCAGAAGAAGGAAGAGAAGAAGGAGGACAAGCGAATAGATGAGGATGTGGTGGTACTGGAAGATGCATCCCACATCCTATTTAAGAGAAAGAGGACGGCGTCGAAAGCTTTACTTAGTCCCTACATCGTCCCTCGTCCAAGAAAGAAGACGATTGTTCTCGATCCTATGTCGACTTGTAATGAGCAACTGAGGAAAGAGTTCAGGAAAGAATTTGCGAAAGGGGCTAAATTTAAAGAGGTTCAACTCCCTGATGGTGCTGGAGACCTTAAGTTCTTCACTACAATTCTGAGGTTAAATAAGTGGCTAACTGATATGGAGATGAATGCAGCAATTTGTCTGCTAAGAGCAAGAGCATTCGCCTACCCTAAGTCGTACCCGGCGGATTTCACCATCTTAGATTGCCAGTTTGGTCCTTTGATTACTTCATACTATGACGATTTTGTTGCTGACTCGGTTGATCCAGAAAAACCAGAAGGCCATACTTTCGATCAAGTCATTTACCACTACTACTGGGGTAGAGAAGATAAACATATGCCCGGTTGGAGCAGTGTTGATGTTATTTACTTCCCCCTCAACCTCAACAACCTACACTGGGTACTGTGTGTTATTCGATTGCAAGAATGGAGAATTGATGTTTATGATTGCGATCAGACAATTTTCAATGATGAAGAATTCGGAAAATACATGAAAGCCATTTGTGAGATGTTGCCGCCCTTCCTTCATAAAGCAATGTCTGAAGTTGAAATGGCCAGGTATCCTAACATGATAAATGAAACTTTTAGATTTCAAAGAATCCCACACCCTGAAGTACCAAAAGCAGAATGGAGTGGGGACTGTGGCGTTTTTGTATTAATGTATTTAGAGTACCTGACTGCTAAACTTGGTCTAGAAAATTGCATATCAAAGAATATGCAAGTATATAGAGAAAAGTGGGCAGTCAGGTTGTACCACCAGATTTTAGAGCCATGAAGTTGTAAACACTGAATTATTGTTGTATATTGTTTTGTAAACACTGAATTATTGTTGTAACATGTTTTGTAAACACTGAATTATTGTTGTATATTGTTTTGTAAACACTGAATTATTTCACGTGTATTGTAATATAATTCACGTGGTAATAGGTATCATAAAATTCACGTGTTTATATAATTCACGTGGTTGTAATAGGTATCATAAAATTCACGTGTATTGTAATATAATTCACGTGAATTATATAACCACGTGTATTACGTGTATTATGTTCTGGAATATCCCAATATAATTCACGTGTATTGTAATATAATTCACGTGAATTATATAACCACGTGTATTACGTGTATTATGTTCTGGAATATCCCAATATAATTCACGTGGTTGTAATATAATTCACGTGAATTATATAACCACGTGTATTACGTGTATTATGTTCTGGAATATCCCAATATAATTCACGTGGTTGTAATATAATTCACGTGTATTGTAATACGCGTGATTCATAACTCACGTGTATTACAATATGACTCACGCGTATTGTAATATTACAATACACGTGAATTATATTACAATACACGTGAATTAGCATTGTGCAATATATATGCGTGAGTCACTCACTGTATGGCCAACCTGTATGGAAATATCTGTATACAACTTTCAATCACCATACAATATTCTAAAACCAACAACAATCAATCAGCATATAATATTCGAAAACCAACAACAATAATCAGTATACAATATTCAAAATTGCACAGACAATATTCATGTTTGTGGCTGAGATGATGGCGGCTGAGATGATGATGCTCTTGCAGCTCTTGCAGTAGAGGGTGCAGGCATTACTGATTTGCATGTTGCCCTGTTGTGACCCTGACCACCACATGAGCTACATCTTCTCGGCACCTTACGAATTTCACCTTGGGATGACCTACGCTTTGTTTGAGGACGCCCTTTCTTAACCTTAACAGGTGGTTTAAGGCACACTCGTTGCTTGATATGTTCTGGAATATCCCAATACTCTTCATGACAAACTGGATATATTGTTTCCGCGTAAGCATTGACCCACATTTCACTTGAGTAATACCTGAAACATAACAATTGAACATGTGAGAAATAAAGTTAGTTAGATAAATTCAATAGCAAATAATCTAAAGTAAACCTTGAGCAGAACTCATAGGCATCCAATCTATGGGTACGGGAAGCAGCCAGGGCATGAGTGCAAGGAAGACCAGATACATCAAATACCCTACAACTACAACTCATTCCTCTCAAGTCAACTTTATAATCAGATTCACCGTCATGGACATAAAACTCGAAACGGTTAAGTGGATGAACGTTATATAATCTGGCCTTCTTAGCTTGATCACGTAAGAACTTTTCATAATAAAAAGATAAACGTTCATTGTGATTGGAAGCTTTTTCTCTTCGACTGTTAAACCAATCTTGTAATGTGAATCTTAAATAATCAGCTAAGATTGATATGGGATACTTTCTAGCTTCCCTACTTTGACTATTGAAGCTCTCAGCGTAATTACTTGTCATTTGATTGTATCGTTTACCCGGAAAAAATGCACGACTCCATCTCTCAAACCCAATATCTGCCAAATACATAGCAATACGAGGGTCCTTAGCATTGATCTTGTTAAAATGCTGATTAAACTTCAAGATTGTGTATGCTTGAGAAGCCAAACCAAACTCGGCGTGGCAGTGATCGGTTTTGAATTTGGCCATAATATTCATCTTGATATGATATGTGCACGCACCGTGGTCAGCTTCTGGAAAAAGAGCACACAAGGCATTGGCGATGCTTGGGTGTCTATCAGATACAAACACGAGATCATCAACCAATCCAATTGCATCTCTAAGTTTTTGCATGAAATAAGTCCAGGAGTTGTTATTTTCAGAATCAACAACGCCGAATGCAACAGGATAGAGTTGTTCATTCGCATCTAATGCTATCGCCACCAATAGCTGACCTCCAACCTTGTGCTTAAGAAAACTGGCATCGACGCACAATACTGGACGACAACAGTTTTTGAAACCCCTAATTGAGCAGCCTAAGGACATGAACATATACCTGAAATGACCGTGCTCATCCGTCTGGATGTCTGTTATGGTACCCGGATTGTTCTTCTCCAACATGTACAGGTATGATGGCAATTTACCGAAAGAATCTTCTACAGTTCCTCGCACCGCCATTAGGGCCTTTTCTCTAGACCGCCAAGCCTTATTATAAGACAACTTTATTCCATAAGTAGTCTGTATGTCTTCCGTTATTTTCTTGGGCATGTGGTCATGGTGATGGTCCATGTACTTGCTCTTCATGCATTCCCCAAACACCCATGCTGGTGCTGGCCTTTGATTCTCTTGCCTCGTCACAATTGAACAGGTATGATCTTTTACGAATTTACGAATCTCAAACATTTCCGAGGAATTTACTCTGACAGCACGCAGTCTCCACTTGCAATTCTTATCCAAACATTTCACAACCCAAAGTTCTTTTTTTGACTTCAACACTTTGAATTCAAAATGATTAGTCATGGCATATTTATATAACCTCAGCTGAAGTTCTTTTTTATTCTCAAACAAAGAACTGACTTCCAATCCGATTCCGGTACTTACTGCCTCATGTAAAGGATTTTCACTACTTGGTATGTTACTAGCAACCCATTCACTGCAGCTTGGTTGAGTACGAACAACAACATTGTTTTGTTGTGTACTAGGAACCCAAGAACCGCTTGGATTTGGATTGGTACTAGGAACCCAATCAGAACTACTAGGTTGGGTAATAGGAACCCAATCATCATCAGCATCATCCCCCACATTCAGACGCAAATGTTCATCTTCAATGTCATTTTCAAAGAAAACCTCACGCTGCATCGGGAAGACGTCGGGGTCATCAATTTCTGGAACAGCTACACTTTCTTGAGTTGGTAGTGACTTCTCTACTAAGGATACACACAATGGAGTGCGGTTGTGGACTGAAACTGCTTCATGTAAAAAGAACTCCACATCCACATCTTTTTTTATATCAGTTATATAAGAAAATTTGGCAATCATGCCAGGAGCATTATACTTGGCTTGAAGCAATAAATCATATCTAGATTTGTCAACATCGGTAGCAGAATAAATTTGATCAACTAATTGGGCATAAGTAGAATTTTGGGGAACAATCATACCGCTGTTTGACTTTGCAGAAAAATGAGTAAGATCGTCCGTAGTTTTCCACTCTCCATCAAAGTAAAGAAGTACAGGTACTTGAGCTGCAATTGAAAACAGTTCAACAACATCACAAGAATTGAAAACAGTTCAACAACATCACAAGAATTGAAAAAAGTTCAACAACAGTACCATAACCGAGGAGAGTTTGCTCGTAGAGTTTCAGGAAATCCAATGCCGCAACTTTTTACCATAAGTTTGCTTCAATGAATCTAATGGGATAAGAGCTCCCTATCCAATAGGTCCATTGAAGCAAACTTGTGGTTAATTCTTGGAACATTGTATCTCCACGAAACATACCAGTAAACTCTACCTCAATACTAGAATAACAAGATAGTATTGAGTGAAATCAGCTACACTATGCCAGCATGCAAACCCTAAACCTTAATACTAGAATAACAAGATAGTATTGAGTGAAATCAGCTACACTATGCCAGCATGCAAACCCTAAACCTTAATACTAGAATAACAAGATAGTATTGAGTGAAATCAGCTACACTATGCCAGCATGCAAACCCTAAACCTTAATACTAGAATAACAAGATAGTATTGAGTGAAATCAGCTACAATATGCCAGCATGCAAACCCTAAACCTTAATACTAGAATAACAAGATAACTCAAGAACTGTGGAACTTAAACAAAAAGGTCCTGTAACTATAAGAACTGTGGAACTTAAACAGCATACTGATCAACAAATTCCAAGACAATAACTCAATAAGACTTTCTAAGAACTAAAACAAAGCTGCTGCTGCTCGATAAGACAATAACTCAATATTAAATAAACATACCCATTTTGAGAATGAAGAGTAGTGGGTAAGCTGCTGCTGCTCGTGGTCGAGTTCTTCAGGGTAACGTGGTGTCGTCGTAGTCGTCCGCTGCTGCTGCTCGTGGTCGAGTTCTTCAGGGGAGGGTCGAGTCGGAGTGGCGAAAGCGAGAGAAGAGAGAAGGGGAAATTAAGGATTCGTGGTTTTGTTATAAATTAGGGCACGAAAATAATATATACGATGAAAGACGTGAATTGTTATTCACGTGTTTCATCTAAAACACGTGAATAAACTCACGCGTTTTAACGTGAAATGCATTCACGCGTTTCATCTAAATCGCGTGAGTTTATTCACGCGTTTTAGATGAAATGCATTCACGCGTTTCATCTAAATCGCGTGAGTTTATTCACGCGTTTTAGATGAAACACGTGAATATCAACATTGTTCCTTGTTGTTTGAGTTATGTGGCGAATATGCGTGAATAACAACCTTTCAACCTTGTTCCTTGTTGTTTGAGTTATGTGGCGAATAACAACATTGTTCCTTGTTGTTTGATTATACACAATACGCGTGAGTTATGAGGATAAGTTATGCTATTGTTAACATAAGTAATAAACCATAAATAGAAGAATATTCAGTAATATAAACCACAATAAATCATAAATATCCAAATTAAGTATTGTTATAAACCATAAATATCATAAATAAATCATAAATAGAAGAACGTTAAGTCTAAACAACTCCAAATTAAGTAAGCAAATGCTGCAAATCACAAGCAGCAACAGATTGAAGCAACTTTGTATGAGGAACAACATGTTCATCCAATATGCGTGACATAGCAGCCGCTGTCTCAAAAAGCCAATTGTCGGGGAGAACATCAAAATCCTTTTCAATTGGTCGATACCTGCTGTCTATCTCGAAATATACTATTATAGTTTTCGCATCCCTTGGCTCAACAAATGGATAATCTGGATTATCCGATTCTTTAATACTACCACCTCCAGCAACTATTAACTCAATGAGATCCTGTTTGTAAAGTGTGTTGAAATTACCTATAAATATAAAAATGTAACCGTCGAACAGTTTCGACCGCTGAAAAACCAACAAAGAAGATAATTTCAGTTATCATGCAAAATAAGAAAAAGTAGAGATAGGATGAATAAGACCAAACTCACATTATTCAACAACAGAAGTCTGCCTTTTCTAGGACCACCTTGGGCTCCATGATTATCATGTTTAACCTCATAAGGTTCCTCATCAACACAGTTTTGGGTTTTCAATGATGATTTTATCCCTAAACAAAGCAATTTTTAAATTAATTTAACAGACATATGTATGAAAATAATCGTGTTAACAGAGACTCACAATCAATATTAAGGACCCATTTCCCATTCAGAATTGCCTTCAATACTTTTTGAGTTCGGCCGCATGCACCATTGGGATCAGTGTAAGCAATAACATGGGTTACATCTTCTCTCCACTTCGGAGACACCCTTGCACCAAAAGTGCGAGCAAATTCAACTATCAACAACTGTGTAAAACAATAATATAATGGTTATTACATACAAAACTAGTTAATATGGACATAGTAGAGAGAATAGAACATACATTATTTTCAGGTGATAATTGATTGGGACATAAGGTTATAACAGTGTTTGTTGCATGCATATTATAAAAAAAAGGAGTTCAACGAACTGAGAAAACAATTTTATTAACAACCATTTTAATACATACCATTTTGTTGAACGAACTGAGAAAACCACAACGGCAGCTCCTGATCTAAATACTACAATATCCATCATTATAAATAGCAGAATATACATCAATAGCTAACCATACAATATTCATGTAATTGAAAATCAACAATCAATCAGTATATATAGGAAAACCAAACCTTAAACCCTAAATACAACAATATCCATGAATATAAATGGCAGAATATACATCGAAACCTAACCCTAAACATAAATACTATAATATCTATCAATATAAATGGCAAAATATACATCGAAACCTAACCCTAAACCTAAATACATCAATATCCATTATAAACAGCATAATATACATCAAAACCAAACCCTAAACCTAAATAGATACATATAAATGGCAGAATATACATCGAAACCTAACCCTAAACCCAAATACTTCGGTATACATAGGAAACGGCATAATATACATCAAAACCAAACCTTTAACCCTAAATACACCAATATCCATGAATATAAACGGTAAATATACATCAAAACCTAACCCTAAACCTAAATACTTCGATATACATAGGAAACGACATAATATACATCAAAAACCAATCCTTTAACCCTAAATACATCCATATCCATGAATATAAACGGTAAATATACATCAAAACCTAAGTCTAAACCTTAAGCCCTAAACTGACCTGATGATGTTGAAGAACGATGATGTTGGAAGGATCCCGATGATGTTGAGGAACGATGATGTTGAGGAACAATGATGTTGAGGAACACTGATGTTGAGGAACGATGATCTTGATGGATGTGGGAATGGAAAGTCGGCCGCAGTCGGAGTGGGAGGGAGAATCGGGGAAGTTTTGTTTTAAATTAGGGCAGGAAAAGTAATATATAAGACTAAAGACGCGATTTACCATGCACGCGATTTAATCTAAATCGCGTGAGTTCATCACCGCGATTTAGATTAAATCGCGTGCATGGTAATTCACGTACATTTAAAAACGCGAATTACCAATCACGCGTTTCATCTAAATCGCGGTGATGAACTCACGCGATTTAGATTAAATCGCGTGATTGGTAATTCGCGTCTTTGAGCGTAAGAAATGGCGCCGAAGGGGTATTTCAGACATTTCGCAGGGCAAAAGGGCCCTTTTTGCCAACTTTAGTAGGCGGGGGCCCTTTTTGGAATTTCCCCTGTTATGGGGGCCATTTCATCAAATTTCCCTCAGAAAGCTATTCGAAAAAATATTTATATTAAACTGTTTTTTTTTTTTGTTTTTTAGCATATTAATGTGCTCATTTATTAAATGTTAAGTTTCTCTATCCGCTGCTTAATAATCATTACGTTTTTGTCTCTCCTCCAGTTTGTCTACTCTCTAGAATAATATAGCTAAGGGGAAATCCTTATCCTTGACTTCGCTAAACATTAGCGGATGATGATTAAGAATTCATAACTTCAAATTACAGAAATAAAGATTGTAAATTTGTAGGTGATAGGCAGATCCGTCGCCAACCAACGTCATTGTTATCGTGCAGGAAGTAGGATTCTCGGTCAATATTTTATCAGATTTAATTGCACATTTAGTTTTTATTTATTTATTTATATAATTTGATGGTTGATCATGCTATACGAGGTTACTTTATGTTCTTGATCTTTCCATACTTTGAAAATTTCGTTCCTTTGTTGCTATGTCTTACGAATTCATCTTCTACATATGAAAAAGGTGCATAGGTGTAAGAACTTGAGAGTTGTTTTACTGAATAGTCATTACCATTAAGAGATCTTTCTGTTAGCTAATGATGCCAAAGACAAATAAATAGATTAGATTATTGCTGAAATTGTTTGTTTTTGCCAAATTTCTCAAATAGAAGATGTATAGGTTTGAGCCCCAAATTTAGTAGTTTGATTTCTTCATTGTCCAACTATATTTACTTTCAATCTTTAATTTGTTTTCATTGGTCTAGGAGAAGCAAGGTTACTTTTAAGGCTTTGTGGGATATGCTATTTCTTATTCTTATTTGTGACACAATTTGACCCTCAATTTCCTGTAAGACAACTACATAGAGGCTTGCAATACGCCTGAGAATTTCAACTTTGCACCAGAAACTGGAAATGGTCAAAAGGTTGCTTGTTTAGCATGTTTAAGTTGTAATGGGAACCATGTCCATTTTCTTAATCTATTCATTTACACAGGCATGGACTATTTTGATGCTGACCTGATACCATGTCTCAGTGTATAGACGGGATTAAGCATTTATGCGCTCCCTTCCTCAAATGTTGTGATCTTGATTTGTACCGACCATCTAGAGATCTTGAAGATCCTGAAATTTTGGCAAGGGAGACAGTGTGTAAGAAAATTATCTTTATGCCACTTGACCATCCATTTTATGGAGAAATCTTAGCCTTCTCCTTAATGACTTCCATTTTTGCACTCTGATGCAGTCAGTGTAAGTGAAATAGAGGCACTTTATGAGCTGTTTAAAAAGATTAGTAGTGCTGTGATTGACGATGGATTGATTAACAAGGTAACTAGTTTTTCTTGTCAATAACATTTTCCTGATTTGTACCAGTTACTCCATTGATGTTTTTTTATTCTGTATCATTTGGGTGTCTGTATGTTATATACATCAATTATTCACCATCTTTGCTGGATGTGGCAGGAAGAGTTCCAGTTGGCCTTGTTTAAGACCAACAAGAAAGAGAGCCTCTTTGCTGATCGGGTATTTTTCTTTGAAAATATTAGTTATGTAAAATGAAAAAGGAATGTGTGAATGTCACGTAACTATTGTGTAATCTTTGCTGATCGGGTATTTGATTTGTTCAATAGACCATCGTGCATGTTTCTGATCATGGTCTAAATGAAAATCAAACAATCGTGTCCCATGCATCTAATTTGAATAATTTTGTGTTGCATTGATATGTTATTCCTCAAATCTACTTCCTGATCCCTTCTACTGCTTTCAGGTATTCGATTTGTTTGACACAAAACATAATGGGATACTGGGGTTTGAAGAGTTTGCCCGAGCACTTTCAGTTTTTCACCCAAATGCCCCTATTGATGATAAGATTGATTGTATGTTGAAACACATGTATACATCATTATTACCACAATGAAAATTTTAACCCATATTTCTAATCATCCTTGAAGTTTCCTTCCAACTGTACGATCTCAAGCAGCAAGGATTCATTGAGAGGCAAGAGGTATTTTGTTAAGCAATTAACTTGGACATTGATTTTGATTTTTATGCTTGTTCCTAGCTTGTATTTGTCTCAAGGGATGGCTCCTTTCCATAGCTTATTCAATACTTGTAATGGTTAAAGGAATTCTTTTAACAACTGTCTTGTATACACATTTTCTTAGCTTGTTTCTTGTAAATCTCATCGGAAAATCACATGAAATATGAATTAATTTTTGTAAGTGTTAGACTAATGGAATGTTGTTAGGCATTGTGGTCTCCCAGTTGCTTTGCCTAAGATATCTATAGCATATTATTCTAGAGCGAGAGATCATATTGTCCTTTTGAATGTGAGATGCTAGCATTTCCACCGTAATTTTTTTTCTCTTTTTCATTAACTTGTATGTTTCATGTCCATACTTCAAAAGTCAATATTTCCATTGTTCTTCTTAATTTATTCAATGCTTAGGAGTTTTCACCAGGAATTTCTCTATTCTAGGTGAAGCAAATGGTAGTGGCAACCCTTGCTGAGTCTGGTATGAACCTATCTGATGATGTCATTGAGAGCATTATTGATAAGGTTGGTTGGTTCATCCTCTGTCTCAACTTTATTATTCATATATCGTACACCATTTAAGCACATTACATTCATTATTCGGACACATCTTTTTGTTTCTTTGTCTCAATATGGAGCTATCAGAATTATAATTATGCCAATCATTTTTGGCTAGGATTCAGTCCTAATCAGGTTGCTTTTGATAAAACTAAAAATTAAGTGATAAATGTTGAATACTGAATTATAAATGCCGAATTAGTTACGTGTTCAACAAAATAAATGTTGAATAAAGTAAATGAAAATATCTAAAATTCTAGATACTAAGCTGATTTGATAAACTGAAACAAATGTAGAAAGTACTGAAGACTATTTTCCTCTGATAGTGACTTAATTTGATTAACTTTTATGAGTTAAAGTTGTCTTTTGGACACTCTTACTATATTTCCGAGTTTATTAAATTAAGCCAACTTTTTAAGTTTAGTTTGTGTTGAACCTGAGTTTAAGGGATTATAAGTAATGTTGGTGGGTGTTTGGTATTTTCTAGTGAAAATACTGTTATCCAAGTCTGCGCATGCACTTAATACTTTTTTACACTTGACGTAACAATAATGTTTCGGGAAAATTTTGCAGACCTTTGAGGAAGCAGATACAAAACATGATGGAAAGATTGACAAAGAAGAATGGAGAAGTCTTGTCCTTCGACACCCATCTCTTTTAAAGAATATGACTCTCCAATATCTCAAGTAAGCCCAATATCAATCAAAATTACTAACCTATCTGGTCCTATCTAACTATACAAAAATAAAATACCAAAGAAAGCAAATATCTCTAGCCAGCCTCAAAATCTCATTTTCAGATCTCTCTATCAGCACTGAGATTATGTAGAGCAATGAGTTTTGAGTTGGTATTGTATTGATGCCTCATTTCTCACACAAAAGTCAACTTGTGTGATCATTCGTGTCTAGCCTTATAAGTTCATAGGTGTTTAGGAATGATCATAAGAAATGTTAATCTACTAATTCAATTTTCACACATTAAAATTTTCCAACCATTTAGAGTCCTTTATTTGAGTATCTGCCTTTTAAATTTGATGAGAGCCTAAATTCATTTAGGGCTTGTTTGATATGAACCAATATCCCATAATCAATCACTTCTTATCAATTCATCAACTAAAATTCAAATACCTTATTCCTTGTAACATTTTAAAATATTAATACTATGGATATTTTAGTCATTGACCAAATGGACCATTTTTGTATCAAACACAGATTGCATTTTTTATTTATTAAAACCAGATTATTTTTGTTTAACTTGATACGATCTTGTTTCTTATAGATTACTAATATACTTGTTTGTTTGTTTGTTTTTTCCTGGAACACAGGGACATAACAACAACATTTCCAAGCTTTGTGTTCCATTCGAGGGTTAAAGATACTTGAATTTTTGGTTCATTTTACAGGTCTAGTTTTTATTTTGATTTTGAGAAAGAGAGAGGATTGAGGAAGTTTAACTTGTTTCTGTCTCCACAAATATCTAATATGTTTGATTTGTCAATTTCCACATTTTGTCTATATGTTCTTGAATATGCATATTGTCATTAGGTAGTATTCATTGTCAATTTGTTGTGATTTGCGGACTGGATTTGTGCATTGTTGTTAAATTATTAATTTTATTGATTATTTTTTTTTGGAAAAAAAATTGTATTGATTTACTTGGTACATTAAATTATTGTTTGATTTTTTGTTTGATACTAGAACTTTTATTGATTTTGATTTTTTTTTATTGATTTTCATATTTAATAGTAAAAATGTTCATTCTAAATATATAGATTGTATATAAATATATTTCAGAGGATATAGATAATAGGAGAAAAATATCACTTATGTATTTATTTATACTTACTTGGTTCACTTAGCCTCCTACCTAAGTAGTTTAAGCTATTAATTTATAGCCAATTGTTAAGTTAGGGCTCCATATTAGAATAATTTAATTGAAATTTTGAATTTTTTTTTTTCAAATTTCACAATTTCAGATTCCTTATTTCAAATTATACCAAACTAGATTTTGTCTTTCTAATTTTAAATTCGGTTAACTTATTATCTGCTGGTGGCATAAATTTTTATTTATTTATTTATTTATAAATGTCACATTGATAATAAGACAACAACGTTTGAAATCGTTAAGACAAAATAATGTATGGTATAATTTTAACAATAAGGAATTTCAAACTATGATGTTTAATAAAAAAAAACTAAAAACTCTTAAATAATCCCAATAAAGAGCCTCAATTGGGAAATTTGACAAAATACCCTAAAAATGGGTTAAATGCAAGAATGGAAATAAGTTTTAAAGATGTTCTCCCTGAGGTGCCGGAGGAAGAGAAATGGTCGGCGTTTCTATCTTTAGAAGAAGTGGCTCTCGGTTTAGCAAGAACCACCTATGTTCATGAAGCTCTAACCAGATATCATGTTGCCAAAGAGAATGCTAAGTGAAGAGCATTATCACCGACTGTCGCAAAGAGGGAGGAGGACTTAAACTTAAATTGAGATGTCACTGGAGTGGATGGTATTGTCCTTACATTGCTCAAAACTGTAATGGAAGATCTTATTGCAATTATTTACAAGGTTGAAGAAAAACCGGTTGAAGAAGAGCATATCCACCGAGATGAAACACAAGCTGAGAAATCCTGTTTTGAAGTCGGTCAATCTTCCAAACCGGCATGAACTCCATCGGTGGAACAAGAAATGTTCGATGGAATTGAAACTAGGGAAGAGCTTCAAGATGAGTTAGAAGAAAAACACTCTTTCGGTCAACCAAACTCTCCCATCAATATTTCGGAAAATGAAGAAGAAAAAGACAAGGCAACCTCCAATCTGTCTCTTGCTAAATCGGACAAAAATTCCTCGGGTAAGTCTTCTGACCGAAATAAGTCAAAAGAAACTAGTGTTGACAGACCGGGTGGAACGTAAATATCTCTTCATGCCAATTCTCATGGGGTGCCTCCGGTGCAACACCAGTCTGTTGGTTCACCGCTTCCAATCTTTAAAGAACGTCTAAGGGAGCTCATTGACCAAATGATCCAGAAATCTATGGCCCCATGGCAGGCATCCATGGAGGCTCAAGTAATCGAAGTTCTAAGAGAACGTGCTTCATCATCTCAATCCCACGATATTAAACTGGCGCAAGTACATGAGGTAGTCTCTCAGACTCTATCCTCGGTTCAGACTATATCATTACAGCTCTAAGAGCTGGTAAAGAATCAAGGCGCTACCGACGTAGAAAAACTATGGATGCATGATGAGGCTGTCCGGCGGTTCCAAGAAGAAGAGGATGTCAAAGCTAAGGTAGCTGAGCTAGCCAATGAGAAAGCGACTCGACAAATTCAGGAGGAACTTAATAAGGAAAAAGATGCCTCTCCTCCGATTTCTAAGAATACTAGAGCGGTTAAAAGAAAAAGGGTTCAACAGTCTGAAGTAGAAAATGTCGGACCGGAAATTGCAACACCGGTTGGAAATCCTACTTTAGGAACTGAAAACCGACCTGTGAAGAAGATGAAGAGGATGATCAGTCTTTAACTCGCAGACCAAGAGCAATGTATCAACCGATCGAGGCAATACCCCTTCGAGTTGTCCCTCATAGTGCTCGGTCAGACCGACGAATCCGTAGAGGTGGCAGAAGTTCGGCCGATAATGCATTTCAAAGCCAAAGAAATGCCGAGTTTGATATTCCTGTACAATCGGCAATGAGTTTTGGGTACAATGTTCCTGGACAACCAGGTGGGTACAATGTTCCTGGACAACCAGCAATCGGCTTTGTGCGTAGCTTCTTCAACGAATTGATAAACAAACCGGATGAAGGGAACCACTAACTTCTACCTCTATGTTTATCCTTACTTTATTATGTTTCTATTACTGCTCTTATTTTGGGAACTTATAACAATTTGGGGGATTTAATGATCCAGTTTTAGTTTCAAAATGCTGGTTTTGATAATTTTAATTAAAAATATCAAAAAGGGAAAAATTGCTAAAGAAATTTTGAACTTGCTAAGAAAAATTCAAAATTTTTCTCAAAACAAATTAAATTAAAGCGGCCAACAATTACAAGTTTTGAATATTTAACTTAAGTAATCAAAAAGGGAGAAATTGTTAGATAAAATATATAGTTAATTAGTAGGTAATTAACTATCTAAAGAACTTAACAAAATTCACCGTTTGTGCAGGAAACGCAGAGATCGGTCATATTCTCAAATCATTTTTATCACTCTAGACCGGTCGACCGATATCATAGAGGCGGCACAAACCGGAATTCTCAAATCAAACTATCTTTTCGGGTATCTTTACAACATAATCAGTAGAAGATTGGCTCGTCAATAAAAAATGGATTTACCGCTCAGCTGCAGGATCGGTGAACCGATATTGAAACGACAACATAATCGGTAGGGTGTGCGGTCGGTACAATACTTGGTGCAATCCTAAGCTACCGTACAAAAATAACATGCAGTTTAATCGATCAAACCAAAGATATGGAACGGTTGGAAGTTTCCATTTTGGTGAAATCAGATTACTTTGGCAATATGCTGAAGGAAGCCTTCAATTATGCAGATTGTGTTATTTCCATTTTGATACAAGTCTGATGATAGACTTTGGGAAGCAGAAGACTGCCAAAAGTGATCAGATACCCATTTTGGTATAAGTCCAACAACAGTCCCCAAGGAGCAGGTATCTGTCCAACCGTTCTAGATGATAAAATCAATAGAAGACAAAATTGGCCGGCTGTATTGCTCCTTGGGAAGTATCAACCGCAGCCATGTAGTTTTTTATTGACCAACCAATCAGAATCAAGGATCCAAGGATTACCATGCAAGTATCCGTTATATGAAAAATATGACCGTTGTCATATTCTCACTATTTAAGAGAAGCTGGAAGAGCAACAGAAACATATCAAGAAAAACACGGACATTATATTTACAAGTGACACAAAACAGTGAGACAACATATTTTAGAATCATCAAATCCTAAACTGTTCTTACTTACATATTGTCCAAAAGTGTTAAGTGTATTGCAATTTCATTCATTATGTGTACGAAGTGAGAGTTGTAAGTCAATAACGAACCGTAAATAAGCATCGGTTATTTGACGTATTGTAAAGTGTGTTGAATATTCTTAGTGAATATTCTTCTCAAAGTTTGAGAAGAAGGGGTGACGTAGGAGCTTTATCTCCGAACATTCATAAATCTTGTGTTGTGTTTCTCCTCTACTCCATACCTCTTTATTGCTGTCCAAATCGTGTGTGTTGCTTCAAGTTGGAAAGAACTATTCCGCACTTGAACTAGGTTCAAGAGTTTGTGACAACTTGCGTAGTATAGAGATCGATATTAACTTTTAACTGAGTTAATATCAACTAGCGTGTTGTGTAAGTGTTCGTCCTAGCTAGACTCTCAGTCTCTCGCGGCGATCCTCATCCTAACAAAAATATTTAAATTTTAAGATTGAAAAAAAAAATTAGTTATTCTCTAACTTTTGCTCAATAATGGCAACCCAAAATATCATACAAATTACCTAATATATGTTTTAGGTTTATTTAATTTTTAAATTTAAATATCTTTAACAATTTTATAAAATCTAAAAAAAAATCGTAGGTCGATTTATTTGTAATGATAGGGTAAGTGAAATATTTGTAGCGAAATGGCAACGAATGACGTGGAGCGCTCATTAGACTTGATGACGAAGTATACTATATATTTATTTTCACTTTTATCTTTATTAATTATTTATCTATTTTTTTCAATATTAAATTTTCTCTCTTAAATAAGACGGTTAATAATTTATTTTTAATTTTTATTATTAAAAAATATTTAATAATTTCTTTCTTTAACTTTATTATTATAAATATTTTAAAACAATTATTTTACATGCCATTATAAACTCATTATAATTATATCTCTCTCAATAATTTATTCCCTTTTATATATTAAATTTTTTTTTAATTTATTTTCAATAATAAAAATGACTCAAATGGAAATAAATAATAATTAATTGTTTAAAAAATTTAAAATTTATTTTCAATAATAAAAATGATTAAATAAATAATAATTAATTGTGTTATATTTAATTAAAAACATTTAGTTGAGTTAATTTACTATTTTATATTAATAAATTGCACGATATAATTAAAAATATCAATAAAATAAACTTACTAAAAGAACATTGTCCAAAATGTATCATAACATCTACTTTTACAAAATCAAGCAACATAATATAATCGATAAATTGTCCTTAATCATCACGCAAATAGTAGTTTTCACCTATAGTCAACATATTAACAATTGACATTGAAAACTTCATATCTACTAGACAAATTAGAAACAATTTAGAATAAAAATAATCTAATTTAATACTAAAAATAATTGTCTAAAACATAATAAATTTCAATAACCGATTGTTTCAATCCGTTAGAAAAAAATAATTAATAATTAATAATTTTATTTTTTTATTATTAATATATTATTTTTTTTTATTAACTTAATATATATAATTAAATTAATAAATAATATAAATAATTAATTGAATTAAAATAAATAATCATTTTTTATTCTCTTATATATAAATTTTAATTAACACAATTAGTTATTATTTATTTTAATTTGAGTCATTTTTATTATTAAAAATAATTTTTATTTTTTTAATAAATAAAAGAGAATAAATTATCAAGAGAGAGAAATAATTAAAATACGTTTATAGTGGCATGTACAATATTTTTATTTTTAAAATATATATAATAAAAAATTAAAATGAGAAATTATTAAGTGTTTTTTAATAATAATAAATTAATGGGGATAAAAGTGAAAAATAAATATATACTTAGTCAAAGTCTAATCCGTGCTCCACGTCAGGTAAGTCATTCGCTACCCTTTCGATACAAATATTTCTTTCCCCTTATCATTACTCTTTATTTAATAAGTATTACCTTTAGATTTAATATTAATTTATAAACAATATATTTTAGATCGGATACGAATTGGCAAATAAACGGATAAAATAAGTGTAAAATATTTTCTAAAAATGGCCAAAATATTAAAAGTAGAGACTATTTCTAACAGGCATGTGAAACATAGAGCCAAAGCCTTTTTCACGTGTAACCAAACACCGTCCCCTAAAGAATTTCTTTTCCAAAGACTTTATTGATCTACATGCCAAAAACTTAGTTTTTTCCCCTAATTTTTTAAGAAAATATAGGCGTCGACTCTTTAGTCACAAACTGGTTTTAAATAATTTCCTGAATTGATTTAATTTTATTTCAAAATTTTCAAAGAGATATTTATATTTTATATTTATTTCTTGAAAGTAAAAAAAATCGTTTTGCAGGGCGGACATTTTGTAAACGCGTACAGTTTTCTGGCGACTCTACTATGGACTTTTGTTGGTTAAATTGAACATAATATTTTGACCATCCAATTTTAGAAAAATATATTTTACACTTACACGGGTATTAAAGACCCAGATTTTTGTCTTCTACGATGTGCATGAGCTCAAGGAGCTTATTTATGTTTAAGTAGTATACGATGTGTGGTATGCGACGTCACCTATACACCTATAAATTTACGTGCTAAGTTTCGTCAATGTGGAATGACGATCTCTACTCGCATAGAAGGTTTTTGTGTGATTTGTGAGTTGAGGAAAATCTAGGAAAAATCCTCGACTAACCCTCTCTTCTTTTCAAATATCTCATACTCTTAAAAAAGAGGGATTTTGAAATAGCGGCGATGCGAAACATCCAAATTGAGGAGCCCCACTTGCATTGACAGTCTAAGGACTTTCATCTTTGGCGGACAAGCTCTTCTCTTATTCCACGTCAACTTTATATAAAAAAATTCATAAATCCAATTCTACCAAGTAGTTACCTCGTCTCGTCCTATAGAGCAACAAAGCTACGTCGTGAAACCTTTTACAATATGTGAAAACTATACAGGATAAATACATGTATGCATATTGATGAGCCAAGTGTCCAAAAGTGCGTTCTATATTCCGTTTGAAAATAAAAGGGAAAAATAAAATGCCTAGCATAACAAGTTGTTTTCTTTGAGCCTTTATTACACAAATATAAGATCGCTAGCCGCGAAGACTAGGGGATTCAAGTGTTATCTACGAGGTAAGCAAGAAGGCTAACAATATGGGTAATTTATGAAGAAAACAACACAGAAGCAGACCAGAGCTAGAAACGAAGGAACAAACGAACAATGAAATAACTAAACTAAATTGTTTCTAATGTTATTTTCCCTTTTGAGTTATTATTATCTGACATTGAAATACAACACAATGTAAAATGAATCGTAAATTGAACACCTAGTACAATTAGGACACATACGTACATAAGGGTGACATCGCTTGTCCCCACTACTTGTTTTGAACTCACTATTCTCGATAGTTACACAAACTTAACATTTTCACCATGAGTCGCACACGAGATCTCACCATCGGACGCTTCATCCAAAAAATGTCTGATATAGAACCAACATCATAATTTGCATCATGCATTATTCCTCCTAGACCAATGGTCAATGAGCAAATTACCTTTGGTGTTATCTTGTGGATCCAAACAAACAATCTCAATGAGAAGATGTCTTCACTACTAGAGTGTATGAGGCAGTTACTTAATCTACTCACTAGACAAACAAACCCAAAGTTTAGAGCTACTAGAAGACCCACTAACCCACTTGAGCCCAATGTATCAGTCACTCATACGACACATGATCCCAAAGAAGAAGTGCTGGTAGAATCATGGTACGTCTCAAAAGACGAGGAAGCTCAGGAAGCTACTCTTGAGATACTAAGGATTCAACAAATCCGAGAAGGGAAGAAAGTTGTGATTGAAGAACCAAAAAATACAGAGTTTGTAGTATTAGGCGTGCCTCAAGGATGGAGTACAGATTCCAAAACTAAACAAGATCTGAAGATGGAAACCACTTCACCTACTAGAGCACAAGCTACATAGCCACTAGTCATCCAAGCAACATCGGTACATCGATCAAGTCAGAGCAACGGACTAGCGCAACTTAGGATTTCTCATATCAAAATGAAAGCACAGATAGAAGCCCTGACTAAGGGGAAGTAAAAAAACGAAGTTGAGAGTTGAAATTTGGGTTAAAGGCAACTAAGAGGGTAATGGTCCCTCACGAACTAAAATTACCACATCTGACCAAGTATGCTAGAAATAAAGATCCAGCAGCCAACTTTGGGAGATCATTGTACTGCAATTATTCCCTCGATATCTTGAAGAAGTGGCACTTGAGTGGTATTGCATCAAAACATAACTCAACATCAGACTATTTAAGATCTAGACAAGGTATTCATAAGTCGGTTCGATATGTTCTTGAAGGTGGACAAGCTTGAGAGAAAACTTAAGTTTATTAAGTAGGGTTCGGGTGAAAGTTTTCAATAGTACGTTGATAGTGGAAGGCCGTGGCTTAACTAATCAATGGACTACCCAATGAAAAACTCAAGTGGATATGATATACGCTAACATGAATGTTGCGTACACTAAAGTCATGTCGGTCAACAAATATACTTTCATGGAGGACTTGAATGCTTATAGAATGGGATATGATGATGAGTTAAAGAAAGAATCCATTGAGGGAAGGTTCGCATATCAAGGCAATCGTCATTTTAATCATAAAAGGCTAAGGCACAAGTAAACTACATCGCCAATGCATGGGATGTAGAAACATCGAAAATCATGAATGTCGGGCAAGGGAACCTTCCAGGATCATTTATTAACCGCCAACCAGCTTATCCCACATCTTCTAAAGGAACTACTTCACTTAAACTTAAGTCACCTAGGAAGTTTGACGATCTAGGCATGACACTATCTGAAGCTCTCCAGATTTTAAAGAAAAATAACTTAATCCAGGTCTTGACCCTAAATCCCGATAGGCCTATATGTGAGGTTTCTGAATAAGTGGTGTGAATACCACCAACTAAAGGGCACAAGACTAATTATTACCTTTCACTAAAACGTGTGATTCAAAAAAACTTATCGACGATAAGATCATCCCAATCCCAAATGCCAAATCGAAGCCCCTACCAAATAATATAGTGAATCTAATCGAGGTGAATGAAGATCTGATAGATGTGAGTGATCCGTCGGGTTTAATTGTTGAAGATGAAAAGTTGATAATCGTTACTGATATATGTGGTGACAAGATTAAAGAGTTGAGCCGAGTGCATACAACAAACAATAAGGGTTTGGGTTACACGTCAACGACATCGGAAGCAAGAAACATAAGGCCAAAGGAGGAAGACGTTTCATGACAATGATATTTAGACTTCTTTTTGTAAAGTGAACTATGTCGGGCCTAATTTTCTAATATTATGAGGGTACCTTGACAACCTCTCACGAGATTCAGTCCCAAAAAAATCATTTATTTTCCAATGAACTACGTTGGGGCTGATTTTCTCATATTATGAGAGTACTTAGGCAACCTCTCACGAGGTTTGGTTCCAAAAAATATATCATTTCTTTTATAAGTGAAACTACGTTGGAACTGATTTCTCTTTTTATGATAATACGTAGGCAACCTGTCATGGGTTCGGTCAAAATAATGTCCAAAAATAAAACTCCCTATGTCAACATTAAGGGCATCGCAATAAGGACAATTTCAATTTCAACTATTTTGTAATAGGAACTACGATGTGCCTAATTTTATCCTATTATGAGAGTACGTAGGCTACCTCTCATGAGGTTCGGCCCCCCAAAAAATTATCATTTGTTTTGTAAGCGGAATTACATCGGACCAGATTTCTCTTTTTTATGAGAATACGTAGGCAACCTGTCATGGGTTCAGTTCCAATGATAATAAAACAAATAACCCTATTTCAACATTAGGGAATTTTTATTAAAATAAAAATGATGGTTAAAATGATGAACTTTTAGCTTAGGTAAAAAGATAACATTAACCAGGTCAAACGTCAAAGCCCAACACTAAAACTAAGGACATTGAAAATGATCAAATGCTTTCACACGATTGATTATGATCACAATGAGACAATTGTAGACCTTTTGATTTCTCTAGATGGATAAAGAAATGAACATGAATAGTGAAACGAGGATTTAGAAAACAAGTAAGGATAAGGAAATGTCAATTGTTCTTTGACTATCTCAAAAGGAGCCAAAGAAACTCTTGAAATTCGAATAGAGTAATATCCAATTGAAATCTCTCAAAAGTCTTACGGTGTGCCCAAAATCTTATTGGAAAAAGCTGTTCGAAAAGTCAAAATGTCCAAACTTGGAACCATTGTTTCCAATAGAGGCGTTTCATCTCTAAAGGAGGTTATGTGTTTGAGCTCAAGGCCTCTAAAAAAATAGGAAAATGCAAGAACTTGTATTAAACAAGATTTTGATGATTGAGACATTGAAATCACCACTTGTTATTCAATCTAGACTCTTGTTCCTCAATCTGCTTATTGTGGGAAAGTTAGAATCCAACTATTAAGAGGATCTGTCAGTCTTCTCTAATCATCTAACTGGGTTTTCTTTGAATTGAGCTCTAGTGACTGGTTTTCGTCCCTTTCTCGTTTTTTCAATAAAAGATGAAAAGAGAAGTAGTAAGAGGCTAGACCACCTACTAGACAATAAACAGTCCAACAAGCCAGTACAATAATTCTATCAATGAATTCAATGTCCATGTGTTTTTTAAGTTTTGGTAAAAAGAAATGGGAGAATGTCGCTACTATAAATGAAGCACCCGGGTCTAGCGACGGGAATTTCCCCGTAACTTGGTATGGTGGAGGATTGTTAAACGTGAGAAAAAAAGTGTATCGATTCTATCAGATATATCCTAGTCATAGAAAAAAGATGGTAAAAAAGACACTCATAGTGGTTGAGATATTGAAATCACCACTTGTATCGATTTGCTAAAGGCAAGAACAAAGCTGTATCGATTTTATTAGATATACCCCGAGTATGTCTAAGGAAAGACACTTTAAGGCCCAAAGTTCGAATAACATAACTTTCAGAAGAGAAACGATATCTAACCTCATGTACGTGGTTGAAAGATTAAGCTTGACTTAAACTTTAAATATTGATGTTCGAGCATATAAGATCCTTCAAGAAAAATTGACGTTATCGTTCGTACCAGAGTTTGAATTCGTAATTGATAAAGTTCATGTTGAAGAAATGCATTTACGATAGGTCTCCTTTTGAATTGTCAAATGGACAATGTACTAGACCGTTTCTTGAAAATGTTTTGATCTAATGTCACCAAAACATGAGCACGGAGAGGTACTCAAATACCTAAAAGGTTGAAAATATCTACTCTCAAATGTGGTTGACTAGTCATGTGATAAAATGAATATGGAAACATTTTATGTTAGGAGCATTTCTACTAAAATAAAAATATAAAAGTTTTTAGTTACTTAGATTACGTGGACAAGCTAAGCCTTAGCTTAAGTGAACAAGTTATTTTGAATGAGGAAGTATTATGTTTCTTAGTTTAAGTAAACAAGTTAAGTCAAACGTAGAAGATTTTAGCTTAAGTGGACAAGCTAAACACAAAAGATACTTAGCTTAAGTGGACAAACTAAGTTAAACACATTATACTTAGTTTAAGTGGAAAACTAAGTAATTTAAAGTTTCTTAGTTTAAGTGAACAAGCTAGATATATGATAATTTAACTTAAGCGGACAAGCTAAAAGACCTTCCTTAGTTTAAGTAGACAAACTAAGTAATAGTCAGGTTAAAAGTAAAAATAATTTAGGGTTCTTAGTTTAACTGGACAAATTAAGTCAAACGCAAGAGTTTCGTTTCTTAGCTTAAGTGGACAAGCCACATAATTTAATGTTTCTTAGTTTAAGTGGACAAACTAAACATATAATAACTTAGCTTGAGTGGACAGGACAAATAACCTTTCTTTGTTTAAGTGGATAAATTAAGTCATAACACAGGGTTCTTAGTTTAAGTAGACAAACTAAGTCAAACATAAGGTTTTTGTTTTTAGCTAAAGTGGAAAAGTTAAGTCAAACACCATAACATTTTTAATTCTTAGTTTAAGTGGACAATTAAGCCTAGTTTTCAAGTTTCTAGATAAACCAAATGGATAGCCGTTGTATTTCGAATTCTCCAACAAACGTCATACGCGCATGATGTTGGAAATGTCGTGAACATGGGCATTATCATGTTTTATCTCTTTATCTTTTAATTTTTTCAGTAAATAAATCCGAGAAAAAATAATAAGTTCGGGAGATTCAAATGAAGTGTCTATTACTCAAGCTTGGACATACATTTTACAAAAAATAAAATTTTCATTCAAACTTCGTTTAAGAGGGGCATTCTGTAAACACTCATTTTTGTTCCCCAAATTATATTTTTAAATAAAATTGGAGCATAAGAAATGATTTTTTTAAATATAAAATTACTTTTGGAGTAATAATATTGTATCTTGCAAATAAAATAAATAATTATTTTATAAATAGGTTGAATTTTAAATGATTTAATTTATTATTAAAATTTTATTTTATTGTATATATTAAAATAAATAAGCAAATAAATAGGCTAATATATATATATATATATATATATATATTAATTTATTTGTGCAAATAAATAAATAGGATAAATAAAATTAATAAATATTAATTTTGATTTATTTGTTTATTGTAGAGATTAAGAAAATGATGAGAAAAAAAAAGAGGAGATTATTTATAACCACAACAATCCTAAATGATCGGGCAAAACTAGTAGTGGTGCAAAATTCTTTGTGCAAATTACATTGTGGAGGAGACAAGAGACCACTATAAATATCAGCAGATAATGAAGCACCAAAAAGAAAGAAAAAAAAAGAAGATGAAGAGAATAAAAGGTAAAAAAAGGCTTAAATCATATTCATAGTTCTTTTTTTTCATTTTAGTGTGTGTGAGATTGTTTGAGAGTTTCTTACCTTTTCAAAAGCTTCTAGTATTTTAGGAAGCAGTTAAGTCAACTCTCATTTTGTCTTATCTAAGTTTTATCTATAAACGTCAATTTTCTATTTTATTTTTAGTTATTTCATTTACGGTTTAATTTCTTTAAATTTAAATTGTTAATTGAAATTACCTACTAACATACTAACATAGGTTAAACATTTTTATTCTTTTGCTTAAATAAATTTATTAATTAACTTTATATTTAAATTTAAATTTTAAGATTGAAAAAAAGAGTTTGTTGTTCTCGAGCTTTTGCTCAAATTTGACAACCCAAAAGATCATTCAAATTACCCATGTATGTTTTAGTTTTATTTAATTTTTAAACTTAAATATCTTTAACCATTTTATCAAAACTAAAAAAATCGTGGGTTGATTTATTTATAATCATAAAATTAGTTATGAATATAATAAATTTTAATGCCCTTTATTTTCTCAGTTTATTTATTTATTTGTGAATAATTATAATTATTATTATTATTCGTCATTATATTTAATAAGTATTACCTTTAGATTTAGTATTAATGTATAAGCTATAGATTTTAGATTGGATATGAATTGGAAAATAAACAGATAAAATAAGTGTAATTTTTTTTTAAAACTGACCAAAATATTAGAAGTAAAGACTGTTTCTAATGGGCATGTGAGACATAGTGCCAAATTTTTTTCACGTATAACCAAGTACCGACCCCCTAAAGAATCTCTTTTCCAAATGTGTTATTGATCTACATGCCAAAAACTTATTTGTTTTCCTAATTTTGTAAGAAAATATAAGTGGCGACTCTTTAGTCACAAACTGGTGTTTAAACAATTCCCTGATTTGATTTAATTTTATTTCCAAATTTCCAAAGAGATATTTATATTTTATATTTATTTCTTAAAAGCCGAAAAAATCGTTTTTTGGGGCGGACGTTTTTAAACACTTACAAGCTCATGCTAAGGTGTCTTACTTAGATTAAGGTTTTCAATCTCCTCAATTGACCTACATGTGGACCTGATTCTCCGTTTATATGGATATGTAAGAAGCCTCCCAATAGGTTTGGTCTCATTTGTCCAAACTTTTCCTTCATAGGATTAGTGTTCTAAATTTTGGCCTTGGCGCCGCCTAATCGCTCGGCGCTAGCCTAGCGCACCAAAAAGCCTCTATTCGTTTGAAAAAATTGTTCAGCCGCCTTTTCGTCACACATGGGTGCCTAGACAGTCAATATTGGCACCCAACCAATTTTTTAATTTTTATTTAGTTTCTAATTAAAATAACATTTCAAACCAATCTCTACCTAGACTCTACCTACTATGTTTCCCTGACATTACCACTCTTCCCACTATCCACTACCATCCTGAACTTTTAGTGATATCACTTTCTTAGTCTATCTTATGTCTATTATTATTATTATGTTATTTTATATTATGCTTATTGTGAAGTTTGGATTTTAGAATTTAAAATTTTATAATTTTGGTGTATTATGTAAACTTGTAGTTTTGTTTGGAAATTTGTGATGGTTGGAATGATTGGAATCTTATTATTCTCATATTTGGAATTTTGGAATGGATCATTAACTATTGTAATTGCATATTTAAATTTTTTGTGTTGCTATTTCCTTGATTTTTGTAACTAATTACAGATTTATTGTTAAATTTAAGTACACCTCTTAGGCCCCACTTAGGCCCCCGCCTAATCGCCTAAGTATTAGGCTCCTGTCGGGCGCCCGACTGGCGCCTAGCGAAATTTAGAACATTGCATAGGATTTAAAATGTTAAACCCTTAGTGTATACTAGGGGCGTCTTTATAAAAATGAATGAACATGCTTTACATCGTGTGCATCATTTATTTAATCAAATATGCATTACATACCATCGCATGAATTATGGCTTTCGGTTAATGTTAATTTCAAAATGTTTCAAACCCTTTATCATGTTGCTAAGGTCAAAACTTTTAAAAGTTTATTTATAAAACCCTCCAGCATCGTGTTAAGTTCTGTGATAGCTATCAAGGAGGAACAAGTGTTGTTCGTGGCACTCGTTCCAAGAGAAAGCATGCCCAAGGTGGTCATGGTAGTTGCCAAACCGATCGCGGTGGTCATGGAGGTGGCCGAGGTGTTGGTTGAGAAGGAGGAGGTGGAATGCTAGAGCGTGTACTCGGCGACAGATATCCCCAACGTCGAATATTCAAGAATTAAAAGGAAGGGATCTTAAACTTAGTTCATCTCATGTATTCTTTCATTTTTATGAATATATTGGCAATTTTTTAGTTCATTTTTTCTCATTGATTTTTAACTTAGTTTTAATATCATCAAAAAGGGGGAAATTATTAAATTCAGTTAAATAAAGATCATGGAAAATTAATTAAAAAAGAAATAATTAATTAATAAATTTAAGAGAATAAGTACGACATAGTTTTAATGATGTGCTCTGAATAAAACTAAGTTGTAGTTTTAAACAAAATTAAGCTATGGTCTAAACAAGAACTAAGTTGGGTAATTTGCCTTTGTGCAGGTACAGATCTAAAAAAGTATGTCTTCAAATATAGTCTGAAGCAAACACAATCAAATTGAGTCTGAACTTCATCAGACGTAGTCTAAAGAAGAGCGTAATCAGACGGGAGTCTGAACTTCATTAGACGTAGTCTGAAGAAGTGTGCAATCAGATGGAGTCTGAACTTCATCAGACGTTGTCTAAAGAAGTGCATAATCAGACAAAGTCTGAACTTCTTAGACAATCTAGTCTAAAGGAGTGCGTAATCAGACGGAGTCTGAACTTCATCAGACGTGCAGTCTGAAAAAGTGTGTAATCTGACGAAGTCTGAACTTCATTAGACGTGTAGTCTAAAGGAGTGCTCAAGGAAACGTCTTACTTCAGCAGTCGTCTTAAGAAGCGTCTGATGCCTTGCTTCAGTAGTCGTCTGAAGAGGCATCTGATTATCTACTCAGCTCATCAGCTTGACAATCAGCAATACTCTTTATCAGTCATCTGTCCAGACAGCTGAACACGCTTATATTGCCCAAGTGCCACGTAATTAAATATTCTAGCGCACGTTTTGTATTATCTCGTACACCACGTTCTTGCGAATATTCTCTAGTACAATCCGGTATACCATGATCAAACACATATACTCTGTTGTACGAGTTTGTACACCTGGAGTACATCCAACGGATAACTGACACGTGTTCAAAAGGAAGATTCAACCATTAATGCGATTTCAGTATAAATAGAAATCCAAGGACAACAGAGAATCTCTCTCTGTCAACTCTATCAACATACAAACACTTTGCACGAATCAAGTATTACAAAGCGTTGTGTGTTAGTACTACTCCAAGAATATTCTTGAACTCATCTACTGTTCTTTCAGTGTGAAATTTCAATGATGTAAGTTGAACAGAGATTGTTCTATTCAACAGAGTGTTAGCTATGAGTTCAGAAACAGGCGGTTGTTAAATCTTGTGTTTTCTTACCGGATTTGTGTAGCATTCTATCCAAATCAAAGTCTTCTAGTGAATATCCTTCTGGAAATAGAGGAAGGTTGACGTAGGAGTTTTATCTTCGAACATCCATAAAACTCTGTGTGTTATTTCCTTTCTACTCTTTGCATTCTCTTTTCTTACGCTTCAAATCTAGCAAGCAATTCCACACTTGAATTTGTTCAAGAGCTTGCGAAGATTTGTGAAGAATAAAAACAGATCTTAATCCCTCAAAGGATTAACATCAAATTTAAAGTTAAAAATTGCCAGCTATATTCAAACCCCCCTTTCTATAGTTGACACCGATCCTAACAGTCTGTGTTTTTAAAAAATGTTTCTTTTTGAAAGAAAATAAATTAAACTACCTTTGGACCTGATTCCTATTCTACGAGGATAGGTAGGCAACCTATCAAATAGGTTCAATCAAATTTACGGAATTCTTGTTGCCCTAAAGTGAAGAAAATCAAGATCTCTCTTGTTGTAAATATTTAAGGACATGATGAAACGAGTAAGCTTTTAAGTCTGGCTCTTAAACAAATAACTATTTCAGGTGCAAAGCGAGTTTGAAAACCTCCCTAAAATTAATATGAATGAGTATTTGTTTCATATCCTTCTTGTATCCTGTATATCGCTAAAAATCTTCCAAACTCTACGAATCTCACTAGTATTTGTCCCTAGTCTCAAAGTTAAGTAGATTAGGAAATTATTTGGCTTCTAAAAAAGAGACGAAAAGAAGATGAAAAGAGAGATGAACTTGAAACTCTGTGTCTAAGAAATTGAGTAAAAAGAGTCAATTAGCAAAGTATTCATAAAAAGATAGTGAAAGCATTATCAGGCAATCTCTCTAGGTATGTTGATTTGTTAGTTATACTAATGATACATCAAATAAAAAAGATAACAGAAAAATATAGCAATGAATATTTATGTGAAGGTTGAGATATTGAAATCATCATTGGGCAATTTCGTTAGGTGTGTCGATTCTACTAGATACACCACGATCGCTAAAAAATAACATACTCACAAAGATTAAGGTTTTGAAATTACCGTTGAGCGGTTTTGCTAAGTATACCAATTCAATTAAACCCTCGAATATAAGCTCGCTGAAACTCAGTTTTCAAGAATTTATCTCTAAAAAAAGAAAAGAAAAGGCACACAAAAGTAGATGAATTTCCGAAATTTTTGGCCCAAGAGATGATCGAATTGAGAGATTGAAATTTTATTGTGAGTCAAACTCAAGTTATTAAATAACACTTTCCAAAGTGATTGATCGTATACAACTGGAAGATTATTCTAGATAATCTACTTTGTGTTGAAAAAAGAAAGGCAAGTTAAAATCAACCTTCTCTAAAATAGTCTAAAACTTTTTCATGAGTTTTAAAATGCTAAAGTTGTTTCGATCCAGAGCTAACCACGCAACGATGTGATCAAAATCTTCATTAACTTCTGTATCAAGAAAGAAAAATACCATAAACTTTACTAGGGGCATTTTTGAGCATGCATCAATGTAGCACATACCTAACCATACATTTTTGCATTACAAAAATCTCAAACACCCTAGTTCATACAAGGGGTGTTTATTTTGAAAACATGCATTTAGTGATCCTACTCATGATCTAGTAAATGCATTCAAACATTTTGGATCCAAGTAAGTAGTACTTTGCACACATTGGAAAATTGAAACATCTTAATTCACATTAGGAACATTTTTCTAAATTCCATGGTAACTCTTTAAATTCATCGCCTAAGACCTAACGCTCAAGCCTAATAGCGTTAGGCTGCAACTTCCTTGTCATTCTAAAGAGCATAAACCAAGATTTTTAATACTAAGTCACTCGTCCATTACGAGAGTTAGTTCATACAAGATATGAAACGTTTACTTCCTTTATGATCCATACGCCAATGTATGTTTCTTGGACATTATTAATCTTTTATAAGATTGACGAGGTATTATTTGATTTGTTTCATTATTAATATCATCTAGAGGATGTTCATGCAATCATCCTTTGGGAAATTCGCATGCTCTGAATTATTGTTGAATCAGAAAGCAAATGTTTAATCTCCGTTCGGAAATTCGCAACAAAAATTATAGTCTCCGTAATTAGGTGATCATTTTTCATCGTGAACCCCTATCTACTAACTAACTTGATCGATAGTCAACTATTACAGTTTATCATGAATCTATATCTGATCATTCGTTTGATTGATATGCAACAATTCTAGTTTATCACGAACCCCTATCAGATTATTTGCTTGATCGATATGCAACTATTCCAAATTATCACGAATCCTTATTTGATCATTTGCTTGATATATAGGCACATGTTCTAGTTTATTACGAACCATTATTTGATCAATCACTTGATCGATAGGCAACTATTCCAAGTAACCACGATTCTCTATCTGATCGTTCGCTTGATCGATGGGCATCTATTCTAGTTAACCATGATTCCTTATTTGATCGTTCACTTGATCGATATGCAACTAGTCTAGTTTATCTTGATTCCCTATTTGATTGTACGCTTGATCGATGGGCAACTAATGTAGTTTATCATGAACCCTTTTTCAATCACTCACTTGATTGATAAGCAACTATTTCATATTCCACGACTATATATCAGATCGATCTCTTGGTCGATAGGAAACTGTTCCAGTTTCCACGATTCTCTATCCAATCACTCGCTTGATCGATATGGAATTTTTCTAGTTTATCACGAACCCCTTTGCGATCACTCGCTTGATGAATATGAAATTATTCTAGTTTCCATGATTCTCTATTTGATCGCTAGCTTGATCGATAGCCAACTATTCTAATTCTCATGATTCTCTATTTGATCACTCGTTTGATCGATAAGAAATTGTTACAACTCCCACGATTCTCTATTCGATCACTTGTTTGATAAAAAGGCAATTGTTCTGTTGCCAAATTCTCTATTCGATCACTCGCTTGATCGATAGACAACTATTCAAGCTCTCACAATTCTCTGTTTAATCATTCGCTTCATCGATAGACAATTGTACAGGTCCCGCGATCCCCTATTCGATTGCTCTCTTGATTGATAGGAAATTGTTCCATTTTCCACAATTTCTTATCTAATCACTCGCTTGATCGATAGGAAATTGTTCAAGTTATCATGATTTCTCTATCTAATCATTTGGTAGATCGAGAGGCAATTGTTCCAATTAATTGTGACCCCCAATTCGATTACTCTCTTTATTAATAGGAAACTATTCTAACTAGTCACAATTCTCCATCCAACCACTCGCTTGATTGATAAGCTCACATTTCTACACATAAGAGATGCAACTATCTACTTAGGATCCCACATAGGATCATAGTCTAGTTCACTTTTCTCATCATCCATAAGCACAACCCACTACTCAAGATCCCCCATATGATCATAGTGCAGTTTGCCTTTTAATATACTAGAGATGCAACTATATACTCATGATCCCCATAAGATCGTAATTGTTCATTTCTTGAATGACAACTTTCTACTCTGGATCCCTTATAAGATCATAGTTGGTTTGTATTTTTGTACAATTATCTACTCTAGATCCCCATAGGATCGTGGTTAGTTCATTTCTTAAATCACAACCTTCTACTCTAGATCCCCATAGGATCGTAGTTGGTTAGTAACCATGATTCCCTATATGATCTCTCCCTTGATCGATAGGCATCTATTCTAGTTAACCATGCTTCCTTATCTGATTGTCCGCTTGATTGATATGCAACTAGTCTAGTTTATGATGACTCCCTATCTAACCGCTCGTTTTATCGATAGGCAACTAGTCTAGTTTATCATGAACTCCTTTTCGATCACTCGCTTGATCGATAAGAAACTATTTCAGTTTCAACGATTTCATATCTAATCGCTCGCTTGATTGATAGGCAACTACTTGATTCCCTATTCAATCACTTGCTTGATCGATATGCAATTTTTCTAGTTTATCACAAACTCTTTTCTGATCATTCGCTTGATCAATAGGCAACTATTCTAGTTTCCACGATTCTCTATTTGATCACTAGCTTGATCGATAGCCAACTGTTCCAATTCTCACGATTCTCTATCCAATCACACGCTTGATCGATAAGAAATTATTCCAGCTCCCATTATTCTCTATTTGATCACTATATTGATCAAAATACAACTGCTCCGGTGCCAAATTCTCTATCTGGTCACTCGCTTGATCGATAGGCAACTATTCCAGTTCTCATAATTATATGTTTGATTACTCGCTTCATCAATAGGCAATTATTATAATTTCGCGATCCCCTACTTGATTGCTCGCTTGATTGATAGGAAACTGTTCCATTTTCCAAAAAAAATTATCCAATCACTCGCTTGATCGATAGGAAATTGTTCTAGTTATCATGATTTCTCTATTTGATCACTTGGTTGATCGAGAGGCAATTGTTTCAATTAACCGCGACCCCCTATTTGATAAATCTCTTAATCAATTAGAAACTATTCTAATTAATCACAATTTCTTATCTAAACACTCTCTTGATTGATAGGCTCACAATTCAACACATCAGAGATGAAACTCTCTATTTAGGATTCTCATAGGATCGTAGTCTAGTTCACTTTTCTCTTCATCCATAAGCACAACCCACTACTTAGGATTCCCATATGATCATAGTTTAGTTTGCCTTTTAATATATCAGAGATGCATCTATCTACTCATGATCCCCCATATGATCATAGTTAGTTCATTTCTCGAATCACAACCTTCTACTCTAGATCCCCCATAGGATCATAATTGGTTTGTATTTTTCACAATTATCTACTTTGGATATCCCATAGGATCATGGTTAGTTCATTTCTTGAATCACAACCTTCTACTCTAAAACCCCGTAGGATAATAGTTGGTTTATACTTTTCACAACTATCTACTCTAGATCCCCCACATGATCGTAGTTAGTTCATTTCTTGAATATAAATCTTCTACTTTGGATCCCCCGTAGGATCATAGTTAGTTTGTATTTATTCACAACTATCTACTATAGATCCTCCACATGATTGTATTTAGTTCATTTCTTGAATCACAACCTTATACTCTATATCCCCGATAAAATCGTAATTGGTTTGTACTTTTTCATAACTATCTACTCTAAATCCCCTAAATGATCGTATTTAGTTCATTTCTTAAATCACAGCCTTCTACTCAATATCCCCCATAGGATCGTAGTTGGTTCATTTCTTGAATCACAACCTTCTACTCTAAATCCCCATAGGATTGTAGTTGGTTTGTAAACCTCAATCACCCGTTTGATTGACAAAACCCTCAATCAACCATTTAATTAACAAAACTCTAGCACCATGTGTTAGGTAACTTCTATTTCTATCTTGTTTCCATCATCAGATCTTAAGACAAATTAAAAGACGATATCAAATACAACCTCATTAGGCTAAAAAAATGCATCCTTTGGACCTCGAAGATCTTTTATGAGATTGATGAGGTATTATTTGCTTGACTTATCATGAGTATCGCTCGTTGAATGCTCATGCAAAAAAAATAATGATTTTTTTATCTGATTGCTCATTTGATCGACACATATTTTATCCAACTAAAAAAAACCTTTATTTAATCAATCATTTGATCGATAGGTTCATGAGATATCTATATGAAAAGACTCGATCACTCATTTGATTGATAAAACTCGATCACTCACTTAGTTGATAAAAAAATCCAATCACCATTTTGATTGAACCCCCCAATCACCCATTTGATTAATAAAGCCTTTCATCACTCACTTGATTGATAAAATTCCAATCACTCATTTGATGTCAAGAATTTAAGTTACCCAAAACTAACTATTGATCACTCCCTTGATTAATAAGCTTTTAGTTTATCATTTCTATAAACATAGATGCATCTCGATGGTCATCCTCACAAAAATTCGATCACTCGTTTGAGTAAAACATGATTTGAAACTTGTTTGATCACTCGTTTGATTGATATATCTACTTATCTAAAAAATTTCATGAAATTTCTTCTTGTTAAAAGTCCTTGGAGAGGGATCTGACATAAAAAATAATTCACATGAATCACTAAGTGTTCCTATAATTGACAATATGGATTTATTAATGTTGTATTACAGGTTAAACCATCTGGTATTTATGTCTCTTCCTTTATTTGCATGTTGTTCTATCTCGATGTCAAGACATTGCCCAACATATGTTTGCATAAAGAATCGGTGAGACGAGCCTTTTAAATTGATCCCATTAATGATCAATTGTAAATCTCAATGCATCTCTCCTTATGAAAATACCATCTCATGGGTATTCATTCATGGATGCAACATAAGGTTCCGATCAATTATTGGATTATGGCACATCCCATTGATCGTTTACAATTAACATAAGTAGATAAAATTGTTAAATCATATTTTCTATATAATTATGTATTACAGGTGCCCTACCGAAACTTTTACACAATTCACACTTACGTTATTCCAGCAAACAACCACATCAAGTAAGAAGTTCAGGAAAAAATGCACCACACTTGGTTGTATTTATCTATCACTTTTGTATTTAATTATTTGGGTGCGCAAAGGTGGTGCATATTTGTTCAACATTGGACACACATTTTATTAACGATACACTTTTATCCAAACTCTGTCCATGATGGACATTCTGTAGACACCCCCATTTCAAAATTAAAATAAATATGCCCGGTCTAGTATGATGATCATACTTGATTACTAAACTGGGAGACAAAAAACAGAAGTACCATTTCAAAACCAACCCAATTTTCCCTTTTGAACTTGGTTCAAATGTTAAAATTTCAAAATACTCAAGATTTGGATGAACTAATACCTTCAAATCGATTAGTTCAGAAAATTATGAATTTTGAGTATATTATTGTTATTTGGAAAAATGTTTAGAACAATTATTTTAATGCTCGTTTTTGTGCTTGAATGCCATTTTATTTAATAAAAAGACAGAACTTGGGAGACCTTATATGTTCATATTAACCAGTTTGAAAAAATTATGAATTTTGAGTAAAATATTGATGTTGGCAATTTTGTACAGAAGACTTTCGAAAAGCGAAAAGATAAAAACCTAGTCAAATAGGAGGTTCGAGGCTCGATCAACTCGAGTCAACACAAGTCAACCACGCTAAGCTATTTAAAATGCGGAGATAGCATCATCGAGACATCAACGGAAGCTTCATTTGAAAATTCCCAAAAGTATATTTTCTTAAATTTAGGCATAAATGGTTACAAAAGAACAACATTCACCTTCAACTTAAAAAAATCATTTCAGCCTCTACACTAATTTTTTTTGAATAATTTTGAATGTTTTGAAAATTCTAAAGAGTGATCTATAAATTTGTTCAACCCTTTGTTGGATTGAAACTCTTGGTCGCAAGTAATCTTCGATGTAAGACAAGGTGTCCGAAATGGGATTAATCCAGACACACCTTCGATTATAATTCCATAACTTGAGCTATATGGCCTCAAAATTGGACTTCTACACATGGTTGGAAAGGTAAGACACAGACCATTTGAATGGAACCGGTCCCAAAACTCCATTTGACGATTATGCTAGTCTACATATCTAGACAACTCGATGTATGTGCATTGGTTTCGTTCGTAGAGTGAATTAAAGCTCTATGCAACTTCAAAATATAATATTTTTTTATCTAATCAATCATTTGAAACCATTGAAAATGTTTTTTTGAGAAAACGGTTGAAATCATTTCATTAAAATCCCAAAAATGGGAGGGTCAAAGATCAAAGCTAGATAAACTCTAACTATGATTAAATGATGATAACCAAACGACTCTAAAGAACCTGATTAGTAACAATCAATCATACAAAAAGATATTACAAACAAATATTATAAACTGTATTAAATTCTAATTATCCCAATCATGATTTTTATTTCCATATCAGCCTGTTGTATCAACAGGTTGTCTTCCTCTTCTCATTGTCCTTCCTCTTGCAATGAAAGGGGGATGAACTGAAGAGGTTGATGAGTACTGCATATTATCATTTTAATTTCTTTCTTTATATGAACTCATTCTGATTTAATAGAAATATTTTTTTTTCAGGATTTCCTTGCTCTTCACCTTGTTATTCTCAACTTGAATTTCTATATTATTGTCTTCATCTCCTTTAACTTCAGCTTTGGAATTATCAGCAACTTTATATTCCGCTATATCAATCTTGAGATTTTCTTCCTCATCTTGATTAATCTAAGTATCTTCCTCTATGTTTTCATCAGCAACCACTTCAACTTGATTTGATTGTGATTTCTCAACTATCTCTTCAACATGATTATGTTGAGGTTCTACCTCCTTCTTCGTACTACTTTCTTCTTGTACAAAATTTTCTTTATCTTTTTTTCTTGTTCTTTAACCACATTTTTTTCTTTGATTATAGACACATCTGTTTCATTTTCCTGTATCTTATTTTCTGACTTTTATGAAATTTCTGTTCTTCTTCCATAGCCAAATCATATTTTGGGCTTGCATGTTGGAAGGTATTGTAGAAAGAGTATTTGTCTGGACTCCACTCATAAGTGATTTCCATGACATTATGTTTTTCTTTTTTGTCTACTACTATCATATTTTTCGGTAGTGTGCTTCTAGGATACACCTCAATGCTAATTCTAGCAAATGATAGGTGATCTCCTCCTTCAGTAATTGGATCCATGTATAATGGTCTACCCAATAAACCTTCAAAATGACTAAGGGCTTCAAAATTGTACATATGTGCAGGTATATTCTAGAGCTTGAACCATATATGTGCAGTTTCTTTTGGCTTACTCAATAGGTTCAAGTCTTTAGACCATTTTTCCAACTTCATACAGTTTGATCCTATATATGTATGCCCATTTCCTAGAATTTCCTCAAGATTAGATCCCTTCTTGAATTTAAGGTAATATAGATCATGGAGATTTACTGAAATCTTCTCCAGCCCTTTTTCCTTCCCACTGCTTAAATAGTACCTCTTTAGTAATCGGGAAGGATACTCTATTTTTCCCTATGTAGTTTCCCACAACTACATTTTCCCATTCCTTTATATAGTTTTCCTCTACTTCAGTAGTCAATTTAAATGAAAATGGAGAATTCAGTACCTCCACTTTTATCTGTGTATTGTCCAAGTAGATTTTTTCTTTATAGGCACGATCTTCTTACATTTTTGCATTGTTTTTCTTCCAAACTTCATTAGTTTTCCATGTCGAGTTGCTCCTGATAGTATATGACTTAGATTTGGGAGTCTTCATCAGATCCTTCATTGTAGTAACTGACCATTAAACAATTTCTTCATATTCTTCTTTTTTAAGTAAATTCTAGTCTTAAAGATAGTGGATGTTGAGTTGAATTGTAATCTTATGTGTTTTCTCCTTATTGATGATAATTTCTCCCCTTTTAGCATGCATAAGAAGCTTTGTAATCTGATTCTTGAGCCCAAACAGATTAGCTCTTTCATTATAGCGTATCTTTCAAGCTCCTTCGTTATTCCCTTGTTTTCCTGCATTATTTATTTTCTACATGAATTATTCCAACAATAATTGGAGAAAATTGTTTACTTGTGTTATTATTCTGATGTTCTTTGTTGACTTCTTCAGAATTCTTTCAATTTCCTTGTTTACTACTTCCTTAATTCCTTTTAGCACAAACTCCCTAACTTCTTTAGATTTATTACTTTTGTTCTTCCCCATTGGAAAAGTATTTGAGTTAGCTTTCTATTGATATCATTTGAGATTATTCAACTTGAAGAATGAAGATAGACTAGATACCTACAAAAATAACTTGACCATAACTCAATGAAAGACAAAAAATAGGTCGGTTCAACTCACTAAATTAGTTATCGGTCTAAGAACTAAAAATCTCTAAATACTGATGGTTTTAGGTATATAAACACATATCCTTCACAATTGAAAGCACATTTTGTCATTTTCTAAAATCCAGAGAGGGAGATGAGTACAACTTCAGAGTTCTTTGGTGACGATAGTGATAGAAAGATGAAGAATAAATTTCGTCTAGCAGTTCGTCTTCTCCGATAATGTCACCTACAAGCGACTACTTTTTCTGTAACAAGCATTCTATTCTCTATTCTACTTTCGAAGTTGAGTTTTAAGCTTAATTGTAAACTCATCATATTAAAATTGCAGTACTTCATCCATCAATTCAATTGTAGTTCATATTCATAGGATTTCAATCAGTTGAATGTTTGATAACATATATAAGTGTTTGCTTAAATGCTTGGTGAAATATAGCTTCTAGATATTTTGGTTAGATAGTACAGTTGTTGATTTAGAAAATGAATTAGGATAGGATGAGTCTATTTCGTTCTAGATCGAATTCATTGAATTCTTTTATGTTTGTCATCGGAAACAAAAGCGTTGAATCTATTGTTCGAATGTTGTTATTGTCTTCAGAATTTGGAGAAATCATAGATCGAAGAAAGTGATACCCTTATTAGACTAGGATGGGAAGAGGAGATAATTCTTCACCAGAGAGATGAAGAGATCTGGATTTTGATAAAGGGAAAGGTGAGATAAAAGAAGGAGCCACTACTCTTAACATTCAACGTGCCCAATATGTGAGAAATATATCTGAGTATATAGTGCTCAAAAGATTCCCCTTAATTCTGTTACAAATCAACTACTGAGGTGGCCTAACAAACTAAGGGTCACTTTGTAAGAAGATAAACACTACAGGGAAATATAAAATAATTTAAATAATTTTTTTTTAATATCTTACAAATAAATTTTAAAATAGTTTGTTTTACAAATTTATGTAAATATATCATAAATTTTTTTGAACATGTTGTTTTCTATATATATATATATATATATATATATTTAATATATAATCATATAAAATAATTAAAGTAAATTAATTTAAATATCTTACAAATATTGATTGAAGCAAGCTTCACTAGGTAGTGTTTGTTTCACTCATTTGAGTGCTGTAAATACCCAAGTGAAATTTTCTTCACCGGATAGCGCTTGTTTTATTTATTTTTATTTTTTCACACACTTACATGAAGGCATAAATGCTTTTACATGAACGTATAAATGTTTTACATAAATGTGTTAGTGGTTTTACATGAACATTTATATATACTTAATATATAAATTATATAAAATATAAAATAATTAAAAAAATTAAATATCTTACAAATAAATTTTAAAATATTTTGTTTTAGAAATTATATTACAAATTTTTTTGAACATGTTGTTATATATATATATATATATATATATATATATATTTAATATAATATATAATCATATAAAATAATTAAAGTAAATTCATTTAAATATCTTACGAATGTAAATACCTAGTGAAGTTTACTTCACTACTATTAGCGCTGCAAATATTGAGTGAAGCAAACTTCACTAGGTAGTGATTGTTTCACTCATTTGAGTGTTGTAAATACTCAGGTGAAGTTTTCTTCACCGGGTAGCGCTTGTTTTATTTATTTTTATTCTTTTGCAGACATACATGAAGGCATAAATCTTTTTTCATGAACGTATAAATGTTTTTACATAAATGTGTTAGTGGTTTACATGAACATTTATATATACTTAATATATAATTATATAAAATATAAAATAATTTAAATAATTTTTTTTAAATATCTTATAAATAAATTTTAAAATATTTTTTTTACAAATTTATTTTTAAATATATTATCAATTTTTTGAACATGTTGTTTTATATATATCTTTAATATATAATTATATAAAAATATTTAAAATAAATTCATTTAAATATCTTACAAATGTAAATACCTAGTGAAGTTTGCTTCACTTCTATCAGCGCTGCAAATGTTGAGTGAAGCAAGCTTCACCAGGTAGTGCTTGTTTCACTTATTTGAGCGTTGTAAATACATAAGTGAAGCTTGCTTCACCGGGTAAAACTTGTTTTTATTTTTTTTATTCTTTTGCAGACTCACATGAAGGTATAAATGATTTTACATGAACGTATAAATGTTTTTACATAAATTTGTTAGTGGTTTTACCTAAAAATTTATATATATTTAATATATAATTATATAAAATATAAAATAATTTAAATATGTTACAAATAAATTTTAAAATACATTGTTTTACAAATTCATTTAAATATATTACAAATTTTTTTGAATATGTTGTTTTATATATATATATATATATTTAATATATAATCATATTAAATAATTAAAGTAAATTCATTTAAATATCTTTCAAATGTAAATATCTAGTGAAGTTTGTTTCATTTCTATCAGCGCTGCAAATATTGAGTGAAACAAGATTTACTAGGTAGTGTTTGTTTCACTCATTTGAGTGTTGTAAATACCCAGGTGAAGTTTGCTTCACCGGGTAGCGCTTGTTTTATTTATTTTTATTCTTTTGGAGACTTACATGAAGACATAAATGATTTTACATGAACGTATAAATGTTTTTACATAAACGTGTTAGTGGTTTTACATGAATATTTATATATATACTTAACATATAATTATATAAAATATAAAATAATTTAAATAATATTTTTTAAATATCTTACAAATAAATTTTAAAATATTTTGTTTTACAAATTTATTTTAATATATTACAAATTTTTTTGAACATGTTGTTTTATATATATCTTTAATATATAATTATATAAAATATTTAAAATAAATTCATTTAAATATCTTGCAAATATAAATACATAGTGAAGTTTGCTTCACTTCTATCAGCGCTGCAAATATTGAGTGAAGCAAGCTTCACCAGGTAGTGCTTGTTTCACATATTGAGCGTTGTAAATACCCAGGTGAAGTTTGCTTCACCAGGTAACACTTGTTTTATTTTTATTTATTTTTTTCTAGACTTATATGAAGGCATAAATGATTTTACATGAACGTATAAATGTTTTTACATAAATGTGTTAGTGGTTTTGCAGAACATTTATATATATTTAATATATAATTATATAAAATATAAAATAATTTAAATAATTTTTTTTAAATATCTTACAAATAAATTTTAAAATATTTTGTTTTACAAATTCATTTAAATATATTCAAAAAATTTAAAACGTGTTGTTTTATATATATATGTAATATATAATCATATAAAATAATTAAAGTAAATTAATTTAAATATCTTACAAATGTAAGTATCTAGTGAGTTTGCTTCACTTCTATGAGCGCTGCAAATATTGTGTGAAGCAAACTTCACCAGGTAGTGTTTGTTTCACTTATTTGAGTGTTGCAAATACCCATGTGAAGTTTGCTTCACCGGGCAACGCTTGTTTTATTTATTTTTATTCTTTTGCAGATTTACATGAAGGCATAAATTATTTTACATTAACGTATAAATGGTTTTACATAAATGTGTTAGTGGTTTTACTTGAACATTTACATAAATGTGTTAGTGGTTTTACTTGAACATTTACATATACTTAATATATAATTATATAAAATATAAAATTATTTAAATACTTTTTTTAAAATATATTACAAATAAATTTTAAAATATTTTGTTTTTTACAAATTCATTTAAATATATTACAAAAAATTTTGAACATATTATATATATATATATATATATTTAATATATAATTATATAAAATAATTAAAGTAAATTTATTTAAATATCTTACAAATGTAAACACCTAGTGAAGTTTGCTTCACTTCTATCAGCACTGCAAATATTGAGTGAAGCAAGCTTCACCAGGTAGTGTTTGTTTCACTCATTTGAGCGCTATAAATACCTAGGTGAAGCTTGCTTCACCGTGTATATTTTGTTTTATTTTTTTATTCTTTTACAGACTTACATTAAGGCATAAATGCTTTTACAGGAACGTATAAATGTTTTTACATAAATGTGTTATTGGTTTTACATGAACATTTATATATATTTAATATATAATTATATAAAATATAAATTAATTTAAATAATTTTTTTAAAATATCTTACAAATAAATTTTTAAATATTTTGTTTTACAAATTCATTTAAATATATTACAAAAAAAAATTGAATATTTTATTTTACAAATTCATTTAAATATATTTACAAAATAATTTAAATATCTTTCAAAAATAATAAAAATATGTTGTTATATGTATAAATTTAATATATAATTATATAATTATATAAATTTTTAAATAAATTGTCAAAATATATTTCAATACATTACAGACAAATTTATGCATATTGAATATATACATTATACATATATTTAAGTGAATTATATTTTCATGTTTTTTAGATTTACATGAAAATATAAATGATTTTAAAAATGAAATAAATGGTTTTACATGAATTAGTTAGTGAATTTACATGAGCGGGGTGAAGTGAAGCAAGGCTCATTAAATAATACTTCTTGATGTGCCTTCCTTTGTGATGTGATTCTCAAACATGATTTTACATGAATGAAGGTTATCCATAATTATATCCGGGGGTTCGGGTCTATCTCTCTTCATTTCAAGCCAAAATATAATTTAATAATATAATAATAATGTTGCATTATGATTGGTCCGGAATAGGGGAATAGAGAATCCGATAGCAAAAGATCTGATCTGGGGATTCAATGGTGTTAATTACGATCTCAATCAACATCATTAGCTCGAACAAATTGTCCATCAAAAGGGAAAATTTTCAAAAATCCAAACTTTTGCTAGGGAGTTCCATTTCCACCACAAAGAGCTAAATGACATGATTGAATAATGACACTAATTGTGATGTCCAATTTCTCAATCGAACAGACACAAATTACTAATTTATTCCCCGAAGTTTTGGCAGTTGAAAATGTGAAACTAAAATTTGTTGTGTATGAAGAGAATGGCACCTCCCACCCAATATAAATACCATACTTAAGGCAAGGGAAGGGATATGAAAGTGACACGAGCCAAGAGCTTCTAAATTTCATTTCTTCATTGTTAAGCTTCAACTTTCAACTTTTTTTGAGTTTTCGCAAGAGTGGTTTGTAAACTTAAAGTAGAATTTGGAGTTCCTACTCAAGACTATTAGAAGCACTATAAGCTTTCATTTCATTTCAATTATTCTTATAACTCATTAATTTGAAGTAATCTGATTTGGAGAAAATTTCCAATTGTTGTATTTTACTTTGATTAATTGATGTTTGTAATTTGATATCATTTTATGCTATGTTCATAAGCTTTTTATTGACTAAGAATCACCTAAATCTCCATTATAAAAACGCCCAAAATCAACATATAAATTTTAAATATTAAATACGTTCTTGATCTCTTGTTGAAGAATAGGGGTGGGCTGTAGCCTAGACAAAAAAATTTTAATTTATATATATTAAAATAAGTATATGTTTTTCTTAATTTAATCCTTATTTATAGCAGGTTTATTTTTAAATTAAATTATTATTCAACCCCTTCCATTACACTAATTTTGTGGTTTATAATTATCTCTTCCTACCAAAATAGACTCCTACCAAAATAGACTAAAATGCACTAAATTAGGCTTTTCATATTTTATTTATTTATATAGTTAGTCTTCATTTATTTAAAACTTAATTAATTTAATTTCTCACGTTTCTTTAACATAATTTCTCTTCAACTATCTTCCGCCTCTCTTTCTGGAACCTCTCGGTTAGAAACTCAAATCTCTTGATATTGTAAGGGTTATGGATCTAGTTTCAACTACTAAATCACTTTTTCAATTTAAGAGAAGAAGGATTTAATAATCTCTACAAATGGTTTGCACACAACATGACATTGAAATTCTAGATCTAAATGCTTCATACAAAAAAACAACAAGATATATGTTTAAATTAGGTATTCCCATCACTTTTTAAATTTTGTATATTTATTTTATTTTAGTAAAGGTATTCGTGAACCGGTTCAATTAATATACTTAATATGCTTATTTCTTACCCGTAATAGTGTAATACCTATAAGGAAAAAATTTATGGTTTCCTCCTTGGTTGAGAGATTCTCTAAGATAATTTTAAAATTAAATATTTCACCCTATTTTTTTTCATTTATGTCCATAAATGCACTTTAAAACTCTAAAAATATCAGATCGCTCACAAAATGAACTTGTGATCATAAATTTTTTAATTCTAATCTTTGAAATTATTTTCTAAACTTCTCCTTTATTTTCAAAAGAGTAGTTATTTATTTTATTTTTCTACATTATTTAATTTATCTTTAAATTTAGGCTCGAATTTAGGCTTGATCCTTAGACTTGTATATAAAAATTACTTTTATAAAATTGTCAAAATATTTGTAGTAGAGATAGTATATTTTTGAACGGACACTTGAAATATAACGTCTAAGATTTTTTTTTCAAGTGTAATCAAACATCGAACCCGTTAAATAATTTTTTCAAAAAAACAATATTTTTTACACAATAAATATTTTATTCTCTTTATTTAAAGGGAAATATTAGGTGGGGACTCTTTATGTGGAAACACAACATTTTGGGAAACCCTGGTCGATTTATTTACTTTATGTCAAAATTCAAAGATTTATTTTATATATTTCTTTGAAAAGGGTTGGATTTTGAACCGTACACTAGAATAACGGTGTGATTACAACACATTGTTATAAGGGAAATAAATAAATTTGATATGAAAAAGAGAGCAACACTACATGTTTGATATTGCGAATTGCGAAGATCCAGAAGTTGGTTAATATCCACTCACAGAAATTAGATTTTTTGAAATAAACATGAGAAAGGAAAAAATAGAGGTGATGATGAAAGAAAACTATGAAGGGAAGGTGAAAAAAATATAAAGAAACCAATATAATTAGAACTGAAAATAAATAATAGAGAAAAACAATTAGGGTGTGTTTGATGAGGGGGAATTGGAATTGGAATTGGCGTTGGAATTCTAATTCCAATTCCATGAGAATTGGCATTGAATTACAATTCAATTCCTATGTTTGGAAAAATGATAGAATTGTAATTCAATTCCAATTCCTATGTTTGGGAAAATGATAGAATTGTAATTCAATTCTAATTCTAATGTTTGTAAAATAAAATATCGGTTCAAAATATTAACTTTTAAAATATGTTTTCACGTTTTGGCACACTTTTAATACGTTTTTGACATTTTTTTTTCACATTTTTACACATTTTCACGTTTTCACACGTTTTAACACGTTTTTCACATTTTCACACGTTTTTCACGTTTTTCAAACGTTTTTCACGTTTTTCACATGTTTTTCACGTTTTCACGTTTTTCACACGTTTTAATACGTTTTTCACGTTTTTCACATTTTAATACGTTTTCACGTTTTTCACACGTTTTTTACACGTTTTCACATTTTTTACACATTTTAACACGTTTTCACGTTTTTCACACATTTAAACACGTTTTTCACGTTTTCACACATTTTCACATTTTTCACACGTTTTTCACGTTTTCACACGTTTTAACACGTTTTTCACGTTTTTCACGTTTTTCACGTTTTTCACACGTTTTAACACGTTTTTCACGTTTTTCACACGTTTTAACACGTTTTTCACGTTTTTCACACGTTTTAACACGTTTTTCACGTTTTTCACGTTTTTCACACGTTTTAACACGTTTTTTCACGTTTTTCACATTTTTTACACGTTTTTTACACGTTTTTTACGTTTCTCACACGTTTTAACAAGTTTTTCACATTTTCACACATCTTTCATGTTTTTACACGTTTTTCACACATTTTAACACGTTTTCACGTTTTTCACACATTTTTTACACGTTTTCACGTTTTTTCACACGTTTTCCACATTTTTGGCACATTTAACATGTTTTTGACATTTTTAATATGTTTAACATGTTTTTCACATGTTTTGATAGGTTTAAAACGTGTTAAATCTATCAAAAATGTAAAAACGTGTTAAACGTATCAAAAGTGTGTTAAATGTGTCAAATAAGTGGAAATATTGTTAAACGTGCCAAAACGTGAAAAACGTGTTAAACGTGTTAAACGTGTTAAAAATGTGTCAAACGTGTCAAAGACGTAAAAAACATGTGAAACGTGTCAACAACGTGTTAAAAACGTTTTAAACGTGTTAAAAACATGAAAACGTGTCAAAAACGTGTTAAACGTTCCAAACATGTGAAAACTTGTTAAACATGCCAAAACGTGTCAAAAATGTGGTAAACGTGTCAAAAACGTAAAAAAAGTGTTAAATGTGTTAAAAACGTGAAAACATGTTAAACGTGTCAAAAACGTAAAAAAATGTGTTAAATGTGTCAAAAACGTGAAAACGTTTTAAACATGTCAAAACCTGTTAAATATGTGAAAAACTTGTTAAACGTGTCAAAACGTGTTAAACGTGTCAAAAATGTGGTAAACGTGTCAAAAACATAAAAAAAAATGTGTTAAATGTGTCAAAAACGTGTTAAACGTGTCAAAAACGTGTTAAATATGTGAAAAACTTGTTAAACGTGCCAAAACGTGAAAAACGTGTCAAAATGTGATAAACGTGTCAAAAACGTAAAAAAAACGTGTTAAATGTGTCAAAAACGTGAAAACGCGTTAAATATGTCAAAAACGTAAAAAAACGTGTTAAATGTGTCAAAAACATGAAAACGTGTTAAACACGTCAAAAACGTGTTAAATATGTAAAAAACTTGTTAAACGTGCCAAAACGTGCAAAATGTGCCAAAATATAAAAAACGTGTTAAACGTGTCAAAAATGTGTTAAACATGTCAAGGACGTGAAAAACGTGTTAAATGTGTCAAAACGTGTTAAACGTGACAAAAACATGTTAAAAACGTGAAAATCATGTTAAACGTGTCAAAACGTGTTAAACGTGTTAAAAACGTGAAAATCATGTTAAACATGTAAAAAACGTGTTAAACGTGTAAAAAACGTGTTAAACGTGTCAAAGACGTGAAAAACGTGTTAAATGTGTCAAAAACGTGTTAAACATGTCAAGGACGTGAAAAATGTGTTAAATATGTCAAAACGTGTTAAACGTGACAAAAACGTGTTAAATGTGCCAAAAACGTGTTAAAAACGTGAAAATCATGTTAAACGTGTCAAAAACGTGTTAGACGTGTTAAGGATGTGAAAAACGTGTTAAACGTGTCAAAAACGTGTTAAACGTGCCAAAAACGTGTTAAACGTGCCAAAAACGTGTTAAACGTGCCAAAATCGTGTTAAACGTGCCAAAATATGAAAATATGTTAAATGTGTAAAAAACGTGTGAAAAACGTGTAAAACGTGTTTAATGTGTGAAAAACGTGTTAAAATGTCAAAAACATAAAAAACGTGTTAATTTGGAATTACAATTCCGACCTAAAAAGATAGGAATTGAGAACTATCAAATTACACTATATTGAATTCCATTGGAATTCTAATTCCAATTCCAATTCTTAATATTAAAGTGTCTAACAAACATAAGAATTGGAATTGGACCCTCCAATTCCAATTCCAATGCCAATTCCAGGGTTATCAAACACACCCTTAGTTGAAAAGAAACGAGTAAAAGAAGATCTTACATGAGCCAGTTTCTTAAAGTTACAAGATGGACAATGAGTATAATATGTGGGAAATGTGAATGGATGGGATCCACTCTCACAATTTTACAATTGAAGGATTTTGGGGACATAGAAAAAAATTTATGTCTATTTGTACGCCTAAAAATACCGACTATTTCTTAAAAAGGAAAAGTGTTCAAACCTGAATGTCGAAGTTTCATGTCTTACATTTCTCTCAAATCCCAGAAAATATTATCAACAACCGAATTGATAAGCTTGACTCGAGTTCTGCTTTGAAAACAAGTGAAAAGGAACCAAACTGGTAAGCTAGGCTCGAGTCATTCTAAAATAATTGTAGTCGATTGCTTAGCTAAGTCACTTGGTTTACCTTCCTCTCAAATCTTATAAAATGAGGTGAGAAAACAATTCTATCAGGAGTTGTCTCACCTAAACATGAGATGATGACCGAATGTACAACTTAACAAAGTAAACATACTTGACACTATTTAGAGTCGTCAACTAATTTACTCTTTAAGAAATTAGGAAATAAAATAATTTTCATAACTTAGTTTTGGAGTTTGGTGCTTGGTTACGTGTCACACCCCGAACCGAGTCATGACCAGTCGCCGCATGTCATCTCCTTGAAATACACTTAAATATAAAATGCAAGGCTAACATAATTCTTTACTAACTTTCTTAATCAAAATATCACCCTTCTTTCATTAACCAAAAATCCTTTCAGCTACAATATGTTCTTGCCACCTCATCAAAAGTCCAAAAATACAAGGTGACAATGCTACCATCTTAAGGTTTACAAAATACATCGTTCTAACTCTCCCTTAATACACTACTCTAAGGAGATGGCTAACTTTTCTTACCAAAAGTAGATCGATATCCAAGTCTTCACTGTCTAGTAACTTCTGTTACTTGATTTGGATCCTTCTCTGAAAAAGGGACCCATTAAAATGGGTGAGCTAAACTTGCCCAGTAAGAAAATCATAATCTCATTACAGTTGGCTCAAGAGACATTTAATATAAGTATAAAATGATCAAACCTTTATTAAAAATATAATACGTACTGTTAATAACCAATATATCTTTTTCTATATAACTCTGGGATAGTGATAATGACTACATTATTGTGGTAACTCATTACCATTAATTAGGATTTTTAATGTCTTGTGTTGACTCATTAACCATCAATGAGGATTTGGGGGTCCTACATTGACTCATTAGCCATCAATTAGGATTTGGGAGTCCTGCATTGACTCATTAACCATCAACCGGACGTGACTGTCACGCGTTGACTCATTACTGGTATAAGCACTTGAGGCATTAATAATCATTATCAAATAAATAAGTACAGAATCTTATCCAGAGTAATAAAATCATTCTTGTATTATTCACATAATCAAATCCATACATATGTATCATTCTTTCACAAAGCATTTAGCATAAGCTTATCAAAAATACTTTATCAACTAGTTTCGCAAATCAATTTATAAATCCCATTATCAAGTCATTGTTGTTAAACGTTTTATCAAATCCTTTTATCAAAACATTTCCATGTCAACTTGATCCTTAAGTTTAGAAACACATTTTAATAAAACCATTTTATCAACATAATCACATTTTAGTAAAATAAACTGTAAGAAGGTATAATTTCTTACCTAACCTCCAAAATCTATTTATTTCCACTCTTAAGCTCTACCAACTATCCTTTGCTATTTTCAAATGGGTCTTTGACACTTTCTTCCTTCAATTATCAAATTAAACTCAAATTAGTCTTTATATTTCCACATACTAATAATCCATATAATTTACTTCCTTAAATCCAACAATCTTTTTCATTCTCTTCCAATAAACATTCAAATTTATACATAAACCTTAAATACCTTTTCTCATCTTCAAGTTTATCCAAAACCAGATAATTCATATTCCTTCATTCTCTGTTTTCTCTTCCTCCTTCCTAAACAATAAACAACCTTAAATCATTCAACCATATCAAACAAATCAACTTCATTATTTCTACCAGCAAACTCCATTTCATTTATAACCCTAATTCATCCATAAAATTATCAAATATCCTTACTTACCTGTAAATCAAAAGAAATGTTGATGATGAAGATGATCTGTTGACGGTGATAATGATGGGTCTTCTGAGCAGATGAAGAAGAATCGGTTGTTGAACTAATGAAGATTTGTTGGAGATGAGAATATTGGTTTGATGAAGATGATCGGCTGAAGAAGATAAGGTAGGAAGCTTACTATCTTTCTAAAATGAAATAAGACAGAGAGATGGACTGCTGATCAATATATTCCTTTTAAAATTCTGCCACCTACGTGGCCCATTTTCAACAACTCTTTTTTTTTTAATTAAAACTTAAATTTACAATCTTACCTCCTTAAAAGAAGTTTTGTCCCCAAACTTGATTCAGCTTTCAAAGAGTTAAGGATACTTGTTTTTCATATCATCTTCAAGTTCCCACGTTGCTTCCCTCTCAGAATGATTACTCCACTGAACTTTAACATACTTAATAGCTCGTCGACGTAGAATCTGTTCTTTTCTATCAATAATTCGAAGTGGGATCTCTTCATATGCTAAGTTCTTCCCAAGTTCTAGTGGAATGGATTATATTATATGATCGTTGGAAGGAACATATTTTCTTAAAATGGACACATGAAAGACATTATGCACTTCCGATAAATGTGGAGGTAATGCAATTTCATAAACCACGCTGCCAACTTTCTTTAACACTTCAAACGGTCCCATGAACCTGGGACTTAGTTTTCCATGCTTTCCAAATCGCATAACACCTCTCATCGGAGACACCTTTAGGAATACATGATCCCCCACATTAAACTCTAAAGATCTTCTTCGATTGTCAGCATAACTCTTTTGTCTGCTTTGTGCAATGATTAAATTCTCTCTGATTTTTCGGATCTTGTCAGTCGTTTCTTGCACAATCTCTAGTCCCATTAGTCTTCTTTCACCTATTTCATCCCAACACAAAGGTGAACGACATTTGCGACCGTATAATGCTTCATAAGGAGCCATTTGAATACTTTCTTAATAGCTATTGTTGTAAGTAAATTCTATCAAAGGCAAGTGATCATCCCATGATCCACCTAGGTCAACAATACATGCTCGAAGCATATCCTCCATAATTTGATTGACTCTTTCTGTTTGCCCATCAGTTTGAGGATGAAATGCAGTACTAAAATTCAGCTTAGTTCCCAAACATCGATGCAAACTCTTCCAGAAATGTGATACAAATCTGCTATCTCTATCCAAGACAATAGTAACTGGTATCTCATGCAACCTCAATATTTCTTTGATATACAGTCGTGCTAAATTGTCCATCGAGAATCCGGTTGGAATTGTTAGAAAGTGAGCAGATTTTGTCAACCTATCAACAATTACCCATACAACTAATTTATTCCTCTTTGTCCTCGGCATACTGGATACAAAGTCCATGGAGATATCTTTCCATTTCCACTGCGGAATGGGTAAAGGGTGTAGTAAGCATGCGAGTCGTTGATGTTCTGCTTTCACTTGTTGACATGTCAAACATTCCGAGACATATTGAGCAATTTCTCTCTTCATGTTGTTCCATCAATAATGCTCCTTTAAGTCTCGATACATCTTGGTACTACTGGGATGAACAGTGTATCTAGAGTAATGCGCTTCTTATAATAACTCTTTCTTTAAAACATCATTTTGAGGGACACATAATCGGTTATGAAAACGCAACACTCTATCTTTATCAAGCTGAAATCCCTTCGCAGTCTCAGATTCCATATCTCCTTTGATTTTAAAATTGAGAATCATCTTGTTGAGAGCTTTTAACCTTCTCAATTAACATAGGACGAATCACAATATTTGAAATCAAACTTGGCTCTTCTTTTGATGGCTGCCTACTCAAAGCATCAGCTACGGTATTAGCTTTTCCGGGATGGTAACTTATAGTCAAATTATAATCTTGAATTAGATCCAGCCACCTCCTTTGTCGCATATTCAATTCACTTTGGGTGAAGATATACTTCAAACTCTTATGATCGGTATAAATCTCGACTTTTGGACCATACAAGAAATGTCGCCAAATCTTCAATGCAAATACTATCACTGCTAATTCTAGATCATGGGTAGGATAATTACGTTCATGTGGTTTTAACTGCCGAAATGCATAATCAATGACATGCTTGTTTTGTATTAACACACATCCCAAACCTTTATTTGAAGCATCACAATACACAGAAAAATCTTCACTTTCAGAAGGTATGGCTAGAAAAAGAGCCGTAGTCAATCGTTTTTTGAGTTCTTGAAAACTCCATTCACATTCTGTTGACCATTCAACTTTTTACGCCTTTTTGTGTCAAGCAAGTAAGTGGCGATGCTATTTGAGAAAACCCTTTAACAAATCTCTTGTAGTAACCTGCCAAACCCAAGAAACTACGTATCTCTGAAACATTAGATGGTCTATGCCATTCAGATACTGCTTCCACCTTTTTTGGATAAACACATATTCCATCCTTAGATATAACGTGTCCTAGAAATGCGATATTATTCAACCAGAACTCACACTTTGAAAATTTAGCATACAACTGATTTTCTCTTAAAGTCTGGAGTATTATTCTGAGATGTTTCTCGTGCTCTTCTTCAGATTTAGAATACACCAATATGTCATCAATAAAGATTATCACGAATTCATCTAGAAATAGTTTGAATACTCTATTCATAAGATTCATAAAAGCAGCTGGAGAATTCGTCAAACCAAAAGGCATTACCACGTACTCATAATGTCCATATCTTGTTCGAAATGCTGTCTTGGCAATATCAGCCGATTTAATCTTTAACTAATGATAACCTGATCGGAGATCAACCTTGCTAAAAACTTGTGCTCCTTTCAACTGATCAAACAAGTCATCAATTCTCGGTAACGAATATTTGTTCTTAATAGTTACCTTATTAAGCCCTCGGTAATCAATGCAAAGCCTCATTGTCCCATCCTTCTTTTTCACAAAAAGAGCAAGAGCTCCCCATGGGGAAACACTTGGCCTGTGTACCCCTTTTGCAATAGTTCTTCCAATTGATCTCGTAATTTTTTCAATTCTGCCGGAGCCATACGATACAGATTCTTCGTTATTGGAGTTGTTTCAGGCACTACATCAATTGCAAATTCTACCTCTCTATCAGGAGGTAAACCTTGCAATTCATCTAGAAACACATCTAGATATTCATTTATGATCGGAATAGTTTCTAAGGATTTCTCATTCTTTTCGGTACCCCATAACACCACCAGATAGCATTCGCAACCCTTTCTAATCATGCGTTTTGCTTCTAAAGAGCATATCATCTTTAGAGGAATAACATCTTTATTTCCCATAAAAGAGAATATAGGTTGCTCGGGAATTTGAAATATTATCATCTTTTCATGACAATCAACTGTAGCAAAGTTGTGAGCTAACCAATCCATCCCCAAAATGATATTGAAACCATGCATCTCTAATACCGTAAGATCTAATGGTAACACTTATCTCCTATATGTACTTCTCGAGACTTACAAATTAGGTTTGCAATTATTTTATCACCCAATGGTGTTTCTACACTTATACTCACGTCTCGAGGTTCAGTATTCCAATTATGCTTTTTGATAAAGGTTTGAGAAATAAAAGAATCAATAGGACCAGAATCAAATAACACTAAAGCATAAGCGGAAGAAACATAAAGAGTACCTGAGACCACAACGTTAGACGCACGCGCTTGCTCGACATTCATTGTAAAAAACACTCTAGCTTGGCCTCCTGATGTCTGTCCTATTTTCTGATTTTTATTGGGAAAGGGTCTTCGATTCATGGAATTTCATGTCTCACGTGCATTAGGCTGAGTGAATGGCTTTCTAAAGCGTGGACAATTTGCTCTCAAGTGACCATGTTGCCCACATAAAACACATGCTCCCGATAACCAGCGACAATCTTCCATGCGATGGTTTCCTGAACAACGCGAACATTGCACATACGACGATGAATTATGTGAAGGAACATTTCTAGAGGCTTGAGTCGGACTGCTCGCAGAAAAGGGCCTTCTATTCCGAAATGAGTTTCGATTTCCTTCATTGGCACTTTGATGACTTCTTTTCTTCGAGCTTGCCTCATCAATCCTTCTCGTGATACCCAACTCCCTTTTAATCAATCGTGACTTATCAACCACCTCAATGAAAGTGTTAAGCTCAAAAGGAACCACAACTTGCCTAATGCGGGGACTCAACCCCATTTCAAACTTTCTCGTTTTCGCAATCTCACTTCCCATCCATGATTGAGCAAACTTTGCTAATTCCACAAACCGAGCTTGGTATTCAGTAACAGTCATATTTTCCTGTTTCAGATTTATGAATTCCATCTCTTTCTCTTGCCTCAAGCTCTTGGGAAAGTAGGTGTTGTAAAAAGCTTTCTTAAATGTATCCCATGAGAGTGTACTTGTATCGCTCTCTTAAGTTTGCTTCTCCAACTCCCACCAATCGCTTGCATTTCCTTGTAACTGAAATATTGTAAATCGCACCTTTTCCACATTGTCACATTTGAGTACATCAAAGCACTTCTCCAACTCTTTTATCCACTTTTCAGCTTTTAGCGGATCGATGCTACCATCAAAGTATGGTGGAGCCAATTTCTTGAATTCAACAAACTTATGTGTCGGTGCATGTTGTTGTGTTATTCCTGACATAACTCTAACGATATCCTCAACTATTACCGCTCTGGAGGTCTCCCCCTCCTCTTGACTTACGGGTCCATTTGGTTCATTGGTATCACGTCTTCTCCTTGTACGTCATGCAAAACCGACAAGAACTTCATCATCCATTCCTACATCATTAATGCCATTGTTAAACCTTATGCTTTGATAGCACTAAAGCTATCACGCCCCGAACCGAGTCGTGATCAGCCGCCGCATGTCATCTCCATGAAATACACTTAAATATAACATGCAAGGCTAACACAATTCTTTACTAACTTTCTTAACCAAAATATCACCCTTCTTTCATTAACCAAAAATCCTTTTAGCTACAATATGTTCTTGCCACCTCATCAAAAGTCCAAAAATACAAGGTGACAATGCTACCATCTTAAGGTTTACAAAATACATCGTTCTAACTCTCCCTTAATATACTACTCTAAGGAGAGGGCTAACTTTTCTTACCAAAAGTATATCGATATCCAAGTCTTCACTGTCTAGTAACTTCTGTTACTTGATTTGGATCCTTCTCTGAAAAGGGGACCCATTAAAATGGGTGAGCTAAACTTGCCTAGTAAGAAAATAATAATCTCATTACAGTTGGGTCAAGAGACATTTAATATAAGTATAGAAAGATCAAACCTTTATTAAAAATATAATACGTATTGTTAGTAACCAACATACCTTTTTCTATATAACTCTGGGATAGTGATAATGACTACATTATTGTGATAACTCATTACCATCAACCAGGACTTTTAATGTCCCGCGTTGACTCATTAACCATCAATGAGGATTTAGGGGTCCTGCATTGACACATTAGCCATCAATCAGGATTTGAGGGTCCTGCATTGACTCATTAACCATCAACTGGACGTGACTGTCACGCGTTGACTCATTACCGGTATAAGCACTTGAGGCATTAATAACCATTATCAAATAAATAAGTACAGAATCATATCCAGAGTAATAAAATCATTCTTGTATTATTCACATAATCAAATCCATACATATGTATCATTCTTTCACAAAGCATTTAGCATAAGCTTATCAAAAATACTTTATCAACTAGTTTCGCAAATCAATTTATAAATCTCATTATCAAGTCATTGCTGTCAAACGTTTTATCAAATCATTTTATCAAAACATTTCCATGTCAACTTGATCCATAAGTTTAGAAACACATTTTAATAAAACCATTGTTAGCAACATAATCACATTTTAGTAAAATAAACTGTAAGAAGGTATGATTTCTTACCTAACCCCCAATATCTAGTTATTTCCACTCTTAAGCTCTACCAACTATTCTTTGCTATTTTCAAATGGGCCTTTAACACTTTCTTCCTTCAATTATCAAATTAAACTCAAATTAGCCTTTATATTTCCACCTACTAATAATCCATATAATTTAATTCCTTAAATCCAATATTCCTTTTCATTCTCTTCCAATAAACATTCAAATTTATACATAAACTCTAAATACCTTTTCTCATCTTCAAGTTCATCCAAAACCAAATAATTCATATTCCTTCATTCTCTGTTTTCTCTTCCTCCTTCCTAAACAATAAACAACCTTAAATCATTCAACCATATCAAACAAATCAACTTCATTATTTCTACCAGCAAACTCCATTTCATTTATAAACCTAATTCATCCATAACATTATCAAATATCATTTACTTACCTTTAAATCAAATGAAATGTTGATGATGAAGATGATCTGTTGACGGTGATAATGATGGGTCTTCTGAGCAGATGAAGAAGAATCGGTTGCTGAACTAATGAAGATTTGTTGGAGATGAGAATGTTGATCTGATGAAGATGATCGGCTGAAGAAGATAAGGTAGGAAGGAAGCTTGCTGGATTTCTGAAATGAAATAAGATAGAGAGATGGACTACTGATCAATATATCCCTTTTAAAATTCTGCCACCTACGTGGCCCATTTTCAACCACTCCTTTTTTTTTTAATTAAAACTTAACTTTACATTACGTGTGCGAAAGAGTCTCGGTATTATGGCCCACACGCCCGTCCAAATGACAATCCCTACTCCAAAACAATTGACCTTTTTTAAAAAACGTGAAGAATTGTTAAACTTATTTGAAAAATATTCAAACCTATGTATACATTTAAAGTATATATAGCAAAGTTAAATGAATGTATTCTTATCAAATTTGTTATCTTTTATTTCTTTTTTGATGAATAATGAAAACAATGATAAATGAGAGGATGAAGACGATCACTAGGTGACAATCCTTGAAGCCCCACATGTTCAGACCATAGAAGTTTACGATAAAAATGATGATGAATGCGAGAAAAACGACGACAAAGAGTTAAGTATTGTCTATTTCAACTTTGTAAATATTTATACATTATGTTAGTTTTTGGATTGACTCTTAGTTAAACCATAAATTATAAAAGTATATATTTTTTTCTATTAAATTTATCAATGAAATTAAATGAGATTTATCTTTTCATACAAAAATTAATATACAGTTGGCAATATGTATTATATATATGAAGAGATACATACATAAAATGTGCCTAGCTATTGAATTGTGTCTTGACCTCTTTTTATTAATTGCTCGGTTGTTGAAAGCATCAATTTTATTTATTGTATACATGTGCTTAAATAACATGTAACCATATGCATGTCCTTAAGAGTTAGGCTAAATTTTCCATCCTTATCAATTCTAGATATTTGCACAGCCTTAATTAAGAATCAACTTTTTCCTAAAAAAATATTGACTTAATTGGTTGTAAACTAGAAATAAAAATTAAGAAGGAAAGTGAAAAGACAGAAATATTATTGACTTTAAAATTAAAGAACATTTTTTTTTTCCATTTGTCAGCCAATGATCCAACCTTCCATTGTAGACATCCAAATTACCTTGTTCTAGCTAGTATATTTTAAAGAATCTAAACAAACTGAGTAAGGGTCCGGAAAGTTAGAGCAACTCTTTTAGTATGAAACTACAAGAGAATTTTAGGGGTGGGTCGGTACGGTATACCTTACTTTATACATTACCTAAAATTTTGGTATGCAAAAAATGCATACCTTTACCTTACCTTACCTTGATTTCGGTATACCTTGTTTCAATATACCTTAATTTTAGTAAACAAAAATTCACACTTTTATCTTACCTTAATTTCGATATACCTTATTTTCGGTACGGTATTAGTATTATACCTTTGATATCTAAAATATATATTAATTTAAAAAAAAAATCAATCTTAAGATAGAGATTGCATATACTGAATAATATTTCAGTAGAATTATATTTTAATATTATTCAAAAATTATATTTTTATAATTAAATTAATTTCAAATCTATTTAATTATTTTCTTATAATATATATATATATATATTAACTTATAAATACTATTTCGGTATATCTCGATATAAAAAATTTTAAAAATCTCATACCTTTATCGTACCAATAATTACGGTATCGGTATCATACCTTACCTTTTTTTCGGTATACCTTAAAAGTTGATATTTTCGATATATTACAGTACAGTATTTTCGATATACCTTTAATATCGGTAATTTTTCCCACCCCTAGGTATTAGGTTAAAGTCCGTCAGATGACAAGTTTTGCGTCTAATTAAATATACGTCTAATAAAATATGAAGTGTTTGTTATGTGTGCTTAACCTTTGTGACCATTTTGTTTTATAAATAAAACAAACTAAAATTTAGCAAACAAGTAAAGTTTAGCGTCAATTTAGAGTATGTTTTACTTTATAGTTCCAAAGTTTAGTATACTTATTAGGTTCAGGGGTTAGAATATTGTTTTATCTTAAGGTCGATTTTGTTCTGTGTCAAGTCTCACGAAATGTATGTACACAAATACAATACACTCTGGAGAGAGGAGAGGAGGTGTTGAGGCAGGATAATGGCGACGGTGTCGTTGTTCCGCAATTTAGTAGTATATGGCCGTTCTCCTCTGATTCAGCATCATCAGGTAGTTTTGAACTCGTTTTTCGTACTCATTTATGGCCAATGTGAACTCGAGCTTGTTATTGATTTTGAGGTTCTGAATTTGATTACAGATGTATGCTACTAGCATCCCTAATAGATCAAAAAAGTCTGTCCGCTGTAAAACTGATGTGCGTATCTTTGCTCAATATTCGCAGACCAGGGATGTTTTTACTTCTCGCCTCCAAGGTAACATATCATTACCTAAGATGTTATTTACTATAAATCACGAATTGGGTTATACGTAAAACCATGGATAGATTTACATAGTTAGAAATTTCAGTTACACATGGAAACACGGTTTTTATTCTCTTACTTTGGTTTGGAAGAATCTTCTAGTGTTTAAATGAATAATTACTTAAGTGACTGGTCGGTTAGATATGTTTGCATTTAAGTTGGGTTGTTAACCTTGCTAACCACACTTAGAATTTTCATTGTTAAACCAAGCATTTGGGGTTTGCTGTCTTGGTCTTTCACTACGTAGAGAGTGATGGTTATTGGATGTCTTGTCCTGTTATTATTTCTCCATGCATGATCTTTGGCTTTTGACATGCACTATTTTTTTTTTATGTTGATCTTAGAATGATTTCCTACAGATAGCATTGAGAACTTGCCCGAGCTTTTGCAAGATATTGTCAGCACATCAATTAACACTGGTCCACGAGGAGTCCTGAGATTTGCTCAAGGTATTCAAGCGGTTATTGGTGTCGGTGGTGAATGGCTGACAGATGTATCAAGGGTAACCACTTCTCTATATAACTGTGCTGACTGCTGTGATATGTATAACTAACCGCCTTTATAAGGTAAACTGTAACTCTTTTCACTGTAGGCAACAAACACATCTTCTGGTTTACCAGTTCAAATGCAGCTTGGGCTGCTTTCGCCAGTCTATCTGAGGAGATTGTTTGCTCGTTTGGGTGCAACTTATATAAAACTAGGGCAGGTGTGCTTAATTGTCTTTTGACTTTTGCTTTTTGCTGATTGCTTCTATGCTAAACATATTACCTTTATGTCTTCATGCTCCCTCCTTTCCCATTTGATGTAACACTTATGACACTTTTGTTTTCCTTATTTTGTGACTCTAGTGTCTTTATTTTGACTAGTTCTGTCACATAACAAGTTCGCCTATATCAGTAATTTATTGCAGCAGAATTTATTTCAAACTTCTCCTTGCATAAAAAAAAGGAATTGTACATGAGTCGCATAAGATTCACCATTAAGTTCTACATAATGGCATCCCTATAGCATAAAACGTGAATAAAAGGAGTGTAATTAACTTTGCTAACTTATCAATTTTGGAGAATCACAATGTTGTTTAGGCTATTTTATCTATCTCCCTTTGAAGTATTACAGTTAAAAATCACCTCTCTTATTTCATCTTTGGTATGGTTTAGCTTTAAGTGCTTTATGTCACATCTTCCCTTTCTTTATCTCTAACTAACAAGTTAATTTGTTGCTAATAGTTCTCTCTTTTAAATTTTTAGTTCATAGCATCAGCACCAACATTATTCCCTCCGGAATATGTTCAAGAATTCCAGTATTGTTTCGACAAAGCCCCATTAGTTCCTTTTGAAGATATTCAGAAGATATTGCGCGAGGAGCTTGGAAAACCAATTGATGATGTGTATGAGTATGTTGACCCTACACCAATTGCTTCTGCCTCGATAGCTCAGGTTTGAATGGAGCGCTCTCTTGTTTTCATTTTATTGATAAAAAATATTCAAAATTTAATGATCTCTTGGAGCAAATGAGAAATATGATCATTGTTGCACTTCATTCTCTAGGTTCATGGTGCAAGGCTCAAAGATACCAAAGATGATGTGGTGATAAAAGTCTTGAAACCTGGTATAGAAGACATATTGGTAGCTGATCTGAACTTTGTTTACATTGCTGCTCGACTTTTGGAGTTTTTGAGTCCTGACCTGAGCCGTACTTCACTGGTAAAGTTGCATACATTAGTGCTTATTTGCATACATTTAATATGAAGAAAGGTAATTAACGCTTGATAGTATGTACTTAATTCCCCTCAAGAAACCTTCTCATGTTTCTGAGTAAGTATGAATAAGAATGAAAGATAAATCTAGCTCGAATCGTAGAGTAATTAACGCTTGCTAGTATGTGATTCATTTAAGGAATGGAGTCGCCGAAAGAAAAAAATCGTCACCTACTCGAGGTAACTCGATCTCTTTTATTCGACTCAAATGCTCCCAAAATTTATTGGGGCGATCCATATCCATCGCTGCATATTACATTAACCGTATGCCATCACACATTCTTCAATTCTAAAGTCTAATTAAAACCCTCTTAAAACTCTTTCCCGATTCCAAAATCGCATCCAAAACATACTCTCGCAAAGATTTTTGGATGCTCACACTCTAAACACAATTGGGACAAATTTGATCCTCGAGCCACAAAATGTATTTCTTTGGGTACTCACCAAATGAGAAAAGGTAAAATGCTACTGTCCTCACTCCAAAAAGACCTACTCTATGGATGTCTCATTCATTAAAAATCAACCCTTCTATCATCATCGTCATGTGAAGGGGGAGAATTTCAACAATCTTCAACATGGTGGTCCTCATCAACACATCATCACTCCTACAGGCATAAATGTACCCGAATTCACTCATACCTTCATAAATATACTTGAATCCGCACCAACATTATAACAAAATATATCATTCGAACCTACATTGGAACCTACTATTTCCTCGTCAACCTCACCTCCATCTCCTCCGAAAAAAAAGCTAAAGTCTAAACTCGAAGATGAACACAACTTGCACCTATCCGTGAATCCTCCTCGGACCCGAGTCCAACAAAAATTTCAGGTACGACAACCAATCATGATACTCTTTCTATTGACTTACCCATTGTTCTTAGGAAAGGTGTTAGGTCATCTACAAATCATTCGATCTCGAAATTTGTTTCATACAAATGTTTATCGGAGACATACCGAACATTCATTGTTGACTACGACAACGTCAAAATACCTACATCCATTCATGAAGCCCTCGAACAACTAGAATGGAAACGTGTCATTACTGAGGAGACTGATGCACTTATAAAAAAAACATATATGGTCCCTTTGTGAGCTTCCAAAGATGAATCATAGACCTAAGAATGGAACTTGCCCGATCAAAGAAGGGGATCTACTTATCTCAAAAGAAGTTTACCATAGACCTTTTAAAGGAAATTGTTATGATTGGATGTAAGCTTGCCAACACCCCATGGATTCGGTCCACAAACTTGGAAATAACAAAGATGATTCTTCAACCAACAAAAGAAGATATCAACGATTCGTGGGGCGGCTCATGTATTTATTTCATATTCGTCCTGACATTGGCTTCGTAGTGAGCGTTCTTAGCCAATTCATGAATTGTCCCTCAGAAGATCATATGAATGCAGTTTTGTATCTTGAGGTTCCTAAATGACTCTCCGTCCGGGAAAAAGACCTTCTATTCACAAGTAAAGACGACAAATCCTTCCATGTATTCACTGATGCCCATTGGGCCGGAGACATTACTGACACAAAATCCACCTCCGAATATTGTTCATTTGTATGGGGTAATCTCGTCACATGCAAAAGCAAGAAACAATCTGTTGTTGCTCGGAGCGGTGCTGAAGCCGAGTATCGTTCTCTTGCACTCAGATTTTGTGAAGGAATTTGGATACGCCGGAATGCCTCCTAATGGACCTATTCAAATGATGTGACAACCAAGCCGCAATTAGTATTGCAAAATATTCGGTTCATCATTACGAAACCAAACACATTGAAATTGACCGTTACTTCATTTCTGAGAACGTCAATAAATGTTCTATTTCACCACTCTACGTTACCTCACACAAGTGGCTGACAAAGCTCTTCCCAAGTCAAGTTTCAAAGAATTATGTGGTAAGTTGGACACTTTCAATGTCTACTACCCAACTTGAGGGGAGCGTAGAATTATCTCTATCTCATCCTTAGTATTGGTGCAATTTATTTGCACTCAACTTGTTGATTTGCTTATACTCAACACATTACTTGTTATCATTTTTTACTTTGGTGGTATTATATACCACAAACATGTAAAAGCCAAAGTTGTCTAACCTTTTGTTGTGAAAACTTTTACTTCATAGCACTTAGGATCCTCAATTCACAAATTGTTTCTTTCTCATTTCTCTGAAGATCAACTGAACCCTGATCCCCTTTGTATTTCGTCAAGCTTGGCCCTAGCTTTGTGAACCCTCTTGGAGATATTGCTGAATTTCTTTGTCTCATTTCTGAAGTTGATGTTTCAATACTTTCAGCCTCTCACTAACTTGGAACATTCTAGTGCCATTAAATTCAATTTTCCAACAAGATTCAAGAATTCCCTTGAAGTTTTCATGCTTCATCCGAACATTAATAAACTTAAATGGAGGTTTAGTTCTTTTTGTCTTTGTCCCACCTCAATTGAATATGGAAATGATCAGAAATCTGAGGACAGTGTCTGAATATTGCTGTTTGGATGCTCACTAGTCTAAGCTTCATTAACAAAACCTCTATCATTTCTACTTTTTCTCATTTGCCCCCTTCTTGTGTAGTAGACCATGTGAAGTGATTTCTTGAAAAAGTTGGTTCAATACATCCAAAGTATCTGATTTAGTCATTAAAATAAATCATATCTTGAGACAATAAAATTATTTGAAGCAAGTCATTAGTGAGCCAATAATGAAATAAGTTTCATGTCTAAAATGATAAAATAGTTTTCTTTAATGTCCTAAACTAGAATTGAGCCTATAGTCATGACCTCCACTTCAACTTAATGTGTTCTACGTGAGAATCGAATCAATGACCTTTTGTCTCTTAGGTACGACTCTTGCCACTTCAGCTACCCTAGTAGGTTAAAATAATAAAACAAGTTGTATAGTTGTTTGAATCATTTGAGGCCAGAAATTAAAAAACTAATTTTTCATTCTATACATGTATTATTGGTCAAAATTTTCAAAATCAGTTTATAAAGAAACAATATTTTGTAATAGATATTTGTGAGTAATAACGATCGATACATATGGCAGAAAATACTTGACAAAAATAATTAGTTGAATAATACATAGAGAGATTTAAGGTTACTTGCATAATAAACCTTGCGATTAAATCCACCAAAATGAGGTCAATAATTGCTGAAAGTAATATATGCTTTATAAAAGTTAACCTTGATATTCTGATATTGTCAACACTGTTTACTATCTAAGGTTTAGGGTAGGGTTTTGTAATAGAAACAATTAGATTCAAAGAAAGAGATGGGAAATGAATGATCTAAACCTTTAGATGGGAGAACCTCCATAGCTTAGAGGAGTCTACAATCAATCCATTCATCTCATTTATGATCTTATCCTTCAGCTAGCTCACCCTATTTATGATCTTAGGGTTTGCTACCTATTCTAACAACTTGGGGTAATATTGACTACCATAATGAACACCAAGGGCCTCTTTACTATTTATGTCCTAACCCTACTAATAGTCTAATACATACAATTTACTTTACCAATATGATTTTTTTTTTGAAAAGATTTGTCTTGAAACTGATTCCTATCATGTCATGCCATCAGTTCCATTCCATAGTTTGCTAGATGCATGGATTACAAAGATTTTTCATCTCCAAGTTTTCAAGTCAACAGGTGATTTTATTTTTTAGGTTGGTATTGTCAAAGATATAAGGGAATCAATGCTTGAAGAAGTTGATTTCAGAAAAGAGGCTGCAAATATTGAGGCATTTAGAAGATACCTACAAACAATGGGGCTCACAAGGAAGGCAACAGCACCAAAAGTTTACCTTGATTACAGTACTCAACGAGTTTTGACAATGGAAAGGTTTTATGGAGTTCCTTTGACAGACTTAAATTCCATTAGTTCTCTTGTATCAAGTCCAGAAACAAGTCTTATAACAGCCCTGAATGTGTGGTATGCTCTTTACTTGAAAGTCAATTGTATTTAGAATTCATGGATTGTCATCAAGTTTCAAATAGAATTCCCAACTGCTTCTTTTTGAAAATATTGTGCAGGTTTGGTAGTTTGCTTGCTTGTGAAACATTCCATGCGGATGTACATGCAGGAAATTTATGGCAGTTGCGTGATGGCCGTATTGGGTTCCTTGACTTCGGTATGCACTGTATTTTTGTTTAATAACAAAAACATATCATTATGCACCACTATCAACATGAAGGTCATGGACTATATTTTTTGGGTGCAGAAAATGTGAAGTATGCTTCTGAACTTATCTTAGTGGAGCATTCAATATATTATATCGTATTGCCCTAAAAAACTTTTATAATTACGGGCAAATCAACCCACCATTAAATTGTACTGTATGTCATCATAGCTTGAACTTGTATATATGTGTTCACGGTGTATTTGGGTACTTTTTTTAAGTTCATATAATGGTTTATTTCCTGGAAGCAGCTTATCTAAGTTTTACAAATATGACTCGTACACCTTAATTCATTATCTGTTGAATTGCCTCGTCAATGCACTTTCTCACAGCTTGATGATTTGCTCTCAAATTCTTTGATTGCATGTTATTGACAATTGGAGTATTTTAGCTAAAATTCACTTTTCATAAATCCATCTTGTCATCTGCCACGTAAAATTAAATAATGAAATTGTTCAACATATTATTTCCTTGTCCACCAGGAAGTAAAGGATTCCATGTTAATTATGCTGTGTAACAATCTACTATGTTATTGGAATTGTTCTGTAGGAATCTCTTTCTATCTTGAAGGAGTGGAGCCCATAGCTTAGGCTTTCTGAATGAGATCAACCAATTTTGTTTGCTATATTGAATCTCTTTCTATCTTGAAGGAGTGGAGCCCATAACTTAGGCTTTCTGAATGAGATCAACCAATTTTGTTGCTGTATTACCAACAGCTGGTTGTTACATGCAATATTGTACTGAATGTGATCAAATTTGGTTTTACAGGCATTGTTGGGCGAATATCACCAAAAACTTTTGCTGCCATGGAAGTATTTTTGGCATCAATTGCAACACAAGAATATGACTCAATGGCATCTGCTTTGATTGAAATGGGCGCTACAAACAAGAATGTGGATTCCCGGACCTTCGCAAAGGATTTGGAGAAGATATTTTCGTCTATACAGGCAAGGAATCTCTCGATCTCAAGGCTGTAGTTCCTGTTTTCAGCATTATTTTCTTTTGATGAAACAATTAAATCCCTTGCTTTACTTACGACCGTCACTAAAAGTAGTTCAGTTTCTCTATATGCTCTAAGAAAGATAAACCACCTTTATGATGTGACAGAGATACAGATGGTCTATTTTCTTCCAGTACTCTTAAAACTAGTGTGGTTCTGAGAGTGAAATTTCTCACATCTTCATATAGGCTGATAATTGTAATTATATTTCCACATATGCTGGTTGAAGCTGCTATATATGGATCATAATTCACACATTTTGTTGAAGTACAGGATTTGGACACTGAAATTATTGTTGCAACAGCCAAGGGAACTAATACCAATGCTGCTGCTGTTTCTGCCAATCTAGTTGTTGATGAAAGACAGATGAATGCACTATTTCTTGATGTGGTAAGCTGCCCAAAATTCTTGAATCCTTTCTTTTGGGATTTTCTTTGCTATACCCCTGTCCACAAGAATAAACTGATAGTCATTCAAATAGAATTAGGTCTAAACCTTGAATATATAGATTACAATCCAAACCATGGTTCGTTTGTGATAAGAAGAGCTACCTAATTTAAGAATGGAGATTGGAAAATGACACCCTAGATGAGAAAGAGAATTAACTAGAGAGAATGAGTGAGAAATTCCACCGACAATTTATTAATTCCCTTTGACAATACCTTATTTATAGTAATAGCTTAATAATGGAATTAACCGCTAACCTCAAACCTCTCTAATATGAATACTCCTTTCTTCAAATCTTCCTTGTCCCTAATGAAATTATAAAAAAAGATGTACTTTTTTTTTTTCAATTATAAGCTTCCACCTTAAATTTAATTTCACCTTGCATCCTCTGTTTTGATAGTCATTTGTCCTCAACTATTGTTCAACTTTAAACTTCTAAAGGGCATACTTATTATGAAGAAGTAAGATGACATAGTACTTGAAGAGAAATGACTAATACATGAGTGTGGCCTCAACTAAAGCATGTGGAGGTTATAATTACTCATTACCTTTATAAATGATTATTCAAAGCTTGATGTGTATTTAACGAAATATATAATACAAAGCTTTTGAAAAGTTAAAAAAAAATGAACTAGGGAAACAATTGAACCAAAGTATTAAGACAATTCAATCTGAATGAGGAAGTGAATTCTAAGTCAAGAGTTTCAAGATTATTTAAGGGATACTGAAATATTATTTCAACAAACTCTACCATATACACCACAACATAATGGTGTAGCCGGAAGATATAGTCGGACATTGTTAGACATGGTTCAATCAATGATGAGTTTTGCGGCACTCACAAAGTCTTTTTGGGTTATGCACTTCAAATCACTATTTATTTGTTAAATATTGTCCCGATATTAGATAGATTAGAATCTAAATTTGATGACCTACTATGTCTCATTTGAGAATTTGAGGTTGTCCCAGTATTAGATAGATTAGAATCTAAATTTGATAAGTATTTGTTTGTGAGATGTCCTATGGAAGCCAGATGATATAGTAACTTTTATGACCCACAAAAGTCAAAAAGTGTTTATTTTTAGAATTGTTTTTCTATTGGAGAAAGAGTTTCTTCTAAGAGAAGATTGTGTGAGTATGATTTAATCTAATGAAATCCAAGACACTGAAACAAACATATTTCAACTACAAATTGAAAAAGTGGATACTTTTTTAATAGAACCACATGACCATACAAATGTAGAAGTGGTTCAACCTAAATTACACAATGTATTTGTAGATCAAGTAGGAGACTCATGTACCTATAAGATATGATTGATAGGGAAATGATGTCGTCAAACACAAGATGACGCAACTTTCTAATTAGTAGCCATCCTTACATCTATAAGGATACTCATGGCTATTGAAGACAAAAAGACGTCAACCTCTTGATGAGGAAATATAAATGATTTAAAATTACAGTTTCAATTCCTAAGATAGTGAGAACATGTGCAAATTGAAACATCCTTTTATGGATTGAACTAGCTTCAAGGAATTGGAACATCAAATACAATAAAGCAAATAGAATATAGATGAATCTTCTTCTGTTAGTGGGAGTGCTATCACTTTTCTTATATTATATTTAATAATGGGACAGGACACTTCATTTTTACTATCTACAAAAATTTGGCTGTCACAAAAGTTTCTCATGACCTAGGATAAACAAGTTATATATTGGACAATTTGGTTGTCACATAAGTTTCTCAAGAATGACCTAGGAAAAACAAGTTATATATTGTGCATCAGGATTTATATATATAGGATCAAGAAAATTGTTTCTTCTTTCATAGATGACATGCATATATAAGGCGCTAAAATATTTAACATGGAAGAATTCAAGAACGATTATGTTCTTATGATGCACAAAAAGACATTTCTAGATCTATATGACCAATAACACGTGAAGAAATGATTTGCAATAATGAGATCTCGTGTCGATTGAATCTTATATATGTTATGTATAAGATCTAATGTATCATATACATTAGTAAATATCAATAAATCAAGTTAAATGTCATTTTGCGTTCAAGAACGATTATGTTCTTATGATGCACAAAAACATATTTCTAGATCTATATGACCAACAACGTGAAGAAATGATTTGCATTAATGAGATCTATATGACCAACAACACGTGAATAAATGATTTGCATTAATATATACGAACGATATATATGTACATAATGAATGTAGTTTGAATTAGAATTATGTCTAAAATCTTGAAATCAAAGATTACATTATTGGAGTAATAGACTAAAATTAGTGCAACTTAGGCGCCATTGAGTCTTATTAACAAAATTAACCACTAACCAAAAACCCTTTGTATCAGAATACTGTATTTCTTTTGTTCTAGCTCTCATAATACAATCTAGAAGTATTGTTACAATAGGAGAAATGAATAAGCTCTGAAGAGACTTAAATGAATTTATTTTGTCAGAATTAACTATCGTCCTTTAAACTTATTTAGTTTGATTGGTAGAAACTTTAAAAGATGCTTTTCATGTTGAGTTAAAATCAGAAGCAACAGAAGCATGATGAATTATGTGCCTTCCAAACAAGCTAAAATCTCTACTAGTTGAAACATAATCTGGTTTGTACGAATTGTGAACAGGTTCGTGTTAGTGAATCATATGGGTTGAAGTTTCCTAGGGAATTTGCACTTCTTATGAAACAACTGCTCTATTTTGATCGCTATACACGATTGCTGGCGCCGAACTTGAACATGCTTCAAGACCAAAGAGTCACCATTGTCTCTAAGAGAAGCGGTGGCAACAGGAATACTTATCAGTAAAGTTAAACCATCTCATAAGTTACCTCTCCATCTCATAAGTTACCTCTGTTTCTGTCTTGTGTGCAGGTAAGTCTTTTAGGTAAGTGATTTAGCAAAATTGTGATCATATATAGTGACAAAATAAAACATGTAAAGAAAAATTTTACTGCCATATATTTGATAAACATCTAGTGTTACCTGTTATTTCAATTTCAGGTGAAAAATTATGTATATGCAAAGTGGGAAGATTGTCAAAACATTGTAGTATAATGCAATAAAAGATGTATGAATCCAAATTTAGAAATAATACTACTATAGTTACATTTCAAATAGGAATTATACTTCTACAATGGAAAGAAAAACACTACTACTATAATTAGGATCTCTTGTTGCTATACTTGAAATTAGCTTTGAAACTAAATTATCTTTCAAATAGGAATTATATCACAAAATTATTAGTGACAGAAGGTTTGCTATTATGTACATTGTGAATTTAATATGATACATACTACTTTCTTTGTAACCATGATCCAAATTCGGCAGCACAGTACTTATTTTCCTGAAACCCAAACTCGAAATGAGTAGTTTGGATAGGATATTTAGGGTGGGGGTTGGGTTCTGGTTAAATCATAATTGCACAAGGGATAGGGATGGATGTTTGTCCCAGATTGATGTATGGGTGAATGAACGATTGAAAATGTGTATAGTATGATGGATGTAGGGATGTCAAAAGTTCTGTTATTCAGAGTATTTGATCCAAAGGCGATTGGATCCGAAATATACCCGAATATTTTGGGTCTTACCCGATCTGATCTTTTCTCCCATCTGTCCAAGTTTTTACTCATTTGTCATTTACTTAACATATTTTTCATATTTTTAATTAAATTTGACCTGTTTAATATTTTTTTTATGTTATAACCAAAACATAGTTGATTTTAATCTTTTAAGAAAAAATATTAGAATATAAGGAATAAGGGTTCAATAAACCCATTATTTAAAAAAATAAAATTATCAATGAATTATAAATATATGGAAGAATGTAAATAGTTATTGCACCACATTATTTAAGGGGGACGAGTAGCTTGGATGATTTTTTAAACTAATTTAGTTTGGTGTTCAAATTCTTAAACTAACTTACTTGTAGCTTGGATGATTTTTTAAACTAATTTAGTTTGGTGTTCAAATTCTTAAACTAACTTACTTGTTTCATCGTTCTTAAATTAATATAGTTTACTATTTAAATTCATTTTTTTTATTATATTTAAAATTATTTTTAAATTATTATTTTTATAAATTTAATTATTTATATTTTGATATATAATCTAAATTATTATTTTTATAAGTTTGATTATTTATATTTTGATATACAATCTAAATTATTATTTTTATAAATTTGCTTATTTATATTTTGATATATAATTTAAATTATTATTTTTTATAAATTTAATTATTTATATTTTAATATATAAATTTGATAAAGAAGAAAAATCAACGAGATCAAAGTCAGAATATTCGAACCAAAATAGATAACACACGAAGGACTATCATTTGTAAGAAGTGTGGCCAAGAAGATCATACGAGACGTAGTCAACGTTTTCTGAACAAAATTGTCAATAAATAATAATTATAATCGTTTTTATGAATGGTTAATTATTATATTGTTATGGTTAAGATATATTAAATTTATTAGTATTTATTAATTATTTATTATAACGTTAATGGGAATATTTATTACACTATATAAATAATAATTGAAATATATATATATATATATATATTAAAATATAAATAATCAAATTTATAAAAAATAATAATTTAAATTATATATCAAAATATAAATAATTAAATTTATAAAAATAATAATTTAATATTTATATCAAAATATAAATAATTTAGTTTATACAAATAATAATTTAAATATATCAAATTTATAAAAATAATAATTTAAAATATATATATATATATATATATATAAAATGAATTTTAAATATAATAAAAATAAAAATAAAATAAGTTTGAAAAGTAAACTAATTAGTTTGGGAAGTTAACACAAAATTAGATTTATTTGGGAAACCATTTGAAGGGCTTAAGCTCAACTTCAATTTTTTTTAATTATTTTTAATTTATTAAATTAAAAAATATATACTATATATATAATAAATTAAATAAAATTAAAAGTTCATATATTTTCAAGTATATTAGATATATATATTTCAATTATTTCTTATATTATAATTATTTCATAATTTCACAATTTAATTTTTTTCTTCAATTTTCTACTTAAATTATATATAATATTTGATAAAATTAAGGGGTTAATATCCTACCAAAGTAATTCAATAGTAAAAGTCGATTTAAAAGACAAAAAAAAATACGGGTTCAATTCTATCGAAAGCACTTTAAGTTTAAACGGGATTCATGTGGTGTTTCAATTCTCCTTTAATTCCCAAAATATAATTTAGTAGTTATTAATTAAAAAAATCTGTGAAAATAAAAGAATGACTACCTACTTCTAATAAGTAATATTGCTTCACATTAATTAAGGAGGTTGTGAACTATTTTTTAAAATTATGTCAGAAAATCTGTTAATTGTATTTATGATATTGTAAATTAGTTATATTTATCTAAACGGATAAAAAAATTAACTTCGGTTAATTTTAGCTATGTCATCGTCTACGTACACTTTTATTATTTTTTATATTTACGATTCCGTGGACATTGACATGGCTAAAATTAATTTTTTTTTTAACCGTTTTAAATAAATCTAAACATAATTTAAAAGATCATAAATATAAACCATCATTCATAAATTTAAGAAATAACTACAATCTTAAAAATAAATCTAATATTCTTGTATATTAACAAATTATGATTCTCTTTAATATTTCATATTAATATAAATAATATATCAATTAAATTACATAAAAAGTATTCATTTAAATTTGAAAACCTTAATATACCAATTAAAATTGATATATTCTTATTATATATTATAAGCTTGTTTAATTTTAATTAATTATATAAATTGAATATATTTTTGTTATATACTTATATAATATAGTGTTTGATTTGAATAATGTAAAAACTAAAATATTTATTAAATTAATTATTATTTAAATAAATTACTAGTTTGAATATATATATATATATATATATATATATATTTATATATTTATTCTATAAATGCCAAAAAGATCAAATAGTCGAGAAAAAACTCAAACAGATTCCAGACAAATGCTCGTTAACACCATCCAACACTATAAATTATGACTACTTGAACATGTTTTGTGCTTCCGATAAGTGCCTCCGAAGAAGACGAGCTCATGATTGGAAAATTCAAACTCATTACTTTGTGACTCATCATTCAACTTGGTCTCGCCCCATACATCCTTGAGAACTATACTACTCATAAATATGAGTGGTATGAGTCGGTTTAAGAGACCAAAAAGTCACAAGTTCGATTTCATATAAAAGTGCTTTGAGTTTAAGCGGGGATCATAACTGTGAGGCGTCATATTACTTCTCTTTTAATTCCTAAAAAAAACCTAGACGGTTTAAAACCTCGCCAAAACAGAAAACCCAAGAATCAACCTTAAGAACACTAACATTATCATCATTGAGTCATAGTTCTTGAGCCAAGGCTGAAGAACGAAAACCTATCACAGTTTAAACATTTTACCTCAAATTACACTTTTCAATTACGATATCAATTAATCAATCAAATCCTATGTGATGCTCATACAAGCACCAAAGCAAAGTAATATGGACAATTATCTACCTATGAACGACTTGAAACAAAAAGACGAACAAGAGTAAGATGAATCCTTAAGGTTATTGTGAAGAAATAAGAAATTGAAATGATTTATGAGTTGTAAATGAACTATAAATAAGTTAGGTAACTGATATTAGTTTTATTAAATAAGATTAATGAAATGGCCCAAAAGCCTTAATCGGGATTATTCCTCTCAAAGTTTATTTGCTCTCTCAGTTCATACTGATTCTTCTTTCAATTGTTCAGAATCCATTATCCGCTTGATTTGCACATGGTATCAAAGCTAGATTGTTGAAAGAAGAAGATTAATCTAATCAAGAAGATTAGTCTCATCATCACACCAGGTTTGTCTAATATCCGCTTGATTTGCGCTTGATTTGCGCATGGTATCAAAGCTAGATTGTTGAAAGAAGAAGATTAATCTAATCATCACACCAGGTTTGTCTAATCATATGATTGTATCTAGCAATAATCTTAACCCTAGTCAAACTCCAGTGCAAATCTCGGTTTCGATTGCTCAATCGATGCGATTGACAATCAATTACCAATAACTTGTATTGTTCCAGTTAATATAAGTACAGCAACGATCCGTTAGTTATTCATGTAGCGGATCATCCAAGGCTAAATATCACTTCTACAGTTCTTACTAAAAGAGACACATACTTTGGCTGGAGTTTGAGTGTTCGTTTAGCATTTTAGGCGAAGATTAAAAGCGGTTTCATCGATGTATCGTATCCTCGGTCGAAAGTATGCGATGAACGTGACCAATGGAGTATTGTTGATACTCTAGTTAGAACCTAGATAATGAACACGATCGAGCCAAAGATTGGGAGAATGTTTTAGTCAAAGAAAACTAGTCGCAATTTGTGGTTAGAGGTTCAATCTCGATATGAAGGTAATAATGGACCAAGAAGATATGGATCACAAAGAGATATCAGTTTTATTTAGCAAGGCGATCTAGACCTAGAGGAATATTATTCAAAGTCAGGTTTGCTTTGGGACGAAATGTTAGGGTTGAAACCATTTCAAAGATGCAGGTGTAAGAGAGTTCGAATCGAGTGTGATGGATGTTTTCTTGAGGCTGAGATGCTTCAAGACGGTGAAGAACTGAAACTATTGCAATTATTGATGGGCCTTGATGTGAGGTATGAGTATGTAAATGATCTAATGCGGGATTCATGACCAGATGTGTACAAATCATTCACTATGTTACAAAATATTGAAAAAAATCTAAACAGAAAAGATTATATCAAGAAGCAACAATGGTTATCAAAGAAGATTTTACAAGGAAGGGAAGTCAAAATATTGACAAGATTAAATATATTTATTGTTTGTCCAATTTTTTAAAATATATTTATTGTTCACATTGTGGAGGAAATGGACATATTAAGGAATGATATTTTAAGTTGATAGGATATCCAGATTAGTGAAAACAACCAATGTATAATCATGGAAAGAAGAAAAATATATATCTGAACGAGAATGCACATGATGCAGCTGATCTTGAAGATGTCTTGATATGATATGACAATAAAAGAGTTCAAAATATATAAGCAGTTTCTGAAAAATATGAGGAATATTAAGACTAAAGTAGGTGGCTCTACTTCCTCTACAAGTAAGTATTTTTTATCAAATTTGTTTTCATTTAATTTGTTTGATTTTAGCATGAATGAACAAATCATTATGACAAATATATGGCTTATTAGGAGTTTCATGTCATATTTGCAATAACAAAAATATTTTTTTATTAATTTGAAGAAGTTAGAAACACCTAAGATTATGTTCTTAACTAATGGATCATGTAGGAATATAATTGATATAGGAACTGTTGAAGTATCTAATGGATTTAAACTTAAAGATGTATTGTAGGCATCTTTTTTACATATTCTTTATTTGAAGTTTCTAAATTAGTCAAAGAAAAAAATGGAATGTGTTTTCTCAGAATCTATGTGTTATCCTTAAGAAAATGTTCAAAGTGATTATGAGAAAAAAGATTGGAAATTTGTATTTCACAGTAGTTCATTTTTTTTGTAATGATGATGATTCTATTAGTAACATTTCTTCTAATAATTTGGTTGATTCTATTTTGATTCATAAACGACAACCTACTTATGATGTTATAAAACTTGCATTTCAAGATTGTTTGATTAAAAAAATTCAATGCAATACTTGTGAACTTGAAAATATGCAAATATTTCCATTTACAATAAGTGAATCTAAAATACAAACAATTTTTGAACTTATTCATGTTGATTTATGGGGACTATATCGAGAAGAGTCTATTTTGAACACACCTTATATGCTTATAATTGTTGATGACTTTTCTAGGTGTACATGAATTTTTCTAATCTTTAGTAAAGTGTTTGTGTTTGATAAACTTCAAAAAAAATTCAAATGATTAAAAATCAATTTGACATTGGTATCAAAACTATTAAATCAGATAATGGAACTGAATTCATAAATGAAAGATGTTCAAGATTATTTGATTTTTTAGGAATTATTCATCAAACAACATGTGTGCTTACTCACCATAATAAAATGGTGGTGTAGAAAGAAAACATAACCATTTGATCCAAGTTGCAAGATCTTTATTGATAGATTCTAATATAGAACCTAAAATTTTGGCATTTTTCATTATTAATAACTTATATTATTAACAGAATTTTTACAAACATTTTAAATGGAAAAATATCAATTGAGGTGTTAAGTGGAAAGAAACTAGATTGTGATTCTTTTAGAGTATTTGGCTGTCTATGTTATATTGCAAATGTTTTTCAAACAAATGAAAATACTCAAATAGAGCTAATAAATGTGTTTTCATTGGTTATCTTTTAAATAAAAAAAAGTTATACAGTTTATGAAGGCAATGTTTATGTTTATAGAGATGTTATATTTCATGAGAAAATTTTTCTTTTTTCAAATAAGGTTGAGCATTTGAAAATATTTTAAAAAGGGGTAAGTTACATAATGTTTCTTATTTCATTGATGAAAAATCAGATTTTACAAATCATGATAATCTAGATTTAGATGATCATGACCTATAATTTGATGAATATAATATTCCAAAATGTGATTTACAACATAATCCTATTAATCTGAAATCTAATGTTCAAACACAAAATTTTGAATATGATTTATAGTATAATCATGTTAATCTTAAGCCATAATCATGTAAATCTTAAATCTAATGTTCAATCTGAACATTTTAGACATGAAAGTGTACATTTAACTGTTCAAAAATAAAAAATGATAGTTCTAGAAGAAGGTATAGATGCACTAATCCACCTGTTTGGATGTAAGATTATGTAGTAAATCAAGTTGAAACAAATGTTAAACAAAAAATAGATTTTTTTCCACCTTCTTATCCGTTTGTTTCAACTTGCAAAAATATTGAATATACCGATTGTTTTGGGAAATATAGACCAATCTCTGAACCAACAACTTATAAACAAGTTGTTTTAAGCCCAGAATGGGTAAATCTAGTAATGAAGAGTTAACTACTCTATATAAAAATTAAACATGGACTTTGAGTGATTTACCAAATGGTAAAAAGGCTATTAGATGTAGATGGATCTATAAAATAAAGTTAAATACTGATAGAAATGTTAATAAATATAAAGCCAAATTGGTTGCAAAAGTTTATAATCAAAAAGATGGAATTAATTTGCATCAAGTCTATACACTGATGAATAAGAATGCGACTATAAGATTATTGTTTGTTTTAACATTTGCAAAGAGATGACATTTATAATTCTTTTTTACATGAAAATCTTGATGAAGATTTATATATGAAGATACTAGAAGGTTTTAAATCTTGTTTTCCAAAATAAGTATGCAATCTTAACAAGAGTTTGTATGGTATAATCAGCCATGCAATGACATTTATAAATTTCAACTATTCTCAATTACATTGGTTTTGTAAAATCAAAAAATAATCATTGTCTTTTTATTAAAACATATGGGAATAATATTGTCTATTTATTAATGTATGTTGATGATATTCTTTTAGCAAAAATTTCATTACAACAAAATGAGAATATAAAAAGGATCATACATGATAAATTTCAGATCAAAGATTTAGGTAAGACTAAATTTTTCTTAGGTCTTAAAATTATACATAATGATAATGTTATTTATTTAAATAAAAAGAAATATATTTTTGATTAAGTTTCTGATCTTGGTTTGATTGGAGTTAAACCAACACTTACAACCTAAAATAAAAGTGTAAAACTTTTAAATGATCATAAGGGTGACATTCTAGTTGATTCTGAAAAATCTAGACGATTGTAGACAAATTATTGTATTTGAATTTCACAAGACCTGATATTGCTTATTTTATTCAACAACTCAGCCAATACATTAATAAGCCTTATCAGTCTTATTTTGATGTTGATCTGAAAGGAACACCATCTTTAGGAATATTTTATTCATCTCATAATGATCTCACAGTTACAACGTTTCCAGATAGTGATTAGGCATCATGTTATGATACTTAAAAATCACTTACATGGTATTGCATTTATATTGGAAATGCATTAGTTGCTTGGAAAACAAAAAAGTAACAAACTGTTTCTAGATCTTCAATAAAGTTGAATATAGAAGTATGGCAATGACAGTATATGAATTACAATGGATTCATTATTTGCTTAATAGTTCTTAAATTCAAGTTCATTACCCATTGTCCTTCACTACGACATAAAATGACAATGCATATTTTTCAAAATCCAGTATTTCATGAACTAATGAAACACATTGATATCGATTGTCATGTGATAAGAAATTAATATAAAGAATGATTTATTTCCTTGACATATATTTTATTCAACAGTTTTACATATTGCACATATTTTTAGTAAGTCACTTGATGTAAATCAATTTCAAAATTTGAGGCTGAAGTTGTTACTTCAAGATTTCATCTTGAGGGGGAAGTGAATAAATAAGAAATTAAAATTATATGATCTATAAATAAGTTGTAATTAAGTTATGTAAGTGATATTAGTTCATTAATTTGTTTTTAACCATTTTATTATTTGTTAAGATTAATTATTTGGTTTATTCCTCTCAAAATTTTATTTGTTCTCCCTCTTAATTCATATTGATTCTTCTTTCAATTGTTCACAATCTTTTATCCGCTTGATTTGCACATATAGACTCACGTTCCCTAGCTTTTATGAAGAGCTCGATAATATCCGACACGGAGCTTTCATCTGTCAATGGCGGTGGTCATCTAAGTGAGTTATAGATGCCAATAACTCTTCCTAATGCTCGGATTGGCTAACCCCTAACTTATAAAACTAATTAGGCTTAAGTAGAAATGCTAGGGAGCGATTGTAAAACTGATTTTAAAAATGAGCCAAAACTGCTTGTGAGCTCTCTCGTTCCCACACGGTGAATGATGACAGGAGGTTAATTACGTCTTAAAGCTTAGTGTATCACCTTTGTTTCGATAGGTCACCTAACATGTGAGTTTCAATAGATCTCCCTTTCTCCTCTCTCAAAGTTTCAACATTTAACCTATTTTCGACTAGAATTCTAGGGATTTACCCGACTCATGGATGGTGAATGACAGACTGTGGCCCATGTTTTGTTGTTCTTTGGTTCAATGTGAATATTTAGGTAGTTCATAGGTGATGTTTGGTACACTGTAATCGGACTTCTCTTCGTTGAAGTTTTGATTATCATTGGTTGCAACCTACATTATCTATTGAGCTTATGGAGCTTTCTGGGATAACAAACGGTGAATGACAGGTTGTGGTCCTTCCGATATCGTTCTTGGGTTAGTTGTGAACATTTTGGTCGATCATTCGATTTTTTGGTGAACCCTAAAGGAAGTTCTAGGCTTGCCAACTGTAGAAAAGAGAATACAGAAAGATTTTTGTATTATTGTAGCAAAAGAAGCTATTTTTGTATTTACACATAAGAGACTATTAATAGACAATTAAGAGTTAGCCGTTAGACACAAACCTTTAAGCTTCCTAACTTTTGAGCTTATCTATGAGCTTCCTAACTTGAACTTATTTATAATATAAAGACTAATAAATATAAACTCATATATTATATATTTTTAATACTTCCCCTTAAGTCAGGAGTAAAGAGATTGATTACTCCTAACTTATCGATGATGTTTTCAAAGTTTCTTTTATCTAGAGACTTCGTGAAAATATCAGCAAGTTGATTTTTGATAGGTACAAAGGGGGTTTCAATCTCACTAGATTGAACCTTCTCACGAACAAAGTGACAATCAAATTCAATGTGCTTGGTGCACTCATGGAATACAAGATTTGATGCAATATATATAGCACCATTGTTGTCACAATACATTCTTATGGTTTTAAGCTCAACTCCTAAGTATTTAAGAATATATTTAATCCAAATGAGTTCTCCGGTAGTAGCCACCATAACACGATATTCAGCTTCGGCGCTTGAACGAGAAATAGTATTTTGCTTCTTACTTTTCCACGTCACTAGATTTCCTCCAACGAATGTACAAAAGTCGATAGTCGACTTTTTGTCAAATCTTCCTACCCAATCAACATCAGTATAACCAATGACGTCAATGCGGTTTCTTCGCTTCATCCATATGCATACTCCATGAGTACCTTTAAGATAATGTGTTATTCTGTAAATAGCAGAAAGGTGTGAAGTTCTTGGAGCATGCATGAATTGACTTACATTGCTAACTGCAAATGTTATATCGGGAGGAGTAACTGTTAGATAGATAAGTTTATATACAAGTCTTTGATGCATACTAATGTCATGAAGATGTGTACCTTATTCAGTATTTAATGTAGCAGTTGTTTCAATGAGAGTCTTTACGGGTTTTGCAGCAAGCTTACCCGTTTCTTTTAATAAGTCCAACATATATTTTATTTGAGAAAGAAACAAACCTTTCTTTGAATGAGCAATTTCTATCCCAAGGAAATACTTGAGAGTGCCAAGGTCTTTAATATTAAATTGCTCCTGCAGATACTTTTTAACCTTGAGGATATCACATGAGTTATTACATGTTACTGTAATATCATCTACATACACAAGTATAATAGTAGTAGCATTGACAGTAGTTTTAATCAAAATAGAAGAATCAATAGAGCTTTTTTGAAAGTTGTGATGAACAAGGGCGCTACTAAGTTTAGCATACCATGCCCTTGGAGATTGTTTGAGTCCATAAATAACTTTATTCAAGTTACAAACAGATTTTGAGTTAAGATTTTCCTTATAACCAATAAACATATATACTTCTTCTTGCAGATCGCCTTGAAGAAAAACATTTTTTACATCCATTTGATGTAAATTCCAATTTTAATTTGCAGAAATATATAATAATATCCTTACCGTGTTCATTTTTACTATGGTTGCAAAGGTTTCCTCATAGTCTAATCCATAAGTTTGGGTGTATCCTTTGGCAACAAGTCGGGCTTTATATCTTTAAATTTTTCCTAAGCTGTCATACTTGATTTTGTATATCTATTTACAACCAACCACTTTCTTACCTTTCAGAAGAGGGACACGTGTCTAGGTATTATTCTTTTCTAGAGCCTCTAATTAGTTATGCATGGCAACACACCAAGTAAGGCTGGAATTGGCTTCTTAAAATGTTTTTGGCTCTATTTTATCAATAGATATGATAAAAGAATGATATTCATTAGATACATTTTCATACGATAAGTATTTTTGAATATGATACTTTACCGAACAAAGATGATAATCTTTAAGCCTTTTTTATGGTTGAACAACCCTTGAGGACCTTCGAACATTGTCATCCCTTATAGTTTTTTCTGTAATGTCTCCAAAGATAGATCCATTGTTACCTTCTCCACCTGAAGGTGTACTTAGTGTCTCATGAATAGTGTCTGGAATGTTACTTTGAGTTTCATAATCATTATTTGTGACCGAATCATTATGACTTTCTTCTTGTGGGATATCACATGGTGTCCTTTTGTCTGCTTCATAATTTGGATAAGTATTTGAATCGTTATTAGAAAAAAATATTCCTGCAAGAACAATTCATATCAATGGGCAATCCATGATCTTTCAAACCAAACTCATTGAGATCATCACTATTTTCTTCCTTATTTTTGTAGTAAAATTCATCTTCATTAAAGATGACATTACGAGAAATATAGAGTTTTTAAGAAATATGATCATAACATTTATATCCCTTTTGGGTAGTAGAAAAACCAAGAAAAATAGCTTTAACTAATTGAGGACTTAATTTATCAGTGTGGTTTATATGCACATAACATGCACAACCAAAGACGTGGAGATGATTAAGGTCACTTTTCTTGTTTTTTTAATTTTTTTAAAGGACTCAAATTATTAAAAACACTATTAGGAATACGATTAATGAGATGAGTAGTAGTAAGTAAAGAATCAGACCAAAATATTTTTGGAACATTAGATTGAAATAATAGAGAGCGAGTAACCTCAAGAAAATGACGATTTTTTCTTTTCGCCGTACCATTCTGGGCCGGGGTATGGACACAATAGGTTTGATGCGTTATACCTTTTGTTTTGAGAAAAGAGAAAAAGATTTTATTGACATATTCAATACCGTTGTAAGTTCTAAATAATTTTATTGAAGCTTGAAATTGGTTTTCAATAAAAGAAACGAACTCTAAAAATTTTGAAAATATTTCTGATTTATCGTGGAGTTAAAAAATCCAGGTGACTCTTGAAAAATTATATATGAATGAAACATAATATTTAAAATTATTATAAGAAGTAATTAGGTGTTGGACCCAATCATCGGAATGAATTAACTCAAAAGGAGATTTAGATAAACTATTTGAATTTTGAAACTAAAGTCTGACTTGTTTAGCAAAATGACATACATCGCAATCTAAAAAATCAAAATTTGATTGAAATAATTTTCTAAGCACATGCTTTGATGGATGTCCTAAACGACGATGCCAAAGAAAATCAGAATTATTCTTGGAATGTAAAGCATAACTAGAAAGTTTAATAATGTAAAGGTTAATTTCAAGTCTTCTTTTACCAATCGTGATCCCTGTCGACCTTTCTTGAAAAATAACATCAACGTTAGCAAAAAATAACTAAGAAATTAAGGTCCTTTTTAATTTACTAACCGAGATTAGATTTGGTGATAATTCAGGAACATACAAAACATTATCAAGTTGTTTTGAGAAAAGTTTAATTGATCCAATTCTATGAATGAGAATACTATAATCATTAGCTACTTTGACATTTTGATTGAGTTTTTTGAAATTTAAATTTTCAAAAAATTCTATATTTTTAGTCATGTGATCTGTGGCGCATGAATTAAAAATCCAATAGTTTGAAGAAGAATTGAAATTAGAAGAATGCGTAGAAATACCTGGGTCCACTTGATTAGTGGACTTCTCTTGTCGGGTTTTCATGAAATCAGAGAATTGGAAAAAGAGCTTTAAGTTGTCCGGATCCACACCATATATTATGATTAGGCTTTGGAGTATTCCCTTCAGTTTGGGTCTACTTGTTTGAAGGGAGAGCCCAATCTGAGGAGCTCTCCACCTTAAAGACGTTAGAGGCCCTTTCTTCATTTGACCCAACCAGATTCCAGTCTCTCACTATACTGTCTTTTTCGTTTCCATGGACAAGAAATCATCTCTTACCATTTCCGGTGGCCATTGCTGGTCCTCTCCAAATCGATGAAAAAGAGAAAAAAGATTCGCCACTTGGGCTTGGAGAAAATAGAAGAAATAATATTAGAATAATAAATGAGACAGTGATGAAGAAAATCAGAGTCTCGAGAGATTATATTGTCGTTCTTCTCCAATCCGATGAAAAAAGAGGAAAACAAAAGATTTAGAGAGTCACTTGGGCTTGGAGAAAATAAAAGATCTAAGGTCGGAGTTTAAAGAGATTAGATTGAGTCGGATCAACCGTGTAGAAAAGAGAATACAGAAAAATCTTTGTATTATTGTAGCAAAAGAAGATATTATTGTATTTACACATAAGAGACTATTAATAGGCAATTAAGAGTTAGCCGTTAGACACAAACATTTGAGTTTCCTAACTGTTAAGCTTATCTTTGAGCATCCTAACTTGAACTTATTTATAATTCAAAGACTAATAAATATAAACTCATATATTACATATTTTTAACACCAACCTATGGTTGTCTTGGGATTTTCTTTTTTTTTTTAAATACTTGCATGCTTCGAGCGGAATCCTTCATCGCAGGTAGGGTCATCTTTGGGTATCTGATTTCTTTCCCCATTAATAGGACCCTGGTCAAGACCATTGGGCCTTTTAACGCCCCTAGTTTGAGCCATATCACCCTAGTCGAACCCCGACTTAGCTTAGACCTTAGTCCAAAATCCTAACTAAACCTAAGACCTTATCCCAGAGCCTTGACCAAGCCCTTGAACCATGAATCGGGTGAACTACCCTGACACTCATTTTCTACACCCAAATATATAAATTTTTAAAATTAATTCTGTACCAAAATTGATTTTAAAAGGACAACAAAAACAAAAACTATCCAGCATAGGAGGACCGACCGAGAGACGCGCCTTTACGCGCACTTACCAACTGAGTAAATCAGCGCTCATGCCAAAGAATCAACTAGGGATCGAATCGCGACCCTCACATTATTTTCCAATTAAGCCTTCAACAGATCCCCATGCTTCCTCCGTGACTACTCTGCTCGGTCTGGTACATCTAGCGCCTAACCTTCCATCTAGTTTTCCGCCTCACTATTCCCGTCTAAGCCTGATCCCTTACTACTAAACCCGTGGATAGCCTGGCCTGAAGACTTGAGGACTAGTTTGTTTGTTTTTTCATTTAGCATAACCCTATTTTTTCTTTCTTACACGCTTTAAACTATTTTTTTTTAAATCAAAAAAATATAAAATGTCTTAATAATTTATTTCCAACAAAAAAAACATTTTCATTAAATCAAGTTTGGATTTTTTTTAATTTCTAACTTGATTTTCTTACCTTTTTGAGGTATTATTTTGAGATCCTACTTGCTACTTGTAACTTATAATATTTTTGTTTATTTTTCTTATTTTAGGACACTTAGTTGCATATCTAAGATTTATTTTGAGCAATAAAAACTTTTAGAAGAATGTTTATGTGGAAAAACTTGTAGACTATGTCTAAGACCATCTCCAACCGAAAAATTCATTTTCAAACTCATTTTGGTGTAAATGTCACAGTAAACAATAATTCTACTTCAACCGAAAACCCATTCTCAAACCCAAAAGAATATTCTTATAATATTCTTTCTTACATTAACTTTTTAATATCACCATATATATATTTTACAATATTATAAATTACCCCATAATATTTTAATATTACCCCATTATTTTAAATTTGATTTAAATTAATTATAAAAATTCATTAAAAATTTAAAAATTATAATACACAAATTAAATTAAAAGTTATTCTTACAAATAAAAAGTAGATAAATTTTTAAATGTTATATTATAAATTTTGAACATTATTATAATTTTTGAACATTTTTAAAAATTTATGTTATACAAAAAATATTATATAAATGAATTAAATTAAATAATAAATTATATAAATAAGTTTAATTTATAAAATGAACCTGGATTAAGTTTAGGGGTTAAATTTAAAAAACAAATAAAATTTTGAGTTTCATATATGCGTTTGCAGGAGAGAGAAAATAAGGAAAACTCATTTTGGGTTTGAGTATTGGTATCAGTTGGAGGGAAAAAGGGGTTTTGAGTTTGGGTATTGGTATCGGTTGGAGATGGTCTAAGTATGAGTGAATAATTGATTAAATAAAACTTTTAATTATGACCAAAGATTTAAGTTGAGAACGTGTGAAAAGTTGGGATTCGGGATATAACGTCGATACCCTTTCTCAAGTGTAACCAAACACCGAACCAAACCGAATTTCTTAAATAAAACGTGTTCAATAAACGTGAAAACTTTTTCCTGAAGTTTAAAATAAATTATGCGACGATTCTTTAAGTTCAAACTTAGTCAGAAATTTTTGGGAATAGACCGACCCAACGATCTTGTTAATTTTATACTCGGTTTTTTCGGTTGAGTCGTCTCCATGGATTAATCTTTGTTTTGACAAGTTTTTGGGCGTTGTAGGCCTCATTTTTTACCCTAAATGTATTTATAAAATTTTATCAATTACTTTAGTTATTTATTCAGTAACATAATTAGAAATCAATATTTAAATTATAGATTTAAAAATATATAATAAGTTTATCAATTTGTTCTACAACATATTTTTGCAATCTATATAGATTTATTTATAAAAATTTATCAATACTTTTTAATATATGTTCTACAACATAATTTGTAATATTTTTAATTTTTGCAAAATATTACCAATAAATTCGATAAAATCTTTTGCAATTAATATATATTTTTACCTACAACATCAGTTCAACATAATTTGTAATTTATACAAAAATGTATTTATAAACTTTAAAAATATCTTTAGTCATTTCTTGTGCAATATAGTTTTCAATTTAGATGGCATATTTTTAATTTTCTGAATTAATTTACTAAGTGATTTGACAACATTTTTGTAATTAATATTTATTTTATAATTCCTAAAAATAATGTATTTATAGAATTTTATGAATACATTTAGCAATTTCATTTTCAATATTATACGCAATAACTATATTTTATTAAGTTTGTTATTAGTTTTGCAATAGGATATTGAACAATAATATTTGCAATATAATAAAATTATTTATAACTTTTAAAATTCCAATTTATTTGTATATAATTATCTGCTTCTAATTACGATTACTAAATCAATATAAAAGAAATAATTCAATAATATTCTTATATATATTATATATCCAAATAGTAAAACAACCAACAAAAGTTACATTTATATAATTTCAAGATACCACATTCACACCATCATTTCTACATAAAAAAAATAAATAATAGATAGTTAACTTCACACTTCAAAATACCACAATCACACCATCATTGCCACGTAATTGCCCAATTACAACAAAAATAAACAAAAACAAAATCATAGATAATTAATTTCAAAATAAACCAACAATATTTCTTCATTCAAATTAAACATAATAAATAATAAAATAAGTTTTTAGAAAACTTCAAATATTCACCACTTGTAAACAAAATCATAAATACATTAGAATTCATATATAGTTAATCAATACAATAATTATAGTTGATTGATCATATCTTAACAAGATCAAAACTACTAAAAGTTATCTTAAATAACTTCATTTAAAATATATTCCTGCAAAATTAAACCAAATACAAAAAAATATATATTAACCAAACACAACATACAAACTACTTACCTTCTCTATATGGTCATGGAACCATAAAACTTTTCCTCTCAAGCATGTTTCGGAGATGCATGCTAAGGGTATGAATCTATAATGGAAAGTCATTATTTTCTTTTAGATGAATTTTCTTGATTTAATTTTAACATTTTAATTTCTTCATCTTTGTGTCATTCTTCACTTGCAAAGTTGTCAGTGTATCCTTCATTGTTATAAATTCTAAGCACAGTTTGTTGGTGAACGAGGCTTGGTATAACATTTGTTTTTTCTCCACGTAGCCCAAACCAAAAACGCGACCATTCATGGGTCTGCCAACTGCTTGAACCCACAATTCTTCATTTGATTTTTTTTCATTTTCATTATCTATGGTTTCTTGTGATATATGAAACTCTTTATATGTCTTCTGCCAAAAAAAAAAGTGTTTCCCATTATATAAAATGAAAATGTTAACCAATTCAATAATTTTAATTTACATATTTAAAAAGTAGAAAATTATAAAATTTTAATACTATTATTATCTATAAACTTTTTTTTGTAAACAAGTAAGTACACACTCCTTTTATGAGAGAAACAATAAAAATATTTTTTAATATCGAACTTACTTTATTCATCACAACAATGATAGATTTGTATGCTTTTTTTATAGATATATCAAAATAAATTGATTAATTTGTAAACGTGCCACTATTTTTGATGCTCTATCCCCACTCCAGGTTTCATCTTTTTTTTATAAGTTCTTGTAAATTTTTCCAACACATTTGGTGGTCTTCCAAGCTCTATTGTCTAAAACGATTAATAATAAATGGTTAACAATTTAAATTGTCTAAAGATTAATATTTGAGATATTAATAAATGAAACATCAAAAATTATATTTTGTATGTTACTAACCATTCTTCGTCAATGTTCGTTTGCGCTTATTGACCCTGCACACTATGAAGCCCCACCATCAGCAGTGTACAGCTTGTTTTGTGGTCCTGCGCTTTGTTGTATTTTAGCATGTATTTAGGATCATCAAATTTTGTCTTCATTACAACCTAGTCTTCTGTGTTTATATGTGGGAGCTTCTTCAAATACTTTTTAGCACGAGTCACAAAGTTTCGTATCTTTGCACTAGATTTTATTTAACATTTTATTCACACTACCCTCCATTATGGGATCCCACCAAAATTTTTCCTACAATCAATCATTTAAATTAACTATAAGAATAACATATAATTTTAAAATATTATAAATTCATAATCATTTTAACGTACTATGAAGTGAGCCCACCACAAGTCTTTTATGTGTTGAGACCACAAGTCTTTTATGTGTTGAGAAACTTCATTCCAATTTAAGAAAGATCTTCTCCAATATCCAGTGATAATACAATTGACTTCTTTGGTAATATCTGGTTCGAAACTATATATATATATATATACAATATAATATTTATTGAATTGAAAGTAAAAGTATTTGTATTAATCATATATGTACATTATTAAAATATAAGATACTTCCTTGTCCCCTTCGATCCCAATAAATATTTTTGAGCTTGTGGTTTGTGGTTCATTTTCACCGCCATCCATTGCTAAATCTTCTTCTACTAGAGGTTGGGATGGTGGTTGTCAAGAATGATCGAAGATGGGGTAATAGTTGGTGCGCTTGTGGTTTGGTTGTTGATTTGCGTGTGAGGACCCCCTGATGTTATTAGTTGAGAGTTTGGTTGAATGTCGGTGGAAGTATGGTTGGATCGAGGAACTGATGAAGAAGGTTTTATGGTACTACAAACCGATCTACCATTTGATTTTGATGCTTGTTTGTGTGTTGTCCGATGCCTTTTTTATAGTCTTTCTTGTTTTCTTCATTTGTATTTGTTCCATTATTGTTTCATCCTACCATAGTTAAACATAATAGTCATAAATCATCATTGAAATAAAAAAAAATACGAATTAAAACTATAATTTATGTCCCCAATAATCATACATTTTTAGATTTAGTTTTCTCTATTATGGTAACTTAAGCCCTTTCTTTAACAAGTTTACTTATGTTCCTGCAAATTTTACACATTTCAATATTAAGTAAAATATTCTGATAAAAATTGTATTCTATCAGTTAATCAAAACAAAAAAATTATAGATCAAATTAAAACCTAAATTTATAAATGTTATTAGAGATACCTTCAAGTCATTCAAATGAGTATTCACCAACACATCAAACATATAAAGATTTGAAGAAAAATGTGGAACACTTACCTTTGACAAACGTTTCAGCCATAAATAATTCGATCTTTTTGAGATGGATGAAGATTGGACGTAGGGTTGTTGGTTTTGATTAACGAAAAATATACTCACGTTTTGATCGACAATGAGAGTTTGGGAAAAGCTAAATCAAAGGTTTGGAAGGGAGAGATGAGATTTTAAAAATATTTGTGTAAATATATAAAATGGCATAATAATATATTTAAAACCTAAATATATAAGGAATTGAAGAAGAATGGTTAAACACTCACATTTGACAAACGGTTTCAGCTGTAATTCTCTTTGAGGTGGAAGAAGAATAGACGAAGATTGTTGTTTTTGATGAAAGAAAAATAAAGTATCTCATGATTTGATCTTCATCGGCAAAGGGAGTTTGGAAAGAGCTATAGTAAAGGGTTTGGGAGCTCTATTCACATAGAGATGGAGAGAAAAGAAATTTTAAAAGATTTTACATAACTTGCTAGATTTTATTTTATTTTTGTTTAAAACTCTAAATTTCCATGTTTGTTTAGATTTTATTATATTAGATTAGAGTTAATTTTAATTATTTAATATATTAAAATTTTATATAGTTTGGTAAAAAAAATGTCTTTTTAGATTTTTCATCATAAACCAACCTAAATTCACAGTTAATCAATTATCATAATTTCATACCTCCATTAAATATCAAATTGTCTGACTACAAAAATTAATACAAAAATATGTTATAAATAATTACAAATATTTTACAGATTTTTCATCATGCACCTAGTTTACTGTTTTTTTATCATTAAACTCAGATTCACACTTAGATCAATAATCATAATTTTATACCTTCATTAAATATCAAATTTTCTCTTTTACAAAAAAAATTAATATAAAGATATGTTATAAATAATTACAAATGTTTTATATTATTTAAACTCAAATTTTACTCCTTATTTAAAAAATATTTTATTTGATTGTTTTAAAATTCTCTATTTTACATGTTATTATTTAGATTTTATTATAATAAATGTTATTTTAATTATTTAACATATTAAAAACTTTATATTTTTGGTTAAAAAATTACAATGAATTTTCAATTTTTTACCATTTTCATCATTAAACTCTAACTTTATACTCGATCAATTATCTTATTTCATACTTCCATTAAATATTAAATTTTAAGAACAAAACAGTACATACTCCTATAGTGAAATCGAATTGGATAAAGATCATTTGATATTTTGATTCGAATTTTGTTGGATACCAAAACAGTCGGAACTTAGTGCCACATAATTTTAGTTTAATTATTAGTTGAAAGAATTAAATCTTATAAGAGTGTTAAACAAACACTTGAATTATTTTAACATGATATAATTTATTTTGTGTTTTGTGACATCCAGTTAAAGAATTTGACTGCAAAATTTTGTCACGGGGTTGCAAATTATGAATAATATAGAAAGACCACTAAAGATATTACGTGACAATAATGCAAAGTTCTTTTACTTTAAGAGTAATATGAGTTCGACTAAATCAAACTATTTGGAAAATAAAGAATTCAGAATATTTAGTTATCTATTGATCATATTTGGACAAACTCTTAAATTACATATCAGTTCTCTAAATATTTGTTATACGCGGTCTTTCGTGAACATGTTGTTCATATGGATATTACATATTTAGATGATTTACAATTTTAGTGATAGTTTGTAGTGTGATGCTTGTATAGATATAATTTGGAATTTATGTGCACATTAAAGATTCAGTTTTTAAAAAAATTAAAGATTCAGTTTTTAAAGAAATCAAGATTATAAAATTATTCAGATTGATCTCTATAATGAATAAAGGAGGATTAATTGATATTAGACATATTAAAGATCACACTATACACTCATATTTAATCTATGTTATTTGATTATATTGACATATATGACTATTGAGGGTTTAGTTACGAACTAATGTAATAAAAATCGCTTTAATCCTATGTTGATATAATTGATGGACGAGATTGATATAGATGTATTTGGAAATGATAACAATATTTTGAGCTCTTAAGGTTATAATATACAATTGAAGAAAATATATATATGACCTAAGTGGAAGATTGTTGGAATTATTTCCAATATTTGGGTACATATATATATTATTTAGTAATTGTGTATTAGTTGTTATCATATAAAGATTAAAGTCCAATTGAAGTGATATATTAAATTATAAAGATTATGGGTTTATTTAGGCATCTATAATAAATATGAGAATATATTTGTGTAGAAGCAGAAATACCATTTATTATTTCGTTGATGGACCGAATAATAAATGAGTATATTAGGGTTAGGTCTCCAACCCATATGAATAGCCAACCTATTATGTTTCTCTCATCAGACAAAAGGTAGAGGTTATTCATCTCTCAAGAATACTCAAAGGCTATATTTATAAAGGGTTGGAAGACTTAAACCCCAGATCCAGTTATTAATTATCGATCCAAGTCCAGATCCAGAACTGGGAGATCCAAGATCGAAGAGGATCCGAAGAACAATGTAGAACGACTTAATTAATTGTTCGTCATTAAAGATTCAGGTATGTTTTCGCATCTAAAGATTATCTCATTTTATCAACATAAAATATTAAGATTATAAAACTAAAGAATAAAGATTTAGATTAAAGATTTTAACATAGACTTGTATAGAATTTGGTATTAATATTGTGTTTGTTTTGTTGGAAAATGAATAAAAAATTAAAATAAAATTGGCTAGAGAGTTGACAAAAATTTTGACATGGGTTGGAATCCGCTAACATAAAATGAGCACTTTGTGAAAGAAGAGGAGAGTCTACAATGTTTAGATTTTTCGGAACATTTGTCCAACCCAACTACTCCTAAGTCTTGAAATATTTTTTATTTCCCTTACCAACCTACACATTTTCTTTGTATGACCATGAAAAGAGTAGACAAATGGCAAAGAAGGCTGAACCGACTGACAAGGATGTCAAAAGAAATGGCCCCTATGACTTTATTTTTAAAGATTAAGATGACAGAGACAATGATGAGGATGATCCGTACATTGTCAAAGAGAAGTTCAGTGTCAATAAAGACGAGAATAGGGAAGAAGATGATTTGATCATAAAGGAGATTATATCCGAGAAATTCACAGAAAAACTTACTTCTTTATCTAATTCAACTCATTTTTCTCCATCTTTCAAAAATTATGAACACTCTCTTACCCCATTTTATCATTCTCACACGGTGCGATATATCCCTCCAAATAATTATGACATAAATGTAGTTCTAAATAATGTTTTAACTAAAGAGGAAGTTTGAGATTACAAGCATGCTCTTAATACTTATTTATAACATTATTTAGAAAAGGAAAACAAAATATTATCGACAATCGAAACGGCTATCAAAATAAATTTAAACACTAAACATGACCCTCAAATAGTTTTAATTGGGCAAAAACGAAATTAAAAGAATGTCAAGATTTAATTGAATTATTAAAATGGAAGAAAGACGTTTTGCATGGTCATACCGAGATATGTCGAGAGTCGATCTTAATGTTATCCAACATCTCATAACTTTTTATCTGGATGTTGGGATTGAAGACAACAGTAGAAGGGGTTGAATATTGTTGTTTTATTTTTCACTTAAATGTGATTTTAATCCTGTTAAGGATTGAAAATCTGTTTTTATTCTTGGACAAATCGTAGCAAGCTCTTGAACGGTTTCAAGTGCGGAAAATACTTGCGGGATTTGAAGCGTTGGATATGAGAATTAATGAAGAAATGAAAAGGCAACACACAATTTTATGGATGTTCGGAGATAAAGCTCATACGTCACCCCTTCATATGTTTCCATAAGTATTCCACTATGAGACTTTGATTTGTATAGAAGCTAGACAAATCCACTCAGATCACAAGTCTTAACCCTTGTCTATCTGAACTTCTAGCTCTCACACTATCTTGTTGAATAGACGACTCTCTAGTCAACTTACACAGGTAAAATGATTATCGAATAATACAATGGATTATCGAGTAAACTATCTTGTGTGACTGTCGTGTATGTTTACGTCTCTCAGCGTATATCGTCTCGTGTCTTGCAAAGAACCAGCACTCGGAAAGATTCACCATTGATGTCTTTTTATATTTGAGGCATGTCAACGGTCGATTCCATTCTGTCGATACATGGTAATGGTACGTTTGTCGTATGCCTAGCGTACGAAGTTATAGTGCATAGTGGAATGAAATATTCGTTTATCATTTTGCATGTCAAAGGAGAGAGTTAGTTGTACATTTTTTTCGTATTACAGTTTATGAATGCTCAACTACTTAACTTAGCTGATACGCATTCAATTGTTGTGGAACTCAGCTAATAGCGAACTCTACTGATAGCGAACTCAGCTATTGACCAGCTCTATTGATGAACTAATCTACTTATAACAAACTCAGATGTTGATCATCTCTACAGATGAGCTACTCTGCTGATGGAGCAGCTCAGCTGATAGCGAGTCTGTTGATGACAACTCTACTGTTGGCGAACTTTACTGATGGAGCAGCTCAGCTGATAGCGAGTATGCTGATGACAAGTCTATTGTTAGCGAACTCTACTGATGGAGCGAGTCTGCTGGTGGCAAGTCTGTTGTTAACGAACTCTACTGTTTGAGCAACTCTTTTGCTAGCGAGTCTTTGATTTTACTTGCGCATTAACATATTGTTGAACTTAGTTTTATTTATTCATCAAAATCATGTGTGTTCATTTTAATCAATTAAAATATTTTTCATAATTCAACTTAATTTAACGATTTCCCCCTTTAACTTAATTTAACAATTTCCCTATTTTTGATGATGTTAAAACTAAGTGATGATACACAAGGAAATATAGATAAATATATAGATATAGGCAATGATAAATATAAATAAGTAAGATATTCAATGTCTATCTTCTCCCTTTGTAGCTTGCTTGAGCCCGCTCCAGATGGCTTATTTGCCTTGTTACCTTCCACTTCCAAGTTTCCCCCTCACTGCTTTCCCTTTACTTTTTCCCCTTTTTTAACATCAACATCCCTAGATCGTTTAAGGAAGTCTGTGACTTCAGTAATTTGCAATCCGATTGTATCGATCTTTGAGGAGAGCTCTTTGTTCTAAGCGTTGAGGGAGTTGCTTAACACGCATTTTAGCCTGCTCAATGATTCCTTGATGATTGCAATCTCTAGATTGCCCTAAGTAACCTGGTCAAGGGGCTTATCCTGGGCTGATGCCGTCGAGGAAGCTGACATTTGTTCCTTAAGAGATTTAATTTTTCCAAAGAGAATGGCAATGCTCTGTTGTAGGGGAGCAAGTGAGTCTTGGATAAGGTCGCGGAAATCCACTGTCCGTACATGTAGTAGGAGCACCTGTAGTTTTGATCGAAAACCATTAACAGAAGTTGTGGAACAAGGCCCCCACACATCAGAATGTATCAAATCAAAACTACAGGTGCTCCTACTACATGTACTGACATACGAACTCCTAGTGTGCTTGCCAAACTCACAAGCATCACAAACCAGTCTCTCTTTATTAGCTTTTTTCAATATAGCTGGATACAAACGACTTAACAGATTAAAAGAAGAATGACCCATTCGCCTATGGTAGAGCAACAACAAGTCTTTCACACTACTCCTCACTCCTCCAGATCTCTCCACCACAGATGCGAGGGCTGAGTCCATCTCTTTTCTCTCAAGAAACTACAAGCCATTACGCCATGTGCTAGTCCCAAGCTTCCTGCCCGTTCCCTTCTCCTGGAAGATCACCTTGGGAATATCAAAAGTGACAACACATTTCAGTTGGAGGATAATAGCACTAATGGATAAGAGATTTACTGGAAAAGATGGAGCATGCAAAACATTGGACAAAGTCAAGGAGTCAGTACATCGCACAGTACCCTTACCCACTACGGGTTGGGCCGTACCATCGGCTGTTCGAATACTCTCAGGGATTTCCAGGTGAGTATAAGATGAAAATTCTCCAACAGTACCCGTAACATGTCTGGAAGCACCAGAATCAATAATCCATGGTGAACCAACGGTAGATATAGAGGCAAGAGCATGGGTGTCACTAGTACCTGCAACTGAATGAGCATAAGTGGCAATGTTACCCGAGGTAGATGCATTCTCTGCCGCACCTCTTCCCTTTCTCCTAAGAAGTTGGGAGTAGGATCTCAAAAGCTCCTGATCCTCCGCAGAGAGCTCCTCCTCCTGCACACCATCTCCATTATCTTCACCTGCTACCATCAGGTTTGCCCGGTAGCCCCCTCTTCCACCTCCTCTGCGGCCACGGCCACGGCCACGACCGCGCTCACCAGACTGACCACGTCCACCGGAGTTCCTTGCCTTTGGTGACTTGGTGCAAGCCGATATCAAGTGTCCTACCTCTCCACAATTGTAGCACTCCCGGGTCTCACCTTTAAACCTGGAACCACCTGAGTTGGAGACAGATAGGGCTGACTTCACCCCTGGAAGTCCCCCTGCCCCGGCTTGGAGCTCAATCCGGGTCTCCTCTTGTATCATGGCCGAGACTGCCTCCTCAAGTGAGGGAATCTTCGGCTGAGCCAATAACATTGCAGTCCTCTGCTCAAAGGTTGGGGCCAGACCTCTGAGAAACCCCATGGTCCTATCTTGCATGCAAGCCTCAGTCTTCCTGCACGCAGGATCAGTGCAACACAATGTCCTCGTGCAGTAGTCATGATCCAGCCACAAGCGCTCCAGCTCTATGGCATACTCCTGAACAGTCCTTTCCCCCTGTACACAACAACGATCTCCCCTTAGACCTGGTAAACCCTCAGGTTGTTCCCCACTCCATCATAAGTCTTCTTCAGCTTCTCCCAGACACACCGCACATCCTCCATACCATCAACATTGGCCGCAATCGGTGTAGTCATCGAGTTTAAGAGCCAGACATACACCAGCATGTGAATGGACCTCCAATCATCCCATGCTGGAGTACCCTCAACCGGCTTAGTAACCGCTCCAGTCAAGTACCCCTCTAATTTCCTCCCTACTAGTGTGTATCGCACTCGACGTGACCAGCGCAGATACGAAGCTGGACCATCGAGTTTCACATCAATCGGGGGAAGCTCCACCCTAGGTGCTGGGGTTGGTTTCGGTGCCGTGTCATTAGAGGCAAAGCTGAATGCTCGCATCAACATTGCGATCTCATCACCACTCAGTTTTTCCAAGGCCTCTTTCATCGCAAGACCCATGTTCGAACACTCACCTGTCATCGATCCGACTCTGATCTACACGAGATTGAGTCAAATCTTCCTTCTTCCCCAAAACCACGATCACACGATCTTTAACCCGTAAGATCTAAAACTCATTATCTCGAACTTCTTCCTCTTCCTTTTAACCCGTTCTTGATCTCAAAACATCAAGGAGACCAGATCCAAACCCTCACCGGCGGGTCAGTTCTCCCCCTAGCAAGGCGGCGGCGCCCCTGGTGGGCGGAGGTCCTGATAGGGGCGGCGGAGGTCTGGTGAGGCCGGCGGCTGTTGCACAGTTTTTAGATACAAAACCCTAGATCTGAAACCTAGCTCTGATACCAAGTAGTTTTATATAAAAAAGGAAAAAGCATTTCTTACTAAATGAAAGACTAGAGTTATATAGAGGCATAAAAGCACTCTTACAAATAACCCCCCAAACTATCCCAAAACTAACATTCCAACATGGATGTTCGGAGATAAAGCTCCTACGTCACCCCTTCATATGTTTCCATAAGTATTCCACTATGAGACTTTGATTTGTATAGAAGCTAGACAAATCCACTCAGATCACAAGTCTTAACCCTTGTCTATCTGAACTTCTAGCTCTCACACTATCTTGTTGAATAGACGACTCTCTAGTCAACTTACACAGGTAAAATGATTATCGAATAATACAATGGATTATCGAGTAAACTATCTTGTGTGACTGTCGTGTATGTTTACGTCTCTCAGCGTATATCGTCTCGTGTCTTGCAAAGAACCAGCACTCGGAAAGATTCACCATTGATGTTTTTTTATATTTGAGGCATGGCAACGGTCGAATCTATTCTGTCGATACATGGTAATGGTACGTTTGTCGTATGCCTAGCGTACGAAGTTATAGTGCATAGTGGAATGAAATATTCGTTTATCGTTTTGCATGTCAAAGGAGAGAGTTAGTTGTACATTTTTTTCGTATTACAGTTTATGAATGCTCAACTACTTAACTTAGCTGATACGCATTCAGTTGTTGTGGAACTCAGCTAATAGCGAACTCTACTGATAGCGAACTCAGCTATTGACCAGCTCTATTGATGAACTAATCTACTTATAACAAACTCAGATGTTGATCATCTCTACTGATGAGCTACTCTGCTGATGGAGCAGCTCAGCTGATAGCGAGTCTGTTGATGACAACTCTACTGTTGGCGAACTTTATTGATGGAGCAGCTCAGCTGATAGCGAGTATGCTGATGACAAGTCTATTGTTAGCGAACTCTACTGATGGAGCGAGTCTGCTGGTGGCAAGTCTGTTGTTAACGAACTCTACTGTTTGAGCAACTCTTTTGCTAGAGAGTCTTTGATTTTACTTGCGCATTAACATATTGTTGAACTTAGTTTTATTTATTCATCAAAATCATGTGTGTTCATTTTAATCAATTAAAATATTTTTCATAATTCAACTTAATTTAACGATTTCCCCCTTTAACTTAATTTAACAATTTCCCTATTTTTGATGATGTTAAAACTAAGTGATGATACACAAGGAAATATAGATAAATATATAGATATAGGCAATGATAAATATAAATAAGTAAAATATTCAATGTCTATCTTCTCCCTTTGTAGCTTGCTTGAGCCCGCTCCAGATGGCTTATTTGCCTTGTTACCTTCCACTTCCAAGTTTCCCCCTCACTGCTTTCCCTTTACTTTTTCCCCTTTTTTAACATCAACATCCCTAGATCGTTTAAGGAAGTCTGTGACTTCAGTAATTTGCAATCCGATTGTATCGATCTTTGAGGAAAGCTCTTTGTTCTAAGCGTTGAGGGAGTTGCTTAACACGCATTTTAGCCTGCTCAATGATTCCTTGATGATTGCAATCTCTAGATTGCCCTAAGTGACCTGGTCAAGGGGCTTATCCTGGGCTGATGCCGTCGAGGAAGCTGACATTTGTTCCTTAAAAGATTTCATTTTTCCAAAGAGAGTGGCAATGCTCTGTTGTAGGGGAGCAAGTGAGTCTTGGATAAGGTCGCGGAAATCCACTGTCCCTTGTGATGACTCCTCTACTGAATGAGGAGTTAATTGTTGATATGGGAAGACGATTGGTAATATTGTAAGAGAATAGCCTATACACTTTCCCGAATGACCACTTCCTTATTAGCAGATGACACATGCTCTTTTGGAGATGGAGTTGATTGTGGAGGAGACACTTGTTCCAGCGCATGAGATGAGAATTCAGGCTATTGAATCTCTGCACACATGTCTGTGAATATTGTAGTTCCTGATGCAGAGAGACTGGATGCAGCCATGGAAGTTTGTTACATGGTTGAGTTGAATTACTCAGCTGATAGCGCGTAGTATTTAGCTAATATACAGTGCCGACAACAAACTTTGCCTATCAGTTAAGTGACATTACTCTGATGAAATTATAAGTTGCTTATGCATAGCCTCGTCTGATGTACAATGTCATCAGCCGACTCTTTTAGCTGGGTTAGAGACAGTTGTTTAATCATGTCTGACTTATCAGCTAAGCATCATATTCCTCCTAAGTTTATGCATGATTAATTAATTTAAATCTAAAAGACTTAAAATATTTCTAAAAAAGTAAGAAACTTAGTCTCGAGGAGTGGCTTTGTGAAGATAGCAGCCACTTGTTGATCGGTTGGCACGTATTCCATTCGGACGTGCTTCTACGCTACATGGTCTTGGATGAAGTGGTGTCGAATATCGATATGCTTTGTCTTTGAGTGCAACACTGAATTATATGTGATCTCTATGACACTGGTGTTGTCACAGAAGATTGGCGATTCATCTACCTTAATGCTAAAGTCCCTCAGTTGTTGTTGAATCCATCTCAGCTAAGCACAACAGCTGCCAGCAACAAGGTACTCTGCTTTTGTTGTTGAAGTGGCAATAAACGTCTGGTTCTTGTTGAACCACGAAATCAGACGATCACCAAAGAACTGACACATTCCACTGGTACATTTCCTATTAATCTTACATCTTGTGTACTCTGCATCAGAGTAATTAATTAAATTAAAACTGGAATCCTTTGGATACCACAGTCCAACACATTTAGTTCCCTTAAGATATTTCAAAATACGTTTATCAGATATGTAATGAGATTGTTTAGGATTAGCCTAAAATCTTCCACACATGCCGACAGCAAATATGATGTCTGGTCGGCTAGCTATTAGAGCAGGGAACTAATGATCCCTCGATAGACTGTGATATCAACATCTTGACCGCCTTCATCTTTATCCAGTTTGCTCGATGAGTTCATGAGAGTTAAGGCAACTGAGTAGTTCTCCATACCGAATTTCTTCAGTAATTCTTTGGTGTACTTAGCTTGATTTATGAATATTCCATTTTCAAGTTGCGTAACTTGAAGTCCAAGGAAGAACGTTAGCTCACCCATCATGCTCATCTCAAATTTATCATGCATCAACTTAGAAAACTTTTCACATAATTTGGGGTTAGTTGACCCAAAGATGATGTCATCTACATAAATTTATACAAGTAAGATATTTGAGTCTTTGACAAATGTAAATAGTGTTTTATCTACGGTACCTGTAACAAAAAATCATACTCATATAAGAATTTTAGCAATGTGTCATACCAAGCTCTAGGAGCTTGCTTAAGTTCATATAATGCTTTATATAATTTAAAAACATGATGAGGCAAAGTATGATTTTGAAAAGTAGGAGGTTGTTCAACATAAATATCCTCATTTAGTGTGTCGTTAAGAAAGGCACTCTTAACGTCCATTTGATATTCTTTAAATTTTTTGAAAACAACATATTCTAAGAAGATTCTAATAGCTTCTAACCTAGCTATAGGAGTAAATGACTCCTCGAAGTAAATTCCTTCCTCCTGTCTATATTCTTGAACTACTAGCCTACCTTTGTTTCTAATAACTAATCCATCTTCATTTAGTTTGTTTCTAAATACCCACCTAGTTTCAATAACGGGTTGATTATCTGGTATGGGAATTAGATGTCAAACTTTGTTTCTTTCAAATTAGTTTAGTTCTTCTTGCATGGCATTGATCCAATATGAATCAAGCAATGCTTCATCTACTTTCTTGGGTTTGATTTGAGATATAAAAGTAGAGTTTTCATATTCATCAATCAATTGGTTTCTATTACTAAGAGGTGCATAGGGATTTCCTATGATTAATTTTGGTGGATGGTTTATGTTTCATCTAAAGTTCGGTCCTAGAAGGTCAACTATCTGATCAGATGTTCTAGCAATATCCAAACTGTCAATTGCCTATTAACTTTTAGTCTGTCTAACTGGTTGAACATCAACCGTGCTAGTTGACTGATCAAATGTATTGTTTCTATTCACTTGAACTTCATCGTCACTATCAAATTGGAGATTAGTTACATCCAATTTGTTAGATAATTCATTAATTTCATTAGAATTATTTTCAACTGATTCATCAAATACAACATGGGTTGATTATTCAACAGTTATAGTTTGTTTATTGAATACTCTATAGGCTTTGCTGACTGAAAAATATCCTAGCATGATGCCGAAATCTACTTTGTCATCAAAAGAAGTTAGATAATTTTTACTATTGTTATGAATAAAACACCTATAGCCAAATATCCTAAAGTATGATATTTTAGGAACTTTTCCATACCAAATTTCATAAGGTGTTTTATTAAATCGTTTATTAATCATCGACCTATTTTGAGTATAGCATGTTGTATTGTTATATTGATAGCTTCTATCCAAAGTTTTTGAGACACACCATAATCAACTAGCATTGATCTAGCTGCTTTTTCGGTATTCTATTTCTCTTTTCAGCAACACTATTTTGCTGTGGAGTTTTGGAACTAGACAACTCGTGTCTAATACCAGATTTCTCAAGGAAAAAGGACAGATTCTTATTTGTGAATTATGTTCCTCTGTCACTTCTAATTTTTGTAATGCTTAAGGATTTATCATTTTGTAGCTTTCTAAGAATTTTAATTAAGTTAACACCAGTTTGATCCTTAGATACTAAAAACACTACCCAAGTAAACATTGAGTAGTCATCAATTATGATAAGTGTATATCTCATTCCCCCTAAATTAGTTACTGAAATTGGACCAAACAGATCCATGTATAGTAATTCTATACATCTATCAAATTGAATATTCCCTTTGTTTTTAATTGTTGATCTGATTTGTTTGCCCATTTGACAAGGTGGGCAGACCTTGTCTTTATTAAATTTCAGTTTATGAACTCCAATTACAAGATCTTTTGTAAAAATATTATTAATTATTTTAAAGTTTAGGTGATTAAGTTTTTTATGTCATAACCAAATTTGGTCATTTTTTAAAATCATTTATACGGGATCTGAAGATTTATTCTTCCAATTCATTTTATATGAGTTTCCTACTCTATTTCCTATTAGTAGGGTGTTCCCTTGCTGATCTCTAACAAGGCATGCATGTTTTTGAAATTCTATTATGTGTTCATTATCGCACATTTGACTTATGCTAATTAAATTATAACATAGTTTTCTACCAAGAGCACATTATTAACAGTAAAATTATTGTGGACAATCTTACTCTTACCCATGGTTTTACCTTTTGAGTTATCACCTAAAATGAATTTTGGTCATGTTTATTTTGATATGCCCGACATCAGTCGATTGTTGCCTGTCATATTCCTAGAGCAATCGCTATCCATATACCATACTAAATCTTCCCAGATGTTGTCATGTTTACCTTCACATATAAACATTGACAACTTTGGTACCTATTTTTATTTGGGCTTAAGCAAGTTTGACTTTAGATCAGTTGACTTAAGATATTTAATTTCATTTTTAAGAGTCAAATTATTACAATTTTGATTAGTTCGAATGTCAGTTGAATTTCCCTTGACGAAACTTATGAAGTTAAGTTTGCCTTTTACCGAGTTCAACTTGTTGTAGGACTTAGTTGGATTTCCCTCAACAAATCCCAAACTGGATTTGCATCCGGCAATCCTTTGTTGCTCATGCAGTTGCTTGAGAGAATTTCCAGTATTAGTCCATGAACCAACCACATAGTTAAATCTTTGATTTTCAATAGATAAACTCTGAACTATTTCTTTGAGTTTCTCATTCTCAGCTGATAGCTCATTCATTTTGTTTTTCAAAACTTGTAGTTCATTATTTTGAATTGAGAAACTTGTATTGTTAGATTTGTTTTTCAAATTTAATTTGTTAAAAAGATCTGACAGTTTCTTGTACTCAATGACATGGTCATTGAGTGCAGTAATTAAATCGTTTCTTGTGAATTTATCAGAGGTGAGATCAAATTGTTGGAATTAATTAAAATAATTTCATAATAAACTTAAATCATAAACTATAATACCCTAGATCTTCATTCTTGTTCTTGAGATATGAAAGACAAAGGCAGAATATATATACCTGGATCCTTAGACATGATTAAATGAGATGGTCTTCCAAAAGGGCAGAAATCCTTTAACCTTATTTCTCCGATGATGGGGATTCAGAGAGAGAGCGTGTGATAAAAATAAGTTCATTCTTATTTTTTATCAACCAACCTCCCTTTTATAATTTCTTCTGCCTTTTGGGGACCATAACCGTCATAACTGCCTCATTACGCTAATTTCTAATTTGGTCCCTCATCAAATTAGAAATACCGCAAGGTATCCACAATTTAACATTCATAATAATAACGTCCTTAAGTCAAATCTCAAACATCCTTAGATCACATAATATTGACTTATTATAATCAATGACCATATATATTCATTTAAATATATAAATGTCCTTTTAAATTCTAACAATCTCCCACTAGACATATATATTTAAAAATGAATAATATATGCTTATTGTGCACAGTATTGATTTCGAGAACATTCACAATCTCGTCAATTAATCATATTAACAAGGATCAAGGCGGTCTTCGTTGTATCAATCACAACTAAACCTTCGATGGTCACAAATATCAATATGATTAAATGACATAAATTAATCATGAATTTTTGGCATGAAAAATTACATGCAAGGTGATCTATTCATGTCAATTTTCAACTGGTTCTACCATAACTTTAGTGAGATCAAACTTTAACTTTATTGTACAAAATGCAATAATCCGTACAATACTTTATCTGATCAGAAACTGAATTACATAAATATCCATAAAACAAAATGAAAGATAACTGAATTTACAAACTCCCACTTAACCTAGAGATCATCCATCTCTAAAACACCCATGTTAGTAGTGTGTTCATGAAAGACATTAGGCGGAAGACCCTTTGTCAAGGGATCAGCTATCATGGAGTTTATACCCAAGTGTTCTATAGAAATTTGACCACTTTGTACCCTTTCCTTCACAACTAGGAACTTTATATCGATATATTTTGACTTAGTCGAGCTCCTATTGCTATTCGAATATAACACAGCTGAATTATTGTCACAAAATAGCATAAGGGGTCTTTCAATCCCTTTAAAAATACGTAGCTCAGTGACAAAATTCTTTAGCCATATTGCTTGATTTGATGCCTCATAACATGTTACAAACTCTTCTGCCATGGTGGAGGAAGTTGTAAGTCCATGTTTGGAACTCTTCCAAAAGATTGCTCCACCGGCCAACAAGAATACATAGCCCGAAGTGGATCTTAAACTATCTTGGCATCCCGCAAAATTAGAGTCAGAATATCCAATGATCTCAAGATTATCCGACCTCCGATATGTGAGCATGTAACTTCTAGTTCTCTTTAGATATCTCATAACCCTTTTAACTTCCTTCCAGTGATCCAAACTTGGGTTGCTCAAATATCTTCCTAATACACCAACTATGTACGCAATATCCGGACGCGTACAAACTTGAGCATACATTAGACTTCCTGCCGAAGCATATGGAATCTTTTGCATTTCTTGAATTTCCAAATTTCCTTTAGGGCATTGTTGAAGACTAAATTTGTCTTCCTTAGCGATAGGGGTATTTCCTAATTTACAATCTTGCATGCCATATCTTTTAAGTACTTTATCGATATAGCTCATCTGTGACAATCCAAGAATATCTCGAGAACGATCTCGATGTATTTGGATCCCTAATACAAATAAGGCCTCACGAAGATCTTTCATCTCGAAATTTCTCGACAGAAAAGTCTTAGTTTGGTGCAATAAGCCTATATTTGAGGCAAGCAAAATGTCATCAACATATAAAATTAGATATATATGTTTACTCCCACTGAATTTGTGATACACACGATCATCAATTAAATTCCCTCCAAAACCAAATGAGAGAATTACCTCATGAAATTTATGGTACCACTGACGAGACGCTTGTTTGAGCCCATAGATGGATTTCTTTAATTTGCAAACCATATTCCTTGAATCTTCTAACACAAAGTTTTTTGGTTGCACCATATAAATTGTTTCATCAATTTCTCCATTGAGAAATGTTGTCTTTACATCCATCTGATGTAGCTCCATATCAAAACGTGCAACGAGTGCCATGATTGTTCTAAAAGAGTCTTTAGTTGATACCGGAGAAAAAATCTCTTTATAATCAATCTCGTATTTTTGAGTAAAACCTTTAGCCATAAGACGTGCTTTATACTTTTCCACATTACCTTTAGAATCCCGTTTGGTTTTAAAAAATCCATTTACAACCAACAGGCTTCACCCCTTCTGGTAATGGGACAAGTTCCCAAACTTTATTGTCTTGCATAGATTTATACTCTTCATTCATTGCATCAATCCACTTTGCTGAATTAGAACTATCTATGGCTTGATGAAATTTTATTAGATCATCTTCCATAATGCCAAGATTATCCTCATGTTCTTGAAGAAATACTTATTCATCCGACATAGTACTTCTCCTTACTCTCGTGGATCGCCGTAATGGCACTTGTTCCTCAATAATACTTTCTTCTTGAGATTGTTGAGTTTGTACCTCTGGGAGATCAATATCGTCTTGATTTTCTGAAATTGTTCCAATATTATCAATGATCAGATGAAAATCTTGATCATTGTCCATACAAATCGAAATAGGAGTCAACTCCTTGTTAACCAAATTAGAAGTTGACTCTTCCTCAAAGAGAAAATCCTTTATTTGATTCTTCACCCAAAACTTAACATCCTCAAAGAATACAGTTGTTCCTGTCTTAAAAATTGACTTTAAGTTTGGATCATAAAATTTATAGTCCCTTGATCGTTCAGAATAGCCAATAAAGTAACTACTAACTGTTTTGGGGTCCAATTTATCCATATGAGGCTTATAAGTCTTTGCCTCTACTAGACATCCCCAAACATGAAAATGTTTTAGACTGGGTTTCCGCCCTGACCAAAGCTCATAAGGGGTTTTAGTCATTGCTTTTGTTGGCACTCTATTCAAAATGTATGCTGCAGTCTTTAGTGCTTCACCCAGAGTGACTTTGGTAAGGATGAATGGCTAACCATACTTCTCACCATATCCTGTAAAGTACGGTTTCGTCTTTCTGCTATACGATTCATGCTTGGAGAGTCCGGCATTGTGTACTGAGGAACGATACCACACTCCTCTAGGTATTTAGCGAAAGTTGATGGACGTTGTTCACCTGAACCGTCATACCGATTGTAGTATTCACCACCATGATCGGATTTAATTTTCTTTATCTTTCTATTGAGTTTATTTTCAACTTCAACCTTAAATGACTTGAACACATCCAATGTTTGAGCCTTTTCTTGAATAAGAAAAATGTATGCATATCTAGAGAAATCGTCTATGAATGATACGAAATATCGTTGACCATTCCAAGACGGAGTCGGAAACGGCCCATAAACATCTGTATGTATCAATTCAAGTATTTTTGTAGCTCTATATGCATTCAATTTTCTATCTTTGGTTTGTTTTCCTTTAATACATTCAATACAGACATTAAAGTCCGTAAAGTCAATGGAATTTAGAATCCCATCTGACACAAGACATTCAACTCTAAATCTAGAGATGTGACCTAAGCGTTTGTGCCATAATGTACCCGAATTATTATTATTTAGCTTTCGTTTAGTACCTCTCTATTCCAAATTCAGGGTTTCATTATATAAAGCAATTGTATCAAGTAAATAAAGATTGTCATAATGCATTAATGAACCGGTTCCAACATCCGAAGTACCAATAGATAACTTAAATTGACCATTTCTAAACAAACTAGAATAACCATGTTTGTCCAAATAACGAATAGAAACCAAATTTCGTTTAAACGAAGGTACAATAAAAGTATCTTTTAAGTCCAAATAGAAACCAGAACTAAGAAACAATCTAAAGTGTCCAATTGCTTCAACTTCTACCGATTTTCCATCACCCACAAAGATACGTCTTTCAACATCACTTGGCTTTCGGTAGCTCATTCAATCCTATATTGAAATACTGATGTTAGTAGTAGCACCGGAGTTTAACCACCAAGTATTTCTAGGTACTGATGCTAAATTAACTTCAGAACAAACCAGATTAAGAAATGTACATTTCTTTTCGCGCCGTGTACGATATTTAGTACAATCCTTCTTTAGATGTTCAGCCTCATTGCAAAAGAAACAGTCATTGTTGACATTTTTCTTTGCATTTGGACCCTGAGCAACATCAACATTCTTTCTTTTCTTGCCCTTATCCCTAGAGGTGCTTGCCAGATGAGCACATTCTGTCCTTTCTTGCTTTAATTTCTCTTCCTATTGAACACAATGAGAAGTTAGTTCATTCAAGTTCCATGTTTCTTTCTAACAGTTAAAACTGACCTTAAAGTGGTTGAATTGAACCGGAAGAGAAATTAGAATGAGATGTACAAGTAATTCCTCATGCAAATCAAGCTTTAGTGCCTTAAGTTTTGATGCAAGATTAGACATCTCTATGATGTACTCCCTTATATTACCATTGACCTTATACTTCATTAAAATCAAGCTCTTAAGAATAGTGCTTGTTTCATCTTTATTACTTTTAACAAAGCGCTTTTAACAAAGCGCTTTTCAATTTCTGCAAGGTAATCTTGCAATCTTTAGCATTGGTGGTGTCTTCAGACACAGCACCCCTGAACACCTCCAGAATTGCACGCTTTATGATCATAAGATTTATGCGGTTAGAGCGTTCACATTTCTCAAATTTAGCCTTTTTTTCAGGAGAGCTAATAACCGTAGGAGTAGTGGGTTGCTCTACCCGTATCGCAAGGTCCATGTCCATGCAACCGAGAACTATCTGAATGTTCTTCTTCCAATCCTTAAAGTTAGAGTCATTAAGGACTGTGATTGAACTTAAGTTGGCATTAATATTTACAACATTAGTTGAAAACATAATTTAAACTGTAACTAACATGCTCAATTTTTTAATTTTCAATCAAATTTAAAATAATCAGCAAATCTCATCCAAAATATATAGTGTACCATTAAATTCAAGTCTTTGGACAATAAAATTTAACTGCGGGTGATATTTTGTTGCAATAATCAAACACTAACAATAATGCATGACAAATAACAAACTTTTTTTTGGAATGATTTGATATTCTCATGTAAAAATCTTTATAATTGTTACGTGCTTATTATCACATGTAATTAGGAACTTCGGTCAACTAGTAACCTTCTTTTGGGCCGATTATTTAGTCACATTAAAATTCACCATTATAAACATTCAAAATTCGAACTTAACCAAACTAAATTAGAGAGGTCACTTGGTGACGTCATAACTTAACTTATTTAATTTAAATAAAGAACAATCCGTTGAATTATTTAATAAGATTAAAACCTAAATAAAATTAAAAGAGTTCGAACTCTTTCTTATATTAATTTAAGTAAATAAATAATATTATTATTTAGAAACTTAATTGTGTTAAAATAAAATCAAAATTTTATTTTACTTAAAATTTTATTTTCTTATAAATTAATTAAATAATATTATTTCTTAAAAAATCATAAATTGAATAATATTATTTTATCCTAATATTATTTCTTAAAAAATCCTTAAATAAAAAAATTATTTTCCAATAAAATAATTATATAATATTATTTTATCCCAATAATAATATTATTTTCCCAAAAATAAAATATTTTACCGAATTTTCTTTTAATAAAAAATAATGAAATAAAATTATTTCCTTTAAAATAGGATTTAAAATAATATTATTTCACAAAAAAAAAAGTATTCATCATACATTTTAACTTACGGTTTTCACGTTGTTAAACCGTTCCTTTCAACTTATGATTGCAGAACTTCATTAGGGTTTACCAAGGGTTTCTCTATATAACAAACTTCAAAATTATGAAACCGATGATTTATTTTCATGACAAGAACAAGTCTTCCTAAATTCATGTATAAGAATAAGTTCTAATTCAAGAACAAGTTGGGCTTTGATACCAATTATTGGAATTAATTAAAATAATTCCATAATAAACTTAAATCATAAACTATAATACCCTAGATCTTCATTCTTGTTCCTGAGATATGAAAGACAAAAGCGGAATATATATACCTAGATTTTTAGACATGATTAAATGAGATGGTCTTTCAAAAGGGCAAAAATCTTTTAGCCTTATTTCTCCGATGATGGGGATTCAGAGAGAGCGTGTGATAAAAATAAGTTCATTTTATTTTTTATCAACCAACCTCCCTTTTATAATTTCTTCTGCCTTTTGGGGACCATAACCGTCATAACTGCTTCATTACGCTAATTTCTAATTTGGCCCCTCATCAAATTAGAAATATCGTAAGGTATCCACAATTTAACATTCATAACAATGAAGTCCTTAAATCAAATCTCAAACATCATTAGATCACATAATATTGACTTATTATAATCAATGACCATATATATCCATTTAAATATATAAATGTCCTTTTAAATTCTAACACAAATACCTCGTCGTCATCTACCATGAGACATTTGACAATTTCTTCCTAACTTTCACTTGAAAAGCTCACATCAGAAACACTTTCATCCCATTTGTTATTACTTTCTTCAGTAAGTAGAGCCTTCTGTTCATTCTTGTTCCTGGAAGATCTGCGATCCTCCTTGTATTTCCTCTCGAATGGCTTCTTGTCGTCACTTCTGGATTTTCTACTGTCATTCTTGAAGTGACCTAGTCTGTCACAATTAAAACATTTTAAATTAGCATTAGACTCATTTTTATAATTGTTTCTATTAAGATTAGAGTTATAATGATTCTTCCTCATTAATTTTCCAAACTTTTTGACAAATAATGGCATCGCGTCGTCGTTGATATGTTCAGCAGACTTGGCATATGTCGAAGTAGGTGGCTCTTCAGCAGTCCTCAATGCTTGTGTTGTGATGGAGGTGGACGGCTCCTCCTCATTCCTTGAGTTTATCTCAAACTCGTAGGCATTTAGATCGGCAAAGAGATCATACAGCTCGATCTTGTTGAGGTCCTTGGATTTTCTCATAGCCATCGTTTTGATATCCCATTCTCTTAGAAAAACTTTCATAGTATTGATAACAACTTCCTTGTTGCTATATACCTTTCCCAGGGTTGAGAATTTAATGACTATGATGTTGAATCTTTCGTCGAACTCAGTCATAGTCTCACTCGGGTGCATCCTGATGATGTCGAACTTCTTCGTGGCAACCATCAGCTTGTTTTCTTTTGTTATGTAGTTGCCTTCACAAAATTGAGTCAGCTTCTCCCAAATCTATTTGGTAGAGGAACATGATTTGATCTTGTCCAAAGTTTTGTAGATGATGTCTTTGGCCATGTTGTCAAGGTTGGCATTCCTCTTAACTTTAGCAGTCCACTCGTATCTGGGTTTCTCCATCAACTAAGGAGCACCTTCCCCTACATTTATGGTTGTGTTGACCTTGAATATGTTTATGGTACCATCTATGATGACATACCACATGTCATCATCTTGTGCCGCCATATGTGCTTGCATTCTGATCTTCCAGTCATCATAGTCTTCCTTTGAGAACATTGGAATCTTGTTTAGGTAAGACATGATTCAGATATCTGTAGTAGCTTAAGAATAGAAAACATTGCTCTGATATCACTTGTTAGGATCGAAGACAATAGTAGAAGGGGGGTTAAATACTATTGTTCTATTTTTCACTTAATGTGATTTTATTCCTATTAAGGATTGAAAATCTGTTTCTACTCTTAGACAAATCGTAGTAAGCTCTTAAACGGTTTCAAGTGCGGAAAATGCTTACAATATTTGAAGCGACAGATGAGAATGAATGAATCAATGAAAATGCAACACAAGATTTTATGGATGTTCGGAGATAAAGCTCATACGTCACCCCTTCTTCTGTTTCCAAAAGGATTTCACTAGAAGACCTCGATTTGTATAGACGCTACATAAACCCACTCAGATCACATGTCTTAACACTTGCTTGTCTGAACTTCTAACTCTCACACTATCTTGTTGAACAGAAGTCTTTGTGTTCAACTTACACAAGTAAAATAATTATCGAATAATACAAAGGATTATCGATTAAACTATTTTGTGTGACCGTCGTGTATGTTTACGTCTCTTAGTGTATATCGTCTCGTGTCTTGCAAAGAACCAGCACTCGAAGAGGTTCACCGTTGTTCTCTAATATCTTTTTATATTTCAGGCATGGCAACGATCGAATCCATTTTGTCAATACGTGGCAACGGTACGTTTGTCGTATTCCTGGCGTACGGGGTTTTAGTGCGCTGTGAAATATTCGTTTATCGTTTTGCATATTAGAGCAGAGAGTTGGTTGTACATTGTGTAGTTTTGTAGTTTATGAGTGCTCAGCTAATTGACTTAGCTGATACGCATTCAGCTGATGTGGAACTCAGCTGATAGAAAACTCTGCTGATGAGTTACTCTGCTAATAGATAAGTCAGTTGTTGATCAGCTCTGCTGATGAGCTACTCTACTGATAACGAACTCAGTTGTTGATCAGTTATGCTAATGAGCTACTATGTTGGGCAACTCTGTTGATAGAGAACTCTGCTGATGGAGCAGCTCAGCTGATAGCGAGTCTGCTGATAGCAAGTCTGCTGTTAGCGAACTCTGTTGTTTGAGCAACTCTACTGCCAGCGAGTCTTTGATTTTACCTATACATTAACATATTGTTGAACTTAGTTTTATTCATTCATCAAAATTATGTGTGTTCATTTTAATTATCCTAAGTTCATTTTAATCAATTAAAACGTTTTTCATAATTCAACTTAATTTAACGATTTCCCCCATTTAACTTAATTTAACACCAGATACTAAGTCGATCAAAAAGAAACTTTGTCGTATGAGAGTCGATGTCGTCAAGATAGTAAAGGAAGAGGTTCATTAACAGTTTGAGGTCAATTTCCTAGAAGTACTTGATTATCCGGAATTGATAGCAAACGTGGTGCCTTTGCTAAGAAAGACGGGAAAATTCATGTATGCATCGTGTACGCTGTTTTTTCGTCTTTTTTGCTTTCACTCCGTATTTTATAAAAAAGGTATTTTGTTTGCTCGTGAAAGGATCTTTCCTATTACATATTTTTATCCATTTGAATATCACGTCTTTAAGAGCAGTTTGTATAATCCGAAGTTAGTTGGTCTTATGTCTTATCTATCCATTTGAGTCCTCCGCCCACGGAGGGGATGCGATAAATGATTTGAATGGTAGACGTAACTTGTGCACATTTTAGAAATGTTTTTTCTACGAAATTTATGTTATAGAACCATTGGCTTACCTTCCTCTCGAATATCATAAAATTATATAGAAAGACTATTTGTATATGATGTTGTCATATTTTAGAGATTATGAACCAAAGTGGAGTTTTATACTATAGACTTTTTGGCTGGCCCGTACAGGTTTTATATTAGTACGTGTAGAAACGTAGGAATCTAATTTATTTTAAGAATCTCTATTTTAGTTCTTCACAAATAAACTAAAAGAAAAAAAATTAGAATATTCGTGGATTAAGGGTCTGATACTTGGTTACGCATTAAGAAAGGGTCATCGCTCTATGTCCTATGCACTTGTACAAAGGACTATCTTACTCTAATGTAATTGGGCATGCACACTTAATAGTTTGGATTAAGGTTGGGTTTACTAGAAAGCCCAATATCGTGCATTCATTTTTTTTGTCTTGAATTCAACATAATCCCTTATAACTCAATTTTGAGTTAACTGAACTTTCATCCACTTTTAAGTCCCTTTGGTTGATATTGACCTTCCTCGGTCTTCTCAAGTTGAGTGACGGGCTGAGATCGGTGCCGTTTGACTCCCGGGATTGATCTTTGGTAGAAAAATAAAATGACGAGGTGATATTCCACCAATCTTCAATCAAACTAAATTCTTACTATTATTTTGATGAGTTGACCTTGTAAGAAGATGTCTTATAAAAAAAATTACCTCATCTCATATACACAATTAGATCACATCTAACCAAATACAAAATCATTAAAATATAATATTTTTAAATAATTTCATGTGATACATCTTCCAAATCTGGGAGGAATTTTCTTACAAAATTAAATTATATTCATAATACATATTTATGAATCAAAATGAAGCCAATCATTTATTTGACGCAATAAAGTGACCTATGCACTCATAATATAATTAGGTATACAAGTGATTCGATCTAACTAAATTGTAAATCAAAATTCACAACCAAATTGTTGAAGTTGATTTAGAAAAAACTCAAAATGTCCATTCGATAAATCGGATAAGAGTTCGTCAAAACCTATTTTTAAATAATATAACTATACAACTATATTTTTATTTTATTTTTTAAAATATTTTGGTATCAACTTTATGTTATATAAATAAATTATATATTTTTAAAATTTTAACTATGATCGTTATCTTATTTTGGTTAGGGGTCAATACAAAATCAAATATTCGACCGAATTTGAATTTATCAAATTCGAATAAACCGAACTCAAATTTTATTTTCGATTTTCAAACCAATTAGAATTCAAATATGATTTTTAGTTTGATTTCGAATTTAAGTTTCAACTAAAAAATCGAAAACGAATTCATTTTTTATTATATATTATATAACTTATTACATATAATTAAATATTAAATTACTTCATATTAAATTCAATAAATTACTATTTTATTTTTTGAGATTTTATTTTATTTTTTGAGATTTTATTTTTTGTTTTTTTAGACTCAGTAGATCTTACTAATTAGTTTATAATTCGATTGAAGTTTTTAGACTTTCAGTAGATCTTACTAATTAGTTTATAATTCAAATTCAAAATAATTTGAATTCAAAATTGAATTAGCGATAAAATTAAACATAAATATAATCTAATTTTAATAGAATTTATAATTCAAAATTGAATTAGCAATAAAATTAAACATAAATATAATCCAATTTTAATAGAATTTATTTAAATTTAATTAAGTTTTCAAATTGGCTAAAAAAAATATTTAAAGAACTGAACAACGCTAATTTATTATTAAACCCTTTTTATTTCTTATTTTTTTTATAATAGTCCATAACTGATAATAGTCAATTGCAAGACAATAACTATTTTCAGAAATAAATTGACAACTTAAACGGAATAAAATGCAACCAAAACATTTGAATAAATCATACTTTTCATATAATCTGACTGTTCAGGAATCAAGCATCTCATTTGACTTTTGATTTTATGATAGCTTTACTGTCATCAAAACTAAAGAGTATTAATAAATAATAACTAAAAAGCTTTCTATGCATGACAGTATTAATCTGGTAGACTGTAAAAATTAAATAATACATGAGCCAAAATAACCAAAATAGTTTGGAGAGATCAAGGACTGGCAAAACTCCAAAGAAACACACTGCTTCAAGGTTTCTCAATTCTGGCGGCTAACTTGTTGGTCTAGTCCACGTCGTCTCAGATTTTATTGCATTGCTATAATAGACTTTATTCGTGGAATCATCCCAATAAGCCTGAAAAGATAACGACAATAATTCAGATTCAGATTAAGTTTAATTCAGCTACAAATTTGTTTTAGGATATCATTAGATTCATTGATAATACATACCAACCAACCAGATGGGAGAACCTTAGAAATCTCATCCAGATCAGGTTTCCTCTGGCCTTCACTGAGTGAACTTCCTGATGATTTCTCCACAGTTTCAGAATTCATGCGAGCTCTCTTTCGTTTGACACGCTCACGCCTACAGAGAAGAGTTATTTAAATCAGCCCACCAAATCATTCTGAAGATATGAAATAAATGAATGGGCTGTTTTGTAACTTAGTTTTTTTCATGATATGAAAATCTAGATTTGTTATATTTGCCAAAACACACAATGATATAATCCAAAATCATGATCAAGAAAAATATATCTATACCATATGAAGCAAAAACTTATGCTATAATTTTAATCATGTACCAAAGAATAAACAAAAATCATCATGACCTAAAGAAATAATCTGTAATGATCCCATAAATATCTTATACCTACACACACAAAACTAACTTTCAATTTTAACTTAGGCGGTTTTTCAATGAAATTGTAATTGTGACAACAATTGAGACAAAATACTAGTTTAGAAATAGCATCCATCATTTAGTTACCAGTCTCCACCAAGAGGCTGGAAGTTAGCATTGACTTTGGCTTCTCCACTAGCTATTTGTTGTGCATGCCATTCCTGCAAAAGAGGAGGGGGGAGAAGGTTAAAGCTAAGTATTTCACATGCAGATAATATATCAGAAGAAAAATCAAATAGCTAACCTTGATCTCCCGCTGTCGTTTCTTCTCTAATAACTCGTAAGCAGTTAAAGGTTCCTCCTCTTCCTCCTTTTCAAGCAACTCCTCTTTTGCTGCCTTCCACTGTTCAAACACATACGTTATTACAAAGCATTCATTTTAAAATTGAAAATACCATCAAAACTACAAGTTTAAAGATTTACCTTATCCACCAAGCTAGAAACTTTCTTGTTTGACCTCAAAGAAGACACTACAGCGGTGGTCTTCTTCTTTGCACGCAAAACTGAGAAAAAAGCAAGTAGGCTTGAGTAAGTCCCGACTCCACAAAAAGAACATTTTCAAAAATGTCATTCAATTAATAATGCAATGAAAGACTGTTTGATTTGAATGTGCAGTTGTAATGGAATGCCCCCAAAATTAAAATAGAAAGCAACATAGTTTTGTTTATCCACAACCACCTCTATGGAGAAGCAAATCAATCAACTGTGCAAGGACTGGTGATGAACATGATGTACAAAATAAATCATGGAAAAGAAAACAGAAAATTGGACTTATCCTTACTAAAATACATTAGTTGTTGAAGTCTTAGTAAACACATTCCTTACTACAGTCTGATTCACTAAGAAATAACATAACCAAGAGAAGTGCCACTTAAGCCTATCAATCTAATCATCCTAAAGCATCTTTCTCCACTACTATAAATACAAAAGAGCCCATTCTACTTTTAATAAATTATCTGATCTATTCGAGAGTTTTTTTTTTGTCAATCGAGAAACAAGATTTATTTAACAGTAAAACAACAGTAATTTGAAGCTTTTACCTTTTTGAGTTTTAGCAACAAATGAGGTACTAGATACAGCAGCAGAAGCTACACTCTGCACTACTGGCATGGTTGTTGGCACCTGAACAGAGGCTGGAACCTCTTTGTAAGCTTTGTCAATATCCTGATTAATAGTAACCTCCACAGGTTGAATATGATCAGAAATAATGACATCTTGACTACTGCATATAGGTACAGGATATGCAGATCCATCTTGGTGATCATAATATGCCACGTGTGCGATGGGATTTACCACAACTGGAGCAACAGGATAACCACTTGGCAGTGCTTCATAATATAGTGATGCATGTGGAACTGCCACTTGACACCCTTCAGCTTGTCCATAAACACCATTCTGCAGAAACTCTGTACTTGTTTGCCCATAATAATCATAGTTAGAGCTCAGGTAGGACATATTATATTGATCTGTATAATGTAAGGCTTGTGTAGTTCCTGGGTAAGTCGATGGCAGGAGATATGGAGGGTCAGCTGCATCATCCGAAGGTGGAGGGGGGACTGCTTCATTATCAGGAGGCGGGGGAATCAATTCGTTCTCAGGTGGTGGTGGCGGAGGAACCCAATCTTCATCTGGAGGAGGGACAAAACTTCCTGGCAAAGAGATGTCTTCTGCATAGGAATTCGAATGCATGGGTTCTTCATGGGTAGATGCATCATCAACTTCCATGTCAACATCCATGTCCACATCTTCCCCAGACATGGAAAAAACTTTGTGGAGTGACTCAGTAGGTTGCTCAACACCATGACATGCAACATCCTCTTCTAAAATAGCTGTTCTAGTGTCATCATCAATTGTAGGAGGAGAAGCTTCAGGAGTAGGGCCAACTACAGCCCTTCTGTTTATATCTGCAACTATCTCACCTCCCACTGTTTCATCTGGTAGAGGTGTTGTTTCAATATCACATATCTGTTCAGATTTTTTATCATGTTTGTTAATATCAACTTCCAGTTGCTTAAGGAATCTCTCACAATGCACCCAAAAAGGTAGTAAGGATGAACCAAAAGGTAAAAGAGACTTGATATCGTGAAGTCTAATCTCAACTTCCAAAATACTCTTTGATATCCATGCCTGTTCTCCCATGTGGCTTATGGAACTGAATCGTGTCAGCCATCACCAAAAGCAAAGACAACCGTAAAACAATAGGAAATCATGTTAGGAAGACAACAACAAATCTCTTAATAACAAGATTGTATGCAGTGACCAATCTAAAGAATAACAAATAAAAAGAAACAGCAAGCTCATACCTTTTAAAAGATGTTAATCTCTGCAACAGTGATTCCCCAAGGTTGACAAGGGAAGTACAAAGATCATCATCTTCATCTTCCTTGACCATCATGCTCTCTGAATCAGTATAACTTCCCAATACAGTATGTCCAGACTTCTGGAAAGAAGCATCCGCCTCCAACAAAGTCAAAGCAGCATCAGATACAGTAACTTCTTTAGAGCTATTACTGATTTCTGTTAAGTTGACATCAAAACTTTGCCCTTTCTCTTTTGAAATTTCACCAATATGCACATTCTGCTCCCCTTCCGCTGTAAAATCTTCAGAAATGCCTTGAATGTCAAGTGTGGCATTTGCATCTATAAGGTGATTATTGGAATCTATAGCCACATAACTGGCTAATCTTGCATCTAAATCAAAATCTGCTTCAAGTGAACCGGCAACTGAATCCAATCTTCCTTCAGCATTTATGATAATTTCCTTCTCGCCCATGGACTCTGTCTGATAAGACAGTTGAGGAGGAACTGCCCATGATGTTTCTCCAGTTAGAGTGTTCCAATAGTAATATTGGTTACTCTCTTCATGCAACACCATCTTCCAACTTGAATTGACATCTGCACTATGACTCGCATCAGAAGATGCTGATATAGTGGCTTCCTTTTCTAAAATAACCTTCTCACTTGTAGCACTGTCTATTAACATTTTATGATTCTCATCTTGGTTCTGCACAGGATCTTCCACAATTGAATCCCCCTCCAATCTCTTTTCTAAGTCCTTGGAAGTGTCGTTTACTAAATGTGCAATGACTTCAACATCTACACTTTTCTTATCCATCGAACCATTTTCCTGTTTTATAAAGGGATAAGGAAAAAGATGAAATACCAGTCATGAAATAAATTAACAACTCATGGAGGGATTGGTGATTAATAGAAATATCAAAACTTGTACAATAATATTAGCAAGTCATGGTTGTGCTACGTCATGGTAATGGAAACCTTGATCAAGATGCATAAGAATACATCACAAAGATGTTCAAAACAACCCATATAGAAAATGCAGGGTCTAACTTAATGTTGATCTAAATGCATATAATAATTGAAAAGCATGGCCTAGAATACATAGGTTCTAGCTGCCAACAAGAAATTCAATACAGCACATTCATTGAACTTTACTATCCAATAGAGTCAAATTTTTAAACTTATCCAATAATTGACTGAAACATATTACTGCAATTTAATGCTTAGTTGCACCAAAATATACCATGCAGAACACTATCTATCTCTGAAAATGATGGACTTCTTACAAGTTTTAGGATATCAGACCTTAACAACCAGGTAAAGGTGGTAGAGAAAAATATTCAGCTAGGCATGTTCCAATAGGCATAACTAATGAATGCTAAGGATGACAAACTAAAGTGATTTCATATGTTCCTTGTGGACCTGAACTGCTGACAGAAAAGTTGAGAAAGGCTTGCTTATTCATTTGCTGGATTTTATAGAGAACCCAAACCAAATAGGAAAGGGTAAACATAAAAGGAGCAACAATTTGATAAAGCTATCTTGTTAATTGCTCCAAAACAAATTCCTACCATTTGAGTTTTTGTAAGCACCAAAATCATACTAAACAAAGAAGAATATGTTTTAGCCAATGAATCACCTGGCCATCATCAACAAGGGACTTCTCCATAGTTGTATTGTCCAATTCCTCATCAGAATCCTCGTCACTGTATTGCCCCAATAACAAGAGTGGATTTTCCGGCTTACCTGAGAAACAAATAAAAACATGTCAAGTCCCTTAAACTACTGAAAGATTCCTCATGTAATCCATAATCATCATAGATCATCAACAATGATATTCTCCAAAGATATATACATTGTCAGAGATGACAATGCAAAATTTGTTTTCTTTCCTATGGAAATTAATAAAGAATTTTGAATTGTCATTTTCAGATCCTTTTGCCTTGAACACCTGTTACATGAAAGTTGATTGTTAGCAAATCATAGAGCAAATAAAGCAAGAGACATACGAACCGCGAAGGAAACATTTTCCTGTGTAAACCTCCAAACTGCTTTGATGCCTTGAAAAAAATAGCATTACAGGTAGGGAGTTTCATTCAGAAATTCAGGAGGTTATCTGATGATCATTTGGACACTCTTGAGATCACAGCCATCCCACATTCTGAAACAAAATTCTTTTGAGGCAAATAATATGTCTTATACAAAAGTATTATGATTTCCACCAATTAATGCAGGGTGCACATCAAGTCGTCTCTATATAGATCAGTCCTTTGAAGATAACTGACGGAACCCACCTGGAGATGAAGGTGAATCTGGTGACCCAGCAAGATGTCTCGGATCTATGTCCATCCCAAGTTTATCCTGGGCTGAGGATCCACCAGAATCTCCTGTAAATTTGATAAAGACATCTAACATTAATTCTAAACAAAGACATAACCCCAGTACTTCCATCGGACCAAACTAGCAGAGAAGCTATCAATTAAATAATTCCAAACTACAATTGGAAACCAGTGGGAAGGCTTCAACATTGTAACCTTTTCCCAGCTATACTCCCGAAATTTCAGCTACAATTTCTCATGGTCTGAAGTTGTTGCAACTTAATATCAGTATTTTCTCTAGTTAGTATCTAAACAACATCAACTTCAAGAAGAACATAAGGATTATTACCTTGAGAGACAAACACCTAACCTAGTTCAATTGGAAACTAGAAGTTCTACTTTTTGCCTTTCCCAAGCACATATCCATGTTTTGGCTCTTCCAGAATTTTGAATTAGACATAGAGAAAAAGTGACGACAAAATCAAAACTAAAACAAAAATACGAATCTACCCAAACATGCAGCACAACCATATAGGACAACGAATTGCCTGTTCCAATACTAAATGTTCGTTAATTCCTCGCGGGAAGAAATATTCAAACTTACACGAGTACTTTAATTACAAAGTATGAAGAACATATGGATAAGGGTACCAGAGGGTTCCGCGATATCGAGCTTCACCCTTCGACCAGCTGCCATCATGTGAGCAAGACGACGCTCTTTCCTTCTACCCATTAAGAAGTTGCAACGATTCGAATTCCGTCTCGCGATTTGTAAGAGCTAGGGTTTTGTGAATGGGGAGAAAGGTAGAGAGATTATAGCCTCTTTGCTGGTTTCCGCATCGAATTTATACCTCTTTCTTTTATTGTTTAGAAAGAAAAAAAAAGGAAAATATAAACATTATTGAAAAGAGAAAAAGTTTAGATAGACTTACATGAAAAAAAAAGTTTAAAATAATAAAAAAAAATATCAAAGTTTATTTTAAAAATATAAATAAAATCACTAAAATCACTTATCCTTTTAAATTTAATAAAATTATTATTTTTTTACTTCTCATTACAATTACAAACAAGAATAAAATTTTTTTTTATTATTATTATAATTTATCTAATTATTTATTATTATTTTAACTAGATTCATTTCAAATATCATAAAATAAAAATATAATTATATCTAAAGTAATTAAAAATGTAAATTGTTTTTTCCACCTCTTCTAACATTTTCATTATCTGGCTCCACTCTTCACTCACCCTTCAAAATTACATATTTATCTCTAACACTTTTATATATTTACATTATTTACTTTATTTATTTAAATTAATTTTAATTATTTAATTTAATTATTATATTTTTTTATTAATTAAATTTAATTAATTATTTTCTAGTATTTTTTATTTTATTTTTTTAATATTTTTTTTCTTATTTTATTTAAGAATTCTTTTTTATTTAAAAAAAAAAATATGAATTCATTTGGTTTTTAAATCTTATTTGTTATAATTTTCTTTAGTTATAAATAACCATAAATTAAAATATTAATAATGTTACCGTATATATTATTACATAAAATATTATATTTAATTTTATTAATTATTAATATATAATATTTTATAAATAAATGAATCATACAACTATTTTTTTTATAAATATTTAAAATATATATATATTTAATTAATATAATAAAAAATTAAATATTTATATTTTATTAAATTAAGGCACACTTCCATATTTTATATATTTTAAACAATTATAATATAAAAATAATAATATTTCATATTTTTAATTAAATAAATAAAGTGAAAAAATATATTTAAAATTAATTAATTAATGATATTTAATGATAAGAAAAACTTAATAAAATTAAATAAGTAAAATAAATAAAATAAAAAATGTAAATATTATAAAAGTGATAGGATAAATAGATAATTTTGGGAGGAGTGAGATCGTGGTGGGAATGTCATATGGGGTGGGAAAAGCATCTATCTTTTTAACGGTTATATTAAAATATAATTTTTTTTAAGCTTATTATAAGAAAGAATTGGAAAGGAAATTTGAAAAATAATAACGCAAAACAATTTGATTCACTAAAATATAATAAATTTTTTCTCTTTTTTTACTCTCTCACCCTTTATTCTTTTTCACCCTTTATTCTTTTTTAAATTAGTGATTGATGTAGTGACCCACTTGAGATGAAGGTCAATATTTATCTTCATTCATCTATTAGCTAAAAAAAATTATAATTTAGTATAGTCGTTAAAAATAATAATAATATTTATTTTAATTGTTTTTTATTTAATATATTAAATTATATACTGCACTAGATTGAGTTTATTCACTAATATAAATAATATATATATATAGATATAATAGTTTTTATTATTTTTTCAAAATATTAATTTTAAATATTTTAAGCTAATTCAAATATTTAATTAAAAGTCCAGGTTTCTATATGTTAATTTAATTTTTTTATCTCTGAATATTTAAATTATTAAATATTTAAAATTCAGTCATTTACTATTGAAATATTAATATTTAATTTTATCAAAAACATCTTTAGTATAGTTGAGTTTCCTTATTGGGTTGTTTTCTAAGCGCATAAACCTTTAAATTTAGATTTAAAAAATTTTGTTGCTAGTTATAAATGAAGATAAAAATATATAATTAAAAAATAATTTCTATAAACATGTCATAAATTGTAAAAATAAGTTGAAACAATTAAAAACACACCAAAACATTAGAGTTAATTTTTAGCAAAAACAAAATGAATTTAAAAAGTTAGCATGATCTCTTCGTATGATGATATTCAGTTCAATTTTGAGTGATTTTATTGTGAATCAAACTTGTAATATTTAATCTTTGGGACCTTGCTCTTAGTATTTGAACTATTCTAACAAATTAAATTTCATATACTTAATATATTTATTGCTAGAATAATAACACATTTAACATAAAAATAATCTTAAACAAAAATGCAAGACTGTCATTCACAGAAAAATAATGATAAAATCATTAGGTAAATTTAATAAGTAAAATTAAAATTAATTAATATAATATTAATAAAACCCTTAATACTATATAAACCCAAATTTTAAAAAAAACATACATTTTGATTCAAAAGTTGGAGGATGATGTTCTTTTGTTCATGCCAATTTTGGCTAGAATTGGGCATTACAGTGTTTGAAGTAAATTTCATTCTTATTTTAAATAAAGTTATTATATTGTAAGTTTTATTTATTTATTTATGAACTGTAATTTTATATTTATGAATTAATTATCTCCATTCATAACAAATTAAAAGTTGAAAAACATTACTTATATAATACAATTCAGACTATATTTTTTTCAAAAAAACAAATCAAAAGTATTCATTTAGTTCTCACTCGAATAAATTAATTATTAACATGTTATAATATAAGGTTTTATAATTTAAAAAAATATTTAACCACCTTTCTTAAATAATGTTAATTATAACTAGTTAACTTTTTATTACACATTTTTTTAAATTAATTTGTTTTTAAATATTACTATAACGTTTTGGACTGCAACACCAATATATATTAACAAAACTCAATTTCATTATTTTAAGGTAAATAAATGTATCCAAATATTATTAAATTTTCAAATTTATTTTAGTATTAGTCACTTTAATACCAATATTTATAACTTTTTTTTAGAACTTAAGTAGGGAACAATTGTAAACATTAAGTCCCCAAAATAAATTATTAGAAAACTAAATTGAAATACAAAATTTTATACAAATGAAAACAAATCACATATTATTTGATTGATTCGAATAAAAAACAATAAATGTCATCTTATGTGACCTATCATGGCTTCCTTTCAAATCAAATGTCAATGATGTCCTCCACTCACATATATCATGAAAGACCAACAAACTTAAACACACGTCATTCATTAAAAAAAAGTTGCCTGTAGAAATATGAGTACAATTGCAAGGATCCCTAATTCATATTTTTGTCTTTATTCTATATTTATAAAAAAATGGGTCGGATGGATGCAGGTTATAATTGATTTTGTGAATTTATCGTGATCAAATGATTGGTCCATGACCAATACCACAATTATGTCATTGGGTCTTGATTTTGACAAAAATCACAACCAAACTCATGTAATAAAATGGTGCCATTATTAGCATCTCATTGGTTGTCCATATTTTCTTTATCTCTTATCTTTAAAACCCGATTTTAGTATTTTATTTATAATTTAAAAAAATAAATAAAATATATCAAAATTCATAATTTTTTGAGATTTATAAATAGAGACCACTCTTGCTATATTTCGGAGCACAAAAAAATCACAATTTTCTCAATTTTTAATAATTATCCTCATTTGTTTACAATTATCCATAATTAATACTAAATTATTATGGATAACTACAACAATAATTTAAACACTTCCGCTGATTTTGATCCCGTATATGAAAGTTTTCAACAGTTCAAGCGTAATAATCCAACCGGGTGGCAAAATATGATGTCGTCGGGAGATTATTACGGTATATCTCAGAATTCGTCCCAAAACTTTTATCAAAACTCCCAACAAAATTTCGATACATACCCACAAAATTACCAGAATTCCGAAGATAGCTATTTCCAGTCATACACCATAGTCCCGGAGACACAAAATTTGTACGACCAATATGATGTAAAAGACGATGCCTTTGACGATGGTATTGGCCGAGGAAAGAAAGCTGCAGTGAAAAAGAAAAATACGGGCAAAGAAGCTACCGACAAAGAAAAAATTCCATGGGAGAAAACAGAAGATGAAGTGCTCATCGCTTCGTTCATGAAACACTACACCGATGTTATTGCATCGACTAACCAAAAGGCTACCCAACTATGGAGTAAGGTGCAGAAGTCGTTTGGGGAGGCTCAAAGACAACGACCGTACAAAATCCACGTACGAAATGAGAACATGCTTCGAAGTCGATGAAGAAGAATTGTTACAGCATTGACCAAGTGGGTTCCTGCATATGATACTGCGACTAAGAGAATGAGTAGTGGTCAGAATGAGGGTGATGTCCTAAAAAACGCTATAAAGATATATGAACACCAGCATGGTTCTTGGGATTTTGATCATGCATGGCGTCTTTTGCGGAATTTCAATAAATGGGAAGAACTAGTCAATCCTAGAGAAAAAAACACCGAAAGTGAACATCCTTTTAGTGGTAGCGGAAAATTATCGATGGTGGTTGTGCGACGCTGGAGACACCCGCTACTGATGATGACGTCTTTGGTGGTGCTAACAGCCGTCCAATTGGTATTAAGAAATCCAAAGAACTGGCTAGAGGAAAGTTTAAGGAAGATCCATACATTACAAACTTTGCCACCAGGCTTTAACTACATGATGAAGCTGCAGCTAAACGGGAGGAGATGAGACAACAAAGACTAGAGTTTGAGATGGAAAAGGAAAGTAAGGTGTTGGGTCAAATTATTTTGACCATGTGTTGAAATAGTTTGACTATTGGAATTTTGATGATGAAATGATGAATGGATTATATATACGTCTATTCGTTTTTGATGCAGGTGTATTGAAAACAAATTTCATTAGACTTAGTTCTAATGAGGTTCATTAGACTGATTTGGTATTAGATGTATGATATTAGACGTGTAGTCTAACTCGTGGAGTTAGACGTACAGTCTAATAGATCAGTAATTAGACGTGTAGTCTAACTCATGGAGTTAGACGTGCAGTCTAATGAAACTCGTAATTAGACATGCAGTCTAACTCGTGGAGTTAGACGTGCAGTCTAATGGAACTCGTAATTAGACGTGCAGTCTAACTCGTGGAGTTAGACGTGCAGTCTAACTCGTGGAGTTAGACGTAAAGTCTAACTCATGGAGTTAGACGTGCAGTCTAACTCGTGGAGTTAGACGTGCAGTCTAATGGAACTCGTAATTAGACGTGCAGTCTAACTCGTGGAGTTAGACGTGCAGTCTAATAGATCAGTAATTAGACGTGCGTCTAACTCATGGAGTTAGACGTGCAGTCTAATAGAATTCGTAATTAGACGTGCAGTCTAATGGATTGTGAAAGTTAGACGTGTAGTCTAACTCCTTCAGACTAGTTTGAAGTGAAACCGTAATTAGACGTACAATCTAACTCGTAGAGTTAGACGTGCAGTCTAATAGAAAGTGAAAGTTAGACGTGCAGTCTAACTGGTGAAAGTTAGACGTGCAGTCTAACTCCTTCAGATTAGTCTGAAGTGATTGCAATTAGACGTAAGTCTAATCCCATTAGACCAGGTGGTCTAATGGATTCTGTTTTTAGACGGGGACGTTTGATTTCATTAGACGAGGTCGTCTAATTGAAATACGTCTAATGCTTTGCTTAAGTAGTTGCTTGAAGCTAGCACCCGCCTACCCACGTGCTATAGTTGTACGCTACTTCTACTCCACGTTCTAGTGAAGATCAGTACGACAATCCTATACAACCAATTAACCAATGACACGTAGGTGAATATCTTTCCCACTACTTGTTTTGCAGGTAAATCTCTGAAGAATATTCGGCGCACTACTTGTTGTGTACGGCCACGATCCTTGTATTCAGAGTCTGTTGTGTACAATGGAGGCGTTCCAATGGAAGAGTGCCACATATCATTATGAAGATTCGACCGTTGGTACTTGCTCATATTTAAAGATTCTAAAGGACAACGGAAGAAAAGCCAGAACCAAGGGAGAAGAATTACTGTGTAATCAAGTCTTTGAATATTCAAGCTGTTAGCTGCTTTCTTGGTTTACTGTGTATTAATCAAGAGAGAGTTAGAATCAAATCATCCTTTAGCTGCGTGATATTCTTCATCTTGTAAATTGAACTGTATGTGTTTTATTCAATAGTGAGCTAATTGTGTGCAAACTGTATTTGATTCAAATCATATTATAGTGAATCCTTCTGGTGGTTGGAAGAAGGGGTGACGTAGGAGAGTTTGCTCCGAACATCCATAAACAAACTGCTGTGTTGTTCATTTCTGTCATCTTCTCATTTTTTATCTTAAGCTTCAAACCTAAGTAAACATTTCCGCACTTGATTCTATTTCAAGTGTTTATAAGGGTTTGAGTAGAATAGAAAGTGAATCAAATCTCTAACAAAATTTCTTTCAAACCGTTTTTCATAAGCCTTCATCAATCGCCAGACCCCGTCTCTATTGATTAAGCCGATCCTATCAATTGGTATCAGAGCTCTATTTCTATTCTCAAGCTCAAAGATCCTGAATCATGTCTATCTTCAATGAGATCCCTAATTTGTCAAGAGACAACTGTGAATATTGGATGATGATAATGCAAGCTCACTTGGTTGCTCTTGATTGTGATATGTGGAGCGTCATTACTGATGGCCCCATAAAGATTTCGAAGCCAAGAAGTGAGTGGACTACTGAAGACAAGATGACCAATAACCTGGATAATGTTGCTAGAAACATTCTGTATCAGTCGATCAACATGAACGTTTTCTATGAAATCAAGACCCGTTCCTCTACTAAAGAGATATGGGATAAACTTACTCAGATCTATGGTAGAAACGTTCAAGCAAAGAAGGATCAGAAAGTTTTCATGTGTGTTGAAAACAAATCCAAATGGGCTGATAACGACTCAGAGGAGTCTCTTGCTGAAAGAGAGACTGAAGTTGTTACCTGTTTGATGACAGATGACCAATCCAAGGTAAATAACGTCTCTACCCTAGAATTTATAAATGAAGAGTTAACTAATGCACTCAATGAAATGACCATTGAGTACAAAAAGTTAACTAACTCTTTTTACGAAATGAAAGTAAAATATGAATCCTCTGTTTTTCCTTCTAACAAAGAATCTGAATCAAACATTTTTGACGAGAATATAGCAGAGATCTCATCTGAGAATGAGATGCTCAAAAAACATATTCAAATTCTTTCATCTGAAAACAAGAGGTTGAACTATGTTGTCAGTGCATGGATAAGGTTAGGAGATGCTGTCAAACATCAGATTAGTATGTTAAAACATGCTGGATCTAGATCGGGTCTAGGATTCGACAACAATGATCCTAACCTGCCCTGCAAAATGTCAAACTCAGCAAATGACAAACTTAAGCCAATAAGCTTTGTTAAAAGGAGTTTGACTGATAGTGAATCTGATCCCATTCGTGAAGAAATAGATTTTAAGAATGGAATTATTTATGTTCCGCCGACTGTCAGCTGACTGAAGAATAAATTAGAAGCATCCAGAAAGTCTGGCAATCTTAAACCTGATTCAAAGTCAAAGAGTTTTAAAAGAAAGTCCTCTTCAAAAACTAAGGAATCAGTGGCTAGCAGAAAGTCGTCTGCTAAGTCAAAATCATACGCATTAATCACAACGCAACATGGTAAATCCATTAGAATAACTCAAATATGGATTCCTAAGGGACTGATTGACCGAGGACCCAATTGAATGTGAGTACCAAAAATTGTAAATATTGTTTTGTTTAGGTACAAATAAACGATGGACTGGAGGAATCTGTATGGTATCTTGATAGCGGATGTTCTAGACATATGATAGGAAACAGACGGCTTCTTACTGATATATCAGATTGCTCTAGACCTAAGATTACCTTTGGTGACAACAAGAAGGGTAAGACCATGGATAAGGGTAAGATTATCCATGGTAACCTAACCATTAATGATGTGCTACTTGTAGACAATCTGTGCTATAACTTGATTAGTATCAGTCAGTTATGTGATAATGGTTTGTTAGTTAATTTTCAAACTCATGCATATCTAGTTAAGGACCAAAACGGAAATACTCTGTTAACTGACATAAACCATAAACCATGGAATATATACTCAATTGGGAATTTCCCCCACCTCCACAACGCATGCGTCCTATCGGACGACTCATCGCCAAAGGGTGGGGTCGATCTTGGGTATTCTAGTTTTTCATCTTGTAACATCACTCGATTTATAACAAGTTATCAATCCACATTGACAATCTTTGCACATATGTGTAGAAGTATCAATCCCAATCGAGTACTTTTTTGCAATAAGAGGTTGATGTACCCTTTACACATAAAGGCTCTAAAAATAGGCATAAAACTTATGTCTTTTAAGATGTTGTACATTTTAAGACAAGCCTATTAAGTGTTAAACGTGATACAAACGTTTTAAAAGCCAAGTTTGTGTTTTTGAGTTAAATATTTAATCTGATAGGATTGGCTTTATCGATAGAGACGGGAGTCTGGCTAAGGATGAAGGCTTATGAAAAACGGTTTGAAAGAAATCCTGTTAGGGATTTAATTCGCTTTCTATTCTACGTAAACACTTGTAAACACTTAAAACAGATTCAAGGCAAAATGTTTACTTGAGTTTGAAGCACAAGATGAAATATGAAAAGATGACAAAATGAAAGAACACAGCAGTTTGTTTATAGATGTTCGGAGAAACTCTCCTACGTCACCCCTTCTTCCAACCACCGGAAGGATTCACTATAATATGATTTGAATCAAATACAGTTTACACACACTTAGCTCACTATTGAACATAACACTTTCTGTTCAATTACAAGATGAAGAATATCACTCAGCTAAAGGTGTTTTGATTCTAGCTCTCTCTTGATTCACACACAGTACAATCAGAAAGCAGCTTCACAATATGAATATTCAAAGGCTTAAATTCTCTCAAGATCGGCAAGTTCGTAAGGTTAACAGTTCTTCTTGTTAAGGCACATTGTCCGTTGTCCTTTAGATTTGTTAAATATTGAGTAGGAGATAACGGTCGAATCTTTTAGAATGATACGTGGCACTCTTCTATTGGAAAGCCTCCATTGTACATATCAGGTTCTGAGCACAAGGATCGTGGCCGTACATCACTGGTAGTGCGCCGAATATTCCATCAGGGATGTAACTGCAAAACAAGTAATGTGAGGAAAATTCTCTTACGTGGCATTCCTTGATTGGTTGCATATAACTGTTGTACTCATCTTCACTAGAAAGTGGAGCAGGAGTAGGGTACAACTATAGCACGTGGGTAGGTGAAATGCTAGCTTCAAGCAAACTGCTTAAGCTGAGCATTAGACGTATTTCAGTTAGATGGATGGTAAAAATCAGTCTAATGAAATCAAACATCTCCTTCTAATAACCGAGTCTATTAGACCGCCTGATATAATAGAATTAGACTACACGTCTAATTACAATAACCATTAGACTGCACGTCTAATTCCGGTTCTACCTCAGACTTGTCGGAAGGAGTTAGACACACGTCTAACTTTCACTAATTAGACTACACGTCTAATTATCCAATAACCATTATACTGTACGTCTAACTCCACTAAGTTAGACTACACGTCTAATTCCAGTTCTACCTAAGACTAATCTGAAGGAGTTAGACTCACGTCTAACTTTCACTAATTAGACTACACGTCTAGTTATCCAATAACCATTAGACTGTACGTCTAACTCCATTGAGTTAGACTACACGTCTAATTCTGGTTCTACCTCAGACTAATCTGAAGGAGTTAGACTCACGTCTAACTTTCACTAATTAGACTACACGTCTAATTATCCAATAACCATTAAATTGTACGTCTAACTCCACTAAGTTAGACTACACGTCTAATTCTTGTTCTACCTCAGACTTGTCTGAAGGAGTTAGACTCACGTCTAACTTTCACTAATTAGACTACACGTCTAATTATCCAATAACCATTAGACTGTACGTCTAACTCCATTGTGTTAGACTACACGTCTAATTCCGGTTCTACCTCAGACTTGTCTGAAGAAGTTAGACTCACGTCTAACTTTCAATTTCTATTAGACTGCACGTCTAACTCCACTGAGTTAGACTGCACGTCTAATTCCGCACATATTAGACTATCCGTCTAATTGTAAATATATTAGACTACACGTCTAACTCTGATGAGTTAGACTGTACGTCTAATTCAATTCATTCATTAGACTACACGTCTAATTCTGAATATCTATTAGACCATCCGTCTAATGACAAGTCTACTAGACTACACGTCTAACTCCGCTGAGTTAGACTATACGTCTAATTTCGAATACATTAGACTTACGTCTAATTCCGTATACATTAGACTACACGTCTAACTCTGATTAGTTAGACTGTACGTCTAATTCTATGCATTCATTAGACTACACGTCTAACTCCGATGAGTTAGACTGTATGTCTAATTCTATGTATTCAATATACTACACGTCTAACTCCGATGAGTTAGACTTTACGTCTAATTCTTTGCATCTAATGCCAAAATCGGTTTAATGACCCTCATTAGAGCCAAGTCTTATGAAATATTGTTTCAATACACCTGCATCAAAACTCATAAGTCATTTCATCATCAAAATCTCAATGGTTAAATTATTTTAACACTTAGTCAAAATAATTTGACCCAACAATTTCCCCCCTTTCGATGAAGAAATTGGAAACCTACATACATATACCAAAATATGCATTCATAACATAAATAAAACAAACCCTTATTCACTTACATTAGACGTCCAAAACCAATATTCGAAAAACCATCAAAGAAACATTGTTTGAAGGAGTTAAATAGAGTAAAAGAAAAGAAATTATTGTTCTTCCATTTTAACTCGAGGATCGGTTGGACTCATTTCTTGATCCGGAAGCATGTTGAGATAAGGAGGATAACTGCGACCACCACGACCGCTTCCGTTTGATCTACCACCACGTTCACCACCGCTGGCACGACCACCTTGATCAACATTGGATAGCCTACTACGGCCATAACCACTGTTTCTGGCTCCACGATCATTACCACTTCGACCTCCACCTCTTTTGGTTGGTCTAGGATTATCATCGTTGCTTGGGGCTCGTCTGGATCAAGTGTCGGTTGACACACCATCATTTCTTCTACTTGACTCGCCTTGGGCGGGTCGAGATTGATCTTTTTCAGCATTAGTCTTTGCGTCCTCCTTTGCTTGAAACTTCCTTTCAATGGAGTCCGCAAATTCCTGTCATTCATTATCATTTCTGCTCAAACAGCTCTAAATTTCCACCATCTGATTCTTCACCAAACTGAATTCTTCCAAGGTTTCCTTGTGGCGTTCATCATTGAATTTCCTTTCAATGTCCAACAATTCAGATTGACGGTTGAGAAGTTGCTTCTTAAACTTGGAGTAGTTTATATTTGAGACATGAGTCTCATACGTGTTCTTCTTCAAAGTGTTGTCCAATTCCTTGAGAACTTTGATAATTTCAACAAAGTCCTTTCTTTCTTCTTCCTGATTATTCAAGGACTTTATCATGCTCTTCTGAAGAGATGAGAGCACAGAAGTCATGGACTTTAACATCTTATTACCATCAGCAGAGGATTCTTCATTTGATAAATTTTCTTGAGACTCTGCTGCCATACTTTGAATAGGCTCAAAGTTTGTATGAATCTACAAGGATTGCTCCGGTTGATTCTTCTCGGCTTTCTTAGCAGCTTCATCCTTCTCTTCGTCTAACAATTCTTCTTCATTTCTCTGAAATCTCTCATATAAATTTCCAGAGTAATGAAGAGGAATGTTGATATTTTCGTGAACATTTCCCACAATGGTGTCAGGAAATAGACGGGGCTTCTTATAGGTTGCTTGTTGATCCTGTTCCTCCTCAGATGAGGAACTTTCTTCTTCAACATTATTATCCTTAGAGGGTTGCCCCTCAGATCTGACAATTTCTGGCTAAGTTACCTCGGCCACTTTCTTTTGAACTTCCTTTGTTCTCACAACAGGGGTTATCACAACATCTTCTTCAAGAGGAGCTTGATCGGCCTCCTCAGTCACATCTTCTACATGAACTTCTTCTTCATTTGTCTCAAGAGCTTGTTCAGGCTCTTGAACAATCACTTCTTCTCATTCTTCATTTGGATTCTCTTGAATAAGTTGATCTAGAATGCGTCTCTCTTCGGCAGAAAGATTCCCGAATTCGATCAAGAGAGCAGCATCTAGCTCATCTGCATCGTTGTCAGCATCAATAATATCCATAACTTCATCATCATTGAGAGGACTTGCGCCAGAGCAATTGGTGCCATGGACGTATCGGGAAACAACCGAGACGTAACTGTCCAAGATGTCGTTCAACTTCTTCAAAACTTTCATTTCCACTTCATATCCCTTCTCGGCAGGATTGAAATTAGCCTTTCTGGCTTCAAGAATTGGAAAAAGGGTTTTTCCATACAAGCAAGCTTCAATGAGATCTTTTCTCTTTAGAGCCTCAGCTACCTCTGAAGTTCTGGCCCATTTAAGAACTTTCTTTTCATTAGCTACCCGCTTCTTCCATTCTCGGGTTATCGCAGAATTCGTAAGAGCATCATTGTACTTGGACGACAGTCTCTCCAGGGACCATGATTCAAAAATCTCCAATTTTTCAGCTGTAATGGCTTTAACTTGATCTAATATGAGGTCAACAATCCTTGTTGCCTCCGATACTTTTTCAGGAACTTGAGTTGCGATTTTCTTACCTTTTCCAACAACCTCTACGAGTTTTGGAGCAGGTCTGGGTTCACTAATCACGATTCCACCTGTCTATCTTGCGGAACGCGTCAATTCAAACGCTGATTGAGGTTTCTTACATAGCTCAGCGGGGAGCTCTACACGAATAACTTTCCCGGCTACTAATGAATCTTTAGGAGCAGGAACAAAAGATTCTTGTTCAGCAGATTGACCAGCAACAAGGGTAAGAACAACACCCTGTTCTGGTTGAGATAACTCTATAGCACCGGCGGCCACTAGATCAGGTTGGACAACAGGAGACACATTCCTGTTAACATTTTCATCATTTGGACCGGCTGACTCAACAGCGGGCCCTTCAGCAGATTCTCTCAACGGAGAAAATACAGATTCAGCTTGTTCCATAATAGGAACATCAAACTTAGACACAACGACCAAAGATTTAGAAGAGGTTACCTTTAAATATTTAGACACGCGAGGCGCCTTCGTCTTCTTTTCCTTTGAGACACAGGATCTCGAAGGCTTCCTTAAAATGGTTGACGGAGTAGATAGAGAGGACATTGGAGTTGCAGCAAGTACGCCTGAACCTTGCCTTAACCTTGAATCGACTGATTCATAGTCCTTCTTGTTTGAACTTTTCAGACTAGAGGAACTGGCCTCCGATTCATTCATTGTTTTCGATCTTTTTGCCCCTGTTGACATCATAGAAGTAGACGGTTGCTTGGATCGGGTAAAGGGTTTTCCACCAGTTTGATAACTAGATGCACCAGATGCACATTCTAAGTTGTTCTTCATTCTTATCAGTGTGTTAGCCACTATAAGGGCAGTAAAAACTCTCGGAGAGTTGATCTACACAGGTTCACCAACAAGAACCCCCAAATGCTTCAACAAATGACTTAGTTGGGCCGCAAACGTTATGCTTTCCTTGTTCGCCTGACAGATTGAAAAGCAGAGGTTCTGGTAAAGGGTATGAGCCCAGTTTACTTGGATTCCCTTCGAAATAGCGCACATATAGTCAAAACGATCTTGACTATAGATATGGAAAGAGCCAGATTTCCCTTGTAGCGCCTTTGCCACCACGTCGTTCAGCAGACTGAAATGAGGTTTAAGGGCCTTCTTGAGTCCATTAACATGGATGATCGAACCATCAGCAGAAAAGGTTTTCTTCATCTCCTCCATGATTTTTGTGAAAGAATCAGATCAAACGTGTGCCCCTCTGTTGGAAGTTCAAAGAACTCCGCATAAACTACTTCATCGAAGGAAAACTCCATGTCGTTGACGGTTGCTATAATGGATTCACCCACCATAGTTGCAGATTTGAAGAACTCGCGAACTTCTTTCTCATAGAATATGAACGGACCGCCTAGATACTTCCTTAACCCAAAATATTCTAGGGTTCTGAATATCTCCACCACCTCCGGTTGATCGAAAGTGTACACCGATGGAAAATCCACCTGCAAGGTACAGTGACCCAACATGATTTTCTTGTTCACCATTTTCGAAAGAATATGAACCGACACAAGGTTTTCAGAGAGATTTAGAGAGAGAAATACAAAAAGAACTAGGGTTCTTAAGAATTTCGAGGTATTGAAAACTTTCAAACTCATGCACTAATGTCCTTGTATGGACAAAAAATAGAGATACAGAATAACCGTCTTTTCTTAAGGGTATGACCCATTAATAAATGTTAGACGTCCTTTTTCAAGGAGTCATCATTAAAAATGAGTGTATATCAGTCATTTTCTCTAAACTTGAAAGACACGTGTCTTCATGTTGGTAAGAGATGACTGTTTGATATTTTGAGCGGGAAAAATAAATAGCTCTCAACGTGGGACAGTTGTCCTTGATCAGTCTAATCAGCACGTATTTAGACGTTTTTCTTACTCCACAAATCCATATAACAAAACGTTTATTAGACGGATGAGTCTATTAGACGCATACGTCTAATTCCGTGTTATAAAAATCCGTCTAATATCTATTAGACGTGTACGTCTAATTCTGCATAAACACCACGTGTTAGACATGTTAGACGTGAGCATCCACTTGCTCGTGACGTAAAAACGTCTAACGTCTATTAGACGTGTCCGTCTAATCGTGTAGGCATAACACCTCAACACATAGACTTAGATGCATAGATTGTGAGCAAAAATACGTCTAAGTACACACTATTTCTTTCGGACACACCTGTCTAACTAGACCGATTAAGGATATTCGTCTGGAGAGTATCTTTATTTCCAAAGTAATTTTCCCTCTCATTTTGTACATAAAAATGTAATAAATAATTTTTGTGGTCCAAAGACCAAAAGCATTTTTAACAACAAAAAACATTTATTCTACTAGAATAGCAAATGCCATTGTTGATCTTCAAGGCTGTGTACTCAGAAGAGTATTCTTCTAGTTTCCTTCCTGCAATCCTCCTGCATCACCTACAAAAGAAACTATTTACACATTTTGGTACCCATACTCAATTGGGTCCTCGATCAATTAGTCCCTTAGGAATCCATATTTGAGTTATTTTGATGGACTTCCCATTTTGTGTTGTGATTAATGCATAAGATTTTGACTTAGTAGATGACTTCCTGCTAGCCACTGATCCTTTAACTTTTGAAGTTGATTTTCTCTTAAAACTCCTTGACATAGAGTTAGGTTTTAAATTGCCAGACTTGTTAGCTGCTTCTAGCTTATTCTTAAGCCAGCTAACAGTAGGCGGAACATAAACAATTTCATTTTTGAAAGCAACTTCTTCATGAATAGGATCAGATTCAATGTCAGTCATACTCCCTTTGACAAAACTTATTGGCTTAAGTTTGTCAGATGAGTTGGACTTCTTGCATGAAAGGTTATGGTCATTGCTATCAAACCCCAATCCGGATCTAGATCCAGCATGTTTCAACATGCTGATCTGATATTTGACAGCATCTCCAGACCTTGTCCATGCACAGACAACATAGTTTAACCTTTTGTTTTCAGATGAAAGAGTTTGAATATGTTTTTTGAGCATCTCATTCTCAGATGAGATCTCTTCAATCTTCTTTTTAAAAGCATTTAATTCTTCAGCTTGAGACAGATTTGATTTGTTTACATCTGATGAAGATTTAGTTTCATTTAGATATTCTGCTAGCTTTCTGTACTCAATGACCATGTCATCTAGTGCAGCTACCAGTTGTTCTCTTGAAAACCTTTCGGAAGAGAAGTCAAATACCTCAGTCTCCTGAGTTCCTTCTTCATCTTCTCTTGCCATGAAGTAGGCCACCTCTTCTTCATCACTTTCACTGGATGAGAAGTAGGAACCACGGTTGCTTCATCTGTTCTTTTCGTCGCCTGCCATAAGAGCCTTCAACTCTTTTCCATCATCCTTGGCATCTTCACGTTTCAGCTTCCGGCATTCCGATGTATAATGACCTTTAATACCACAGTTAAAACAAGTAACATTAGTTTTAGATCTTTTATTGTCATTAAAATTTGAAGTGTTTGAATTAGAGTTGCTCTTCTTCATGAAGTCGCCAAACTTCTTCACAAAGAGAGACATGGCATCGCTGCTCAGTTGCTGAGCTGTCATCTTCACATCCGGAGCGGTTGGTGGCTCTTCAGCAGTCACCAGCGCCTTGGCAATAATAACGGACGTGGGTTGATCTTCTTCCATCCTACAGTTCAGCTCGAACTCATAGGCCTTGAGGTCAGCAAAGAGATCAAAGAGAGAGATCTTATTGAGATCTTTGGATTCTCTCATCGCCATTGTCTTTATGTCTCATTCCCTTGGAAGAGCACGCATGACCTTGATAGCAAGCTCCCGGTTGCTATAGGTTTTGCCTAGGATAGATAGAGAGGAGACGATCTTGCTGAATCTGGTGTCAAAATCGTTCATTGTTTCACCAGGACGCATCTTGAAGCTGTCGAACTGTTGAGTGGCAATCATAATCTTGTTTTCCTTGGTTTGCTCGTTGCCCTTGCACAGTTGAGTGAGTCTGTCCCAGGCCTCTTTGGCAGTATCAAATTCGATAATATAGTTGAACATGCTGTCATCGAGAGATCTGTATAGAACATCAAGAGCCATGTTGTTGAGATTGTTCTGCCTCTTTTCATCAGCGGTCCATTCAGCCTTCTCCTTTTCAATCTTGATAGGACCTTCTGTGACAACGCTCCACATGTAATCATGGAGATAAGAGAGATGAACACGAACTCTTTTCTTCCAAACAATGTAGTTTTCTCGAGAGAAAGTTGGAATGGCTGTAGCACTGACATCTTTGGTTGTGGTCGACATATTTCAGGAAAGACTTGAGAATAGAAACAGGGCTCTGATACCAATTGATAGGATCGGCTTTATCGATAGAGACGGGGGTCTAGTTAAGGATGAAGGCTTATGAAAAACGATTTCAAAGAAATCTTGTTAGTGATTTAATTCGCTTTCTATTCTACGCAAACACTTGTAAACACTTGAAATAGATTCAAGGCGGAATTGTTTACTTGGGTTTGAAGCACAAGATGAAATATGAAAAGATGACAGAAATGAAAGAACACAACAGTTTGTATATGGATGTTCGGAGAAACTCTCCTACGTCACTCCTTCTTCCAACCACCGGAAGGATTCACTATAATATGATTCGAATCAAATACAGTTTACACACACTTAGCTCACTATTGAACAGAACACTTTCTGTTCAATTACAAGATGAAGAATATCACTCAGCTAAAGATGGTTTGATTCTAGCTCTCTCTTGATTCACACACAGTACAATCAGAAAGCAGCTTCACAATATGAATATTCAAAGGCTTGAATTCTCTCAAGATCGGTAAGTTCGTAAGGTTAACAGTTTTTCTTGTTAAGGCAGATTGTCCGTTGTCTTTTAGATTTGTTAAATACTGAGCAGGAGCTAACAGTCGAATCTTTTAGAATGATACGCGGTACTCTTCTATTGGAAAGCCTCCATTGTACACAGCAGGTTCTGAGCACAAGGATCGTGGTCGTACATCACTGATAGTGCGCCGAATGGTCCATCAAAATTCTCTTACGTGGCATTCCTTGGTTGGTTGCATATAGCTGTTGTACTAATCTTCATTAGAAAGTTGAGCAGGAGTAGGGTACATCTATAGCACGTGGGTAGGTGAAATGCTAGCTTCAAGCAAACTGCTTAAGCTGAGCATTAGACGTATTTCAGTTAGACAGATTGTGAAAATCAGTCTAATGAAATCAAACATCTCCTACTAATAACCGAGTCTATTAGATCGTCTAGTCTAATAGAATTAGACTACACGTTTAATTACAATAATCATTAGACTGCACGTCTAATTCCGGTTCTACATCAGACTTGTCTGAAGGAGTTAGACACACGTCTAACTTTCACTAATTAGACTACACGTCTAACTTTCACTAATTAGACTACACGTCTAACTTTCACTAATTAGACTACACGTCTAATTATCCAATAATCATTAGACTGTACGTCTAACTCCACTGAGTTAGACTACACGTCTAATTCCGGTTCTACCTCAAACTAATCTGAAGGAGTTAGACTCACGTCTAACTTTCACTAATTAGACTACACGTCTAATTATCCAATAACCATTAGACTGTACGTCTAACTCCACTGAGTTAGACTACACGTCTAATTCCGGTTCTACCTCAGACTAATCTGAATGAGTTAGACTCACGTCTAACTTTCACTAATTAGACTACACGTCTAATTATCCAATAACTATTAGACTGTACGTCTAACTCCACTGAGTTAGACTACACGATCTAATTCTGGTTCTACCTTAGACTTGTCTGAAGGAGTTAGACTCACGTCTAACTTTCACTTTCTATTAGACTGCACGTCTAACTCCACTGAGTTAGACTACACGTCTAATTCCGCACATATTAGAATATCCGTCTAATTGCAAATATATTAGACTACACGTCTAACTCTGATGAGTTAGACTATACGTCTAATTTCGAATACATTAGACTTACGTCTAATTCCGTATACATTAGACTACACGTCTAACCCCGATGAATTCTTTTATCCAAGAGCTTGGGTAGCTTCACAAAGCTTTTAAGAACATGTTGATCATCATCTCAATGTATGGATCAACCTGGATGATGATCAATTTGTTCAAAACAGTTTGTGATCAAAAATTGGTTTTTTGATTTTAAAATTGTTTTGAAGTGTAAGGAGTTATCCAATATTTTCTTTATACTATATATACTTGATTGGTACCAAAAACAAGAACATTGACGGTTCATTTTGACTCATTCAAGAACTCAAAGTTTTCATTTTATTTTGAAAATCTTGATTTTGATCAAAATGATCGGGATTGATCAAACATGATTCAAATAGTTGTCCAACACCATTACAATCATGTTGGGAATCTTTCTGAGTTGTGATTCAACAAAATTAACCCCAAGAACATCAAACCCGTTTTTCTAATTTTTTAAATTCAAATTTTGTTTTTTTATTTATTTAGATCGATTGATTTTACCATTTTTTTTTTATATTTTTAGGGTTAAATAAATAATTGTTTTATATGAAATTGATACAACAATTTATTTTAAATTATTTATTTTTATTCCTTAATTTTTTAAAATTATTTTAAAATAAATGAGTAAAATATTTATTTTAAATAATTTTATTTTTTATTTTAGCACTAACTCTTAATTAATTTGATTGATTGGTATAATAATTAATTATTTTAAATAAGTTTTTAGTTATAAGATTAATTATTTTGATTTTATTTATTCAAAATTAAGTTAAAATAATTATTTTAATATTATAAATTGGGATGTAGACTTTTAAAGCTTACATTGGTGATAGATATAATTTTTTTTATAATATTTAAAATATTATATATATATATATTTAATTATGAGAATATATATTTATACTATATAAATATTTTATTATATTGAAAAATAAATAAAGTAGGAATCTATTTATTTAAAATTCTTTTTTTAGGTAATAATAAGTGAAAAAAGTTTAACCTACTAAGGTAGTCCAGTGGTAAGAGTCGGTTTAAGAGACTAAAACGTAATGTGTTCGATTCCATTTGGAAGCGTTTTGAGTTTAAGCGGAGAGCATCAAAAGGTCACGGGTTCGATTTAATCTGGGAAGCGTTTTGATGTTTAAACGGAGGGTCATGACTATGTAGTGTTATGCTAGTTCTCCTTAATTTTTTTTAAAAAAAGTGAATGAAATTTTGTTATTATATATATTAATATATAAAAGTATAATATTATTAAATTAATTTAAATTTATTGCAGTTAAAATTTATGTTTCTATTTATTAATTTAATTTTTTATATATACATATTTAATTCATAAATATTTAGAATTTAGTATTTAATTCATAAATCATATATATTCATAAATAATTCATTTTTAACTTCCTAAATAAACAAATCCATTTTTTTGCCCTACTACTTCTTGAACTGCTGTCTTCTTCAATCCCTTTTACAACCTCCGAAAGACCACAAATCTGCGACGCTATATTCAGTTCGATTCACATAAGCTTCTTCTCTCTTTAAGAGACCAATCCAATCATTATGCCTGTGTCAGAAAGTGAAGGACTGTCGGAGGAGTGCGCGGAGATTGTTACAACAGCTGATTGTCTTGATGGTTCTTTGATGTTCCATCTCGTCACTGACATTCTAGGGTTTGTCCTCTTTATGCACCAGCAAATTCCATCGTAAGTCTCTGCGTTATATCCAATCTTTTTCAATAAAATGCTAAACCTAGTCGATTTCTATTCACTGTACCATTTCCAATGAGGCTTTGAGTTGTGGTAAATTATCTTAGCTTTTCATGAAGTAGCGGACTCCATTTCCGTACTAAAGGCTGTCTAGTAGTCAAAGATCTAAGCAACATTATCAAAATGAGTATATAGATGGAGATGTACATTCCTTTTCACCTTGTTTCTTGTGTTTCCTACAGTACTAGCACATATATCTCAATCTTTACACATTAACAAATTCTGCACATTAGATGAGGGTATATCTTTGAGATTGAATGAGTTCTATGTCCTGCATTTCTCGCCTAGTTTCTGTCCGCTCTTTCTCATGCTGAACGTAGCATATTGTGTAAGATTTATTAATTTCGATCCCTTTTAGGAACAAATGAACTGCCAATTTGATATCAAATTACAATACTTGTGTCTCTACAGGCCATTACAAGATATCTGTTTTGAGTTTGATACTCTCCAGACTAACTACAAAGAGTTGGTATGTTGTTTCATTACAACTCTTCATATTATTATCTTAGTTGGACTTTTTTATTTGTTTCCTTTTCTTCTAATTGTGGAATAATTAGATAATTACTCGGGTGTTAGGAGACAGAACTTGAACATGCTGAATTAAGGGCATCTTCCCGGAGGAAGCATATTGGAAGGATGAGAGAGGTCAAACAAGGGATCAAAAGGCTACATAAGTTAATGAACTCATTTTCTAGCTTCCGAACATCACTACAACTTGTAATTAGTGAGATTCCTGCTATTCAATGTGTTATAGTAACCCTTGGACCAAGTCCAATACGTCCTCTACACGTTTATGAGTTGCGTTTTGCGCATGGTAAAGTTACTTCCGCTGGTGATTTTGAGACTAAAAGTAAAGCAGCAGATGGATTATCGAGAAAAGTATTCATATCCTTTAACTCTTTTGCTATTTTGAGAATGTTAACTGTATTTTTGCCCATTAAAGGATATGATGTCTTGAGCAGGCAATTCGATCACTGATCTCGAAAGGTGCGGGAGCAAATTCTTATGCAGGTAGATGTAGTTAAAACTGTATGAATATTGTGGTCAATTTCCCACTATGCAAAGGATGAAGTCAGCTTGTCAATACAATTTGTTCATGTGTTATAGGTCCTACAAAGTTGTTTATGCTGATTAAAGCCCCCTCTTCTTTCAATCATCCTCAGCATTTTCTTCCCAAGCGTGATTTCAAATACAACAAGAAGGTAAAACCTTATGTTAACTGACAAACAAAATATTGACTTGAATATGCATTGAGTAACATTCTTTGGAGAAGGCAACCACTGCTTCAGGGGTTGCTAAGGATCACAATTCCAGCTAAGGGAATATATAGAGGGCATGTTACAAAAGGAAACAAAGAATTTGGCGCGATGGCCCAAATTCCACTATTTATCTAGTATTTGTATTTTCTTTTGTCAAGTAAGTGAGGCAGGGTTACAAGCATTGAGACATGGTAAATGGGTCATGTCTCTTCTACCAAACTCCTTTCTGTACCTTTGATGCTTTTACTTTGCAAATGATTATTTTATCTTTTATGTGAAGCTCCTTTCCAATCGTTTTTTTCTTTTAATGGAAAAAGTTCTGCTTGTAGGCTTCTGATTCTGCTTCAAGATATTCCATGCTGGACAGTCTACCATTTTAGCTATTATTGCTTTTGCTTTCTCAGAAATCATACAGTTATTTGTTATTGTTATAAACTATATTGGAAGATCTGCTCCAATGTAACGTAAAATTATTACCATTATATGCAAGCTCATAAACTGCACTTCATGGAAGTTTTAAATTTTGCATGTTTGAAAGGTCTAATTTGTTCTTCAGAATTACCTGAACTTTTGTTTTGCATCTCTTTCAGATAGTACCCTTCCGATTGCGCATCAAGTGCAGAAGCCAAGATCAGGAAGTGAGTCCTCAAACCGCTGATTCTGACACAAACCATCGATTGAACTCTATTTCTAATGATTTTATCTGGTATTTGATCTTCTCCTTTTCTACTTTTGTATTTGATCTTCTTCTTTGTGTTCCACTTTAGATAACTTTGTTCAACAAAATGCCTTGAAATTCCTTCTTCCAATTTTCATCTTGTGCGACCATTTGCACTTAACTGATTCATGCGCGCTCACACACAAACACAGGTTTCAATGCAGACATGTTATTACGGGTATAGCTTCGAGGGCATCACCGACCGAGGAATGAATTCCCTTCTTGCTTCATTGATTTAGGTATTTTCAGTTGTAAAGTCAGTGCTGGGATGATTCCAGTTTCCTTTAAAAGTCTCCTTACATTGAATACCCTTAGTTCTTTAGTTTGAATTAAATACAACTATTACAAATGATCTTTACAATTTAGAGAAAATTAATATAATTAAAGAAATGATATAACATTTGAATTCAAAATACGATTATTAGAAACGGTCTCGACAATTAAGAGAAAATTAATCTAATTCCAAAAATTACCAAATAAGTATTTCCAAATGGCGGTGTTGTGTTTTCTTCTCTATTGTTTTGTATATGAATATTAAACACAGAATTGAATGATGAACATGGAATTAAAATCCTAAAGCATGGACTGTAATTTGATATTGTTTTGTTTTTAACTTTGTGCCACTTATTTGAGTCATAAAAGTAGTACTCATTTTGACTGAATTATTGAGGCATTTTTTTGTTGTTTAGAAATATTACTTTTGAGAAGTATATTTACATTGTAAGGAATTGTACAGAAATTAGAAAATTTTAGTTTAAAGTTTGTTTTGATCAAAAACTAATTTTTAAGCATTCACAAGCTCCGGCTCAAGCCATGGTTAGTGTCAACTGACCTCCTCCCACTAGGAAGACTCCTACAAGCTCTGGCAAGGCAATCTTACAGTTACACGGTCTTGTTATGATTTTTACATTTCATCTCTTTATTATGATTTCACTTACATTTTAAATCCTCATCACTCTCATACAGATATATATATATATATATATATATATATATATATATAATTATAGATTTTTTTAAAATTATTTCATAATTTTATCATAATGTTTCTAACTAAAAGAGAATTAAAAAAAACAAGATAAATAATGTTTTTCTCTTCATTATATATTTTCTGTCATTATATACAATATATATATATATATATAATATAATAAATAAATATGGATGTGAAAATTTTACAAAATAAATATATATATATCTGAGAGGGAATCCATTAACTGAAAAAGTTAAATAATTTCTCTTTGATTTTTTTTTTTTTCATCAAATTCTTTTCTCTTATCCTTCTGATCTCTCCTCCAAATTTTTTTCCTCAATCTTTACTCTTAATTATTAATTAAATTAGATAAGTTAAATATTTTATACTATTCTCATTAATTAAAATATTATATTTTATACTTACAAAATGATGGTGTTTGGAATTGAAATGATAGTTATCTTTTATTTTAATAAATTTATATATATAGAATATCATCCTAACTTATATAAAAAAACTTTATATGTATATATATTTTCTTTTTATTTGTGTTTTTTTATTATAAATAACAATTTATATAATAATTCTTTTATTTATAATTTATTTTATTAACTCTCATATTTAATGTACATAAAATATATAACTTATCTTCTTATTTGTTATATATATATATATAATTTTATCTCGACATATATATTAAAATAAATCCTTCACCTATTTTTATTATAAATAAAAATTTATATAATATATAATAAACTTTTTATTTATAAATTCTTTATTAACTAGCCATATATAAAAACATATAACTTATTTTATTATTTTTTATATATTGAAGTATAAATATATATATATAAAAACATATAACTTATTTTATTATAAATAAAAAGTTTATTATATATTATATAAATTTTTATTTATAATAAAAATAGGTGAAGGATATATTTAATATATATATATATATATATATTTATATATCAATATATAAAAAATAATAAAATAAGTTATATGTTTATATATATATATATTTATATATATATATTTATATATCAATATATAAAAAATAATAAAATAAGTTATATGTTTTTATATATATATATTTATATATCAATATATAAAAAATAATAAAATAAGTTATATGTTTTTAAGTATGGCTAGTTAATAAAGAATTTATAAATAAAAAGTTTATTATATATTATATAAATTTTTATTTATAATAAAAATAGGTGAAGGATATATTTAAATATATATGTCGAGATAAAATTATATATATATATAACAAATAAGAAGATAAGTTATATATTTAATATATATATATATATATATATATATATAAACAAAAATTACATATTTTATTATTTTTTTTCTTTTTTTAATTATTTTTATTTATATATATAGTATTTCTTTGTAAATTATTTTTTTCCATATTAATTTGTATATTATATATATATATATATATATATATATATATATATATATATATATATATATATATATATATATATATTAATGAAGAGATGATTTATATATCCTCTTTTCTATTTTTTTATTATGTAAAATATGGTAAAATATAAAATAATTTATAAAAAATTTAAAAAATATATAAAAATATATATATATATATATTATAAAGTGATATATTGAGAAATAAATGATAATATATATATATATAATTATTTTTAATTAAATAGTACTAGAATAATTACTCTCATACTCTAGTGATATATATATATAATTTTATTATTATTATATATATATATATTTGATTTTATTCCATCATATATATATATTATTTTTCTACTTATTTCTATTATGAATAAAATTTATATAATATATAATAAGCTTTTTATTTATATGTTTCTTTATTAACTTATTATAAACAAAACATTCAAATATATGAGAATTGATTGGGCAATGAAAATTTGAGATGGAATTAAGTACGTAACGTAATTCACATAAAAAATAATATTATTTTTCTCTTCTCATATTTTATCATTTTTCACTCTTAGTGATATGGTGACACTTAATTCTTTCTCACAAATTATATATATATATAACTTATCATTTTAATTTTTATATATTTATATTTTCAGTTTATCATTAATATTTATATATACACAAACAAAATAAACAAAAGTACTATATATTATTTTCTTTTTTAATTATTTTTATTGGTATATATATATAATAATTTTAAAAAAATTATTTAACTATATATATATAATATATAATTTCTTTTATAATTTTCTTTTCATATTCATTTATATATATATATATATATATATATATATATATATATATATATATATATATATATATATATATATTAATGAAGATATAACTTATATATCTTATTTTAATTTTTTTTTTAAATATGGTAAATATAAAATAATTTCTAAAAGTTTCAAAATATATATAAAAAAATAAATTATATATATATATATAAAAGTATATTTTTATTTATCCATAAATATATCATAAAGATTAATAATTTGTAGTGTATTGTTTAATTTTAGATATAATGATAAAAAAATAATTATTTATTTTTATCTTAAATATATATATATATATATATAAATGATATATATATATATATAAATGATATATATATAAATGATATATATATTGTTTTTTTTATTATAATTATTCACCAACCAAATATTATAATAAGTATGAATTAAATAAAAAAAATATTTATTCCAAAATAATATGATTATTTAAAAGTAATTATTTAAGATGATTTTGAGTAGGTAAAATATATTTTGATAAAATAAAATTATAACTTAAAATAAATTTTATTTTAGTATTTTGATAAATTAATTAAATAATTAACTACCATAATGACTTCGTTGCAATGTTAATAAATTTTACATTTTTTTTTTATTTTTGTTGCCAACAATTTCAGTATTAATGTCATTAATCTCATCTAAGTAAAACATTAAAAATAAACAATCTCAGTTTTAATGTAAATTTTAAAATTAATTACTTAAATTTTTTTATCATATCTGACCAATTAAATATAAAATATAAAATATACAAAATTAAAATATACAATATTCGCTTCTTCGTCATCATCACATATTAAACCAACAATATACATTGTTTTCCCAATTTTGCACCAAAACCATCTCATATCATAATCATAACATTTTATCAACACTTCAAAAAATCACCACAATCAAAATAATCTCTAATCTCATAATCTCACACTTTCATACTTCAATCATATACACATCTCAATTCATATATTCTTATATTTTTAACCATCAATATCATTTTAGAGAACCACGAAAACTTTATCATTTTATCATGTCATAAACTTTCTAGATCTCAATATTGACATTGCATTTTACCTTGATTGACATTGCATTTTACCTATTTCTTTGTGTAGTCATTAACTCATTTGAAACAAGAGAGACATATCATATACATTTTCTATTAAGAAAGACAAATTTCTTTTTATTAGGAATCAAATCAATTACACCATTTATTTTCTTAGTCATGATAAATCGATTAGGAGAAATTATTTGAAGTTGTAAATCATCCATTTTGCTCTTATCTAAAAGAATAATGTTAAATACTTTACACATTATTATCGGCATTTTAATCCCTTACTGCGACCTCTTTTAATCTAATTCGACAAACCAACCACTAATCACAATTCATCTATCATATCGTGATCTCACACACCTCTTATATCTCCTACCAATCCAACCACCAAGTTCAAATCGACCTATCATCTCGTGACCTCAAAATTTTTCACACACCTCTTATCCCCCTCGACAAATCAACCTCCAATTTTAATCGACCCAACAATTCCCACATGTAACCTAATCGGTCAAAATAATCATCTTTAACATTATACATTTAATTTTTCACACACCTCTTATCCCCCTCGACAAATCAACCTCCAATTTTAATCGACCCAACAATTCCCACATGTAACCTAATCGGTCAAAATAATCATCTTTAACATTATACATTTTTACTATCACTTTGTCCCACAAATCTCATGTTGGTTAACCAACAATCTCATTTTATATTTATCTATCAATCTCAATCATAATCTCATGATTTTAATTTCACTTTAACCACCATTGTTTTTTCATAAAAGTTGCGCATAATTGGTTTTGAACCATTGGTTTTGTTTTTATTTTGTATTATGAATACTTTAACCTAGACAACTTAAGATTGTTGATTTATATTTAAAACTTTGTGTATGCACATATACTTTATATACAACTTCTTATATTATTAACTATTCAAATATATATATCGTTATTATTATTTTTTAAATATCTAATAAATACTTATTATTTTAATATATTTTAATTAAAATTTTAATTTTAAAATTTTAATTTTAAAATTTATTAATTATTCAAGTTGATTATATACATTAATATTTATATATATATATATATGAATGAATTATTATTATACTATTAATGCTGATTTTTTAATATATTATTTTAAATAAATTTTGAAATATTAATTTCATATAGTTATATTTATTCTTTAAGGTTATTATATATTTTATTTATTAAATAGAGTAGAAATAAAAAAAAGTTTATCAGTTTTCTGATTAAATCGATTCACGGTTTGACCCATGCGGACTGTACCAATTTCTACTCACGTCAATATCTAAATATCTAAATTAACTCGATAATTTAAATGTTAAACTTTTATTGTTATAATGCAAGTTCGAGATTTATGTATCAAAATTAATTTTTTTTTTAATTTAATTATTTGAATTTAATGAGCGAATCAACCCACAACCAAATTCAAATATTCATTTACTCTCACATACATATTTAAATTAAACACAACTCTTGACCCGACTTAAATATATTATATTATATTATATATATATATATATATATATAAGAGGTGAGTGAAATTATATTTTTTAAATAAGTTATAAAGTTATTTAAATGAAAAATGTTTTTCAAAGTATGAATTGTAGTTATATATTTGAATGTATTTTTTATAGGGTGTGTTTGATAACTTTGGAATTGACGTTAGAATTGGAATTTAAAGTTCCAATTCCAATTCCAATTCTTAAGTTTGGTAGACCATTTAATATTAAGAATTAAAACTGAAATTAAAATTTCGATGGAATTCAATCAAGTGTAATTTTAGAGTTCTCAATTTTACTCTTTTTAGGCCAGAATTGTAATTTGAATTTATTTTATGTCTTTTTAAATAAAATAATTTATCATTTAAAACACGATTAAAGGTTTTAATTAATTATTTATTTTAAAATTTAGGATGTTAGAATATCGAATCAATGTATTTGTTTTTTTAATTTAGTAAGTTAACATGTTAAACTAATATATATATATATATATATATATATATATATATATATATATATATATATATATATATATTAATTTAAGAATTTAATATGTTCCATCGATATTTTAAATTGGAAAAAGTACTTGTACAACTAGCTCATTTAAACGTATGTACTAATAAAAGATCATTTAAACGTACGTACTATCAAAAATTGGCTCATTTAGCCTCTTCTAGTAACCATAGTTAACTTTTATTTTTAAATTTATATATTTATTAATTAAATATTAATATATTTTCTCTCTCTTCCCTTTTCATTTATTATTTCATTTATTACTAATAAATAAACCCTTTATTTTCTTTTTATAGTTTTTTATTATTTATATATGAGTATTTATGATTGATTATTTTAATTTTATTTTATATATACGAGCATTCATCGTTAATTATTTTAACTCTATATTTCTTTTTATTTTTTATATATATTTTTTTATATTCACGTTAATTATTTTAAAATTGTTTAATCCCAATAATTGAATATAACAATGAAAATTTTTTCAACAATAAAAATCCTACAACACAAAAATAAATTAATTAAAAATTAAGAATTGGATAATAATAAAAACCGCATTCATCAAACACCAAAAGAGTAATAATCAAATATTAGATAAAACAATTCATTTACTACTAATATAAATCGTGAATAAAAATTAAATAAAAAAATTATTAATTTCATTTTTATTTATACTAAACTAAATAAGAAAAAACTTTTTTTCATTTTTATTATATTAAATTAAACAAGAAAAAACCTTTCAAAAAATTATTACAGTAAAACATAAAATTCATAAATAAAGTTGTTAAATTTCTTTTTAAAAATAAGAATTTAAAAAATATAAAAAATAAAAACTAATAAAAAAATGAAATATAAAAGAGAAATTAATATTAAAATAATAAAACATTTAAAAATAAAATAAATTACCTAGTTTAATTAATGAAAAAGAAGGAGAGAGAAAATATATTAATATTTAATTAATAAATATATAAATTACAAATAAAAGTTAACCATGGTTATTAAAAGAGGCTAAATGAGCCAATTTTTGATAGTACATATGTTTAAATGACATTTTATTAGTATATACGTCTAAGTGAGCTAGTTGTACAAGTACATACGTTTAAGTGAGCTTTTTTTTTCCTTTTAAATTTAAGGAGTTAAAATCTGTACAATTTTTTTTAACATTATAAAGTTAACCCTTATTGAACTGATATTTTTTTTTTTTTAATGAAAATTAAAACTTAAAGAAATTCTTAAACATTGAGATATCATAATTAGTTGTGTCAAACAAATATTTTAATAAAATAAATAATATATATTAAAATTATTTTTATTATATTCTATTTTACAAATATATGAAATCTGATTCAATTATAATTTTATAATTTTTCTAACCTAAATAATGTTAATTTTAATTTTAATTTTAATTTTAATTTTAATTTTAATTACACCATCCAAAAATGTACCCTTAACAAATTTTTTTAAATAATAATGCCTATTTTTTCAACACTATAATTCCAAACAGATCTAAGAAGTAACATGGAATCAAGTCAACTTTTCTACTTCTCTCGGCTCTCCCTCTAGTCTCTCTCTTGAGTCTCTGACATACTACAAAACCACACAAATTCAGACAGAGAGCGCAAACGTCAAATGCCCAAACGAATTCCTCATTTACCTACGACGATATTCAGCTCCGTCTCATTCTCACCCCCCTCTTGTTAATGGAGGATTTCATTTCCCAGCATCATCCCGTGAGCTCACTCTCTCCTTCTGAGCTCCTTCTTCGCAGCTCAACTGCAGATGGCCGTTCAATTCATGGTCCTCACAACTCAATGACCTCCAATTTCGACGCTACCGACCATTCATCAGCTGGATCGATCTCCGCCAGATACAAGCTCATGTCGCCGGCGAAGCTCCCGATTTCTCGGTCCCCTTGCCTCATGATCCCACCTGGTCTTAGTCCGAGTTCGTTTCTTGAATCCCCTGTTTTGCTCTCCAATATCAAGGTCACTTTCTCTTTCTCTCTTTATCTAATTCTAGATCGGACGATTGCATTTTCCTTAATCTGTTGTTGATTGCGGATGAGATAACATACATGGAAATTATTAAAAAAAGTCATGAACTTATTTATTCTAGAAGCAATTTGAACAAAAAAGGGGGAAAAGTGATGATTGAAGAAGAATCAGCCGACAGCCGCTAATTGAGTTGAATTTATAATCTTCCTTAATTTAATCGACCACATAGACACATAGTGGTTTATTGGGGAATCTTTTTTTTGGGGCCACTCACAATTTGTTTAAATTTGATGCTTAATGGCTCAAATATGAACATTTTGATTCTTATGCTCTCTTATAGTAGTTTGAAGTTTTGATTGTTTATGAACTTCAATGTTGTTTTTTCACAGCATGAAACTTTATTTTTTTCCATCTTGGTGTTGTAGCTTTCCATTTGAAACTGTCAACTTGATTGCTTAAACACGATGACATTTTACTGATGGGGTCTTTATTCGTTTTCCCATGATCGATCAAGCCCATCAGCATTAGGTGTTGGTTTTCCCTTTTTTATTTTCTCCTTATAATTTTGCAGGTAGAGCCTTCTCCAACTACAGGTTCTTTTTTCAATCCTCAATTCATGCATTTCTCCAGTGGTGCCTCTGGTTTATCATTAGTTTCAAATACCTCAGACTGCAATCCTGTCAGTGAAAGAGAAGTCAGCCATTTTCGGTTTATGCCCCCTGCTCAGAGTAATCAACATATCGGATTATCATCTGCTTCTCCTTTGGTAATTCACTGATTAACCATTAATGTCTTCTATTTTCTTTTCCCAAGTGGTACCAACTCATATTCTTCTAGATTTCATGATGACTGTACATAGAATTCTGTTTAGGTTACTATTTGCTTCTATGCAGTGTCAAAATATCTCATTTAGCCTTTTAGAAAAGGAATATTGAGAACACTATCTCATATACCTGATTAATCCATGGTAAAATCTGAGTACTGTTGTTTTTTCCTGTTTTAGTTTGGCGTGTGACATGTGAGCGGTCTTGCTCTTCTAGCTTCTGTAGGGGATTATTTGACATATGGAATGAGTTAAGAATATGTTTTCTTCTAAATCAACTTTTAAATAGTCAAGTTCTATATGTAGCAGAATCTTGAACCAGTGGAGCTGTACTGGAGAATGAAATTCTGTCTCTGATTTGTTGTTATTTTTTCCTAATTCTCAATGTCATATGATAGTTACTGGATAGGGACTATGCAACATCTGATTTAAACCTTCTTATAGAAACTAGACTAAGGTGTTTGATAACATAATGATGCAGCGTGCGTGGCTAGGATGAACCTTTATCAAGATTCGTTGATTCTTACGAATACCGAAAGTCGATAGATATTGAGGAAACCTCGTTTTCTGATTAATAATCTTCCCCTAACAAAGTGTTTTAAGATCCTTTAAATACTCAAACCCTAGCTTGCAAAAGAAATAAACAACTTTTAATAAATTGCAAAAAACACCCGAAACTAATAAAAAATGCGATTTTGAGCCCCTAAACGTTTCCGCCCGAAAAACACTAGGCAATCGTCGAAATCTGACACTTGCGAGATATTTTCGGATGCTGCAACTTTCGCATAAACGCCTCTTCGACTCGCACCGCATCATTCCCCCCAGGGTAGAAAAGATTCGTCCTCGAATCTGGAACCGCATCATCCTCATCAGAAGAAGACTCACCCACAAAAGGAACAAGATGCTTCACATTGAACACATCAGAGGTACGCACATGGCTGGGAAGGCGTAAACGATAAGCATTGGGGTTGATCTTCTCCACAATCTCAACAGGACCAATCTTCTTAGCAGCAAGCTTGCTATATTCATGAGCTGGAAAACGATCCTTAGTCAGAATAGCCCACACAAAGTCACCAACTTCAAAATCAACAGCACGCCTTCTCGAATCAGCCTTCTCCTTGTACTTGGCAGTAGCAGCAACCAAGCGGTCATGAGTGGTCTGATGAACCTGAGTCAACTGACCAACAAAATCCGCAGCAGTGGAATGAGGACGCACCTTGCTGGGCAGCGCTAACAAATCAAGAGGAGCACGCGGAGACAGCCCGTAAATCACATGGAAATGACTGAAACCAGTGGAGCGATTAACAGCATGATTGTGAGCAAACTCGGCCTGAGGCAGCTTCAGATCCCAAGCCTTAGGATGATCCCCAACTAAACTGCGCAGAAGGTTCCCCAAAGACCTATTAACAACTTCAGTTTGGCCATCAGTTTGCGGGTGATAGGCACTGCTAAAATTCAGCTGAGTATTAACCAAACGCCAAAGACTCCTCCAAAAGTGACTCACAAAGCGAGTGTCCCGATCAGAAGCACCACCCAACTGATCCAACAAGTCATCCAACCGGGGAATAGGAAACCGATAACGCACTGTAATCTTGTTGATAGCACGACTATCAATGCACATACGCCAAGACCCATCCTTTTTTGGGGTAAGAAGGGCCGGGACAGCACAGGGACTAAGGCTCTCTCGAATGTGTCCCTTAGCCAGCAAGTCCTCCACCAGTCTACACAACTCTTCATGTTCTTTGGGACTCATGCGGTAATGAGGACGGTTGGGTAGGGCAGCACCTGGAACCAAGTCAATGTGATGATGGATATCACGCAAAGGAGGCAAGGCACAAGGCAGATTCTCAGGAAAAACATCTGCAAACTCCTGTAACAGCGGCTGCACTGGAATAGGCACCTCAGAACTAGCACCACAGGTAATCAGCGAACAAAATAGAGCAAACACCATGCCCGATTCGACCATGGCGGTCTGAAAAGGACCCCGAGACAACAAGGTAGCAGGGGGGGACGCATGATGAGTGGGGGCAGCACCTTTCTTGGGCTGATTTGGCATCAACACAATCTTGGTACCATGAAATAAGAACGTGTAGGTATTAGCACGCCCATCATGTATAACAGAATGATCAAACTGCCAAGGGCGACCAAGTAAAAGGTGACAAGCATCCATAGGAACTTGACTCAGCCAGGACAGGCGATAAGGCTTGGGATGAGGTTCAGTGGACAGACCCAGCTTCGAAACTGCAACCTCAGAAATCACATTCTCACAACTCCCAGCATCAATGATGAAGGTGCAAACTTTGCCACCGATGGTACAAGTGGAATGGAACAGATTATTGCGTAACCACTCGTTGTCAGGAGCACGAGGGGTTAAACATGATCGACGAATCACCAAAAGGGGGCCAACATCACCAGAAACATACTCCTCCGCTGCCTCATCATCATAAACATCATACACTGGGGCTGAATCTGAAGGAAGAGCAGAGTCAGGATCATCCACCTCAGTAAAAAGACCACGATTGGTGGACTTTGGGTTGCGACACTCTGCTTGGCGATGGCCAACTTCACCACAATTGAAACAACGCAAGCCACCGGGACGTCCCTGCGGGGGGGCTGTAGTGCCGCGAGGGGGGGCTGGGGTGGGATGGGCCGGCTGGGAAGAAGAACCAATGCCACTAGTGGGGACAACCTGTTTTCCAAAGCTGCCCGAACCGCGCCTGGCTAACTGTTTCTCAGCCTGTGAAGCACGCTGATGTGCCTCAGAAACAGTCAAGGGATCAAACATATTCAAAATATCCTGCAACTGAAGGCGAAGGCCACCAATATAGCGAGAAACCAACTGGAGAGGGGACTCAGACAGGTCAACACGAGCCACAAAGGTGTAAAACTCAGTGGAATAGTCATCCACGGAACGAGAACCCTGACGAAGATTCTGGAACCGCTGGTACAGGTTACGTTCGTAATTATATGGTAGAAACGCAGCCCTAATATGCTTCCTGAATTTGTCCCAATTCGTGAGCTTTGCCTTACCATGACGAACACGTGTCTGTTTCAACTGCTGCCACCATGCTTGTGCACGACCATGTAAGCGGATCGTAACAAGGGGTACACGACGATCTGCAGGAACTTCCTTGAAATCCAGAATCTCTTCAACCTGAGAAAGCCAATCAATAAACTCTTCCGGTGATAGACTACCATCGAACTTAGGGATGTCCACCCTGAAAGCCTGCTCCCAGCGATGATTGGGGCGTTCAGGGGATCGATTCCGAAGACCACCGAGAGGGTTTTCATCTGTCATCGTAACATCATCTTCAGGGTGGTGCATGTGCATAGATGCATCCATCCGTTGCGTCAACCATTCAACCTGCCGCCTCAAATCGTCGTTATCACGGCGAAACTCAGCGTTTTCACGTCGCAACTCAGCAAGGTCACCATCATCAGCACCAGGGGTAGGGTTGCGCGGCTGTCTTCGGGGCGGCATACCTCAGGGTCGACTGGAAACTGATACCAACTGATGCAGCGTGCGTGGCTAGGATGAACCTTTATCAAGATTCGTTGATTCTTACGAATACCGAAAGTCGATAGATATTGAGGAAACCTCGTTTTCTGATTAATAATCTTCCCCTAACAAAGTGTTTTAAGATCCTTTAAATACTCAAACCCTAGCTTGCAAAAGAAATAAACAACTTTTAATAAATTGCAAAAAACACCCGAAACTAATAAAAAATGCGATTTTGAGCCCCTAAACGTTTCCGCCCGAAAAACACTAGGCAATCGTCGAAATCTGACACTTGCGAGATATTTTCGGATGCTGCAACTTTCGCATAAACGCCTCTTCGACTCGCACCGCATCACATAATTTATCACTTAATCCAAATTATTTATGTGCTTATTTGAGTTAAGTTAATTTGATAGTTGTTACTTAAAATCACTTAATTATTTTGATTCAGCCCAAATTAAGTTAAAAAATCAAATTAAACTATTGCTTAATTCGGTAATCTAAGAAGAGCATTGAAAAAACAACTTTAATCTTGGAATTAATCAACTTAGGTCATTATAAGGGGTAAAATAGTGTTCAAGTATTTCCAACATTTCATACTAACTACTCTAAATTGGGAATTTAGATATTTTCATTTGGTTTATTCATCATTATCATATATTTAACTCATTTGGTATTTAAAAATTCTCAGCACTTAATTTTCAGTTTTTATTTTTTGAATGTTGGAAGCTAGCGCTTTGACCTCCACTCTTAAGTCCTCAATTTTCACTTTTATTGAACACTTCTTACTGCTGATTTTCTGGCATCCCTTGGATAATTGTTGTATTATTGTGAAGTTACCCACAGAAGTAAACCACCAGGAAAGTGAAGTACGTGGACAAGATCAAGCGCATCCTCAGTCTCAGTCTCAGTCATCTGCACAACTTTCCTCCATCAAAACTGAGATGGAAGCCTTGCATAGAGATCCTGTTCCAATATTTGCTGAAAGATCCAGTGTATCTGCTGCTGTTGATTCTGATGAACTGAACCAGGGAATGGTAACAAATCCTGGAGGCCAGTTGTCGCAATCCGATCAAAATGATGCTGGAATTTCCGTTGCTGATAAATCATCTGATGATGGATATAACTGGCGTAAATATGGCCAGAAACTCGTGAAAGGATGTGAGTTTCCAAGAAGCTACTATAAATGTACACATCCAAATTGTGAGGTCAAGAAGATCTTTGAAAGAACTCCTGAAGGACAGATAAAAGAGATCGTATACAAGGGTACCCATGATCACCCTAAACCTCCCCCAACTCGTAGATTTGGTTCTGGTTCCATTGTTTCCATGCCAGACAAAAATGAAACTAGTTTGTCTTCAACCATACGAGAAGGTACGCGAGAAACATTATTGCTTCTAGAACAAAAAGAATGCAGATTCTTACAAGTGGGAATGTTTTGTTTACTTTCTCTTTTTATGAATAAAACGGACATGACCAAAATCCCACATTCTTTACGCTTCTCAAGAAAGAAACTGGATGCTATTCAAGTATTATGAGAAATAAACGCGAGTATAGAATAGTTTTGCACTAATACAACTCATTCTTAGTATTTTATTGAAGACAAGAATACCACATTTGTGAATGCCCATATGTCTCATGCAGCCGAGTCAAACGGTAATCCTGAGCTATCGCCAGATGGAGCAAATGATTACAGTCTGGAGGGTGTCCAATATAACAACGATGAATTTGATGATGATGATCCATTTTCTAAGCGAAGGTATTGTAGTAACTAAACACATGATAAATTGATATTTTGGAAAAACAAAAACAGTGTTTGACAAAAAAAAAAAAAAAAAGCATTATTGGTGTAAATGACTAAAACATCTTTTGTATTTAATACTTCACTTTTAGAACGCTAGGTTCCGCAACTCATTCGGAGTGCGACTATTCCCCGCATTAAGGACATAACCCGCAAACACACTTAACCAATTAACCAGACGCTGGCTCAAACCCAGGACCAAAAAATATTTGAAATAATCTGATATTTTGGAAAGAACAAAAACACCTTGTTTGACCAAAAAAATAAAGCATTATTGGATTAAACGACTAAAACATCCTTTATATTTAATACCTTTCAACAAAAATTTTACATAATAAAATATTTAGAACGTTGGTTCCACAACTCTTTCGGAGTGCGACTAATCCCCGCGGGTTAAGCACATAGCCCGTAAACACACTCAACTAATTTAACCAGGTGACACATCTGACGGGCTTGAAATCAGAGAGACAGGGGATATCCACCTCTTTTTGCTGCTAGGCTAGAAGAGGGGATGTATTTAATACTTTTAAATGTAATAAAAAAGATAAAGTGGGGTATTTAGTTGATGGTGTGAATGATTTGAGTGAAGTGATGGATGCTTATTTGGATTAATTTCATCCAACAAGGCGTGTGACAGAGAATACATTTTACCAATATCTATGTTGTTTGGATGTTGTGCAGAAAGATGGAAGTTGGCAGTTTTGACGTCACACCAGTGGTTAAGCCTATACGTGAACCACGAGTTGTTGTGCAAACTATAAGCGAGGTTGACATACTGGATGATGGGTATCGATGGCGTAAATATGGGCAGAAAGTAGTAAGAGGCAATCCTAATCCAAGGTATTATTATCCAACTAATGCCCTTTTACCCAAATAACCCCATTGACCCACTTTTTTTCAATAACCTATATTGAAAAGATTATTTGGAAAATATTCTACTAGTTACAAAATAACTGAAACCGAACAAGCCCTAATGTTTTTTTAAAAAGAAATTATATTATGCACACTGATTAAGATGAAAAATATTTGACTGATGATTGGATTATGTTTGGTTTAGTATCTATGAGGTTGATGATAATGCCTCACAGAACCACTACTAGGGGTTGTTTCCTAATCGAATTATTTGAAAATAATATTTTTTGGTTATAGTCAATAATATTGTTATTTTGATTGATGTATAATAAATAAAAGAAGGGTATTTTGGTATTCAATTGATAATTGATGAGATAATAATTTGATCATTGGAATGGTGGATTTGATAGTTGGATTTAATCAAAATAATCATGAATTTTTAAAAATGGTTTAGAGATTCTTTTCAAGTTGTATAAAACTCATTTGGTGTTTCTCCAGGAGTTATTACAAGTGCACAAATGCAGGGTGCCCTGTGAGAAAACATGTAGAGAGGGCATCCCATGACCCTAAAGCAGTTATAACTACATATGAAGGGAAACACAACCATGATGTTCCCACTGCAAAGAACAGTAGTCGTGATTCCACAGGATTTATGTCTTCCAATATTGTACCTAGAATAAGGTCCGAGGAAAACGATGCAGTCAGCTTAGGTCTTGGGGTTGGGATTAGAACAGAAGATAGGTCACACGAACAACAACATGCACTTACTCATGTTGAATCTTACAGAACCCAACAACCCAACAACCGCCAATCAAATTTTGATTTAGTACAAATAACCCCTGTCCCAGCTTACTATGATGTGGTAAACAATGGAGGCCAGTATGGATCTAGACAAAACATTCAGAATACTCCACAAGTGATCAATGGATCTAGTTCGTATCCTCAGAGCTTAGAAAGAATTATTTCGGGCCCTTAATTATCGAAAATCTGTACAAAAATGTTGTAATACAGGAGAGAGTAAAATGTAATTCAGTTAATGCTTGTGATTTCTTGAATAATATGTGTTACTAATGGAAATAGTTATGAAACACAACCCAACTGTATGACACAAAAAAGAAAAGACTCTTTTAGTGTTATGGAACAGATTCCTTATATTCAAGTCAACCTCCATTCCATATTCTTGCATGTGAAAAGTCTGTCCAAAAGCTTCATCTTTAGATTCTTATTAAATAGACAAAACCAGTTGTAGATATTCTATATATGTTCATAATAGTCAGTTGGGACTTTCATACTAGCCCAAGAAATCCAAATTAATTATTGTGTTGAAATTTAAGGGAAATCAAATTGTTATTATTTGATTGGATAAAAGAAAACAAATCATTCGGCCTTTTGTAATGTAATATTTCTAAAATTTTAATTATATTTAAAAATTATAAATAGTGGATTTTTCACATTTGACATGAAAATTGTGGTTAGACTTTTAAATATTATAAAAAAGTGGATTTTTCACATTTGACATGAAAATTGTGGATAGACTTTGAAAATGTGTTCAAGTTAATTATTTATTTTTATTTGAATTTATACAGAGGGTAACTAGCAAAAACCTCACCATCCTTCCCTCTTAACCTAGTTTTAGTTTGAATCGAACTTGAAATTGTTAGTTTTTTAAGTAAGTAATTTATAGTGCACTAAAATTTTATAGATAAACCAATATTGATCAAATAATTTTTTTTAAAATTTTGTATACTTAAAATCAAAATTACCTTAACCTTATATTGTGTCTAATTCTAAGATAAGAGCAAATGAGGTACCCAAACATCGAATTTTGTGACGGTAGAGTAGTCCGAATCTTATGTGTCATACTTCTATGTGACTATTTAAAGATTTTGTCTTGAAAAGTTAATATAAGTCTAGTAACGCTTATTCTATAATACTTTTACACATTTGGACTAACTTCTAATACACGTCTACACAAAATCTTGATATCAAGGTTTGTTAGGAATTGATTCAAATGTGCAAAATAATATAGAAAGAGGCAAAGTTTGAGCATTGATGTGTGAAGCGATTTACACGAGAACGTTGTACACAATAGCCGATGTACAACGCTCTTATGTAAAGCACGCTTCACAGAATATCTGTTGTAGAACACATGAACAACTTATCAAAGAGAAGCCACCATGATCCACAATGAAGTAGAATTCTATGTCGACGACATGATTGTCAAGTCCAAGGATCAACAAGAGCATGTCCAAAACATTGAAAAAATCCTTCAAAGGATTAAAAAGTATCAACTACGACTTAACCTGAAGAAATGCACATTCAGACTCACAATTGGTAAAATGTTGGGCTTCTTAATCACCCAAAGAGGAATAAAAGTCGATCCCTCTAAGATAGAAGCAAGAACGACTATGCCGATACCTTGAAATGAAGAGAGGTCCGAGGATTCCTTGAAAAAATCCAATACATTAGTTGATTCATCAAAAAACTTATCACAACATGTGATCCAATGTTTAAGCTTATGAAGAAATACCAAATATTTGTATGGGACAAAAATTGTCAACAAGCATTTGATAAAATAAAAGATTATATAAAATATCCTCCCATACTCATGCCGCCTAGCCTGACATCCCTATAACTTTTTACCTTACTATAACAGAAACACTTATGGGAAGCCTTTTGGCAAAATAAATCGAGCATAAACTCGAAATGACAGTTTACTATATAGTAAAAAGATGACTGGATGTGAACTTAACTACACTCCAACCGAGAAAGTATGTTGGGAATTAATACGGGTCACCAAAAGGTTAAGACACTATATGCAAACCCATCTCATCAAGTTGATATCTAGATTATATCTTATTCATTTATTATTCCAACAAACTCTTCTATCACCTAGGTTAGCCAAATAGATGATGATGATGATATCCGAATATGACATAGCCTATACGATACATAAATCTATAAAAGGAATCATTGTTGCAGACTTCCTATCTGACCAACCCATCATTATTGAGTTAGAAGACGAACTCGAATTACCCGTTGACAGAATTATGAGTGTCACGTTAGACACATGGAAATTGATGTTTGACGGAGCTTAAAAAAAGTAGGGTTATGTAATTGGGATTCTGTTAGTTGACCTAAAAAGGACGTATAACCCAATATCCATACAACTCGAATACCCCGTTACCAATAACGAGACCGAATATGAGGCACCTCTTGGGTCTCAAATTGTGATACGAAAAAGGAGTAACAAAATTAGAAGTAATCGATGAATCTAATTTGTTCATATCCAAGCCAATGGTACATGGCAAGTAAAAGGGGAAAATTTAAAACTATATCATGCCCATCTAACCAAACTTATGAACAAATTTAATAAAGTATAATTTCTTCATGCTCTAAGGAGCCCAAACCGCTTTGTGGATGTCTTGGCTACTCTTGCAGTCATGACTAAAATTTCCGATGGAATTAAAGTCAAAGCCCTAAAGATCTAATAAAAGTAAAGACGTGCTTTTGAAAAAGGAACAATAACTTCCTATGAAAGTTCTGTCAAGCCCTGGTATGTACTCTCTAGAAATACATAGAATATGGAGAATATTTATCTCATTTTGAGTAAAGGAACGACGAGCGTTGTGCTAGTATTCCCCCAATTACATTGGATTGCCAACAAACTCTATCGACGATCTTCCAAAGGTCAAAACATTCTTTGCGTAGATGATTCATAATAAAAAAGGATCATAAAGACGTACACGCAGGGACATGTGGCCCACACATGAACAGAATGGCCTTAGCCAAGAAAATTCTCTGCCTATGATATTATTGTCAAAACCTAGACACATGAATGTATGATCTATGTGAGGAGATTTCATTAGTTCCAAATCTATGCTAATTTAAAACATACTCTAACATCACTCATTTATAATATGACATCTCCTTGGCCCTTTTTTACATGGAGCATTGATGTCATTGAGAAAATTTATTACCATGCTTCGAACGGACACTGGTTTATACTCGTAGCCATATACTACTTCACCAAATGAGTTGAAGAAACTTCCTACAAAGTCTTTAAATCATCTCACTAGGAGAAATTCATCCGCACTAGCATCATCGCTAGATATGGAGTCCCTCACGCCATAATTTCAGACAATGGCTGACACTTTCAAGGAAAAATGTTGTAATTGCTCGATGAATTCAAAATCGAGTATCATAGGTCCTTGCCCTACAGACCCCAAACCAATGTTGCAATTGTAACGACGAGCAAAAAACATGATTAGGATCATCAAGAAGATGACCAACACTTATAAGGACTGCCAAAAAAACTATCATACGCCTTATGAGGATATCGTACCACTACTCAAGCCTCGATAGACAAAACTCCATACACACTAGTTTACAACATGGATGTCGTACAACCAATTGAAATTGAGATTCTAACCATGAGAACAATCATAAAAAAATCACGTTATTGGGGAAGATTTGATCAAATCTCGATACGACCAACTAACATTAATGGAAGATAATATGTTAAATTCTCCATGCAAAACCCAAGCTTACCAAAAACTAAAGTCAAACACCTTCAACTAAAAGGTAAACTTAGAAACCTCAAAGAAGGTGATTTAATTCTCAAACAAACCCGAGAAATCTTAGACCCAAGGCGTAAGTTTTATCCCCAATGGAAAGGACCCTTCCTAATCAAGAAAATACTCTTTAGAGGAGTATTTCGTCTATCTATCATAGAAGGCGAAGAATTCATTGCCCAAACAATCTCGATGCGCTTAAAAGATATTTTGTATAATATCAAGCTTCGCGTAGAACGATTTTGAGTTCAACCTCGAAAGAAGCTTATTTCAACATAATCTGAACCAAGTTTTATAAAACTTGCACGATGTCAAGTCCGAACTATGATAGACCTAATTCTCTCAATATAAAAATAAAATTAAAAGAGAAGATATGTAGGCAACCTATATTTTTATAGGCCCGATCTTAAATAAATAAAATTATCAATCCTTTCCCCAAAAGAAATAGAAAAACTTTTGAGAAAGGTGAAAAATCTTAATCCCTACTATGAACAGATATATCAGATTTTAGAAAACATGTAGGGACAATTTATAGAGCGTCACTTCCTACCAAAAGTGATAATTTTAAAAACAAAATCTGATGATTTGATAATGACTCCGATAGAAAATATATCGGTTATAAGTTATTTTTCTTCATAAATAATTATTCGAAAGAATAACTATCCAAAGAAAGTTTTTACAAAAAAGAACCGGAATAAACTCACATTAAAAGTGAGGTAAAGAACCACAAATCGAGAAAGAACACATCATCACTCCTACACAAGAGAAAATAGAGGTTTAGAATTTGACACTATGGGAAGAAAAAAAACCAAAAAACAAAAATGCCTAAAAGAGAATATAGAATAAAGCTGGAAAATCTCTAAAAAAGAGGAAAAATATTTGTGTTGGTTGAGGTATTAGAATTATCATTCGTTGCTCAGTCAGACTCTAGTCTTAAATGTTACGATAATAACACAATATATCGATTCTACAAGATACACCCCGAAACCAAAAAACGACTCAAAGCGGTTGAGGTTAAGGGTGAGAAAAATTACCGATATTATAGGTATATCGAAAATACCATACCACAATATATCGAAAATATCGATTTTTAAGGTATACCAAAAAAAGGTAAGGTATGATATCGATACCGAAATTATTGGTAAGGTAAAAGTATGGGATTTTTAAAATTTTGGTATATTGAGATATATACCAAAATACCGAAATAATATTTATAAATTAAAATATATATAATACTTATAAAGAAATAATTAAATAGATTTGATATTAATTTAATTATAGAAATATAATTTTTGAATAATATCAAAATATAATTATACTGAAATATTATTCAATATATGCAATTTCTACTTACCGATGATATTGTTTTTTTTAAGTTAATATATTTTTTAGATATCAAAGATATTATACCGATACCGTACCAAAATTAAGGTATACCGAAATCAAGGTATACCAAAATCAAGGTAAGGTAAAAGTATGAATTTTTTTTATACCAAAGTTTTCGGTAAAGTACAAGGTATGGATAAAATATTAAGGTATACCGTACCGACCCACCCCTAATTGAGGTATTAAAATCACCATATGTTGCTCATTTAGACTTTAGTCTTGATTGCTACGGCAAAAGCAAGGATGTACCGATTCTACTAGATATACCTAGAGTCAACGAAAGAAAAAATGAGAGATATATATAACAAAGAAAAACCTAGAGCATAAAGTTGTTGATTCTCTCTAAGAAACTAATTCAAGATGGATGAACTTTAAAAAAAAGTGGTTTAAAGACAATCAAACAAAAATAGTTTTATCTTGTAAAAAATGAAGTTTTGACCACCTTCTTCGAGGGTTAATATTCTAGATAATCGTTTATACACGTGATCAAATTTATAACCGATATCTAAAAAATTGGGGAAAAATAAATCTATTTTCCTTAAAAAAATCACCAAGGACTAGAAGGATGTTTAGAGCCCAGCCTCAAACACGTTAAGAATCCAAAGAATCGTGATTCGTTAAAAGGATTAAGATTTATGCTAATCTCGAAAAAAAGGATAAGAATTGGGAAGTAGAAAAATATCCCTTTATCCAAAAATATGAGTCACTTGTTCATAAATAAAATTTAAAAACGTCGAGTGACAAATTTCAACTAGTTGTGAATGTTACTTTGAAAAAAAAAGCCAACATTGGTACTGCATAAGCTAAATAAGTAGTCGAGTCCACTAAACCCTATCTCTTGGTAGATACAAAACCCTTATATCTCGATAAGTATCCGAGATCATTCGTACATGATCTGTCAAAACCCTATCTCTTGATAGGTACAAAAACCTTATATGTTGATAAGTACCCGAGATCATTCGTACGTGATCCACCAAAACCCTATCTCTCGATAGGTACAAAAATATTATTTGTCGATAAGTACCTAAGATCATTCGTACATGATCCTCCAAAACCATATGTTTCTATAGGTATAATAACCTTATCTGTAGATAAATACCTAAGATCATTCATATATGATCCGCCAAAACCCTATCTCTCGATAGGTACAAAATCTTATCTTTCGATAAGTACCCGTGATCATTCGTACATCATCCACCAAAAACTCTATCTTTCGATAGGAAAAAAACTTTATCTATCGATAAGTACCCACGATCATTCATATATGATCTGCCAAAAACCTTATCTCTTTATAAGTACAAAAATATTATCTATCTATAAATACCCGTGATCATTCGTACATGATCTGCTAAAACCCTATCTCTCGATAGGTATAAAAATCTTATTTGTCGATAAGTACTAAGATCATTCGTAGATGATCCGCAAAAACCCTATCGCTCGATAGGTACAAAACTTATCTATCAATAAGTACTCGAGATCATTCGTACATGATCTTCTAAAACCTTATCTCTTGATATGTACAAAACCTTATTTCTCGATAAGTACCCGAGATTATTCGTATATGATCCGCCAAAACCCTATCTCTCGATAAGTACAAAACATTATCTATTAATAAGTACCCGAGATCATTCGTACATGATCCACCAAAAACTTTATCTCTCGATATGTACAAAAACCTTATCTATCAATAAGTACCTAGGATCATTCGTACATAATCCAACCAAAACCATATCTCTCGATAGGTACAAAAGTCTTTTCTGTCAATAAGTACACACGATCATTCGTACATGATCCGCCAAAATTCCTATCTCTCGATAGATACAAAAATATTATTATACCAATAGGTATCAACGATCATTTGTACATGATCCAACAAAACCCTATCTCTCGATATGTACCAAAATCCTATTTTGTCAATAGGTATCAACGAAGATCATTCGTACATGATTCAATAAAATTCTATCTCTCAATGGGTACAAACCCTATTATTCCAATATGTATCATCGATCATTCGCACATGATTTGACAAAACCCCATCTCTCGATATGTATCAAAACCATATTTTTTAAATAGGTACTAGAAATCATTCGTACATGATCTGACCAAACCCTGTCTCTCGATAGGCACACAACATCGTTTTTATATTATCCAACAAAAACCTATCTCTTGATAAGTGCGAAAAAACCTATCTATTGATAAGAAGTACCCACGATCATTTATACATGAACCCACAAAAAACCTATCTCTCGATATGTACAAAAATCATATTTTTTCAATAGGTGTCAACGATCATTTATACATGATTTGACAAAACTCCATCTCTCAATAGGTACCAAAACCTTATTTTGTCAATTGGTATCATCTATCACTCGTACATGATACCACAAAACCCTATCTCTTGATAGGTACTAAAACCATATTTTATCAATAAGTATTAACGATTATTCATACATGGTCCAACCAAAACCCAATTTATCAATATGTACAAAGTATCTCTTCCATGCATTCACAACAAAATTAAATATATCTATTGGTAGTACCCGATAATTTATATATGATCATTCCAAGATGTTACTTCTTAGTAACTTCCATGACAAATTTATCAACTTTTACAAAAACATATATGTTGATAGTACTCCAATCATTTATATATGATCGTTCCAATTTGTTACTTGTTAGTAACTTTCGTGACAGGTTTACCAATTTCCACGATAAACTTTTACCAATATTCACAAATAAACCCTATTAGCCAATATGTACTCATAAATCATCCACATATGATCGATCCAACATATTACTTGTTAGTAACTTTTATGATAAGTTCATCAACTTTCACGTAAACCTATATATTGATAGTACTACGATCATTTATATATAATCGATCCAACATGTTACTTGTTTGTAAGTTCCGTGACAAAGTCCATCAATTTTCACGTAAATTTATCTGTTGATAGTACCACAACCATTTATATATGACTGATCCAACATGTTACTTGTTAGTAACTTCCGTGACATGTTCATCAACGTTCACGTAAACATATCTATTGATTTTACTACGATCATTTATATATGATCGATCCAACATGTTACTTGTTAGTAACTTTCGTGACAAGTTCATGAACTTTCACGTAAACCTATCTGTTAATTGTACCACAATCATTTATATATGATCGATCCAACATATTACTTGTTAGTAACTTTTATGATAATTTCATCAACTTTCACGTAAACCTATATATTGATAGTACTACGATCATTTATATATAATTGATCCAACATGTTACTTGTTAGTAACTTCTGTGACAAGTTTACAAACACTCACGTAAATTTATCTGTTGACAGTACCATGATCATTTATATATGATCAATCCAGCATGTTTCTTGTTAGTAACTTCCGTGAAAAAGTTCATCAACTTTCACGTAAACTTATCTATTGATAGTACCCCAATTTTTTTTATATATGATCAATCCCACATGTTTTTTGTTAGTAACTTACGTAAAAAGTTTACAAACTCTCAAGTAAACCTATTTGTTGATAGTACCATGATTATTTATATATGATCGATCTAACATGTTACTTGTTAGTAACTTTCATGACAAGTTTAGAAACGTTCACGTAAACCTATTTATTAATAGTTCCATGAATAATCTATTGATATTCACGTCTAACATGAACAATATGTTGATATTCATGTCTAAAAAAATGTTGATTTTTCAACAAATATCCATGGTCATTTCTAGACCATTATCATGTGGACTTTGCGGTACTTTGTTAAGATTTGTGAACATGACCTAAAGATCAAGGTCATCGTTGACCAAAGAATCAAACTTGTTAGGATAATCATAAAAAAAAAAAAAGATTCATAATCCTAGAACAATTCTTGGAAAACTACACAAAGCAACCCATAAGTCACTCCAACATCTACTCATTTCAAGTTCTATCTTTCCATTACCTCCACAAAGAGATATAAATTGACAGAAAAAACTTATGGGCGCTTGGTTCAAATAAGAGAATGAGAATAGGAATGTGATTGATAGATGTGTTAAATGAGAATGTGTATTATTAATAGAAGTGTAGTGTTTGGTTAAGAGTATTAATCATTCTCATTCTCATTAATAATGTTTGAATTTATTAGAGAGAAATTATTAATATTATTTTTTAAATGAAATTAGTATTAATATCCTAATTTATTTTTTTATTATATTTATTTTATTAAAAATATAAAATATTATTATTTTTATATCATAATTATTTAAAATATATAAAATATTTAAGCGTGTCATAATTTAATAAAATATAAACATTTAATATCTTATCATACTAATTATATTTCTTTTATAAAAATAATTATTTAAAACAAAAAGAATTGAATTATTCAAATTGTTTACTAATTATAAATAAAAAATTTATCTATCAAATATAAATAATATAAGACAACTTTTTTAAAATAATATATATTAAGTATAATTTTTTTAATAACTATTTTTTTAAAAAATATTTCATTATTAGTTCTTATTTTTTTTAAATATTTTTTTTTATATAAAGTTGTTATTTTATATTAAAGTTATTTTATTTTAATTAATTTATTATAATTTTTTTATTAATATATATTATTTATAATTAATTATATAAAAATGATTATATTATTATTAGTAATTTTAATTAAAATTTTATTTTATTTTAAATAATTTCTTGATATTATTTAAATGATTGAAATAATTTCTTTTAATAAATAAATTAAAATTATTATTATCATAATTATAAAATAACTTATAATATAATTATAAATATATATATATAATATTATAATTATAATTATGGGAATTTTTTCGGGAATGAGAGACAAAGTGATCCACGAGAATGAGATTCGTTATGGAGAAAGGAATGATTCTTAGTATTCCAGTTATCAAATCAATATGTTAGAATCAAATTCATTAACCAAACACTTTATTTTATTTCATTTTCCAATCTTAAATGTCATACTTAATTCAAGTTTTCAAAATAAGTTGGATAGACACTCTATAAGAACTAAAATTTTAGTTACCCAATTTATAAATAATTTTTAATAAATAAAATCAATATAATTAAAATTAAGGAAAAACATGATATAATAATTAATTGAATTAATTATTATAATAATTAAACCAAAAATTAATTAAGGTAATGGTCTAAAGAAAATAAATAAAATAACTTGGGATAAATATTATACTCATTTTATCTCAAATTAATTTTATGAAAGTCAAACAGAATTAAAATAAATAATTTAGGATAAATATTTATCCATTTTATCCCAAATAAATTATTTATTAAACTAAAAATATATAAAAAAATAAAAAAAATTTCATATTTCTTAAAAATATTTCATATTTTGTAGATTGAAAATATAGTAAAAATGGATTGAAAAATTAATTTCAAACAAGTTTCAATGTTGGAAAAAGGTTGGAATCTACTGCATCTGAAAATAGAAGAATCAAGTGCAGCAGACCCCATAACAATCAGATGAGCCCCAAGCTTCATCCAACGAACGTCAAATGACTATGTAGCCCGACGCAACAGAAGAAAGGCGCTTCCGCACACAACTAGATTAACTAGCACGCGGCTCAACATCGTTGGTCCACACACAACGGAACACCCAAATGTGAACGAAACATAGACATAATGCGGACGGAGCACCAAGCGTTCGTTTTTAGCCCGAAACGACGTTGTTTCTCTTAGTTTATCTCCTTCTTCGCAACGACGAACAAGATAAGAACATATTCCATATTTGATTTTTCAAAGATGGAACTTTTTTGTTTCTCCACCATTTGACTTCGTTCAAAAGGTAAATTGAACACCCTATTCCGATGATCATTTCCCTACACCCTGAGGCAACATCATTGATTGTAAGAACAAATGACCGAAGATCAAACAAAATAACATAAATGGTCTTTTGACTAAATCAAGGTCACTTGGTCGATCAACCGACCTTGGGAGGCTATAAATAATATCCTCTAGGTAAACCGAAGGCAAGGGATCCACCCTCAATCTCTCAATCAATTCTGAAAAAAATCCTCCATTAAAGATCTTCAAGCTTTTTTTGTAATTATAAAAATTTCGTGTAAGACTGTAAATCTCGGATCTAGGAATTCATGAAACTTTAAAAGAATTAAGGAGTGGTCTCCAACTCATTGTAAGCTTCCAATCATACTTTAATTCAAAGTTTAAATTAAATTTTTTACATTTTAGTTCAACTAGTTTTATATACTGTTTGATTATATATGATTTCTTGATTGGAAAACAATCATATGATCATTTGTAAATTTTCTATCGAAACAAAACATAACCAATCAATCAAAATCATAAATACCCAAATTTGATTTTAAAATTTTTCAAAATTAGTTTTTATTCTTGAGTTATTACTCCATATTAATCCAAAAACCTTTCTAATATGTTTCTAAGGATGTTAGGAACATATTCAAGATAATTCCAAGCGATCTCGATAATGTTTGATCAAAAATTAAATTTTTATAAAATAAAAATTTTAGTTCTTGAATCAATTAAGGCGAAAGCTAGTGTTCATATTTTAGTTTCATTCGACTATATGAAGCATAAGGAAATTATTGGCAAATTTCTTACGCTTCACCAAACCTTAAAATACAAAAACAAGTTTTGTTTATCGAAAATATTTGAGTTGAGTGGGACATAATCCCGTTTGAATGATACATCATGATGATATTATAAATGATCCATGGGGACTGGCCGAAGCTTCCCATGCCCTTGGATCAAAGGATTAAACCCCTAATCAAAATCATCAAACCTCCTGTAGTTTGATGTTCTTGACATCCGATCGAGGGCTGAACAAGGGTTCGACCTAGGACCAAGAAAATCAAACCTTCCCCTGCACCCGACCAAGGAAACTTAGCCCCATCACAGGACCGAGAGCTCCTCGCACCTCAACCAAGAATCTTACACCTGACCGAGGATTTCTAGCCCAGGATCGAGAGATCTTCATACCCTGATCGAGGAATCTCGTCCCCGACCGAGGATTCTTGACCTATGATCAAATGCCTCTCACATCCAACCGAGAGACTCCCACATCCAATCAAGAGGCTCCAACATCAGATTGAGAGCCTCTCGCACCCAACTGAGAGCCTCTAGTACCTAAATGAGTGCCTTCCACACCTCGACCGAGGGATCTCAATCCAGGATTGAGGGTAATAGCCAAGGACTTAGGGAAACAACACCCAAGACCGAAGGGACCGGTCCTAGGGCCTGTTTGATTGAAATTTAAAAATTAGTTTTAAACTTTGGAACTCCAAACTATTTTCTAAAACTCTAAAAAATATAAAACAATTTCAAAATTTTTTTATAAAAAAATATTTTGATAAGGGCTTGTTTGAGATTTATTTTTAGATCTTAATGCTTTAAGCTAATATTTTTCATATATTTTCCTCATAAATCGTCAATATCAGCCTCATGTACCAACATTTAAATAATATTCTACAATTTTAAATGCAAGTAACATGTGCACGTTTAGGACCTAGAGAATAATTGGTTAAATAAAACTTAATAAAACCAAAATTTCAAAAGCCAAGACTTTGTAAAGTAAAGATCTTTTTTAAAGGTATAGAGGATATAATACGAAAGCCTTTTCCCGTGTATCACCAAACACCGAACCTAAAAGAAACTCTAGTTAAATATACGTTTGTAAACGTATAATTTTATTATCTTCAATTAAAAATCAATTGTTTACTCTTTCATCAAAGGGATAATCTTCTATTTTTTTTTAAATTACAGTTTTCTTTAAATTAAATTATAAGTTGATTATTTTAAATCTAAAAGATTATCAAAATCTGATCCAAAATTAATTATTGTTGTAATTAATTTCTAAACTTCGATACATAATTTTATAAATCTTTTTAAATAAATGTTTTATTAAAAAGATGTTTCACACGCAAACTGATGTTAAAATTTCTCGAACTTCGAGTTTTTCTGAGACTGGGATTTTCCGAGGGTTACAACTTTCTACTAACTCTGTTGGGGATTAAATTGTTTAATTGAAAAAATAAAACTTGGGTTTTAAAAAATGTTTTTATTATGTTTTCAATTAAATAAGCACATCTTAAAAGGTATATGACCTACCAGATGCATAGACTTTTATCCTAATAAATGCATGGGACTATAAAGGGTACATAACCCTAAATTACACCTTCTTATAAAGCGTTAGTTTGAAGTTAGTTTTCTATAGCATATTAATAGTTTTTGTACAACGATCTCATGTAAAGCGTGCATTACATGATATATGTTGTACATCGCTCTCGTGTAAATTGCACATTACACGATAGATGTTATACAATTCTCTCGTGTATAGCATATTTTACACGATAATTGTTATACAACTCTCTCGTGTAAACCTATTCACACCTTCATGTAAAGCGTTAGTTTGAAGTTAGATTTTGTAGAAAGACTAAGTCTTTTTATCTTTTGATTCACTCATGTGAAAAACATTTTAAATAAAAATAATATAAAAAAGACAAAATGAGTTAAATATATTAATACACATGAAATAAAATAACTATAATGTTTGTACAACTCTTTCCATAATTGAAGACTTAAGTACTAGTCAATGTTTGTAAAACTCTTTGAATAATTTTAGTATTGATAGGATCCATTTAAATTAGTCATGTTAAGTGAAGACCCTTCACCTACGCACATAGTCGTCCCTACCTGAGAAATTTGAGATGACAAAGTACAATAAATGGAGTGTATACTAGAGAAGTTTCTGGGATTAAAATTGAAGGCTGAAATAGTAAAACAATTGAAGAGTTGTTAGTAAATAATGAATTGAATAAATACAAGAATTACTGTTGCTTGGCTGAAATAGTTAAATACTATAATAACTGTTGCTTGACTAGTTTTTCTTGTTGCTTTTCTTTTCATTGAGTCCTTCTCTAAGCCACCTTTCAATCTCTTACCATAGTCTATTTTCTTCTTCGATTTAATTCCTCAGAAGAAAATCTAACTGGGGTTTCACTCAGAATTATTTGTTACAACTTATCATCTACGATCTTACATTGATTCAACAAAATGTCTTTAATATCCCTATAAGTGTCATCTCTTTATGCTTCCTTCGTAATCAAATGCATAGACAAGCCACACAATTCTTTTCATCACCTATTTTGAAGTTCTTTTGGATCAAAAGTACTAATGTTCACCATTGAATCTATAACTCCAAAATATCAATTTTTTAATGTTCGAGTCCACTTCTGAACACCGACTCAATAGGAATTTTCATGATGTTTCTTATCGTGAATATATTTAGAATATGAGAACATAAAATCCCACCAAAATCAAATTTCCGACAACTACATTAAATTTTATCACAATTTTTATTAATTATAACTATATGATGGTATCAGTTTTTGTGGGGAGTAATTTTATATTTTGTGTGCATCATATCTCAAAAATTTCTACACCACAGTCATGAGACATTAATCACCATTGTTCAAAACACTTGAATTCCTAAGGAGTGTAAATATTACTTGCATCCTTTAAGAGCTCAATTGGGTAGGACAAACATGCCACACTAATAATTGATTTATAATCAACTTTTAACTCTTTATATCTATGATCATCAATGAGTATTTTGATGTGATTGAAAATTTTTAAGAACTTGTGTTTATATGAGACATACCTTTTCAAAACACTATTCATGCTATCAGTTCTTTGGGTTTTAGTCATATCTACACAAAATATATGTGGTCCATATACTAAATCCTACACTTTCTTATTGCAAAACATATGTCTCAACCAATCATTGTCTTCAAGTGAATATTTTGTCAACATTTGATTTTAGACTTGAAGAAAATCTTCCCCTTCATCAAAATCATATATACATGAAGCAAAATCCTTATAAAACTCTCTAAACTCATGAAATACTCTATTTAAATGTATGGATACATTTTGATAAATGTGTCAAATACACGGACGATGATTTGTTTCAGGCCATTGTGATGTTAATGCCTTTTCCATTGTCGTATCTTAATTTGTAAGAATAGTTGTCGGTTTTTTTGGCACACATAGTTGTAGTAAATGTCTCAAACAACCATTCAAAAGGCAAAATAGTTTCATCATATAATAAAGCGACACCAAAAATTATGGATTGTTTGTGATGATTAACACCTATAAACAATACAATTAGACGACCTTCATTGTTCTTCTTATAGGTCATGTCAAAACAAACAACATATCAAAAATATCCATAATTAGCTCGCATCTTAGCATCAAACCAAAAAATATTGGTTATTAAATTGTAAATGTAGTAAATTCCTTAAATAACGAATCAAAAATCAAAATAGTTTAATCACATGATAAAGAGACACAAAAAATTATGGATTGTTTGTGATGATTAATACCTACAAACAATGCATTAGACGACCTTCATTGTTCTTTTTATAGGTTGTGTCCAAACAAAACAACTTATCCAAAGTATCAATAATCTTAGCATCAAACCAAAAAATATTGGTTATTAAATCGTTGACATCAAGTTGAATGACATGATAAAAATTTAGATCATCAAATGACATTTTATACAAATATTCTTACACAACCCATATATCCTCAATCATACAATATCTTGATAATTTGAATCGCAGATAGTTTTTGTAATATCTAGGAATAAAACTTAAATTGTCTCTCACGCCTACTTGTTTCGTCAAAAGAGCATGTGATGACTTTGGAAGGACTCCCACATCATATGCCATTTCAATTTATAAACTTGCAAATGTAGATAAATTCCTATGATGTGAGATTTATTTTAGGAAATCAGTTAAAACCATTTCATTAAAATTCCAAAAGTGGGAGGGACAATGATCAAAATTTGACAAATCTTAGCTATGATTAAAGGATGACAATCAAACGAGACTAAAGAACTTGATTAGTAACAATCAAATATACAAACATAGATTACATACAAAGATTATAAACTGTATCAAATCATAATTATCCCAATCATGATCTTTATTTCTATACCAACTTGTTGTATCAACAAGTTGTATTCCTCTTCCCTTATCCTTCCACTTCCCTTTCCTCTTGCAATGAAAGGGGGATGACCTGAAGAGGTTGATAAATACTGTTTATTCTCATTTTGATTTCTTTCTTTATATGAACCTTTTCTGATTTGATAGAAATAATTATTTTTCAAGATTTTTGGGCTCTTTACCTTGTTGTTCTAAACTTGAATTTTTATATCATTGTCTTCATTTTCTTCAGCTTATGAATCCTCAACAACTTTGGATTACTCTGTATCAATCTTGAAATTATCATCTTCCTCTATATTAGTCTGAATATCTTCCTTTATGTTTTCATCAGTAACTACTTTAACTTAATTTGATTGCGATTACTAAACTATCTCTTGAACATTATTAGGTTGATGTTCCACCTCCTTCTTCATACTGCTTTCTTCTTATATATAATTTTATTTATCTTTTATTTCCTTTCTTTAACCACATTTTTCTCTTTGATTATAGGCACCTCTGTTTCATTTTCCCGCATCTTTACTTTCAGACCTTTATGAATTTTCTAATCTTCTTCCTTAGCCAAATCACATTTTGGGCTTGCATATTGGAAGGTATTACAGAAAGAGCGTCTATCTGACCTCCACTCATAAGTGATTTTCATGACAATATGTTTTTCCTTTTCTATCTACTACTTTCATACTTTTCGGTAGTGTACTTCTATGATGACCTCAATACTAATTCTAGCAAATGATAGATGTTCCTCCTTCAGTAATTGGGTCCATTTATAATGATCTACCCAATAAACCTGCAAAATGATTAAGGGATTCAAAATTGTACATATGTGCAGGTATATTTCAAAGGTTCAACCATATTTGTGCAAATTCTTTTGGCTTAATCAATAGGTTCAAGTCTTCAGACCATTTTCCAACTTCATACAATTGAATCTTATATATGTATACCATTTTCCTAGAATTTCCTCCAAATTAGATCCATTCTTGAATTTAAGGAAATATAGATCTTGGACATTTGCTGAAATCTTCTCCAACTATTTTCCTTCTCATTGCTTCAACAATGCCTCTTTAATAATTGGGAAGGATACTTTATTTGTTCCCATTTCCTTAAATAGTTTTCCTCTACTTTAACAGGAAATTTAAATTCAAATGGAGAATGTAGTACCTCCAGTTTGTCTGTATATTGTCCAAGTAGATTTTCCTTTTATATGCATGATCTTCTGACTTTTTTGAATTGTTGTTCTTCCATAATTCATTAGTTTTTCATATCGAGTTGCTCATAATAGTATATGACTTAGATTTGGGAGCCTTCATCAACTCCTTCATTTTAGAAACTGACCATTGAACAATTTCTTCATATTTTTTTCCCAGCATATTCTAATCTTAAAGATAGTAGATGTTGAGTTAAATTGTAATTTATTGTACTTTATCCTTATTAATGACGATTTTTCTCCTTTTGACATGCATACAGAGCTTTGTAATCTGATTCTTGAGCCCAAACAGATTAGGACTTTCATTATAGTGTATCTTCTATACTCCATTATCCCTCTATTTTCCTGTATTATTTTTTATAGAAATTTTCCCATCAGTGGTTGGAGCAGATTGCTTACTTGTGTTGTTATCCTACTATTCTTTGCTAAATTTTTCTACAATTCTTTCAATTTCTTTGACTGTCGATTCCTTAATTCTTTCTAGCATAAACTACCTGACTACTTTAGATTTATTACTTTTGTTATTCCCCTTCCCCATAATGGCAGAAACAGTGTAATTGTAAAAACCCTAAGAGATGATCACAAATAAACCGTAATTGAGGGCAAATTCATAAATGTGAGATTTCATTGGACTTGTAAGAGGATAATTATGCTCACTAACAAAGTTTACTACTTTAAACACTCCATTAGCTGCCATTTTATCTTCATTTTAGTCTCACAATCGAACTTTATTTCAGGACGACTACATTTCTCTTTTGTCTTTTCCTATTTAACCTTATTCACTGCGATAAAAAATATTATCTAGTATTGAACATGATTTATCATTGTGTATTGAACTTTTCCTTACACTAAATCTAATTTGTTTAGAGTATGCTAAATAAAATTCATAGGCATCTTATTCTATCTCAAATTTCTTACCCATATGTGGTATAAATTCTTTTAAGAGATAGTACTCTCCAAATTCTGACCATTTTGATCAAAATTTACTTAACGACGATAACTCGTAGATTCACTCTCAATTCTAAATCATAGAAAAAAAAACAAAATGTTTTGTTAAGGAATATATAATTATCATAATTAATAATTTGTATAGTAGTTCTCGTGTGATGCTCTCTTTACACAAGAGCTAATGTTCAATAACTCTATATACACTAGTTCTCATGTAATGCTCGTTTTACACATGAGTTGATGTACAATAACTATCGTATAAAGTGATCATCACACGATAACTACTATACATCAACTCTAATGTGAAGCGAGCATCACACAAGAACTAATATACAACAACTCTAATATGAAGCGAGCATCACACTAGAATTATTGTACAATAAATATAATGTGAAGGGAGTTTTACACAAGAGTTGATATACGTGAAATACACACTCATGTTAAACTCGGGCAGGAAATGTGCGCTCTCATGTTAAGCTTGCTTCACATAAAATACATTACCTCCCATCATTATTGTTGACGTTGATGTTGTTGTTGGATACCGCGACACCGTTGTTTGTTTCCTGGATATTAATAAAACATATCATTTCACACGAACAAAATAAAACTTTATTAGTTCACAAACATCAAGTGTACCATTTTCGTGAGCTATGGAGCTTGTTTCCAACAAAGATTCGTGTAGCTTCGGCGAGATATTGATCTTTTTTCCGACAAAGAAATTGTGAACGATTTAGAGAGAGAAATTTTAATATATATTTTTTAAAACAAACTCAATTTTAATATTATAATATTATGATTTATTTTGATTGGTTGACAACATGGACATAAAATGTTTGGCCACATAAGATTCAGACTGAATGGTAGAGAGATGTGGATAAGTTGAATGTATTTGGTTATTAATGTGCTTTTTTAATCCATTACTATTTATCTTTAATTTAGATGTTTATTAATTCCTCTACTTGAAAATGCCCAATTACAACTACATGAGTTGAGTTTGGGGATTTTTTAGTTTACTTAAATTATGTTTTTAATATTTTATTAAAATGTTAATTTAAATAAAATAATGTTTTGGAATGTATACTTAAATTATGTATATATTAACAAATTTAATAACATTTGTTTTCTCAAATTCAACTCTACTCATGTTCTAGGTGTTTTCAAATAGTATCTATATCCTCCGAAAAAAACCCTGCATTGGTTTTGCGGAAAAGCTCGAGATTCAAGAATTTCAACATCGATTTGCATGTAAAGATTTTTCATTTTAAATAAAATATTATTTTAAAAAGATTTCATTGATTCTTGATATTTTTTGAAATTAATTAAAAATAATTAATCTCGGGGTTCAATTTTAAATAATCTAGGGAATTACGGTAATCAAATCACAATTTGATTTTTTTTTTAAATCTTTTAGTTTAAATTAATTAAACATAATTAATTTAAAATATTATTTATTTTAAAACAGAGTCACCAATTGATTTTTTTGAAAATCAATCAAAATTAGCATACGTATATAAACATATTGACTAGAGTTTTCTTTTAGTTCGTAGTTGGTGATACTCGGGAAAGGGCTTCGAGCTATATCTTCGTACCCGTTTTAAAAACGATATCTATTATAAAATTGGCATTTGAAAACCGGTTGTATAACGTTTGAGGTTTTAACCAATAATTCTTCCGATCTTAGTCATACTTCTAGGTTTTAGCGTTATTTAAAATATTAAAACAACAATATTTAAAATATTGATACATGTTGCTGATGATAACTATGGAGGATTATACCTAAAGAATATCAGTCATTTTAAGAGTGTTAGGTTTAAAAATAAACTCCAACCATGCCTTAGTTAAAATATATATTTTTGGGAAAATATCCCAAAAATATTTTTAAATCATTTTCTATTTTTTTAGAAAATGGTTTGGGGTTCCAAAATTACAAAATAATTTTAGGTTTTTGAAAAGTAGAACCAAATAGGCCTTAAGACCGGAGTCCTAAGCCTTTAGTTCGTTTTCATTGTTCTAGAGACCCTCAGTTTGGGTGCTAAGGACTAAAGACCCTCGGTCTGGGTGCTAAGGACTCTTAGTCCTTGGTTGAGATTACCGATCTGGGTGTATAAACCCATCAGTCATGCGCTAGATCTAGGCTAAGTTTCTCGGTCGAGGTGTATAAACCTCACGATCTCGGATTAGCTCTAGGCTAAGTCCCTCGGTCCTGGGTTTGGGAGCTCTTAGTCCCAAGTTTTTTATTCTCGGTCCCAAAGTCAAAACTCTCGGTCTTGAGGTTCAGGAGTCTTGATCCCGGATTTGGGATTCTCAGTCCCATAGTTAGGCCTCTCGGTCATGAGGTTCGGGAGTCTTGATCCCGAACTTAGACCTCTTGATCTTAGGTCAAACCTCTTGGTCCTGGATGAGATTCCTTGGTTAAATCTCTTAGTCCTAGCTCAATATTAGAGGTCGGACCTCTCGGTCTTAGATATTAATCCTAAGTTTGAATTTATTGGTCCTTGGTCTCGGTCCAGATCATGGATCCTCGATTGGATCTCTCGGTCCTAGGCTGACAAACCTCGGTCCTCAAGAACACAAAACTGTAAGTTTTTAAATTCATTTTTTTGGCTTGGATTCTTTTTGATCATCATCTCAATGTATCAATCAACATGGATGATGATCAATTTGTTCAAATAGTTTGTGATTAAAAATTAGGTTTTTAATTTTAAAGTTTTTTTGAAGTGTAAGGAGCTATCCAATAGCTTCCTTACACTACATATACTTGATTGTTACCAAAACAAGTACATTGGTTGCTTGTTTAAAATAATTCAAAAACTCAAAATTTTCAATTATTTTGAAAATTTTGATCAAACATTATCGAAATAGATCAAACATGATCCAAACAGTTGCACAACATCATTACAATCATGTTAGGAAGCTTTTTGGGTTGTGATTCAACATAATTAACCCAAGAATAACAAATCCGATTTTTAGATTTTAAAAACTCAAATTTGGGTTTTTGTTATTAAAATTCATTGATCGATTCTATCATATCAAGATAGTTTCTAAATGATCCTAGGATCAAGATTCAACCATAAACACCATAAAAAACAAGTATACAAGCTTATGTAATTTGAAATATAATTTTTATAAATCAAACTGTAAATATGAATTAGAGGGTAATTGGATCCTTACCAAGTATTGGAGAACACTCCTTAGACATTAGAAAAGCTATTGGGATGCTCATATCCAAGCTTTAAGGCCTTATTAAAATCTTTTAAAATATGAAAACTTTAATATTTAATGGTAGATTTATGAAAATCAATGATTGGAAGATGGAGGGTGGATCTCTTGCCTTTAGATCAACTCAAGGGTGTTATTTTTAACTTCCCAAGGTTGGTTAAAGCTCAAAGTGGGATGAATCATCCAAAAGCCATTAGTGGCGTTTTTGTTGTTCTTGAGGCCACTTGCGGAAATAAGGATGAATCATCCTTATTGATGTAGGAGAAATGATCACCGTGGTAGGGTGATTATTTCGGCCTTTAAATCAGTCGAAATAGTTGACTAACGGCTGAGTTCCAAGTTGGCGAAATCGAAGATAGATCTCCATCCTTATCTTCGCAGCGTCGCGTTGAAGAAGACGATCAAAGGCCAAAATGATGTTGTTTCGTGTGCGTCGGACGTTTCGTCAACGGTCCCTTAGTGTTTGGACGTTCCTTTAGTGTTCTAGCTAACGTCTAGTTGGTTGTTCCCCTACATCTCGGGCACACGCTCCTTCCATTACAACGGGCTATGCGGGTGTGTCTAGAGCGTCTGATGGGAATCTGATGCTCATCTGATGGCTGAAGCTTTGGCTGTAACTTCTTCTTCCTATTTCGGTTACACCTAATTACATTTTTATTTTTATTTTAAAATTTTAAGGGTTTGTTTGAAATTGATTTTTTTCCCACCCTTTTGACTTTTATTTTGATCTCTTTAAATACACAAAATATTAAAATAAATATGACAAATATTTTACTAATTTATTTTAAATTATATATATATATATATATTCTTAGGATTAAATAAATAATTATTTTAGATAAAATGGATACAACAATTCATTCTAAATTATTTATTTTTGTCCCTTTAATTTTTCTAAAATTATTTTGAGATAAAATAGGTACAATATTTATCCCAAATATTTTTTTTTTTGTTTTGGTCTTAACCCTTAATTAATTTGATTAAATACCACAATAATTAATCCTAATTAATTGTTTTAATTGGATTTTTAGTCAGGGAATTAATCATTTAGATTTTATTTATTTAAAAATAAATCTAAATAATTATTTTAATATATTAGAGTGTTGATTTTTAGTGTTTATAGTATCATTGTTTATAATATTTATAAGCATATTTAACTTAACTAGCATGGACCCGTACATTTGCACGGTTAAAGATATAAACAAAATATTATTTATCTATAAATATTTTAAATAAAAATAATATTTTGTTGGAAAACGGTTAATATCATTTCATTAAAAATCTCAAAAGTGGGTGGGTCAAGAATTAAAACTAGACAAACCGTATAAATGATGACAATTAAAAAACCTTAAAAAACTAATTAGTAGCATTCGCAAAAACAAACAATAGAGATTATAAATGAAAAGAATTCAATTAAAAACAAATCCTAATTACCCCAATCAAGGTGTTTATTTCCATATAAATTTGTTGGTCATAAGACCTTCTTTCCCTTCCACTTCCTCTTGCGATGTAAGGAGATTGAATTGAAGAAGATGATGAGGCTTGCTTATTCTCATTGTGTAATACTTCTTTATACAAATTTGTGCTAATTTGATAGAAATAGTTCTTTTTTAGGACTTCAAAATTCTGATTTTTGTTGTCCTCTACTTAAATTTCAGAATTTTTGTCTTTGTTTCCTTTAACGTCATCTTTGGTATTCTATACATCAGTTTTGGTATTTTATGCTTCAACTTGATTAGTCTGATTATCTTACTCTATGATTTTTTCTACTATATCTTGACTTGTTTGAGAATCAACTTCCTTTTTCTTCCTCAATCTTTTTTTCATTACAATCTTTATCCTTTTCCTAATCAGTGCATCATTTACCCTATTTCTTTCAATCATATTGCTTTCTTCCTTTTCAAAGTCCTCATTGGATTCAACTTCCTACTTTTCCTCCACATTTTGCGCTTTGATGTTAGACTCTTCTATTTTATTTTTCTGCTTTTTTCTTCCCAGACTTTCACTATTCTATTCTCTTCTTCCTTAGCTTGAGCACATCTCGTGCTGACATGTTGGAAAGTATTAAAGAATGAACACATGTGTGGCCTCCACTCATAAGTGATTCCCATGACAATATATTTTCTTTTTCTGTCAACCACTGTCATTTTATCTGGAAATGTGCTTCAAGGATGCATCTCAATACTAATTCTAGCAAAGGAAAGATGCTCTCCTTCTTCATTAATTGTGTCGATATATATTGGTCCACACAATAAACCTTCAAAATGAAAAAGAGCTTCAGCATTATACATGTGTACAGGGATCTTCCAAAGTTTGAACCATATGTGAGTTGTTTCCTTAGGTTTTCTTAATACGTTCAAATCTTCATACTATTTTTCCAACTTCATGTAGTTGGATCCATTAAATGTATGTCCAATTTTCAGAATTTCATCTAGATTTGATCCCTTGCTAAATTTCAGAAAGTAGAGATCATGTACATAACATTTATTAACTCCCTCATTATTGCAACATATCATTTTACTATTACTTCATATTCATCTTTCTTTAAGTAAATTTATGTCCTGAAGATAGTGAATGCTAAATTGGACTGTTATGTTTTGCATTTTTTCTTTGCAAAGTATAATCTCTTATTTCTTAGCATACATCAAGAGTTTGGTGATTTAATTTTTAATTCAAATAAATTGACTTTTTAATCACATCCTATCAACCAAACTCATTCTTTCTTCTCCTTGATCCCTACATTATTTTCCAAAGAATTGGGTCTTTGCTACTTTCCTACACTTTTTTATTAATTACTTCTTCAACTATTTTGTTAATTTCTTTCTCTGTAGTTTCTTTGATTCCTTTAAAAACAAAGTCCTGCACTTCTTTCGCCTTGTTGTTTTTCCTTTTACCCATATTCCAAGAAGACTTTAGAATATGGGATTAAAGTTAGACCAACAACTTAAACGGAGATCTTGTTCAAACCCTAACCGATGTTTCTTGATTTCGTAACTTATAACCCTAGACGATTTTTCCCCGATGTGTTGAACGTGCCAGACGTGTCGATCGTGCCGAACGTGCTAGATGTGTCGATGATCTTTACTCAACCATGTTTTCCATAACCGACTACCAAATTAATCGAATCGCTCGACTGTGCTGATAGTGCCGACTGTGCCGAACATGTCAAATGTGTCGATGATCTTGATTCCAATGCGATTCTTGTTGAATATGAATTCAGGATTCCTTCTCTAAAAAATTCTCGATACAAATCTCCAAATCTTTTCTCTCTTGTAAATAAATAAAAATAATATTATTCAAATCTTAAATAAATGAAAATAATATTATTTAAATCTTTTAATTGATTTTAATTTGTAAATATTATGTTCAATCCAAAATTAATGTGTACTTGTAAAATTTTAAATTTATCGATTATATCAAATTTGAAAAACATCTAAAAGAAAAATATATTGGAGTAGATTTATTATATAAACATTATATAAATTGACAACAACTATTATGTGGAAAGAAAAATAGTTTGAAATTTTTTTATCAAAAATTAAATTATAAATTGACAACAGCTATTATAAATTAAATTATCAGTCAAATTATATAAAATTCTAATTTTGTCTAATATTCCAAATTTTTATACACTTATTTAAAAACTAAAAAATAATAGAAAATTATCTAACCAATTTATTTATTTTTTTATATTTTATATATAATTTAAATTATTTAATAACCAAATTTAGTAATAATTGACATTTATAAAAAAAACAAAAATAAATAAATAAAGAAATTGAATATAATTAATTATTTAAAAATAAATTAATATAGTAGATAATTGAACAAATATAAATAAATATTTACAATTAATATATATATATATATATATATATATAAATAATTAAATAAATAAATTTATTTATATAATTTATATAATTTGGTTTTAAAATAATAAATTGTAAAATTAATAAAAATCATTTATATAATTTGGTTTTATAATAATAAATTATTATAATAGATAATTCGACAAATATTAAAAAATAATTAAAATTAATATAATAATTAAACAAAAAATTAGGTGCTAATAAAAAAATTGTCCATAGGATGTCTTAATTTGTTTTTATAAAAATAAATCATTTTAATACATAATTAGATAAATATTAAAAATTATTTAAAATTAATATATATATATATATATATATAATTTTAATAAAAAACATGTGGTAATAAAAAAATATTCATTCACGTTCTTAATTTTTTTAATTTGTTTTTTTATAATAATAAATAAATAGATACATTTCTAAATAAATATAAAACGTAACATATATAATTAAATTTATTTTAATTTTTTAAATTTAAATATTTTTATTAATTTGTTTTAATTAATAATATATTAATATTTTCCTTTTTAATTTTTTTTAATTTTAAAATGTATTGATGGGTCAAATTATTTTTACTAAGTGTTGAAATAGTTTGACTATTGGAATTCTGATCATGAAGTGATGAATGGAATAAGCTATGCGTCTAATTGTTTTTGATGCAGGTGTATCGAAATCAGATTATATTAGACTTGATCCTAATGAAGTTCATTAGACCGATTTGGCTTTAGATGCGCGGAGTTAGACGTGCAGTCTAATTCCTTCAGATCAGTCTAATGGAACCGTAATTAGATGTGCAATCTAACTCGTGGAGTTAGACGTGCAGTCTAATGAAAAGTGTAATTAGACGTGCAGTCTAACTCATGGAGTTAGACGTGCAGTCTAATGGAATGTGAAAGTTAGACGTGCAGTCTAACTAGTGAAAGTTAGACGTGCAGACTAACTGGTGAAAGTTAGACGTGCAGTATAACTAGTGAAAGTTATACGTGCTGTCTAACTCCTTCAGATTAGTCTAAAGTGATTGTAATTAGACGTAAAGTCTAATCCCATTAGACCAGGTGGACTAATGAATTCTGTTATTAGACGGGTACGTCTGATTTCAATTAGACGAGGTCGTCTAATTGAAATACGTCTAATGCCATGCTTAAGTAGTTGCTTGAAGCTAGCACCCGCCTACCCACGTGTTCTAGCTGTACGCTAATCCTGCTCCACTTTCTAGTGAAGATCAGTATGACAGCCAACTGCAACCAATCAACCAATGCCACGTAAGCGAATATCCTTCACACAACTTATTTTGCAGGTACAATCTTTGAAGAATATTCGGCGCATTACCTTTTGTGTACGGCCTCGATCCTTGTATTCAGAGTCTTCTATGTACTATGAAGGCGTTCCAATGGAAGCTCGCCACGTGTCATTATGAAGATTCGACCGTTGGTACCATATGCCTTATTTAAAGAATCTAAAGGACAACGAACAATCTCTCGATCTTTTCACTTGCATTCCAAGAAGAATCATTGGATTACTGAAAAATCAATCTCTTGAATATTCAAATTGTTAGTTGCTTTCTTGTTTACTGTGTGTTAATCAAGAGAGAGTTAGAATCAAAGCATTGTTTTAGCTGAGTGATATTCATCATATTGTAAGTTGAACAGAGTTTGTTCTGTTCAACAATGAGCTATTCGTGCAAACTGTATTTGATTTGAAGCATATTATAGTGAATCCTTCTGGTGGTTGGAAGAAGGGGTAACGTATGAGAGTTTGCTCCGAACATCCATAAACAAACTATTGTGTTGTTCATTTCTGTCATATTCTCATTCTTGATCTTAAGCTTCAAACCTAAGTAAACATTTCCGTACTTGATTCTGTTTCAAGTGTTTACAAGGGTTTGCGTAGAATAGAAAGTGAATTAAATCCTTAACAAGATTTCTTTCAATCCGTTTTTCCTATGCCTTCATCAATCGCCAGACCTCCGTCTCTATTGATTAAGCCGATCCTATCAATTGGTATCAGAGCTCTGTATCTATTCTCAAGCTTTTCCTAAAGAATGACAACCATAACCAAAGATGCCAGTGCTACCTCCAATACAACCTTCTCTCGAGAAAACTACATCGTATGGAAGAAAAGAGTTCGTGCTCATCTCTCTTCTCTTCATGACGACATGTGGAGTGTCATCACAAATGGTCCTATCAAGATCGACAAGGAGAAATCCGAATGGACTAGTGAAGAAAAGAGGAAGAACAACCTCAACAACATGGCTCTTGACGTTCTGTACAGATCTCTCGATGATAGCATGTTCAACTAAATTATCGAATGCGATACTGCTAAAGAGGTCTGGGACAGACTCACCCAACTATGTGAGGGCAATGAGAAAACCAAGAAAAACGAGATTATTGTTGCTACTCAACAGTTTGATAGTTTCAAGATGCGCCCTGGTGAAACAATGAACGAGTTTAACACCAGATTCAACAAGATTGTCTCCTCCGTATCTATCCTTGGCAAGACCTATAGCAACAAGGAGCTTGCTATTAAGGACATGCGGACTCTTCCAATAGAATGGGACATAAAGACGATGGCTATGAGGGAATCCAAAGATCTCAACAAGATCTCTCTCTTCGACTTGTTTGCTGATCTCAAGGCCTATGAGTTCGAGCTGAACTGTAGGATGGAAGAAGATCAATCCACATCCATTATCATTGCCAAAGCTTTGGTGACTGCTGAAGAGACACCTGTAGCTACTGATGTGAAGATGGCGGCACATCAACTGAGCAACGACACCATGTATCTCTTCGTGAATAAGTTTTGCGACTTCATGAAGAAGAGAAACCCTAACTCAAGCTCTTCAAATTCCAATGATAATAAGAAATCAAAGGCTAATGTTAAATGTTATAACTATGGTATTGCAGGTCATTACCAATCGGAGTGCATAAAACCTAAGTGTGAAGATAAAAAGGATGATGAAAAGGAGCTTAAGGCTCTTATGGCAGGAGATGGAAAGAACAGACGAAGCATCCGTGACTCTTACTTCTCGTCTAGTGATAGTGATGACGAAAAAGTGGCTTGCTTCATGGAAAGAGAAGATGAAGAACAGACTCAGGAAACTGAGGAATTTGACTTCTCTTCTGAAAGATTTTCAAGGGAACAACTGGTAGCTGCACTAAATGACATGGTCATTGAGTATAGAAAGCTAGCAGAATCCCTAAATGAAACAAAATTATCACTTGAAGTATCTCAACCAATTTTACCTCAAACTCTTGAATCAAATGTTTTTGAAAAGAATGTTGCAGAGATCTCATCTGAGAATGAGATGCTTAAAGAACAGATTCAAACTATTTCAGCTGAAAACAAGAGGTTAAACTATGTTGTCAGTGCATGGACAAGGTTTGGAGAAGCTATCAAATATCAGATCAGCATGTTAAGACTTGCTGGATCTAAATCCGGTCTAGGATTTGATAGTAATGACCCTAACTTGTCGTGCAAAAAGTCAAACTCAGCAAATGACAAGCTTAAGCCAATAAGTTTTGTTAAAGGGAGTGTGACTGATAGTGAATCTGATCCTATTCACGAAGAAGTAGTTTTCAAAAACGAAATAACTTATGTTCCGTCGACTGTTAGCTGGATGGAAAATAAGTTAGAAGCAGCTAACAAGTCTGAAAATTTAAAACTCGACTCAAAGTCAAGGAGTTTTAAAAGAAAGTCACCTTCAAAAGTTAAGGGATCAAAGGCTAGCAGAAAGTCGTCTGCTAAGTCAAAATCATACGCATTAATCACAACGCAACGTGGAAAATCCATTAGAATATGTCAAATATGGATTCCTAAGGGACTAATTGATCGAGGACCCAATTGAATATGGGTACCAAGTTTGTAAACAGATTCTTCTGTAGGTGATGCAGGAGGACTGCAAGAAAGAAACATGGAGAATACTCTTTTGAGTATACAATTCAGAGGATCAATAATGGCTGTTGCCATTCCAGAAGAATAAATGTTTTTATATGTTTATGTATTAAAATAATTTTGGTTCGAAAGATCTCAAAACATTTGTTTATTCATTTTTGTTTATGCACAAAATGAGAGGGAAAAATTACTTTGAAAGTAAAGATACTCTCAAAACGAATGACCTTAATCGGTCTATTAGACAAGGATGTCTAAAGGAAGAGAAATATACTTAGACGTATTTTTGCTCACAATCTATTTATCTAAGTCTATATGTTGTGGTTTAAAACCTGCGCGGTTAGACGTACACGTCTAATAGACGTTAGACGTTTTTACGTCATGAGCAAGAGGAATGCTTGCGTCTAACCAAACACACGTCTAATACGTGGAGTTTATGTGTAATTAGACGTACACGTCTAATAGACATTAGACGTATATTTCAAGACACGTGATTAGACGTACGCATCTAATGGACCCATGCGTCTAATAGACGTTTAGTTTTATAGATATGTGCAGTAAGAAAAACGTCTAACTACGTGCTCATTAGACTAATCAAGGACAGCTATCCACATGAGGAGATATCTGATTTTCCCGCTCAAACATTGAAATAGTCATCTCATAACATGAAGACACGTGTCTTTCAAGTTAAGAGAGAATGACTGATATACCCTTATTATAATGATGACTCTTTGGAAAGGACGTCTAATTTTAAATGATGGGCCATACCCTTAGGAAAAACGATGGTTATCCTATATGACTCTTGATAGTCTATATAAGGACATTTTTGTATGAGATTGAAAGCTTTTTCTCACTCAAGATTTCTAAGAACCCTAGATTTCTTTGCCTTTCTCTCTCAAAAATCTATGTTAATCTTGTGTCTGTTCATATTCTACTGAAAATGGGAAATAAGAGAATCACGTTGGGTCATTGTACTTTGTAGGTTGACTTCCAATCGGTCTATTCCTTCGATCAGCAAGAGGTGGTCGATATGTTCAAAACCCTCGAGTATTCCGGTCTCGGAAAATATCTTGGCGGTCCGTTCATCTTTCATGAGAAGGAAGTTCGGGAGTTATTTCAAACTGCAACAATGGTGGGTGATTCCATTGCAGCAACTATTAACGGTACGGAGATCTCTTTCGACGAAGCCTCTTACGCAGAGTTCTTTGAACTTCCGTCGGAGGGACATACTTTCAAAAGGCATCTGTCACCGGTAGTATTGGAAGAAATGAAGAAGGTCTTTTCAGCCGATGATTCGGCGATTCGATTGAATGGATGTAAGAAGGTCCTTAAACCACATTTTATTTTGCTAAATGATGTGGTGGCTAAAGCGCTTCAGGGGAAGGCTGGATCGTTCAATCTCTATAGTCAAGATCGATTTGACTATATGTGTGCCATCTCAAAGGGGATCCAGGTCAACTGGGCCTCAACGTTATTTCAGAATCTCTACTTCTCCATCAACTAAGAGAACAAGGAAAGTATAACTTTCGCTGCCCAATTAAGCCGTTTATTGGAGCATTTGGGGGTTCCGACGGGTGAACCCGACCCGATCAACTCGACTAGGGTGTATATTGTTTTCACAGTCGCCAACACCCTAGTTAGAATGAAGAACCTTAAAGAATCGCCTTCAGGTGCTTCTATCCAACAGACAAGTGGAAAATCTGTTACCCGATCCAGACAACCAACCGCTTGCATTCTGCCGACAAGAGCAAAGAGATCAAAAACAGTCAACGAATCGGAGGCTAGTACTACTAGCCTAAGAAGCTCTTCAAAGAAGGACTCTAAAACAGTCGATTCCAGAGTCAGGCAAGGTCTAGTCGAACTTTCCACCATTCCATTGTCTCCACTGTCTCTTGCTGCAAGTCAGTTACGGAGATCTTCAAGGTCATCAGTTTCAAAAGGTGACAAGTCAAAGGCACCCCGTGCGTCTAAATCGATGAAGGAGTCATCAAAGGTAATCTCTTCTCAAATCTTGGCCGATGTACCCAAATTTGATGTTCCTGTGATGGAACAGGATAAATCTGTTGTTATTCCTGACAAGGAATCTGCTGCAGGGCCCGCTGTTGAGTCAGCTGGTCCAAATACTGAGAATTTTGACAGAACTGTGTCTCCTGTTCGCCAACCTGATCAAGTAGCCGCTGGTGTTATAGAGTTTTTTCAACCAGAACAATGTGCAGTCCTTACCCTTGTTGCTGGTAGTACTGCTGAAAAGGCTCCTTCTACTTCTGTCAGAGAGCCTTCCTCCTCAAATCCCATTTCAAAAGATTCCATAGTAACCGGGAAGGTCACTCGAGGCGAACTTCCTCCTAGACTCTTCAAGAAACCACTATCTGCTCATGAATTAATGCGCTCCACAAGACAGTCATGTGGAATTGTATTTGGTGAACCAAGACCTTCTCCAAAATCTGTTGAAATTATTGGAAAGGGGAAGAATGTTGTGACTGACGAAAGTGAATTTTTGTTTCTGAGGCAACATGCATTGTTGACCTCATAATGAATCAAGTCAAAGCCATAGCTGCTGAGAAGATAGAAATTTTTGACTCTTGGATCCAGAACAGATTGTCAATCCAGTATGATGAGGTCATCACGGGTTCAAGAATAAGCAGTCAATGGCGTAAACTTGTATCCAATGAAAAGAAGGTTCTCAAATGGGCCAAAACTTCGGAGGTGTCTGAAGCTCTAAAGAGAAAGGACCTTATAAAAGTTTGTCTAAGAGGAAGAGCTTTATTTCCCATTCTTGAAGCCAGAAAAGCGAATTTCAATCCAATTGAGAAAGGTGCTGAAGTGGAAGTGAAGGCCTTAAAGAGATTAGACGAGATCATGGCTGACTATCTTTCTGTAGTCACTCGATATGTTGATGAAGCTAATTGTTCAGGAGTTAGATATTTTGGTAGATTTTCAAATGAAGACGATCCAATGGATATTTCTGTTGATCATGCTGATACAGATGAGCAAGCCGCTGCTCTTCTGATAGAACTTGGTAATCTCTCTACAGAAGAAAGACGTCTACTGGCTCAACCTGTTATCGAGCCAGGTGAGGAACCTATTCAAGAGAATCCGTCCTTAGAAGAAGAAGAAGAAATCATTTAAGAGCCTGAACAAGCTCTTGTAACTCTTGAAGAAAATGCTGATCAAGAGCCGGTCCAAGCTCTTGTGACTCAAGAAGAAGATGTTATTGAAGAGCCGGTTCAAGCTCTTGTGACTCAAGAGGAAGTAATTTTTGAGGAGAACGTTCAAACTTCTAATATCAATGAAGAAGAGGTAGTGAAATCCCCTGCTGTCAGAACAGAGGGATCTCAAGAAAAAGAGGCTGAAGTTAGTCAGCCTGAGGTTGTCAGATCTGAGGGAGAACCCTCAAAAGACAAAGATGTCGAGGAGAGTTCAAAATGTTAGAAATGTCAAGCCTCTACCATTTCCTGGGATTCATGCTGGTAATCTCTATGAGAATATTCTTCATCCTCTTTACAATACGGGAAATTTGTTTGAAAGATTTCAAAGAGCAGAAGAAGAGTTGGAAAAAGAGCGAAATAAACCTAGAAATGAGTCTGAAAAGGATGAACTCGAGCAATCCCTGCAGGTTCACACCGAATTTAACTCCATTCAAAGCATGGCAGCAGATTGCAAAATAATTCATCCAATAAAGGTTCTTCTACTGACGGTACCAAGCTTCTAAAGTCAATGACATCTCTGCTAACCTCTCTTCAGAAGAATGTGGTAACTCTGGGATCGAATATGGTAAAGATCTTGAATACCCAGAAAGAGGATAGAAAAGACTTTGCTGAGCATGTCAAAATCCTTACAGAATTGGATAAGACACTAAAGAAGAATACGTATGAGACTCATGTATCAAATTCAAACTTCTCCAAATTTGAAAAGCAGTTCTTCAGTCGTCAATCGGAAATGATGAGTCTTGAATGACAAATCAATCTTGATAATGAACAAGAGATTATGGAAACAATGGAATTACTTCAGAATCAGTTGGTTGAAATTCAAGGCAGCATGAGAAGAACATATGCTGAAAGACTAGAGTATGCCGATTCCATTGCAAGGAAATTTCAAGCTGAAGAGAATGCGAAAGCTGATGCTGAGAAAGAACAGACTCGTATTACTCAAGGTGAGCCTAGTAGAAGAGGTGACGGTGTATCAACCGACACCAGATCTAAGCGAGCGCCAATCAACGATGAAAATCCAAGGCCAACTAAAAGAGGCGGAGGTCAAAGCGGTAGTGATCGCGGAGGCCGAAGCAGTGGTAGTGGTCGTGGTAGGCGACCTGGTAGTGATCGCGATGGTCGTACCAGTGGCGGTGATCGTGGTGGGAGATCTAGTGGAAGCAGTCGGGGTGGACGTGCTCTTTCTCCGTTTCAAAACCTGCTAACTAGTGAAGGGATGAGCGGTGGAGGATTCACCTATCCAATCGATCCTCGAGTAAAAAGGGAAGAACAATAATCATCTCCTTTCTCCTACTTTATCAACTTTTAAACTATGTTTCTTTAACTTTGTTTTTGAATAGTGGTTTTTGAAAAGTGGTTGTGTAAGTTGGATGAACAAATTTTTCTCTGAATTTTATATGATGAATGCTTAACTTGTTATCTATGCAAAGTTTCAATATCATCATCAAAAAGGGGGGAAATTGTTGGGTCAAATTATTTTGACTAAGTGTTGAAATAGTTTGACTATTGGAATTTTGATGATGAAATGATGAATGAAATAAGCTATGCGTCTAATTGTTTTTGATGTAGGTGTATCGAAATCAGATTATATTAGACTTGGTCCTAATTTGGCTTTAGATGCGCGGAGTTAGACGTGCAGTCTAACTGGTTGAGTTAGACGTGTAGTCTAACTAAGCGGTATTAGACGTGTAGTCTAATTCCTTCAGATCAGTCTAATGGAACCGTAATTAGACGTGCAGTCTAAAGGAAAGAGAAAGTTAGACGTGCAGTCTAACTCCTTCAGACTAGTCTGAAGTGAAACCGTAATTAGATGTGCAGTCTAACTCGTGGAGTTAGACGTGCAATCTAATGGAATGTGAAAGTTAGACGTGCAGTCTAACTGGTGAAAGTTAGACGTGCAGACTAACTGGTGAAAGTTAGACGTGCAGTCTAACTAGTAAAAGTTAGACGTGCAGTCTAACTCCTTCAGATTAGTCTGAAGTGATTGTAATTAGACGTAAAGTCTAATCCCATTAGACCAGGTGGTCTAATGGATTCTGTTATTAGACGGGGACGTTTGATTTCAATTAGACGAGGTCGTCTAATTGAAATACGTCTAATGCCATGCTTAAGTAGTTGCTTGAAGCTAGCATCCGCCTACCCACGTGCTCTAGTTGTACGCTACTCCTGCTCCACTTTCTAGTGAAGATCAGTACGACAGCCAGCTGCAACCAATCATCCAATGCCACGTAAGCGAATATCCTTCACACTACTTGTTTTGCAGGTACAATCTCTAAAGAATATTCGGCGCACTACCTGTTGTGTACGACCATGATCCTTGTATTTAGAGTCTAATTTGTACTATGGAGGCGTTCCAATGGAAGCTCGTCACGTGTCATTATGAAGATTTGACCGTTGGTACCCTGTGCCTTATTTAAAGAATCTAAAGGACAACGGACAATCTCTCGATCTTTTCACTTACATTCCAAGAAGAATCTCTGGATTACTGAAAATCAATCTCTTGAATATTCAAGTTGTTAGTTGCTTTCTTGTTTTACTGTGCGTTAATCAAGAGAGAGTTAGAATCAAAACATCGTTTTAGCTGAGTGATATTCATCATATTGTAAGTTGAACAGAGTCTGTTCTGTTCAATAGTGAGCTGTTCGTGTAAACTGTATTTGATTCAAAGCATATTATAGTGAATCCTTCCGGTGGTTGGAAAAAGGGGTGACGTAGGAGAGTTTACTCCGAACATCCATAAACAAACTGTTGTGTTGTTCATTTCTGTCATTTTCTCATTCTTGATCTTAAGCTTCAAACCTAAGTAAATATTTTCGCACTTGATTCTGTTTCAAGTGTTTACAAGGGTTTGCGTAGAACAGAAAGTATATTAAATCCCTAACAAGATTTCTTTCAAATCGTTTTTCCTAAGCCTTCATCAATCGTCAGACCCCGTCTCTATTGATTAAGCCGATCCTATCATGTATTTTTTAAGTATATAATGTCTTATTTTTTTTATAATAATAAATAAATAAAAAGAATTTTTATTATTTAAAACTTAACCTATTTTGATAAATATATTTTATGAATTTTTGTATATACATATAAATAATTAATAATTTAAAAAGAAATGCATTTTAAAAATCATTTAATTATTCTCAATTCTCACCATACAATTACGTATTTTTTATTATATTTGACTTTGACTCACCCTTTACGGTTTTCAATGGTGCATTCTTAAACATTCAATTGCACCTTTCGACATGATCTTAGACCCTAAATCACTTTTTTTGGACGAATATTTGTTTTACACAAAACAACATTTTCAACATTCGATTACACTTTTCAGTATTATCATATATCCTAAATCACCTTCCGTGGACGTACAAACAAATCTTTAGATTCCTCATCAATGTTTGTTTTACTCTAGCCGATATTCCCTCAGTGTTAATGTTTACGTTAATCAAGCTTACATTTTTGTTTCTGCTTCATATATCAATAATCGCATACTCACATATAATAATTATTTTTAAAAGGATTCAAACATTGGTTTAAGTATAAAATATTATAACACATTTATAATTGTTGAAATAATTTTAAAATTTTGTATATGTATATATATATTTTAAATTACATTTTGAATAATTTATATATATATATATATATAACATTATATATAATAAAAATAATTAATTTTTTTATTCTAATTATTTTTAATATTTATATAAATTTATTAATAAAAATTTTTAATTTATTTTCTCTTATATTTATATATCTTATTCTAATTAAAAATCTTCTTAATTTATTTTTTAATATATAATAATTATATAATGTTACATATTTATTTATTTAACTTTATACATAAATATTTATTTTATATTTTTCCGAACTAATTTATAATATATAATATTTTGTAGTTTATATTTATATATTTTTTTCTATCATATATATATATATATATTCTTATATTTTAAATTTTAATTTATATGTATATAATATTTAAATTTAATATGTTAAACATTTATTTATATATAAATATAATAAGAAAAAAAATAATTATATATACCTTAATTTTTTACTTTAATTTTTTTATATATACTTTTTAAATATATATATATATATAATTTTTTATTTTATTAAAAAAATATTTGTAAGATAATATAAAAAAAATATATGTATTTATATAAAATTAGTGATAAAATATAATATTATATATATATATATATATATATATATATATATATTTGATGAGAAAAAATAAAAAAAATAATTATTAGATATATATATATATATATATAAAGAGAAAATAAAAAAAATTAATTAAATTGATAGGAAAGATTATGAAAGAGAAAATAAAATAATTAATTATGAAAGAAAAATTGTTAATGGAACATATTGTACACTATTTTTACAAAATTATTATTTTTTATTTAAAAATTAAATTAATTTAAAAAATATATTATTAATATTATTTACTAATTAATTATTTTTTAGATATAAATTACATTTAAATTAAATGATTATTAATTCGTTAATAGAAAATTTTAAAAAATAATATAAATATGATTATTTAAAATGATAAAATAAAATTAAACATATAAAACATTCATTTCAAAAGTTGCCAACCACCAAAGTATGAATCCATTTCAAAAGCAACTTTCAAACAACCATCCATTAACTATTTAAATAAATAAAACAATTCAGCATTCTTAGATTTGCCATTAAAACTAAAGAGTAGTATTTGAGTACCATAACTATCATCTCTTTCTATCTCTTCAACCCCAGGAAATGGGGAGGGTTGTTAATCTATGTTTAATTCCTTTGTAATCATATTAAATAATATAATGTAAAAGTAGTAATCTTTGTGTCTTGAATCCCCAAAAAAACTGCATCTAAAGAAATTCTGCTCTCATTCGGATATTAAAATGGACTATCTGGGAGACCGTTTCTCTGGCTGTAGTAGAAAACAAACACAAACTCATTTCAGATATGCTACTTTGTTAAACTAGGGGAATTGGGTCAAACCGAACCTGTCACTGCCAATGTAGTTTATCTCATGAAGATTGGGATGATCCTGGTTTGTCAATCCATTGCTAAGATCATTAACTAGATAATTGAACTGCCTTTCTGACAATTCGGGGTGACCTGCTTCATCAACTATAGGATTTTGATCTTCAATGGTGGCATATTCAAAATTAGGCCGCCCGATTGGTATTTGCCCAATACATAGCCTGTCGAGACGCTTCACAATATCAAAGGTTTTTCTTTGCTCCTTCATCTGTCTACTTAGCATTTGTGCAGCACTCCAATTAGCTGCAAAATTAGGCAAAACAGGTTATCTCAAATTTACGATATTCAAATAGCTATTATTATATGATACTTACATGGGTATAAGTCAGAATAAATATATGACGCAAGCTCTGTATTTTCTTGGTAGTTCCTGAATCAAAACAAAGGGACAAGAGAGAACAAACAGTACACAAAACGGAAAGGTATTCAATATATGTGAACTGGTTGTCTTATAATGAAACAACAAGACAAAGATGATAACAGCACCTATAAGTGGCGTTCGGTTTCTCTCTATAAGCCTTCACCAGCACACGAGCACCGCAAACAACATGTGGATTACTCATATTCAAAACCATCTGAACTGTCTCTGCACTGGAAAAGTTGACGAAACCAAACATCCTCTGTTCCTGCCAAGGAATTCTAACGTCTTGAACAGTTCCATAGTTACTATAACAACACAAAACAAAAACATTGGAAAACAAATTAGACATTCAAAAACAACAATGACAATGAAATTATCTAACATTACTTGTTCTTTTTTGAAGGATGCAACAATGTCAATAGTTTTTAATTTACCTAAAATAATCTGAAACATCTTCTTCAGTAAAAGTGCTCTCAGCCGGAAAAGTTAGATAGATCTGTCGTGATCCGGTTACAATTGGGCCAGGGTCATTTCGTTCTCTTATATTATTAAATCCGTCTTCCACCAATGTCACTGCATGCTGACCATGAGGTCTTCCAAAAGTAAAATAATTTTTCGTAAGTAAATTACAACAAGATTAAAATATCATTGAACTAATACATTTAAGAAGTTAGCACAATCCCCAAACCAACAAGTGTCAAGTGTGTATCAAGTTTGAATTAATAATAGAAGTAAAGATAATATACCTATCAATGATTCGAATGCATTTTAAACGAGCAAGTAGTTTAGTCAAATTGTAGCCAGCTTTACCATGTCTCTGGCTTTCAGTAAGATACCCTTCAGCCTGAAGATGCCTCCCAAATTTTTCTTGATACAAAGATGGCAATGAGGCAATTGAAACAGGTTCCCCTATAGATTTCAACAACTCATAAATATCCGATTCCAGCCTACGAATCGAACCAGGCAAAAACATGTCACCAACTAATTCATGGTCAGACTGCGGATACAAATGGTTGTGGATGTATCGACAGTTAATCCCATTCCTACAATAACCCTTCATGAAATACTGACAAACTTTCACCTGACGCTCACCCAGCCGTTGTCTAGAGTTCAAGTAATGATAAGGAAGATATTCTCTGGAAACCCCTTCAAGATTCAACAATTCTTGATTCTGGTTATGATGAACATCAATGGGTGGTGGTAAAAAATTAGGAGTATTCATTTCCCAACGAGTCATCTGGAGGTCCCAAGGATGCGGGGAAACCATTTGAGTTGAGTTTAATCCATGACGAATCTTAATTTCATCTACTAAAGTATGTATGTAATGGTCTGGTCCGTAGGCTAGACGTATCATTTCTTGGCCACGATCCTCCAACAAAAGAACACCAATGATCTTTTTAGCCACATTGTGAGGTTCTATTTCCCTAATCTTACTATACACTATGCTTGAAGCTTCAAGAGAATCCATGTTCTTTTATCTGTAACACAAGTAATATGAATCATCTCTGTGAAAATGGGTAGGTGTAAAAGACATGAAAAACTCAAAGAAATTATTAGCCCGACGGCGCAAAAAGAAAACCCTACTACCACTACAAAAGAGAAAACCCAACCGTTTGGGCTTGAAAATCTCCCAAGAAGAACTGAAAAAGATAACATGTAAAGAAAAACATACCCAACTGAATTCAAGAACAGCAGCAGAAAAAGATGAATAAGGAGAAAAACATACCCAACTTGTATCTCTTCTATGGCTTCTTCTCTCTCAACTCTGTTCCATAGAATCAACCATTATTATTCTGCAACCGCAATAGACATCTAAAATAATGATAGATACGATCCTTATAAAGGGGAAAGTCTGTATCTTTTCAGTTCAAATCCAATATTTCAAATTCTATATTTAACTATTATTACCTTTTATGCAGGGAAAATAAAATCTTTTATATTCTTTATGTAGCAGAAACTTGTTAAAATATAAGTTTTCAAATAAGGCATACAAACTCGGTCTAAGAACTACCTCATGAACTCGTCCACTTGGCTAAAAACTTGCAGATTTTTGTTATTTTCCCACTATTTTAGTAAAAAGTCCTGAATTTTATTTTTTATTTAGAAAAAGTTGTGGCTAATATTATCATTTTATCTATCAATACACTAATATTATAATATTACCTTAAAAATAGATTATATTTTTATTATATTTTTTTAAATATAAGTGATATCATTGACTCACATTTTTGTAGGCACTAAATTTTGACACCAAAAAAATTGAATAAATATCGTATAAATAAAATAAATAGATAATAAAAAATAACTATAAAAAATATATTTTTATTAATCTTAGCAAGTTAAGCCAAGTCCAAATATCATGCCCAAACTCTCAAAAAGCCCAAGTTCAAGAAGTAGGCCCGACTAAGAGTTTATGGATCAAAAAATAATTCAAAAGTCAATGGTCTGATTCGAAAAATGAAACGGTTGGAGGCTTATTTTAATTCAAGAAGGGAGATATTTTTTGGATTAGTTAAAATTATGGGAAACCGGAATATTAATTACCGAATTAATAATTTATCGGTTAAGCATTTTAATTTTGTGTTATACTATATTTTTATAAGTTTAATCGATAGATTGGTAATAATTTAGTTATATATAGTCCAAAAGAATTTTTAAAATTTTTTTTCATAGTTTTTCTTAAAATAAACTAAATGACTACTCTTAAAAAGAATAAAAAATATGTATAACTTTCGCTAAATTTTATTTCAATTCCTCGTCTCAATTTAAATCGTTATATTTTACGAGATTTGAGAAAAAGGTAAGTTATGAGACTTAACAAAGTAATCGACTAAACATTTATTTTTCTAAAAAGTGCACAGATCGAACTTACTATAAAAATTTCTCATCTTCTACCGCGAGAACACACGTTGAAGATAAAACATGGAACCAACCGATATCAGATCGCACGAACCACCCATAAAGATGGAGTTTTAGAATGTTTAAAATCGAAATTGAAGCGGATTGAAAAAAAAGACGTAGACTAAATGAGTGTTGTATATATTTTGCTTGTGCTGATTTTATTCTATTCTTTTTAAATATAAAATATGGTTTATTGATATTTTTTAATATTAAAACAACATTTGTTTTCATTATTTAAATATTCTTAAAAATATTATCTTGTCATTTATTTATCACTATATAATATTTGTTTAATATATATATATATATATATATATATATATATATATATATATATATATATATATATATATATATATAATCACTATGTATTAATATATCTATAAAATTGTTATAATAAAAATAAACATTTATGTTAATATATTTTCTTTATTTACTTTTAAATATATATATACTTATTTTTATATAAAAAAGATTTTTTAGTGCTTATTATATTAAAATATTAAATAGATAAATTTGCTCTCATAATTTATTTATTAATATAATATTTATATACTCTCCATTAGAAGAAATTAAAAAAAAAAATTATTCTTCTTAATTATTTTTAATATATAATATAAATATATAAACATAAATAATCTTTCTCCTAACATTTTATTTTTAATAAAAAAAATTATATCTATCGTTACATAATTTTTAAAATATTATCTCTGTTAATTTATTTGTCAGTATATAATATTTGTCAGAATTAGAATTTATTTTAACTACAGATGAACACAAATATTATTAAAACAAACTATTTAAAATATGTATTTAGATATTGTTTAAATTTTGAATACAAAACTAATAAAATTTGTTCAAAATTTAATTATGTACACGTGATAAAATAAAACTCAGTCTATGTAAGACACTTTTTTTTATGTCAAAATAGTTTATTTTACAAAATCGACTTTGACATTTTTAGAATAAAAATATAATTTAAAAAATTAAAATAATGAAAATTGTAAATAACCATCATTTTCATCTCCTCAACCACCATTCCAACCACTTACTTTCGATATTTCTTGCCCCAATTTTTTATTCTAGCCATAATGTTAATGTTGAAGGAATCGAAGTAGAAGAATGGTATAATTCTAACGATGTTAATGTTGAAGGAATCGAAGTAGAAGAATTGTATAATTCTAACGAGGAAGCTCAAGCTAAATTAGACTACAGAACGTGATGCCAAATTTAAAAAAGTAAATACAAAAGCAAATGTAGTAATGAAGTCTAGAAGAGAATCTAGAAACCAGAGCTTTTGTGTCCACTGATGTATATGATTGTTCAGGGTTAGACGTCATTCCCAAGCCGATAGGGCAAGCTTACGATCCTTTTGAAGAAGTGGCTCGTATATAGGATACAGAAACTAAGATTCTTAAGAAGTTAGATGAACCTTCGACTAGGGGCACCTCTCGAGCCACAGAGACATAGAGATATGGGTTAGAAGTAGCTAGGAAGACTACCATACCACATGGACTAAAATTACCAAGTATTCCTAAGTACGCTGAAAAGAATGATCCCTCAACCTTTATGAAAGACTACATTACGAACAGTATGCCCTATCAGTCTGAGGATGCCACAATGACACATCATTTCCCTAGATATTTGGTAGATACCGCTCTAGAATGGTACATTCATTAGAATATCGCTCAATACCATAATGTGAAAGAGCTAACAAAGGTATTCAACAGTCGTTTTTCCATTCTTATTAAGGTTGATAAGCTAGAGAGGAAATTATGAACAATCTGATAAGACCATAATGAAACGTTTGAAAGCTATGTGAACAAATGGAAAAATATTGCATTAGAAGTAGACGAGTTGCCCGACGAGCAAGCTCATGTTGACATGGTGTATGTTAACAATAATGTGCAATATATGAAGAAACTATCCAGGACCAAGGACGGTTACTTAGAAGATCTCATCAACGCTTGAGAAGGCAATGATGATGCCCTCAAGAAAGAAGTAGAGGAAGGTAGAATCCCTACCAAGCCACCCCCAAATATAACTAGAAAAAGAAGCCAAAATGTTGTCATGTTACTAGTGTCTAGGAAGATAAGAGCGCAACTTAAACAAGATCATCCAACTCCAAAACAAAGAATCACTACTACTTATGGGCCTCGTAGAAGGTTTGATAACTTAGGGATGTCATCGTCGAAGGCTCTAGAGGTATTATTACAAAGAAAGTTGATCCAATTGGTAACACTAGAATCAGGAAAAGAAGTAATAAGTAGGAACATGAATGAATGATGTTAATATCATTAGGCCAAAGGGCACTCTACCAATATTTGTTTCACCCTTAAACATAAAATCCATGATCTTATTGATAATAATATCGTACTATTACCAAAATTTAAAGCCAACCCGCTACCAACTCACGATGTTAATTTCATTTAACTAGATGAAGAGATGATATGAATAATATATGCATATCTTTTGATTGGTATAAACAACTAGTTGATAGCTACTACTGACCTATGTGATGACAAAGATCATGAGTTCAGTCTAGAGTTCACAAATGATTGGTGGGAAACCGATCAAGTCTAGACTTATATAAAGGTCACAAAGAATTGGTGGGAAATAGAATTGGTTTAGGAAACATTCTGAAAATATAAAAAATATTATTTTTTGACCTTTCAGGATTATTTGAAAAAAAGTGGAACCAAACAGGCCTTAGGACCGGAGTCATAAGTCTGGGTTCGGTTTGGCCGATCTAGGCTCGGTCGGGCTCGGTCAAGACCGGGGTGGTCTAGACTAGGGCTCGGTCGCATGGGTCAAGGGACCGCAAAGCTCGATTCTGGGCTCGGGAGGCTCGGTCCCAATCTTAGGCAGCTTGGTCGAGGACTTGAGAGGCTTTGTCCCAAGTCAAGTCTACCAGTCTAGGTGCTTTGTCCTAGGGTTAGGTAGTTCTCGATCCTAGGTCTATGGTTAGGTTTAGCTTTACCGGTCATGGGTCTAGGAGGCTCGGTTCTAATCCTCGGTCCTAGGTCTAGGAGGATCAGTCTTAATCCTCAGTCTTAGGTCTTGGAGGCTCAGTCATAATCCTCAGTCCTAAGTCTAGGAGGATCGGTCCTAACCATTAGTCTTAGGCTAAAAGTTCTCGATCCTAGGTTAAAACTAGGCTCGGTCCTAAGTTAGAAATATTTGTACTAGGCTAAGGGGTGGACACGATCTTAAATCAAAAAACTCGGTCAGGTTCCACGGTCCTAGGCTAAAACCAACAGTTGTGGGCCTAGGTCCTTCCTCAAGAACACTTAAACTAATCCTCGGTCAAGCGTGTTTGGGTTAGAAATAATGGTGGGGTCTTGGTAAGCCGAAGATTAAGAAAGTTCGGAAAGTTGATTAGTTGGTTCATGCTGCTAATCACCTTGTGGATGGAAAATTAAATGATAAAGTTAGCACTGTGAAGGCTAGCGGGATGTCTCATAAGCAGGTGACTAAGGAAACTAAAGGGTCGAGAATGAAGAAAAAGAAGCAGCTGAGACAGGTTTGGGTGCAGAAAAGGGTTAGGACAGGGCATGATCAGGGTCATGACCAGATTTCATGTCAGCTGAACCATGCGAATGGTGCTGAGCTCGGTCGAACTGATGCTGGTAAACATTTTCGAGCTTCTCTTGTTGAGGAATGTGGCTTTCCACAACAGGACCAAATGTTCATTGATCAGGACCGTGAAATATACAATCAGGACCATGTCCCCTCTAGTCAGGACCGTGTCCTTTCCTATCAGGACCGTGAAACATACTGTCAAGACCGTATATCCCCTAACCAAGACAGACAAAGCATTCAAGATCATGGTCTCACTTCTGAAATTAATACTACCTCTCAACATCTCAAAATAGTTCTTAGACACGTAAGTGGGGCTCCTAATTGGGATTGTGGTGATTCTGTCCAGGACTGCGAGGGTACTGTCCATGACCGCGAGCCTCTAAATCTTGACCGTGGTTTTAGTTTTCAGGACCACGGTTCTTTTTTTCAAAGTGTCCTAGTTACTCATAATGATGGGGTGTTGAGTCTGGCCCAGAATCTAGGGATCTCATGCTCAACTATAAAGTCTTTAGATCAATGCAATATTAGCCTGGAATCTGAACTCTTAGGTCTAAAAGTTGATGATCTTGGCAGCAATCCAAATTCTCAAAGTCATAATCTTGCATCTGCAATGAATGACAGAATAACTCCTATGATAAAGGATATTGGCCAGGATTCTTCAGAAACTGCTAAGGTTCCTATCAATGAATGTGCAAGGAATTCTGATAGGGCTGAGGAAGACCCAATAACTGACCGCTCTTATGTTACCCACTGGTCTGAAGTTAGTAATCGGATTGGAAATGTTATGGTGAATGATCAAATGGATAATACTGGGTGTGAAAAACATAAGAGTAGGGTTGGGCTTCAACATGTCCTGAGCAAAAATAAATTGACTGAACCGCTTACTAGTGAATGCCATATAGTAGGCCATGGAGCTGAATTAGATCGGTCTGAACTGAATATTTCTGGGCTGATTATATCCAAAGCTGCTATGGTTGGTGTTTCAGGTTTAGTAGAGGTTGAATCTGTTGGGTCTGGGGTTGCAGGTTACAAGATAGATAGGTTTGGAAAGGTTGGTTCGGGTTTGACAGTCACTAAGGCAGCTTTTGATGATCCTGGGTTGGCTGGTGTTTCAGGTTTAGTAGAGGTTGAATCTATTGGGTCTGGGGATGCATGTTATAAGACAGATAGGTTTGGAAAGGTTGGTTCGGGTTTGACAGTCACTAAGGCAACTTTGGATGATCCTGGGTTGGTGGTTTCTAAAGTAGATTCGTATGGTTATTATGGGTTGGCTGAGGTTGAGTATGCAAAGTCGTCTAATAAGTCAGTTTTAGTTGCTGATATTGAGGGGACAATTGGGTCTAAAAGGTCTCTTCTAGCTGATTCTGAGTTGGCATTGTCCAAAGTTGTGATGGCTGGTTCAAATGGTCTTTATTTAGTAGGTCTGTGTGCTGCAAATTCTGAATTTGATGGTTGTGTGAATCCTGCAGTTGGTTTGCTGGGCAGAAACTTGTTTGATTCTAATGAGGATGTACCTAATTCTTTCGGCAACCCTACCCATGATGATAATCAGTCCGTGGCTATTGAAGACAGCAAAGACAGTGATTCTTATGGATTTTATGTAAGTGAAAGTAGTGTTGACAAGGATCATGTTATGGCTAGGTGTATTGATGGCCATGGTAACGATGAAATTCAAGAATTCAACCCGTATATCCATTCATGAATATAATGACATGGAATATACGAGGCCTCAATGATCCTATCAAAAGAAAAGAGATTCGAAGGATTATTGATGATCAAAAGCTTGCTATTTTTGATATTCTTGAAACCAAGGTGAAGGAGAGCAATGTGGATCGCATCAAGTGCCTTTGTATGGACAACAATTGGCAATTGGTACACAATTTTAACAATAGGACTGACAGAATATGGGTTGCTTGGAACAGTGATGTGGCTGATGTTAAGATGATTTACAATTCTGAACAGGTAATCATGGTTGAAGTCAAAGGCAAGGTTGATGATAATCTGTTTCGGTTAGCTATTGTTTATGGTTGTAATTCGGGATCAGATAGGAGGATTTTGTGGAGTTGTTTGAAAGCTAAGATTGATGATGGGGACCCCTGAGCTGTTTTAGGGGACTTCAATGTTACTAGATTTGAGAATGAGAGAAGTCCTGAATCTGATATCACTCAAGACATGATTGACTTTAATGAGTGTATTCGTGACATTGGGTGCATTGAACCGACTAACTCCGGCAACATGTTTACTTGGTCTTCAATGAGGGGTGATGAGCAAACCAGAAGGAGCAGGATTGACAAGGGTCTTATTAATTCGACTTGGGCTTCTAAGTACCCTAGAAGTCATGTCCATATCCTTAACCCGAGAATTTCTGATCATTGTCCTCTTAAGCTTTATTAGGAAAAGGATAAGAAAGTGAAACGACCGTTCAAATTCTTTAATTTTTGGATGGAAAATGATAAGTTTAAGGACATTCTCATTGAGGTGTGGAACACTCATGTGGATGGATCCATGATGTTTCGTGTGTCGGAAAAGTTGAGGCTCCTCAAAAATCAGCTTACTAAATTTGACCGAAAAAATTCAGCAATATATCTAAAAGGGTCATGGCAGCAAGAGTTGATCTTGAGAAGATTCAATCCCTATTTCTTTGTGATCATATTGATTATACTCTACAGGAAGATGAAAAATATGCCCTTTCCACTTTCAGAGAGCTTAGTTCTATGGAGGAGATTTTTGCGAGGCAAAAGTCGAGACAAAACTGAATCTCTCTTAGTGATAGGAATATGACTTTTTTCTACCGAAAATGTTCTTTTAGAAATCTTCGGAACAATCTTCAAAGGCTCAAGAATGACAATGGTGGTTTTGTACACGGACAGGACCAAATTCATGACTTAGCTATCCAATTCTATCGTGGTCTCATGGGTAATAAAACCGGGCAGCAACTCAGTATGCTTAACACACTTTATCAAATTGTTGACAAGAGAATTACAGCTGAGGATAGTCGTGATCTTGTTAGAATTATTTCAAGAGAAGAGGTTAGAAAGGCTATGGCTAGTATCAATGGCAATAAGAGCCCCAGACCTGACAGTTTCAATGCGGAGTTCTTTAAAGTCAATTGGGATATTGTGGGTAATGACATTACAGAAGGGCTGCTTGAATTCTTTAGAAATAGGAAGATGCTAACCCAATGGAATGTCACTGTGCTTAATTTTATTCCAAAAAATTTAGTGCCTGAAAAAATACAAGATTTTCGACCCATTTCTTGCTGTAATGTTGTGTATAAAATCATTTCTAAAATTCTTGCTAAACGCTTTCAAGGAGTTATTTCTAAGATAGTAAGTCTAGGGAAATCTGCTTTTATACCCGGTAGGTCTATATCGCTTAACATCTTCTAAAGGGTTATGGGAAAAAGAAGATCTCACCTCGGGTTGCGTTTCAAATCGACATCCATAAGGCTTTTGATTCCGTTAAATGGTGAACTATACATGATTTTCTTGTCGTTGCTGGTTTACCTAAAATCTTTATTGAATGGATTATGCAATGCGTCTCTACCTCCCGTTTTGTAGTTTGTGTTAATGGTGTTCACGGGGGCTATTTCAAGGGCGAAAATGGTGTGAGACAAGGCGATCCTCTCTCTTCTTACATCTTCGTATTGATCATGGAGGTCTTTGAGAGTGTCTTAACGACATTCTGAAAGAATCGCCATTACACTTTCCACCCATTCTACGAAGATGAGAAGATCACTCATTTATGTTTCGCAGACGACTTGTTCTTACTTTCTCATGCTGATGTTGAAACCATTAATACTATAAAAGATGCGCTTAACTTCTTTTCTGATGTTACAGGTTTAGAAATTAATGTTGATAAAAGTTTAGCGTTCTATGGCTGTGTTGATGATGATACAAAGGCTAGGATACAAGACATTATGGGCATCCCTGAGGGTTCGTTTCCGGTACGTTATTTGGATATTCCGCTCACAACAAGACAAATTCAAATTGTTCATTGTAGGCCGCTCATTGAAAAAGTTAAAAACGTCGTTATGGGGTGGGCAGCCAAGAAGCTTTCATACGCGGGCAGAATTGAGTTGGTTGGAAGCGTGGTCATGGGATTAATCGGATACTAGTCTCAACAAATTGTGCTTCCGAAGAAAGTTATGAAAGAGCTCGATACTATCATGCGTAACTTTATTTGGGGCAGCCAAGGTCGCGGAGGAAAGAAAGTCAAGTGGATCGATGTTTGCAAACCGAAAGACGAAGGTGGTATTGAAATGAGGAGCTGTGTTGAGTGGAATCGGACGATTACCTACAAACATCTTAGGGCATTACAAACAAAACAAGATTCTCTATGGGTCAAGTGGGTGCACTCTCGATTCTTGAAGCGCGAATTAAGCATATGAACTTGTAAAATCACGGATGACATGACTTGGTCTTTGAAGAAGATTTTGAAACTGAAAAACAGCATTGGTTTGATCTTTGATATTCGTATTGAGGATGAGTGTGGTACTCTCTTTTGGCACGACCCTTAGTTTGAAAACCAACCTTTGATCACTAAAGAGGAATTCTGAGGATTGAGAATAAGAAGAGACTGTGCGGCTGCCACGATTTGTGATATTGATGTTGGGCAATGGGTTTCAATTATTAGACGGGTTCCGGAAGAAAGACGAGTATTAGACTATTTGAGTAGAATTCGTCTAAGTGATAGGACTGATGTTCACTCTTGGGCAGCCAAGGAAGAAGGTAAATTGAAGTCGAGAATGGTTTGGAATGTTATTAGAGAAAAAGGTCAAATTGTCGATTGGGCTGCTCTCGTTTGGTCTTCAAAGGTCATTCCGAGGCATCGTTTCATCCTCTGGTAGGCTTAACACCCGGGATCAGATTCTTGCCTACATGGACATCCCGGATGCTAATTGTTTGCTTTGTGATGGGGATACAAAGTCTCTTTACCACTTGTTTGGGAGCTGCCCGTTTGTTAAGTCTAAGTTCACGTTGGCTTTGGGCTTTGTTCAATTACCGGGTTCATGGGATGAGATCATTGTTGCTGCCCACATCAAGGACAAAGGTAATAGATTTCCAGCCAATGTCTTCAAATGTGGTATTGCTGCCATTGTTTATCATGTATTGGCCGAGAGAAACACAAGAGTATTTGGCAGAATTCGACGAAGCATTGATCAAACTTGGAATGATATTGATTTTGATTGTGGTGCATATATAATAACATGGAGAAGGGTTCCCAAGAGTGAAAAGGCGTGGAACATTTGTCGGGATTGGAAAGTTGCTTATGAAGAAATCACGTCTTTTGAAAGTTATAAAGGGAGATAGAATTTATTGTATTTCGGTTTGTAATTCATATGTTTTGTTGTCACTTTGAATGCTTGTTTGTTTGTCTCCTTTGTATGTGTATGCTTAACTTTCTAGGTTTTTTGGAAAGTTAAGCGAAACTATGTTCGTTTTTTCCCGTTTTGGGATTTTTAATAAAATGACAATAAGTCATTTCCCCCCAAAAAAAAACTAATCCTCGGTCGGACCTGAAGAACAATGGTCCTGGTCCTCGGTCGGACCTGAAGAACTCTGGTCCTAGTCCTTAATCAGTGCTGAAGAACACCAGTTGTATTCCTCGGTCGATGGCTAAGTCCCTCGGTCGGACTCCTCAGTTGCTGACTTAGATCCCCTCGGTTGGATGCAGGACCGAGGTGTTCTTGATTTGATCAAAATTTTAGATGGTTATAACTTTTAATTGGGATCATGATATCATGATCCTAAAGCTACAATAAGTTCAAATGATCATGAAGAACAAAAGCCCGAACATAAATAACGATTTTGAGTCCTTACAAGGATCAATTTTAAAACACCATTTCTAGGACAAAATTTGGGATATTTCAAATTAGGCCATTTCAATGTCTGATTTTTGTTCCATTAGCTTTAGAATGATGAATAGTTGATCTTAGCCAAAACAAGAACATCATTCAAATATGAAAACAAAATTTGATGATTGAATCAAAATCTAAAATTTTTCAAAAACACAATTTGATCAAATATGATCAAATTGATGAAACAGTTACTTGGAATTCATTCTAACATGTTAACAAACATGTATAACAACTAATTGGATCAAAAAAATCCAAAATAAAACCAAGAAAATAGAATTTTAAAATTTCAATTTTTAAGCTTAAATTTTCAAAATTTTAGTTTGATCAAATATGATCAAAACGTTATTACAGTTACTTAGAAATTATTTTAACATGTTAACAAACATGTATAGCAACAAACTGGCTCAACAAATTTAGTTTAGAACCAAGAACACAAAGATTTTAAAAATCCAATTTTAAATTTTTTTTAATCAAGTTGATTTGATAAATTCTATTTCAATGGAAAGTTCATACATGATATATATAATGATTTTCAACAAAGAAATCACATAATCAAAGCATAGAACAAATCAAATTCGATCAAACAAGAAAATTTTGAAAAAAATTCAAATTTTATAATCACAGATTTCATGATACAAATGATATGGAAACATATACCAACAGTGGGAGAACACTCCCAGGGTGTGTTTGTAGCTATTGAAAGGTCTGGATCGAGACTTGGATTGTCGGAAAAAGGTTTTGACAGAAACTAGTTCGCCGGAATCTTCAAAGTTTTGATTCAGACGATGATATTGGGTGATTGTTTGATGTTTTGGTCTACAAACCATGGGGGACTATTTATAGTGCCTCTAAGGCGGTCGGGGAGGGATAATTGAAGTCGAAATTTCCCTTTGATAATCTTATCCCTAAATTTATTTTTGGTTGTGGCAAACTTATCCAGTGCAGTATAAGTCTTCTAGATAGGGGTTCCACAGGCTTAGTGAATACGAACGCGTAGGAAGAAAAATCATCGGATAAGGATGAATGTGGAGTGATCTATCCCGTCTGGAAGGATCGTTGCCGATGAGTTGCGTGTCCGGAGAGCGTCGTTAGCGTTCCGTTCGGTCCGTCAGCGGCTAACCTAATGGGGTTAACTTATCCCGTTAGTTGATCGGGTGTGGCAAACACACACTTGATCTATTGTAGCATACTATATGGGACCGTTTGGGCTGCTAGATGAAATATGGATGCTCATCTGATGGTCCAGAATCTTGCTATAAAGATTAAAAACAATATCTGCTACACTGAATTATCAGATTTTAATTTTATTTAAAAAGTTTATTAAAATCAAATTTTAATTCCTTTTAAATTATTTCTTTACTAAAAATTTCACAAAACTATTTTTAGAATCATAATAAACTTTATGATCAAATTTTATTTTTTTGGGTTTTTTTTGGGAATTTTTTGGTATTTGTTTTAATTTGTTTAAGTCATGAATTAAACACAATTCATGATTAAATCACAATTAATTTTTTTTAACCTTTTATTTGGTCTAATTTGGGTAAAATAAATACAATATTTTATCCTCAAATTATTTTTAAAATTTTGAATAATTTCTTTAATTAGAATTTATTTATCACAATAATTAACCCTTAATTAGGATTTAATTTCTTATTAAGTTATTTTGAATATAAAAATTTAAAATATTATTAAAAATAATAATATTATTTGAAAATATGGTAAGTCAAATTTTCATGATTACAATTATATGCGTTGACATTTAAGGGTCGAAAAAAATATATTTTATTGTAGTGTTAACATCTACAATAATATATGTAATATATTTATGTTGATTAACAAGAATACCATCAGCATATCAAATAATTTCAAACTCAGGATAATAACTGGCCTTACGCAAATATTTAATTGTGAATAAGAATGAAGATATACTTCAACTCTTTTATTTCTTTTAATGAATCATCTCCTAAGAAAACAACATTAACATATCAAAAAAGAATTAAACGATATGGACATTTTTTTAACAAAGAAACAATGATCATGTGGAGATTGCTAAAACTGAAAGCCTTCAATCTGCCATTAAATTCATTGTTCCACTGACGAGAGGTCTGCTTCAAACCATATAAGCTTTTGTGTAGCATCTAAATGATGAAGATGCCAGTCATGTATAGCAGATAAGGCAATTCAAATTCTTATAATGACCAACTTAGTTATCGGAGGGTAGCTTTCATGATAATTTATCACTTCTTGTTAATTATATTCCTTAGCTTCTAAACACGCTTTAGTCTTTCAATAAAACTAGCCGGTGTTGTCTTGATCTTGAATACCTATCTAGAACAAATGGTCTTCTTTCCAGGAAATGAAGGCATTAAAGACCAAGTATAATTTTCTTTAAGAGCCTTTAATTTATACTGCATTGCTTGCACCCATCCATTATGTTTGGATGCCTGATCATAAGAAATTGGTTCCTAGATATTAGTAACATTAAGAATTAAAACCATAAAGTAAATATTTAAACATAATTTGAAAATAAAAGGATTAGGCTTGGTTATATTTTCTGGTATGGAAGAGGTATTGTCATTTTTACTGATAAATTGACAATATAATCATTCATTAGGATTAACTCTAGTTCTAGAACTTCTTTGAAGTGAAGAATCAATAGGTAGAGTTTGAGTACTAGAAGATAGTTGGATAATATTATCAAATAGTGATAATTCAGATTGTGTTGAAGTTGCACTTAGTAATGATTCAATAATATTTTTTCTTGGGAAACGGTTAAAACCATTTTATTAAAATCTCAAAAGTGAGAAGGTTAAAAATCAAAGCTAGACAAACACTAGATATTATTAAAGGATGAAAATCAAACGACCCTAAAGAACTTGATTAGTAGCAATCAACATACAAGAAACAAAGATTACAAATTGTATCAAATCCTAATTATCCCAATCATGAATTTTATTTCCATACCAACTTGATGTTTCAACAGGTTGTCTTCCTCTTCTCCTTCCACTTCCTCTTGCAATGAAAGAGGGATGAACTGAAGAGGTTGATGAATACTGCCTATTCTCATTTTGATTTCTTTCTTTATATGAACTCGTTCTGATTTGATAAAAAGAATTATTCTTCAAGATTTGGGGGGCTCTTCACTTTGTTGTTCTGAACTTGAATTTCAAGATAGTTGTCTTTATTTTCTTCAGCTTCAGTTTTGGAATCCTCAACAACTTTGGATTCGTATCTTCCTCTTTGTTTTCATCAACAACCAATTCAACTTGAATTGATTGTTATTCCTCAATTATCTCTTCAACATGATTAGGTTGAAGTTCAACCTCCTTTTTCGTACTACTTTTTGTACATAATTTTCTTTATCTTCTATTTCAGGTTCTTTAACCACATTTTTCTCATTGCTAATAGGCACCTCAGTTTCATTTTTCTACATCTATACTTTCTGGTCTTTATGAACTTTATTTCATTCCTTAGCCAAATCACAATTTAGCTTGCATATGGGAAGGTATTGCAGAAAGAGAATGTGTATGACCTCCACACATACGTGATTTCCATGATAGTAGATTTTCCTTTTCTGTCTACTACTATCATACTATTCGACAATGTAATTTTAGGATGCACCTCAATGTTAATTTAGAAAATTATAGGTGTTCTCCTCCTTCAATAATTGAGTCCATGTATAATGGTCTACCCAATAAACCTGAAAAATGACTAAGGGCTTCTAAATTGCACATATGTGCATGTATATTCTAGACTTTGAACCATATCTTTGTAGTTTCCTTTGGCTTACTCAATAAGTTCAAAATCTTTAGACCATTTTTTCAACTTCATAGAGTTGGATCCAATATATGTATTCCAATTTCCAAGAACTCTCTCTAGATTAGATCCCTTCTTAAATTTAAGAAATATAGATCATGGACATTTGCTGAAATCTTCTCCAGCCATTTCCCTTCCCATTGCTTCAACAATGCATCTTTAGTAATTAAGAATGATACTCTATTTTTTCCTATGTAGTTTCCCACAACTATATTTTCCCATTTTTATATATACAATTTTCCTCAACTTCAGAAGGCAATTTAAATTCAAATGGAGAATTCAGTATCTCCGCTTTTATCTATGTATTGCCCAAGTAAAATTTTCCTTTATAGGTATGATCTTATTCCTTTTTCCATTGTTGTTCTTCTAGACTATATTAGTTTTCCATGTCGAGTTTCTCCTAATAATAAATGACTTAGATTTTGGATCCTTCATATACTCCTTCATTTTAGCAACTGACCATTGAATAATTTTTTCATATTCTTCTTTTTTCTACAGATTCCAATCTTGAAGATAGTGAATGTTGAGTTGAATTGTAATATGTTGTACTTTCTCCTTATTCATGACAATTTCTCCCTTTTTAGAATGCATGAGGAGCTTTGTAATATGATTCTTGAGCCTAAACAATCAACTATATTATTGGGAGTAGAAATAGACAAAGGGTAAATTGGAACTGCGACTGTGTGACGTGTATTACCTGCTGAATTGACATTAGTATTTGTAATAACATATGTTATAATATATAATTATAATATTATAAGTTGTAATAATATTATTATATTATTTTCTTTGTAATTCAATATATGATTTAGTACAATCTCTTTTTTTCTACATTCTAACATTATATTAGAGTCAAAGTTTCGTTCTTGAGTAACAAAATCTAGTCTTCAATTGCCTCCATCAATGGTTACTTTAGCCATTGATGGAGGGATCAAATAATTTATTATTATAATTTTTAATAATATTTTTTTTTCTTTTAAATAATTCTATTGATATCTTATTTTCTTCAATTATCATATAGCTTTTTTTAGTTGTTTTTTTACCCCAACAGTGAATAATCATATTTTTAATCTGAACATATGGAATTCTTCAATGGTTTATTAGTCAACACATTACCATAATTTTGTTAGGATGTATTTCCTTTTCAAGTGTTATTTAACCCCAGTATTCTATGCTCATGGGAATTTTACCTTCTTCGTTAGTTTTCTCATTTTAAGAAACACACTGTCATCCCGTTGTTGGATGGATCTCGAGATTAACGAGTAACCTCAGGGTGTCTTTTGAGTTGTTTCACCCCATCATTAAATTCCCATGAGATTCTACATTTTTCGCTGTTTTTTTAAGTTAACATATTGTCATCATATTATTGGATGGATCTCAAAACTCATGAGTTTATGAAGTTTGAATAACACAACATTAATATTTCGCAATATCATTTTCAATCTCAAGTTGTTTAAGCGTATTTTATCTTGAGTTTGAGAGGGATGTTAAAATATAAGATAATATATATATGTAAGATATTATCACAATATAATAAATTGTAATAATATCATTATTATATTAGTTTCCTTATAAACTCAATTTAATGTCTATATAATAGACATAACCAATGTAATTCAATATAATATTCAATACAATCTTCTTCTCCATATTTAACAAAATTGTTATAAAAAACACCATAAATTTTAGGTAAATATATTTCATCTGATGTAGATGATACACATGACGTCATAAATTTTTATGGGAATACAATTTCAGAAAATATAGATAAGAATTCAACTAGTATCGATTTCATTTAATTTGTACCCTTTTTGTCCTAGAAAAAAACCAATGAAGATGCACTTGAAAGCTTTTGGATCAAATTTATTCTTATGTGGTGATGTATTTGTTGCATAAAAAAGGTAACCACAAATTTTTATTTGGTCATAAGATGATATTTTCTCATAGAGCAATTCATATGGGGTTTTCTAGTTTAGAGTAATAGTAGGCAAACGATTTACTAAAGAACTTGTCATTATTAAAGATTATGACCATATATCAGTTAGAAGATTAGCTTAAAATAAGTGGGCTCTAGAAACTTGCCGAAGATGTCTATGCTTTCTCACAACTAAGTCATTTTGTTAAGGTGTATATAGACAAGACTATTGATGTAGAACTAAAATTTTGACAAACTATGTTATAAATTTAGTTTCATTATCAAACCGTTTTTTTCTTAAAAGTCTTCTAAAATTGAGTCTAAATCATTTTAATGAACTCTTTGATAGTGGTATGAAATTGACTTTTATGTGTCAACATATAATCCCAAGTATAACGATTGTAATTATCGACTACAGTTAACATATAAGACAAATTTGTGATAGAGTTATTCTTGTTGAAAAATATGATATGAGTCCGAGACTAATCAAGATAAAGAAGAGATGAAGTATAAACTAAGAAATTACGATAAATAACACAAGATTTACGTGGAAATCCAACATGGGAAAATCTCAGGCAGAGGAGGAAAAATTCACTATAGTTAAAATAGAAGATTACATCTTAGAGAGAGAAAAATAATGATCAATATTATGTATGTGAATAAAATTCTATCTAAGACCATATATTTATAGGTCACATAATTAGGCCTAGTGGGCCAAATATCAAACAATTAAGATTTTATTTTATTTTATATTATTATATCGCGAGCCTAGGCCCCGATTAAAACTCATATGTGTCACCATAATTTAACAATCTCCACCTTGACACTGATCTAGTATGTCAAAAGAAAAATTGATCTTTAAAATATAGACAATAACCATATCAGTTTCCACCTCTTATAAAATCCATATGGGCTTCAACAACCAAGATTAACTAAGTTTGAGAAATGCTCAAACATAGCAATGGGGAGCGCCTTCGTCATCATATCAGCATGATTATCAACAGTTCTAATTTTGTCAACATCAATAGCACCACGAGCAATAACATCACATACAAAATGATACCGTACATTAATGTTCTTAGTTCTTTCATGAAACATCTGATCTTTTGTCAGAAAAATAGCACTTTGACTATCACAAAAGACTGTCATCATTTGTAAATCCTTCTTAAATTCTCCGAATAGTTCTCTTAGCCAAATAACTTCTTTACAAGCTTCTGTAATGACCATGTATTATGCCTCTATAGTAGACAACGCAAATGTACTTTGTATAGTAGCTTTCCAACTAATCACATAACCGCCAATACAGAAAAAACAAAACTTGTAAGTGAACTTCTTCTGTCAAGATCGCTAGTATAATCAAAGTCGGCATAACTGACAACTCCATCCCTAGTCCTACCAAATTGTAGGTGAACATCCGTTGAACCTTTCAAATAAAGTAAGATCCATTGAATTTCTCTCCAATGCTCTTTACCTAGATTTTCCAGATATCTACTAACTGAACTTACAGAATATGCCAAATTTGTTCGAGTACAAGTCATTGCATACATAAGTGATCCAACTGTACTGAAATATGGAACTCGTGACATATAATTGATATTCTCATTAAATTGAGGTGGCAGAAGCGAGTTTAAATTGAGTTGTTAATGGAGAACTCATGGGACAAGCATTATTCATATTGAATCGACGAAGGAATTTCTCAGTATACCCTTTCTAACTTAGGTATAATTTTCTAGTTATTCTATCTCTAGAAATCTCCATTCCGAGTATTTTCTTTGCAGCTCATAAATCATTCATATCAAACTCTCTACCAAGTTGCATCTTTACCTTCTTTATTTTCTTCTGATCATTAGCCGCTATCAGCATATCATAAACGTTAAGAGGAGATAAACAAATGATCAATCGTTAACAATTTTAAAATAGACACAACTATCAAAATCAATTCTTTTAAAGTTATGAGTGATCATAAAAGAATCAAATCTTTTATACCACAACATTAGCAATTATTTTAAACCATAGAGATATTTCTTTAAATAACATACACAGTCTTCTTGTTCTAAGATTGTGAATCCCTCAGGTTGATGCATATAGATGTCCCAATCTATATCTCTATGTAGAAATACGGTGTTCACATCTAGTTGCTTAAATTCTAAATTATGTATTACCACGATGCCAAGTAATGCTCGAATCGAAGTATGCTTCACAATCGGAGAAAACACGTTAGTAAAATCAATCCATTAAATTTTATTGTAACCTTTCACAACTAGTCTCACTTTAAACATTGTATCTTGAATGCCATGTGTACCTTCATTTCTTTTATACACTCACTTACAACAAATATCCTTCTTTCCAATGTGTAATTTTATGAGGTTCCACGTACCATTCTTATAAAAAGATTTCATGTCTTCTTGCATGGAAATCATCCACTTATTAGAGTCATCACAAGTGACTGCATCATCAGAATATGAAAAAAGTTCTTCATAAGAATCAATATATTCTATAATACTCAATGCATGAATAACCAAATTAGCTTCACCAAGTCTTCGAGGAAGTTTAATATCACGTCACGACCTTTCAGTAGCAGTAGAAAATTGTGATGATGTAGGCAATGGTGAAGTAAGCGACAACTCTAGTGTAGTTTATGGTAGTTTTACAGGTTTGGATTTTGATATGCTCTCAAACTCCATGTGTGTACTAGATTCTTGTTGATTATTATTACCATAGGTGCTATATTCTTGTTGAACCTTATCACAAAAAGATATAAATGATGTAACATAGGTGTTTCATTGAAAATATTATCTCGACTAATTATTACCTTTCTAGTTTCTAAACACCATAGATTGTACCCCTTTACACCAGATTTATAACCGATAAAAATACACTTCATGGATTGAGCTTCCAATTTTCCTTGATCAACATGAGCATACGTCGAACAACAAAAAATTCTCAAATCAGAATAACTAGATAGAATAGCATACCATACTTCTTGCAGAGTCTGTTTATTAATTATAGTTTACAGAGAACGATTGACGAGAAAGCATGCTAAAGTTGCAGCTTAAGCCCAAAAAGACTTTGATAAATTAACATTAAGGAGCATACAACGCACCTTCTCCATCAAAGTTTTATCATCTTCTCTACCATACCATTCTATTCTGGATTCTTAAGTACTGTGTGGTGCCTTACGATTTCTTCAGTTTTGTATAGAGCATTAAAATTTTAAAATAGAACGTCAAACCATTATAAGTACGTAAACGTTTTATTAGTTTCCCTGTATGTTTCTCAATCATAGTCTTTCACTCCTCAAACTTAGAGAACACATCACTTTTTTGCTTCAAAAAGAAAACTCAAACTTTTCCAGAGAAATCATCGATAATCATCAGCATATAATAAACACCTCCCATAAAAAGCACCCTAGACGGTCCCCATAGATTAGAGTGGATATAATCATTTTTTCCTTCAGTATTGTAGATGCCTTTAGAGAATCAGACTCTTTTCTACTTGCCGAGAACATAGTGTTGACAAAACTTTAATTTGTTAATACTTTGTCTATCAAGAAGTCCTCATTTGCTTAATTCGGTCAAGCCCTTTTCACTCGTATGACCAAGTCGCGTATGCCACAACTTTGTGACATCATCAGATAAGGAAGAGGTGGCAACAATAATATCCCCTAAAATGGTAGATCCTTTTAAAACATATAACATGTTAGATTTTGTTTCACCCTTCATCACGATAAGAACCCTTTACTAATCTTCATCACTCCATCTTCAGCAGTGTACTTGTACCATTTAAATCGAGAGTACTAAGAGAAATTAGATTTCTCTTCAAATCAGGAAATGTTTTACATCACCAAGTGTCTGTGTAGCTACATCAAACATCTTAATTTTGATTGTTCTTATACCCACGACCTTACAATATGAATTGTTTCCCATTAATACGACACATTTGGAAATCGTATCATATGTTGAAAACCATTCTCGGTTGGGACACAAATGATACGCACAATCAGAATCGAATATCCATTCAACTTGCGATCTCGCATCGCAAACAGAAGCCATGAGGAGTTCATTGTTTTCAGCTTTGACAATACTAGATTCATCGAAATTTCTAGCTTGCTTTTCTGTCATATTATTACCATATTTATTACATTTATTTGTAGCTTTCAACACTCACATTTTATGTGGCTTTTATTCTAGCAGTTATTGTAGGTTTTCAAGGTTTTCTTAACTTCAATCTATCTCTCTAATTACTTTTTGAACCTTTTTCTTGGGTTCTCCCTCGAGTAGTAAGACCTTATGTCGGACTATCGGAATGACTAACAAGATATTTCATATTTTCCTTATAAAATAATGCATCATAAACATTAGTAATAGTGACTACCCGTCAATAGAGTGGTCACAAAAATCATTCCTAGATGATCAAATGTCTAAATGTGAAGTAAATCTTCATTGTAAGCAGAAATTGTTGGAATTAAACTAATTCCATTATTTCAATGGAAATGATATTTGGGCAAATGAAATTCAAACCAAATTAAAATGTGAATTAATGGTAAAATTTAAACCAAATAAAATTCACACCAAATTCAAATGTGAATTAATTATGACATTTAATCCAAATGAAATTCCCACAAAATTCAAATGTGAATTAATATGAAATTAATCCAAATTAAATCCACACCAAATTCAAATTTGAATTAAGGTGAAATTAATCCAAATGAATTTCACATCAAATTTATTGTGAATTAAGGTGAAATTTAATCCTAATAAAAATAAATTTTATTAATTGTTACAATTAATATTTATGAATATAATGAGGCAATTAACAAATGATGTTAATTGCTATTGTAACTACAAAATATTTATTGTTATCTTTGGAGAAATGAAATCCCTTAAAGAGCAGATGTCAACTACCTTGAAAGCATCAGCCTCTATAGCATCAACCTAGGACAAAATCCTTAGCCATGTCTCGTAGGGAAATATTGAGGTTGAAATAATCAGGGAATCAATGAGCAGACTCAAAACCATACTACACAATTCCATCACCGGTTATAATATGGAGCTCTCCTCAAAGATTGATACTATCGGAATGCAGATTGTCGAAGTAACAACCTTCCTTAAGCATACATCGGATAATCGATCAGAGGACGCTGATGTTAAAAAGGGAAAAGTAGTAGAGGAGGCAAAGCAGTAAGGGAAAGCCTGGACGATGAAGGTAGAAAGGAAATGAAGCCAGCTGGAGCGGGCTCAGGAAAGCTTTAAAAAGGGAAAAAGCAACAAAGGTGGAATTATTAAAAAGGGGGAACTTATAATCTGAATATTTTGCTTATTCATGCTTATATATATAAATTTTATCATTTGTTTTGTTGGGTTGAAATTTTTAATTGATTTAAAAATAAATTAACAATTTTGATTTGATGATTGATGAAATAGCTTTTGGATAAAACTAAGTTCAATAATTGTTAGTCATATCAAATATATAAATATATATTTAGATATCAACATCTTAAGTGGTGTGGTGGTAAGCATGCTCTTCCAGACAGCTGGCAGCAGAGTCTTTCAGGCAGCTAACAGCAGAGCTCAACAAATGAATAACCGCCACGTATGCCATAATTTAAATTGTCTGTACTGCATTGTACTACCACGATCTCAAGAATCTTTTTTCTGTTGTACTACCCAGTACCTCATGGATAGTACATCCAACGGAAAGATGACATGTGTCCAAAAGAAGGATTTGACCGTTGAAGCTTTTCAAGAATAAATTGCTGCCTAGGAACAACGAACAAATTGGTGGCTGAAAAATACAAGAAAGAGAGAGCTTCTTAATTTTTCATTCAAGAAAGTTTCTGAAATCAAACATCTCACTTATCATCTAGCTGTGAATACATTGTATTACATACTGTCTTTTCTGTGAAAAAAAAAACTTTAGTGTTGTAAGTTGAACAAAGGTTGTTTTGTTCAACAGAGAGTTAGCTAGATTATTGAACTGTATTTGATTCAAAGAAGTATAGTGAATCCTTCTGGTGGTTGGAAAAAGGGGTGACGTAGGAGAGTTTGTTCCGAACATCCATAAACAACTTCTTGTGTTCTTTACTTTCTGTTATTCATCTTTCATTGGTTCAAAGCTTCAAATTCGACGAACATTTCCGCACTTGAATTTGTTTCAAGAGTTCAAAGGATTTGCGAAGAATAGAAAGAGATATTAATCCCTAACAGGATTTCTATTAAACCGTTTATCCGAAATCCTCATCAATAGCCAGACCCCGTCTCTATTGGTGTCGCCGATCCTATCAATTGGTATCAGAGCCTCGTTTTCTATTCTCAAGCTTCTAAAGAATCTGAATCATGTTTATGGCTGTCATCAACAATGTTCCCATGTTCTCAGAGGAAAACTATGTCGTGTGGAAGGAGAGATTCCACGCTCATCTAGCTGCCATAGATGATGACATGTGTTTGTCATCACCGACGGTCCGATAAAGATTGAAAAGGCTAGATCTGAGTGGACCAGTGAAGATAAAAGAAAGAACAACCTCGACAACATAGCAAAAGACATCCTCTACAAGACATTGGATGACAACATGGTACACAAGATCAACACATGTCCCACTGCTAAAGATATTTGGGAGAAGCTGACTAAACTGTGTGAGGGCAACGAGTAAACAAAAGAAAACAGACTCATGGTTGCCACTCAACAGTTCGATAACTTCAAGATGCGTCCTAGAGAGACGATGACTGAGTTCGATGAGAGATTCAGTAAGGTTATCATTTCTCTATCCACTCTGGGCAAGACTTACAGCAATAAAGAGGTTGCGATCAAGGTCATGCGTGCTTTGTCCAGAGAGTGGGATATTAAGACGATGGCAATGAGGGAGTCTAAAGACCTCAATAAAATGGAGCTCTTTGATTTGTTGGCCGATCTGAAGGCCTATGAGTTCGAGTTGAACTATAGAAATGAAGAGAAGCACCCCACATCCACCATCATAACAAAGGCATTGGTGACGGCTGAGGAGCCATCTACTGCCACTACTGTGAAGGCTGCTTCTATGCAGATTAGCAGCGATGCCATGGCTCTTTTCATGAAGAAAGTCTGAAAATTCATGAAGAAGAGACACTTCAAGGAAGGAAACAACAAGCCGAAGCGTGATGAGAAAAAGAAAGATGAGAAAAAGAACAATAAAGAGTTGAAGACTCTCATGGCGGCTGAAAACAAAGCCAAGTGGGCCGACAGCAACTCAGATGATTCATCATCCAACGATAGTGATGATGAAGAGGTCACTTGCTTCATGGCAAGAGAAGAAGAAAGCTCTAAGGAATCCGAGGTATGTGATTTCTCTCCAAAAGAGTTTACACGAGATGAATTAGTGGCTGCACTCAATGACATGTTCATTGAGTACAAGAAACTGTCACTCTTTTGATGAACTAAACTTGAAAAACAAATCTGATAGCTCTTCTTCATCTCAAAACAATGATTCTGAAGTTTTTAAAAACAAAATGGTTGAGCTCTCATCTGAGAATGAAAAGCTCAAGAAAAATGTTCAAACTCTGTTTTCTGAAAACCAACTTTTGACATATGTGGTCGGTTCCTGGAAGAAGTCTGGAGATGCAGTTAGACATCAGATAAGTATGCTGAGGCCAGCCGGATGCAAATCTGGTTTAGGATTTGATGGCAATGACTCGGACAAGTCTTGTGAAAAGTTAAACCCATAAACTGACAAGTTTAAGTCTATAAACTTTGTCAAAGGGAGCTTAACTGAGAATGGAATTGATCCAAGTTGTGATGAGTTAACCTTAAAGGATGAGATTACTTATGTTCCGCCAACTGTTAAGTGGCTAAAACTTAGGATGGAAGCAGCTAGTAAGTCTGGAATATTAAAATTTGACAGGAAGTCAAGGAGTTTTAGACAAAAACCATCCTATAAGATTAACAGTTCAGTTTCTAGTAAGAAGACGTCTGCTAAACCTAAATCATACGCACCGATCACAACGCAACATGGGAAATCCATAAAAATAATCAAAGTATGAATTCCCAAGGGACTAATAAGCCATGGACCCAAAGAAAAATGGGTACCAGATTCGTCATTGTCTTTAAATGCAGGTAAAACTGGAAAGCAGCTTGGAAGAGCAAGACGACATCTGGATAACCGGCTGCTCGGACATAGCATATGACAAGCAACAGCCTAAAGTGGCTGACATCTTCTCAATGCCACTTCTCGAGTTTAAGTTTTCTTACCTTAGAAATATTTTTAGGATTGTTAGATTATGATAATGCCTAGATTATGTTTAAATCATGAACTCAACTAGTTTTGATAATTTAGTTTAAATAATCAAAAAGGGGAAATTGTTGGGTTGAAATTTTTAATGTTTAAACTGGTTTTGATAATTTAGTTTAAATAATCAAAAAGGGAGAAATTATTGGGTTGAGGTTTTTAATTGATTTAAAAATAAATTAACAATTTTGATTTGATGATTGATGAAATAGTTTTCGGATGAAACTAAGTTCAATAATTGTTAGTCATATCAAATATATAAATATATATTTAGATATCAATATCTTAAGTGGTGTAGTGGTAAACATGCCCACCTGTCATACAGGTGACCTGAATTTGAATCTCACCAGGTGCAGAATTAATAATTAGAGTTTTGTTAATTTGCATGCACAACTCAAAGTCAACGCGTAGTTAGACCGATTTTATGAAAAACGTTTAAGGTTAGACGTGGGGGTCTAATGCGTGGAGTTAGACGTGCAGTCTAGAAAGAGAAAGTTAGACGTGTAGTCTAACTCCTTCATACTAGTCTAGAGGGAACCGTAATTAGAAGTGGAGTCTAATAGAAAGAGAAAGATGGGGCATGGGCATCTGAAGGCAGATGCTCTTCCAGACAGCTGACAGTAGAGTCTTCCAGGCAGATGACAGTAAAGCTCAACAAATGAATAACCGCCACTTATGACATAATTCAAATTTTTTGTACTGCATTATACTACCACGATCTCAAGAATCTTTTTTCTGATGTATTACCCAGTACCTCATGGATAGTACATCCAACGGAAAGATGACATGTGTCCAAAAGAAGTATTTGACCGTTGAAGCTTTTCAAGAATAAATTGCTGTCTAAGACAACAGACAAATTGCTGGCTGAAAAATACAAGAAAGAGAGAGCTGCTTCATTTTTCATTCAAGAAAGTTTCTAAAATCAATCATCTCACTTATCATCTAGCTGTGAATACATTGTATTACATACTGTGTTTTCTGTGAAAAAAAAACTTCAGTGTTGTAAGTTGAACAAAGGATGTTTTGTTCAACAGAGAGTTAGCTAGATTAGTGAACTGTATTTGATTCAAAGAAGTATAGTGAATCCTTCCAGTGGTTGGAAGAACGGGTGACGTAGGAGAGTTTGCTACGAACATCCATAAACAACTTCTTGTGTTCTTTACTTTCTGTCATTCATCTTTCATTGGTTCAAATCTTCAAATCGGACGAACATTTCCGCACTTGAATTTGTTTCAAGAGTTCGAATGATTTGCGAAGAATAGAAAGAGATATTAATCCCTAACAGGATTTCTATCAAACCGTTTATCCGAAGTCACCATCAATAGCCAAATCCCGTCTCTATTGGTGTCGCCGATCCTATCATGTTTCATGTGAATCTGTTACGACTTGTTTCGTAAGGTGTGTTTTGGGTTCAAGAATCACGTTTTTGATCTATTAGACCGGTGAAATTCTATAATCAAAGGGCAGCGGAAGGTTTTCAATAGAGAATTTGGGGGGAGGGAATAGAAGAATCAAGGGTGCGAAGAGAAATACTGTTGGTCTATACCAAACAGTCCATAGTAAATAATAATAGATGAATATGGCAGAAGTTCATATCTTCATTATTCTATTCATGGGTCCTTGGGGAAGAAAGATCAGCCTTATATAGGTGATGTCTTGCCCCATAATATTCGGTTACAACAACTTTAAAAGAATAACAGAATTCTGTTTTAAAATAGAAAAGGAAAGCAAAACAAAATAATAAAACAACAAAACAGAAATCTGGCCCATGTGCACTCTAGGACCGAGACCAGGTGTCGAGAAAGGTTGCTGGAATTTATTCTAGGACCGATGCCTTGATTTTAGACCCTAACATTATCTCCCCCTTCGAAATTCGTCGCCCTCGACGAAAAAGAACGTGGTCTGCCGAGTCTACCAAGCCTCTAATGCGCATGCTGAATATTTCAAATAATTTGGTCAGACTTCAGCAAGACCAGCAAGTGTCGGAGTCTTAGGACCGCATTTCTTAGAATCCTTTAGTCTTCCTGCTCTACGACCAGTCCTTCCTTCGGCCCAGCACGCCAAGTGCAGCAAAAGGGTCATCTTTCTTCTGGGCATACTCTAGAATGTCTTCAAATAACCAAGCCCAGTCCTTTATCCAGACCAGCAATACATGCGCAACAACATAGCCATGTCTTCCGACTACCTTCCTGGCTGGTGTTCGGTTGTTGGGTTGCTGGGTTAGCCCTTTGATTATTTTTTTGAAATTTTCAGAAGCGTCTTCCAAAACAAGTGAAACAGTTTGGCATTCGTTCTTGCTCTTTATTTGTACCGTGGCAGCAACATTATGATTTTCCAAGGCCTTTTCTAGCTGGCTGCCTTGTATTATGTTGACCCGCGACCGAGGGGCACCTTGCTGGACCGAGAAAGTGTGCAAGATAATGGCACGTTCGTCCCTTGTCTCAAGCACCAAAGGTGTGTCATAAAAATCTGATTCTTGGACGGGTTCTTGAACGCGTTCTTGGACTTCTTGATGATCAGCCGGGGCCATGAACAATCTGGATTTGCACCTATGATTGGGCTCCCATTTTGTGCTCGGCCAGACCGTATTAACAATGCATGGTTTGGGCAGCAGCGGCGGTTTGGCGTTGTACAAGGCCTGCGACCGAATCGCAGCAATAGATCTTTCTTGAATTTATGCCACGTCAATGCTTCCATATGGTTGCGATTCCGCAAATATGATTCATGCCACGTTCTTGCCTCTTTTGAGAAGTGAGTGCGGACAATGTCCAACTTTGTGGCATCATTCGTCTTGCTCTCCCTAAATATTTGCTCGGCAAATAAGAGCCAGCCCTCCAAATCAGTCCCATCAAATTCAGGAATATCAATATTTGTGAGCTGGGTTGGAGGAAGGTAGCAAGAAGCAATAACATGGGGTCGGGTGCGGGGAACTTGGCCATTATTAAATGCACCTTTTTCAATGGCAGTCAAGTTTTTTCCAGTAGCATACCTTCTGTCCATATTTTGCTGAAAAGCATTGTGCAAGGCAGCCTGTTCGGTCATATTTTGTTGCAGGGCAGCATTCATGGAGGCATATTGTTGGGTCAGCCCTTCGAGTAGGGTCTTAAGATCATCCATCTTTGCTACTATCTGGTTTCTTTCATTTGAGAATCGTCTTGCTCTGATACCAAGAATGTTACGACTTGTTTCGTAAGGTGTGTTTTGGGTTCAAGAATCACGTTCTTGATCTATAAGACCGGTGAAATTCTACAATCAAAGGGAAGCGGAAGGTTTTCAATAGAGAATTTGGGGGGAGGGAATAGAAGAATCAATGGTGCGAAGAGAAATACTGTTGGTCTATACCAAACAGTCCATAGTAAATAATAATAGATGAATATGGCAGAAGTTCATATCTTCATTATTCTATTCATGGGTCCTTGGGGAAGAAAGATCAGCCTTATATAGGTGATGTCTTGCCCCATAATATTCGGTTACAACAACTTTAAAAGAATAACAGAATTCTATTTTAAAATAGAAAAGGAAAGCAAAACAAAATAATAAAACAACAAAACAAAAATCTGGCCCATGTGCACTCTAGGACCGAGACCGGGTGTCGAGAAAGGTTGCTGGAATTTATTCTAGGACCGAGGCCTTGATTTTAGACCCTAACAGAATCATAACTTAGTTTTAACATTATCAAAAATGGAGAAATTGTTAAATTGAGTTAAAAAGAGAAAAGTGGAGAAAATGCCAAATTAAATTAAATCATGAAAAATGAGAAATCATAAAAAGGGAAATCATTAAATCAAGTTGAATTATGAAGAACAATTTAATTGATAAAAATGAACTTAGGAAAATTAAAATGAACACACATGTTTTGATCATGGTTTTGATGAATGAATAAAACTAAGTTCAATAATATTTTAATACGCAGACAAATTTGAAGAAGTGCTGGCAGGAGTGTTTCTATCAGTAGAGCTGAAGAAGCGCTGGAAATAGAGTTGTCATTAGTAGAGGTGAAGAAGAGCTAGCACTAGAGTTTCCATCAGCATACTTGCTAACAGCTGAGTAGCACAACAACAGAGTTGCGCTAATAACTGAGGAGCACAACAACAGAGTTGCGCTAATATCTGAGTAGCACAACAACAGAGTTGTGCTAACAGCTAACTAGCCCAACAATAGAGTTGCACTAACATTTTAGTAGCACAACAACAGAGTTGCGCTAACGACTGAGTAGCACAACAGCAAAGATGCGCTAACAGCTGAGTAGCACAACAACAGAGTTGCTCTAACAATTAGGTAGCACAACAGCAGAGCTGCGCTAATAACTGAGTAGCACAATAATAGAGTTGCGCTAACAGCTGAGCAGCCCATCAGTAGTGTTGCGCCAATAGCTGAGTTCGCTATCAGGAAAACTGATCATCAGTAGAGCTCGCTATCTTCAGACTTCTACATCAGCTTAATACGGCAAAATTTACAACGGTCACGTATAGGAATATTCCATTTGTCCGCGCACTACTATCTTGTACGCTACGTACTACCGAATATTTCATTTGTCTACGCACTACAATCACGTATGTCAGGCGTACGACAAACATATAGCTGCCACGTATCTACGAAATAGATTCGACCGTTTCCATGAATCAAATATAAAAAGGCATCAGAGTGTAACGACAAACTCTCTCGATCACTCTCGTTCATTCCTGTAATCGGGAAAATCATTGTTCAAAGATATTTTTTGCAAGTCACTACGTTACGTTATACTTTAAGCGAAAATCTTTTGTATTACTTGATAATTATTTATCATTGTGTAAGTTGAATAAATAGTAGTCTGTTCAACATAGAGTGTGGTAGCTAGAAGTTCAAAATAGGCAAGTGTTAAAACATGTGATCTGAGTGGGTTTGTGTAGAGGCTATACGAATCAAAGTATTCTAGTGAAATTATTCTTCAAACAAAAGAAGGGTGATGTAGGAGTTTTATCCGAACATCCATAAAATCTTGTATTGTCTTGCCTTTGCTTCATTCAATCTTATATCCGTCGCTTCAAATCCCGTAAGCATTTTCTGCACTTAAAACCGTTCAAGAGCTTGCTACAATTTCTCCAAGAATAGAAACATATTTTCAATCCCTAACAAGATTAAAATCGCATAAAGGTGAAAAATAGAAGACAATATTCAACCACCCCATTCTATTGTTGTCAACGATCCTAACAAAGGTGAAAGTTAATCCAAATGAAAATGAATTTTGTTAATTGTTACAATTAACATTAATGAATTGAATGATGAAATTAACAAATGATGTTAATTGCTATTATAACTACAAAATATTTATTGTTGGATATAACTTGCATGGATAATAAAAAGGCAATCAAGGATAACAATTGGATGAATGGATGATGGATTAGTGGCCGTTGAATTAAAGAATTGATTAATGGTTTTAGAGTTTAATTTTCAACTATAAATATCCCTTCACCTTGTATTCCTTTCCACACATTATCTTATTAGTTCTCACTCTAAAATTCCAAAAGTCTTTCTTGTTCTTTATGAGTGTTCTTTATGAGTGTTCTTCGAGTTTCTTGACTCGACCATTTCTGTGTGAAACCTGGTGATTGTGATTCAGGTACTTTTGTCAAGTTCGATGTTGTAGTGGTTTTCAGTTCTAAATCTTTGTAGGTTCCGTTGTACCCTAGGAATTAGCCACCGAAGAAACTCTCCAACATAAACGGGAGATGGTAAAACTTTTTTAAGGGAACTATGATTTCAAAGGCCTTAGAGAAAATGAGAAGATTTTTCTTCATCTCATTAAATAATATATTTTATATGTTCTAATATCATTGTATTATATTCATATAATTTTTACGTATAATTGTTACGAGATAAGATTAACAACAATCTTAAAATAGTCTAAAAGATTACTTAAACACTACTTCCAATCTGAGGACGCCGATTTCCGCTAACCATCAACATAAGCCAGAAAAGTTTGATGGCTCAAACTTTAAGAAATGGAAGAAGACAAATGTTCTTTTACCTCACAACCTTGAGTCTCACATGATTCCTCACGGAGGATCCTCCCACTCCTAAGACTGATGAACTATATGTGGCTTCATCATTGGATGCAAACGTGCATCCGAAAGTTGATGTGCAAACGACTTCAACCATTGATGCTTGGCACCATTCAGATTTCTTATTTAGAAATTACGTATTGAATGGTTTGTCGAATTCATTGTACATTGTGTATAGTGAAAAGAATACTTCCATAGAACTATGGAAATCTCTTATACGTAAATACAAACCGAAGATGCGGGTGCAAAAAAGTTTATGATTTGTCGATTTTGGACTATAAAATGGTAGATTCAAGACCGGTCATTAAACAAGTTCAAGAGGTCAAAGTTATTTTACATGAAATTCATGCCGAGGACATGAATTTTGGATAAACTTTCCAAGTGGCAACTATTATTGAGAACTTACCACCATCTTGAAACGATTTCAATAACTACCTTAAGAACAAACAAAAGGAGTTGAACGTAGAAGAATCGACGATTTGTCTACGCATTGAAGATGAAAATAAAAGCGCCTCAAAGAAATACTTTAGTCAACATGTGGCTTAAACAAATGTGGTTGAGCATGGTAAAGACTAGAAGAAACACAATTCTTTTGTCAAAAACTGGAACCTTATCCTTAAAGGAGAAATTTCTAAGAAGTTCACGGTAAAGTGTTTCAATTGTAATGCCATGGGCCATAAATCTTCCGATTTCAAGAAGTAGAGAAGAGTTTGGGAGGCTAACTTAACTCAAGGATTATAAAACATGGATCTATGTGCGGTGATATCTGAGGTTAAATTGGTGGGGTCTAATCCACGAGAATGGTGGGTTAACACAGGAGCTAAAAGACATGTTTGCTCCAACAAAGAAGTATTTTCAAGCCTCGAAGAAGTAAAGAATTGTGAAAATCTCTTCATGGGGAATTCTGCCACTTTCGACATAGTAGGTGAAGGAAAAGTGATGTTAAGGTTATCTCTAAGGAAAGATTTAACTTTGACTAATGTGTTGTATGTTCCGAAGATCTAGAAAAAATTGATATTCGGATCTCTTTTAAGTAAACATGGTTTTAGAATTGTGATTGAGTCGAATAAAATTATTTTATCCAAAGGTGGAATATGTGTATGTAGAGGTTATGCTACTGATGGGCTTTTTAAACTCAATGCAATGGAAATTAAGCCAAGTATGAATGAAAAGAATAACTCTTCTATTTATTTGTTGGAGTCTTCCATTTTATGGAATGGTAGACTAGGTCATATTAATTATGATTCGATGCATCGATTAATAAAACTAAAGAGTATACCTACATTCGAAAAAATAAGAAACATAAGTGTGAAATTTGTGTTGAAGCAAAATTGATGATCATCCTTTCGAAACGTTAATAGAAGTAATAAACCACTTAATTTAATTCATACATATGTGTGTGATTTAGAAGGAACACGAACACGTGATGGAGGAAAATTCTTCATTACTTTTATTGATGATAACACAAAATACTGTTATGTGTATATTCTTAAAAGTAAAGATGAAACCATAGAGAAATTTACTCTTTTTAAAAATGAGGTTGAAAAACAACTTGGTAAAAATATCAAGATGTTAAGAAGTGATAGAGGAGGTGAATATGAATCACCTTTTGCCGAGTTATGTGCTCAACATGGTATAATCCATAAGATGATATCACCTTATTCTCCTCAAAAAAACGGTACGATTGAGAGGAAAAATTGAACATGAAAAAAAATGATGAATTCATTTCTATTAAGTTATGGATTACCATAGAACATGTGGAGAGAAACTATTTTAACGACTAATTACCTTTTAAATAAGGTTCCACGAAAGAAGCTAGATAAGAGTCCATATGAGTTGTGGCATGAAAGAAAACCATCATATGAATACTTACGAATGTGGGGTGTCTAGCTAATGTAGTCGTACTATTACCAAAAAATGTAAAAGTTGGACCAAAATGGTTGATTGTATATTTATTAGATATGCATATAACAGTAGTGCTCATTTTCTTGTGTTTAAATCAAACATTCTAGATATTCATAAGAATACGATAATAGAATCGAGAAATGCATTGTGTTTGAACATTTACTTCCATATAAATATAATGAAGAAAAATGTTCTCCTAAAAGATTTATTGAACTAGATGAACAAGAAAATGAGAATGAAGTTGATGTCGAACTTAGATGAAGTAAACGAGCTAGAACAGAAAAATAATTTGGTCTAGATTTTATTACTTTCATGATTAAAAGTGAACCTCGGACGTATAATGAGTCAATTACCTCGTCTAAAGGACCTCAATGGAAAAAGAAAATTAATAGTGAGAGAGAATCTATCTTGCAAAATCATACATGGGAACTAATGGATATGCCTCCGGGAAATAAACCACTAGGTTGCCAATGAATTTTCAAAAGGAAAATGAAATCTAATGGATCAATTGATAAATATAAGGCAAGATGGAGGTAAAGGATACCGCCAATGAGAAGGTCTTGATTATTTTGATACATATTCTCTGGTACGAGAATAACTTCTATTCGATTGATTCTTGAGATTATTTCTTTATGCAATCTAGAAGTTCATCAAATGGACATAAAAATAGCTTTCTTAAATGGGTTTTCTTCTCAAGGGAAAGAAAATAAAGTTTGTAAATTGGTTAATTCTTTGTATGGCTTAAAAAAAGCTCATAAACAATGACATGAGAAATTTAATCATCTTATGATCTCAAGTGGATTTAATATCAATAAATATGATAAATGATATTAAAGACACAAAAATTGATTACGTTATTTTATGTCTTTATGTAGATGATATACTTATCATTGGAAGTAATGATAAAATGGTTAAATCCACTAAAAATATGTTAAATTCAAAATTTGACATGAAGATAAGGGATTGGCTGATGTGATTCTTAGAATCAAAGTGATTAGAACATCGAAAGACATAGTTCTAAGTCAATCACATTATGTGGATAAAATCCTTGAAAATTTTAACAAGGATCGTTCTGCATTGGCTAAGACTTCGATAGATACGAGACAACTTTTATCTAAAAATCGTGAAGAGAGTGTTTCTCAATTAGAATATTCTCGAATAATTGAGAGTATAATGTACAATACCAAACATAGCATATGCAGTAAACAAACTAAGTCGATACACGAGTAATCCAGGTAATAAACATTGGAAAGTCATTGTACGATTACTTAGGTATTTAAGAAATACTCGTGATTATGGTATGTACTACATGAGAGATCTGTTGTTATCGAAGGGTACATTGATGCTAAATGAATTTTGGATATGAAAGACTGAAAGTCAGTAAATGGATATGTATTTACACTTGGAGGTGCAACAATATCTTGGAAATCTTCTAAACAAACTATTATTGTTAGATTCACGATAAAATCTGAATTTATAGCTCTTATAAAGTGTGCTAAAGATGATGAATGGCTACGTCTATTCTTAGAAGATATTCCAATGGTTTAAGCCCGTACCAACAATTTATATTGATTGTGATAGTCAATCTGTGATCAGACGAGCTAAGAGTCATATGTATAATGGTAAGTCTAGACATATCCGTCGTAGATATAATACCATTAGAAAATTACTTTCTACTGGATTATCTCAATTGATTACATAAAATCAAAAGATAATATTACGGATCCGCTAACCAAAAGGTTAAACAGATAGTTGGTGTTAAAGTCCTCATAAATAATGTGACTTAAGCCTACAATAAGTTAGTATGAAGGGAAACCCAACATATGATGATTGGAAATCCCCAAAACTAGGTTCAATGGGACAACCTAATTGTACTAAACTTGGTAGATTGATATATGTGAAAAATCCTACGATAAAATAACATTTTGAGAAAGGATAAGCACATAGGATTTTAATGATTATTTGTGAACAAAGAGATCACCTATGTGAGAGAGAAGTGGGGTCGCTTTGAAAGAATTACACGGCTCAATTCTAGACCCTCTCACTAAATCACGCGAGTGCTCATGGACAAAACAAACACAGTCATGAGAACTTACATGTATCAAGAATAATTCTATGTAAAAGTGTGTAATCATTTACACAAAAGACAAAATAGTTCAAGAACATCGAGTCTACTAATCGGCTAGTAAAGATATATATTTTCATAAGGGAATGGTCAAAGGGTTACACTACCTATCTTATGTAAGATTCAACTGTTGAATCTTTCACCGGGTTAATCTTTCAATTTCCTTTAATGTGGGGGAATATTGTAATTAAACTAATTCCATTATTTAAATGGAAATGATATTTGGGCAAATAAAATTCAAACGAAATTTAAATGTGATTTAATTATGAAGTTTAATCCAAATGAAATTCACATCAAATTCAAACGTGAATTAATGTGAAATTAATGTGAAATTAATTCAAATGAAATTCACACCAAATTCAATTGTGAATTAAGGTTAAAAATTAATCCAAATAAAATTCACATCAAATTCATTGTGAATTAAGGTGAAATTTAATTCAAATGATAATAAATTTTGTTAATTTGTTACAATTAACATGAATTGAATGAGGCAATTAACGAATTATGTTAATTTTTGTAACTACAAAATATTTATTGTTGGATATAAAGGATGATGAAAAGACATGCAAGGATAACCATTAGACATATGAATGATGGAATATTGTCCGTTGAATTAAAAATTTGATTAATGTTTAGAGTTTAATTTTTAACTATAAATATCCTTTCACCTTATATTCCTCTGCACACATTATTTATCACTTCCCACCCTAGAATTCCAAAAGTCTTTATTATTCTTTGTGAGTGTTCTTCGAGTTTCTTGACTCGATCATTTCTATGTGAAACCCGATGATTGTAATTCAGGTACTCTTGTCTAGTTCGTTGTTGTAGTGGTGATTTTTGTGCTAAATCATTGCACGTTCCGTTGTACCTTGGGAAGCAGTCACTCACGAAACTCTCTAGCACAAACGGGAGACGGTGAAACTATTTTAAAGGAGCTGTGATTTCACAGGTCTTGGAACAAACGAGAAAATTTTTCTTCATTTCATTAAATAATATATTGTATCTGTTCTATTATCATTGTATTGTATTCATTTAAATTTTACGTCTAATTGTTACGAGATAAGATTACAACATAAATAATATATATTTGCCTCCTAAGACGCTATTATACATTAAGACAAAAGTAATTTAAGAGTTATCAATTGTGCTCGGATTGTATATATAAAATCAATATATACAATTGACAATGAATACCTAATGTATATATACAGAACTAATGAATTAAAGAAAAAGAAAATAGAATGAATATTTACAACCAACTCTAATTAAAAGTGGCTCGTACAAGGGAATATTATTTTTATATTCAACTCATTGTTTTTACAAACTTCTTGTTTGTAACTGGGATGACTCTTATTGATAGAGCTCTAGTCATCTAGTACTCATATGCAACTATTGCCACACACACACACACAGATATTTAATTACGTGTGTAAGAAGCTCTTGAACTTGTATAACTACTCCTCAACAAACAACCTTTTCTCTCACAAAACAAAAATATCTTAAATAATTCCACACATTTTCTCACACAAAACAAAAATATCTTAAATAATCCCACACCCAAAGCATCTCTCCCCATAATTAATCATCTTCCCCATACTCAATTCTCCTCACACGCCTCTCACATACAAAACAATGTTTTATTTCTTTTCTAATCTTGATACAAAACAAGAAGATGACCATTTTAACTAATCCCACTTTAATGGAAGAGATATTTAACTACTTATAAATATCTATCTATCCATCTCTCCATATATATCTATCTATATCTATATATATATATATGTTTGTCTATCCAAAATAAAATATACCCAGTACCCATAAACACTTCAAAATATTTATTTCCATTACTTACTTCCTCTCCCCATTTCAAAACTTTAATTATTGATCTTGATAAAGATTAGTAAATCATAATGGATTTGCCAGGCTTGTTGGTTTGGTTTCTGGGGTTTATAGTAGTAGTGATTTGTGGTGGTTTTGGTGAAATGGGTTGTGCTGGAAATGGACAACAACTTCAAATGGGTTTTATCAGTTGGGATGATATGAAGGTTTTTGATACGAGCAATGAGAGATCCGAGTTGAAAGAGAATAGGAGTTATCGGAGTAGTAGTATTAGTCGAGTCATTGTGGTTGATAAAACTGGCAGAGGTGATTCTCTCACTGTTCAAGGTGCCATAGACATGGTTCCTCATAACAATTCCCAGAGAATCAAAATTCACATTCTTCCCGGGATTTACAGGTTCGATCAGTTTAATTAATATTAATCAAATTTGATTATTTATATATATTAATTATCTTTTTTACTTACATGCAGAGAAAAAGTATATATCCCAGCCTCCAAACCATTGATTTCATTAATTGGATATGAGAATCGATCATCAGAGACAATTATCACATGGAACAACAAAGCTTCAGATAAAGACATGAATGGGGTTGTACTGGGAACTTACAAATCAGCAACAGTTACCATAGAATCTGATTATTTCTGTGCAACCGCCATTACTTTTGAGGTAGATATATAAATTTTAGCATAATGAAGAAGATGGGTGTATTTATCTTTATCAAAAACAATGGATTTTAATTTTGACATGTACTTGCAGAATTCTGTAGTTGCCATTCCAGGAGGTGACGGAATGCAAGCGGTGGCGTTGAGAATAGATGGAAATATGGCCATGTTTTATAGGGTTAGAGTTTTGGGTACTCAAGATACCCTACTTGATTATACTGGCTCTCATTATTTTTACCAAAGTTACATTCAAGGTGCGGTTGATTTCATTTTTGGTCGAGCAAGATCACTTTACCAGGTACCACCAACCTCTTATCAACATATAATTATAATCAATTATCAAATATAATAACATTTATATTTTGTACCCGAAATTGAATGAGACCAAATAATAAAAGAAATCCTTAAAGTAGAAGGGTGGGGATAATAAGTCCATTCTCAACCAACTGCGTTCCATTATCCACCTAGGACGGAGTGTCAGACTAAGACTAAGTGTCAACTTAATGTTTTTTTAAAAATAAATCATATGTTGTTTTAAAATGTTTTTTTTTTTTAATATTTGAACCCTTTTTCACCATATTTTTGCCAAGTTAGTGACTTATATTGTACGGTGTTTTTGTTATTTTTCTTTGTACCACTAGGATTGCATTCTTCGATCAACTGCCAAGAGATTTGGGGCCATCGCAGCCCATCACAGAGACTCGCCAGCTGAGGACACGGGTTTCTCCTTTGTGAACTGCAAGATCTATGGGACTGGAACAATCCTCTTGGGAAGAGCTTGGGGAAACTATTCAAGAACAATATTTTCATACTGTGAAATAGACAACAACATAAGCCCATCCGGTTGGAGTGATTGGAACGACCCATCAAGACAAAAGTACAAAACCAAATCTATCTTGCAAATATATGTAGTTTCTTTCGATCGGTTAGATAACATGTGGTTTATTAATTTACTATCATTTGTTTACAGGACTGTAGTGTTTGGGGAGTACAAGTGCAAGGGCAAAGGAGCAGATAGGAAGAAACGGGTGTCGTGGTCGCGCTCTTTCAGCGACAAGGAAGCAACGCCCTTTCTCGATACCAAGTTCATAGGTGGTGATAAATGGCTGAGATTGTAACAAGATTATTGTTTTTTTGCTTCCTTCTCAGTTGGATCTTGCATATAATTTTTATAATCAATCATTAATTAGTAGATAATATGGGACTGCTTCTTGCTGAGGATTAGTTAATTATTCATCACACATCCAAATCAATCTACTTGTATTATAAAAAAGCAGACTTCTGCAATATTCTACATAAGTTTAACAAAGTATGTGTTGGAACTTGGATAATATTTTATTATTATATCAAAACCAAATAATTAATTGTTTTGCTATTTGATAATTTTTTGGTACTATAATTATAGAGGATACATATTTTTGCTCTTCTAAAAATATATATTCATTAGTCTATTAACATGAGTTGTTTTTGGATTAATAGTCAACTAAGAGCTGAGAAAGGAAGTAAACCTATAAAGATGGCAAACCAGTATACAGCTGGAGTAGAAGCAATATTGTAGGGTTAACGGTCAAACACCATAATTAAATAATAAAGTAGATTATAACCCTCAAATAAAATGTTATATAAAAGTGCTCACATGCAGGGAGGACATAAAATTTTGAACTGGGGTGGTCTTTCACTTAAAATAATAACGAGAAAATTTTGAAAAAAACAAGTATATAAAAGTAAAATTTTACCATTTTTTAAATAATTAGATAAAAAAACAACGAATTATATTTATTTTTTTAAGAGATTAAGGGTAATGTCATATTTTTACCGTAAAAAAAAAAAAAATATTCGGAGTGCGCTTGAACCCACCCAAACCCCTACATAGATTCGTCCCTACTCACATGACCATCTTCAAATAAAAAATTTAAGGATTAAAAACAGTTGTTGTTTGAGCCAATACTAACCTGAAAATAACCAGTTAATATATATTTATAAGTGTTAATTACCAACTTTTTTATAATTATCTTTTCAATTTCTTTAACTTAACAAATTTAATCTTTTGAATAATTATGAATTATTAAATATATATTTATTTAATTAAATAAATTATCAAATTATAAAAACTTTAAAAAGTTTTTAAATTTAACATAAAATATATTGCAATGCAAATTAATTTTATTTTATTATTATTTTAACTAATTATGAAATATATTGATATAATTAACCAATAATTCGATCACTTTTATCAGATATATTATACTTTTAAATTTGACATTGTAATTTAAAAAATTCCATATATTTGTTATAATTTGATATGTAATTTAATTAAATAAACATATATTAGATAAATTATATATATCTAAATTTGTTAAGTTAAAAGAAAATGAAGAGATAAATGCCATCTGAATTTAAAACAGTTGTTATTGATCACTATATACTAACTAAAATTATTTTACATATTTACTTAATTAAACAATATATCACATTATAGCAAGTATATAATGTTTTTAAATTTGAAATTATAATATATTATAAAAAAAATGATATTTTATAATTTAAATTTATATATCTCACAATTAATTAAAATTAAATTTTTAATCTTGATATATATTATAATTTAACTTTAGACATTCATATATACCTCTTATAATTTAATATATTATTTGAATTAATAAACTTATTAATATTAATCATCGATTATTAATAAATTAATTAAGTTAAAAAATTTAAAATTAATTTAGACACTCAATTTTCAAACTCTGAATTTATAATTTTAAAATAATTTTGAACCAAAAATTAATTTACACACTCAATTTTCACACTAAATTAAGATAATATAATTAATTTAAAAATAACATCTCACACCCATATTTCATCTCCCATTTATAATATATTCTATAAAAATTTATTTTGATTAATTAGACAATATTAAAATAAAATAATTAATCTGATTCCATGTTAATTAAAATTCAGGCTAGTTTTAAATAAAATAAAAATATTACAATAATAATATTAATGGGGTAATAATAAATAAATAAAAGGGATAGAAATAACGATGTGTATTGATGTTATTTTATTTTTATTGTAGGAATTAAAAAAATATCACCAAGAAAGTCATCAAAAAGTCGTTGGCGACTGATGTTAGCGGTAGAGCCTAGGCGTAGGCTCGACAAGGTCAAGTGGATGCGTGCGCGTGTGTCTAGGTGCAAGATAATTGCAGGACAATAGTGCCATGGTCCAGACGCGGTCTAAGGTCTCGGATCTAGGTCTAAGTTCGTGGGTTCAGGTGCAACTGGGTTCAAGTCCAGTGCAATGGGTTCAGGTCCATGGCTTGGGTTCAGGGGTCATGGTCTAGTTTTGATGGTTTGGTTCAATGCAAGGGTCGAGGCTCAATGGGTCGTGGTTCGATGCTTTGTGGTTTAGATGCATCTAGGGGTCTAATGTTAAAAGGTTTAGTGATTCGTGGCTAAAAAGATCTAATTTAAACACACGATAAAAGAAGATATAAAGATAAGTGGTAAAGAATAATAAAAAACACAAGATATAACGATGTTCGACCAACAATGCCTACATCCTCGAGGAGCCGTCCATTCTATTGATTTTCCATCGAATAATGGTCCAAGTAACCATAGGTTACAATGTTTCTATTTATAGGAGTACATTAAAAGTAAAAAATACTAAACGACTACTCCTAAGCCCAATAAAGGCTTAAGGCTCATTACAATATATAAACTCTAATAAATATGAGCCCAAAACCCAACAATCTGCACCTTGGACGAATACCGCGTTTATTGAGATCTGATGAATAAATTACAAATTCAACAATCTTCACCTTGACGGATTTCACGTCCCTTAGGAAATACACGAGCCGTATCAATCAATCTCCACTTTGACAAAAGTCAAGCCATCATAAAATAAGTGGGTTCAACACTTCAATCTTCACCTTTGCTCGAGCCATTCATGAGATAACTTTTTGTACATCCACTTCCACTCAAGAGACCTTAGAAGAATACTAATCTCCTCCATCATTTATATCGCATCATAAAAAATTTATGAGTCACACATCAATCTTCACTGCTCGAGTCATTCACGAGACAAATCATTATGCCTCGACTTCCGCTCAAAAGCCCTTAGAAGATAACATCATAGAGTTTATAAAACCACATAAATTTGGGTAACCACGTTATTTCAACAACGAGAGACATTCAACAACTCTTTCCAATCTTTTTTCATACCCATTGACATAGGTGGAAACTAGAATTAACAATTCTTTATTATGTCAAAATAGTCTTTACCTTTGTTTTCCACAAACTGAGTGTCTTATTTTTCAAGTCCAAAAATCGACTGAAACCAAAATACCGATTAAACCCAAGACAAAATTTCTTCGTCTACTTTTTCAAAATCAAATATCTATAAAAAACTAAGAACACCCAAAACGAACTTACATCATCTACTTCCTCAAAATAAGATATCGATCGAAAGCGAGAAGACCCAAGACAAAATTTATCATCTACTTCATAACAAATAAATTAGGTTATCACGATATCTCTTTTCTCAAGCTCAAAATCTGACAAAGTATTTATCACCCATATTTCCTTGAACGTTGCATACTCAACCTACTTGAACCTCAAACTTCTCCTTGAACAAATTAACTTGCAATATACTAGTTTTTTGAATCCAAAAACAACTAGCAATTGAAGAATATTATTTCAAGATTTAGAATCCCTCTTCAATTGTCTTCTCCAATGTTTCAAATGATCATCTATAATTTCTCGAAATCGCAAATATCATTCCATTTGAATTGACCGAACCTCTCATATAGCCCCCTTTTCATGACTAAGAATCTCATTCAAGGTCTCAATGCTCTCCTCACCACAATGCATAGAGAATTAAGATAGAACAAAATAAGTAAAAAAATCATCACATTCGAATTAATTGAGTCTCCCATCTATCCCCTTTTTCATGACTAGGAATCTCACACAAGGTTTCATTTATCTTCTCACATTAGAAGATAATGCAATGATTTCTTCTTGGTTCGTTTGAGAGTTGCTCTCAAGATTTCTCCACATCAACTTATAAGTGTCTTTCACTAGTATTCCCCTTCTTGGTCTTTTATTCATATTGTGTGTTAACTGTAATTTTGTCAATCCTTAATCACCTGCGAACACAATGCAATATTACAATTTGGCTCAAACGATTGCTCTATCAACATGTCGACAATGTTATCATCGGTAAACACCTTTTTAATAACAACTTTCCATACTCGATCATGTTTTTTTAAAGTGTAAAGCACATAATCTCCCAACCGTCTTCATCTTGATTAGCTCTTCTAATATATTTCTTCAAAAAAATATAAAAGGTAATAACCAAAAAAGATACAAATTTTTTGGTCCCAAACAAGTCAAATAAAACTCAAACTAGGCGAAAACTTTAAGCTCCCATAAAAATAAAATTTCAAAACGTACAAACCTTGATCCGACTGTTGAAAATGTAGAGGAATGAGTAACCAACCTCTCGAAAAAACATCAGCTCAATCAGACTCCGTTTGATTCTCGGATCATCAGTTTGATGAATTATGCGCGACTATAGAAAAAAATTTGATACTAGATTTTCTCTCTACCTCTCTTTTATTTTTGACTTCTTCAATAACCTTTTCCAAAGAAAATCTCTCCAAACCCATTTTATGCGATTTTTTTTTTCAATTCATATGCCAAGACAACAATCGGTTATTGTAAGCATGCAAATTTGACTTACCCTATTTTCAAATAATAATATTATTTTTAATAATTTTAAAATAACAATTTGAATTTTTATATTCAAAATAACTTAAAGAAGGAAATAAAACCTAATTAAGGAAATATTCCAAAATTTAAAAAATAATTTGAGGATAAAATAATGTATTTATTTTACCCAAAATAGACCAAAGAAAAGGTTAAAAATATTTAATTTTAATTTAATCATGAATTATGTTTAATTTATGACTTAAATTAATTAAATAAAAAACTCCAAAATTCCCAATAATACAAAAAATTAATAAATTATGATCATATTTGTTATTATGATTCCATAAATATGTTTTGTGAAATTTTTGGTGAAGAAATGAATTTAAAAGGGATTAAAAACCGAATTTTAATAACCTTTTAATTAAAAATAAAATTATATAATCTTGTGTAGCACAAATTTTGTTAAATCTTTGCATCAAGAATCTGGAACATTACATGAGCGCACAGATTTCATCCAACAGTCTAGACGTTCCCACACAGTCGAATGTAGAGGAGCCACGTGCGTGCTCCCGCATCGGATAAACTAATAGGACTAACTAACCCCGTTAGTCAAGCCGTTGACTGCCAACGGAACGCAGAATGTCGTTAGCATAAATGACGTCGTTTCAAGCGTATTTTTCGATGGCAAACTGCGCTTGCCGGAATCTCCTCGCCGACGTGATTCTTCCAGAAGCTCTAGCTTCCTGCATAGGTGATCAAATCCCTTGATTTTTTCGGCCACGTGCTCCTCTCATTAGCGTCTACGATAATCCTATATCTAGAAGCCTTATCCTTCCATGGATAAGGTTGCCAGCTGCCGAATATTATTTTTGGGATAAGCTCGCCGGAGGGTAAAATCGTCTCAAATTACCCCTCCTCAATCGACCTTCCCTACTATAAATACTCTCCCATGGTCTGTAGACCAAATCATCAAATAATAACCCATTAATCTCTGGATTTCACCCCCTGAATCCAAGCTTTGAAGATTCCGGCGAACTGGTTTTTATCAAAATCAGTTCCGACAATCCAAGCTTTAATCTAGGCTCTTGAATAATTTCCAACACACCCCATGAGTGTTCTCCTACTATTGGTATGCATCCATATCGTTTGTATCACGATTTATGATTGAAAATTTTGATATTTTTCAAATTTTATTGTTTAATCAGTTTGATCGTGTTCTTATGCTTGATTATATGATTTCTTTATTGAGAATCATTATATATATATATATATATATATATCATGTATGAACTTTCTGTTTAAATCGAATCGATCAAATCAACCTGAATCAAAAGTTTTGAAAATCAAAGCTTGAAAACTGGTTTTTTAAAATATTTGTTCTCTTGGTTTAAATATGGATTTTTTTATCCAAATAGTTGCAATACATGTTTGTTAACATATTTTCATGATTTTCAAGCAACTTTAATCATGTTTTGATCATGCTTGATCAAACTGGTATTTTAAAAATAAAGCGTGAAAATTGGATTTTTGAAATTATGTGTTCTTGCTTTTAATCCGGATTTTTTTGATCCAATTAGTTGTTATACATGTTTGTTAACATGTTATGATGAATTCTAAGCAATTGTTTTATCACTTTAATAATGTTTTATCAAATCTTGTTTTCAAAAAATTTTGGATTTTAATTCAATCGTCAAAAACTGTTTTAATGATCCTATGATGTTCTTGTTTTGGTTTAGATTAACAATATTCATCATTTCAAAGCTAATGAAACAAAAATCAGGCCTTGAAATGACCTAATTTAATAGATCCCAAAATTTAACCTAGAAATAGTGTTTTAAAATGTATCCTTGTAAATGCTTCAAAATCGTGATTTATGTTAGGGCTTTTGTTCTTCACGATCATATAAAATTATTGTTGCTTACAGATCGAGATTTATTGATCCCAATCAAAATTTATGGACTTCTGAAAATTTTGACCAATATAAGAACACTCGGTCTTAAGGTTTTAGCTAAGAACCGAGAAAACTAACCTTTAGTTCGAAATTAAGACCGAGAAAACGAACCCTAGTTCAAAACTCAGGACCGAGAAAATGCACCAATGATTGAGGATCCCAGGACCTAATTTATTGACCCAGGACCGGTGTTCTTCAGCTAGGACCGAGGACCACGACCGGTATTTTTTAATAGGACCAAGGACTAGGACCGAGCTTTCTAACCCTAGAATCGAGGACTAGGACTGAGCTTTCTAACCTTAGGACCGAGGATTAGGAACGATAAACTTAATCCTAGGACCAAACTTTCACATAGTCTAGGATCGATAAACTTAACCCTAGGACCAAACTTTTACATACTCTAGGACCAATAAACTAAATCCTAGGACTAAGCCCTCACTCAGCCTATGACTGGTAAACCTAACCCTAGGACCGGCAAACATAACCTTAACCTTAGACCTAAGATCGATAGTTACATAACCCTAGGACCAAGTACCTAGACCAATAGGTACTTGACCTGGGACCGAGCCTCCCTAGTCTTTGAGCGAGCCTCCCGATCCCAGTAGCAATCTCTCTAGTCCCTTTACCTATGCGATCGAGCCATGGTCTGAACCACACCAGTCTTAACCGAGCCCGACCGATCCTAAATCAGAAAAACTAAACCTAGACCCTAGGACTTCAGTCCAAGACCTGTTTGGTTCCTCTTTTCAAAATCCAAAATTATTTTTATAATTTTGGAACCCGAACCCATTTTAAATAATCCTGAATGGTCAGAAAATGACATTTTTTTTTATATTTTTGGAAATTTTCCTAAACAAATATTTTGGATAAGGACCCATTTGGAATTTATTTTTAAATTATAACATTCTCCTTTGATATTTTTAGCTTTTATTAAATCTGAAGCTCAACGCAACAAGTACACATCCCTTTTAAATAATTTTGTATAATTATTTAAAGCCTATCCTTACATAGGACCCCTAGACTCTTAATTAAAGATAAGTAATGTTATAATTAGATTTATAAAAGCCTAGACATTTTTTATTTTAGAAGAATTTTGAAAACCGTATTTAGTCGGGCGCAGAGGACATAGTGCGAAGGCCCTTTCTCGAGCGTAAACAAACAACGAACCACCCATTTTTAGAAACACTAGTATAAATACGTTTGTACATGTATCATTTTATTGATTTTCATAAAATCTTTTGGCGACTCTAATTTTCAAATAAATAATATTTAAATTGATTATGTTTAATTAATTTAAATCGGGTCTAGGTTAAATTGTTATTTAGCCTCTTAGATTATTTAAAATTTGAACAAATAATTAATTATTTATACATAATTAATTTCTTGCTTCTCTAGGTATTTTCAAAATCTTTTAAAAACTAAATGTTTCATTTTAAAAAATGTATGGCAAACAAACTAATGTTAAAATGCATCGAACCTCTAGACTCCTCGCGGTAGTCCCTCCATATCGCCATGTGTCTCTTGACACGTGTTAAGCTATGGAACATGACATAAACTGTGGGGGTTGCACAAAATTATAAAACCTCCAACTAATTTTCTACAAGCATGAAGATGTATCGTTTGTTCTCCACATTCTTCTAACCAAATCCTCCATAGAAAGAATCTAACAAACCATGTATATAATTAGAGCACCCTCAACTCATATCTTAGAAATTATCATTCTTGGTAGAACCCTTGAGGCATCAACACCCACTTGACAATTTCGCACCAGCACTTACCAGATACTGACAAACAAACCAACTCACAAGGTTTGTTGCAAATCAAAATTCAGCCCTTATACACACATATCAAAACCACACTCTCGCAAATAAACATTAAAGTCGTCCACTTTAATGAGAAAACCCTTTATATGTTGCATCAACCGTCTTCCACAATCTGCAACATTGAATAAGCACTCCACTTTTTTTTTCAACTCTAATTTTCAATCTCCATATTAACGAATATTAAATCTCTTAGAAGATAAATCACAAATCTATATATTTGAGAAATTCATGTCAAACAAGCCTCAATACAAATTCAAGATCAAAGCAAACAAAGCTTTAAGAACTTTATTAAAATCAAACAAGGTTTTACTTGTGAAAATTGAAAGTAAATAGTCCTTCAACCTATTTTGTGAAATCAAACGAGACTTAAAGAATAAATGTTAGTTGAAAAAAGTCTTAGTTCATAATTATATTATATTATATCATAATATATATTATATTATATCATATATATATATATATATGAAGATATATAATTTTTTTCCCTTTTTATATTTTAATAGACCATATGTCCCAAATTAAAATAAGTCAAAATAATATATCTTATCTTCTTCATTCTGGTGTCGATGCCTACACGACGAATTTTCGCCACATGCACCCATTGACTCCTTCGAGTAGAACAAAAGACTCATTGTCTTCTTCTCTCTTCTTCTCAAGACATCGTCACCCAAAATTAAGAAATATTTTAACGATCATTAACATCTCCTTAGTAATTAAATATTCCGACTCAAATCTTCACAACGACTAATTATTCTAGAACCAATATTGTTTTCTCAAACAACCAACAATCTTCAACAAAAGCACAAATATCCAACAATTTCTTCAATGGTGGTTAGGGTTTCTATCATAATTTTGTAAATATATTAGGATAAATATTCTCAAAACATACTCTGATACCACTTGTTGAGAATAGATCTAATTTAAACACACGGTAAAAGAAGATATAATAATAAAGTGGTAAAGTGGTACCGTGTAAGCTATGTCAAATTCGGATAACATCATCATCCATTTGGCTAGCCTTGGTGACAGAAGAGTTCATTGGAACAAAAATTGGACCAGGTCCAATCTTGTTACCAATTTTATGGTGTGGACTTTCATGTAGTGTCTCAACCTTTTGGTGACCCATGCCAAGACCCAACAAATTTTGTCAACTAGAGTATAATTAAGTTCACACCTAGTCATCCTCTATTGATGTAGTACACAATTGTTTCGATTTTATCCTCATTTTCTTGAACCAACAGGCTTCCCATGGTTGTGTCTGTTACAATAAGGTATATGATGAGTATAATGTCGGCTTTGGGAGGCATGAGTATAGGAGGGGATTTTAAGTAATCCTTGATTCTATCAAATACTTGTTGGAAATCTTCACCCAATACAAACTTTTGTTTTATCTTCAACAACTAAAAAAGCGGATCGCATGTCATAATAAGCGTGCTTATGAATCAACTAATGTATTGAATTTTACCGAAAAATCCTCGAACCTCTCTTTCATTTCGAGGGAACAGGATAACCGTGATTGCTTTTATCTTAGAGGGATCAAATTCGATTCCCCTCTATGTGATTAAGAAGCCGAGCATTTTACAAGTTGTGACTCCGAAAGTACATTTCTTCGGGTTGAGTCGTAGCTGAATTTTCCTAATTCGTTGCTGGAATTTCCCGAGGTTTTGGACATGTCCTTCTCAATCCTTAGATTTGACAATTATATCGTTGACATATACTTCCACTTCTTTGTAGATCATTTCATGAAGGATCATGGTGACTTCCCTTTGATAGGTGTCTCCCGCGTTCTTAAGACTAAAAGGCATGACCCTAAAACAAAGAGTTCCTACTTTTATTGTAAATGTGGTGTTTTCCTTATCTTGCGAGACCATCAGGATTTGGTTGTATTGTGATATCCGTCCATAAATGATAATAATTCATGACCGACGGCATGATCGACCAATATGTCGATGTGTGGTAGCGAGAAGTGATCTTTAGGGCTGACCTTGTTTAGATTCGATAATCTACACACACATATATTTTTTCATCTTTCTTTAGGATGGGTACTACATTGACTATCCAGGTAGGATATTTCACTACCTCAAGAAATTCGACTTCGATTTGTATTTGGACTTCCTCTTAGATTTTATTCACAACTTCCCCTTTCATTCGTCTAAGCTTTTACTTTCCTGGATTAACGTCAAGATATAGAGAAATGTGATACCATGTGATCTTTGGATCAATGCCTAAAATGTCCTTTTATGACCAGACAAAGACATATTTGTTGGATTTCAATAGCTTAACAATTTCCAAACGTTCTTGGGGGTTTAAACTTTGGATGATGAGTACGATCTGAGGATCGTCAGCCGTATTTAAATTGATGTCGATTATCTTTTCTATTGAGGAGACAGTTTCTTCCTAATTTCTAAGAAGTATTTGATTTTCGAAGTTTAAGTTAGAGTAAAAACAAATATCATTTTTCCTCATATATTGAGGAGTTTATTACATGTAAGAGAAGATGATCTAACAAGATCATTATTCTTAGGCTTCTTACAATGTACAATATTTAACATCTATCTACACATGAGAGGAGAAAGATTTCTACTTTCATCGATCACAGTATCAACGGATGAAAGGGATTCTGTTTCTTGAGAACTAAGAGGGCTAGATTCTAGAGTTGGATCAGTTGTCATGGAAATCCGAGCCAAATTTTCTAAGGAGTCGCACCAATAGTTTTTACTTTTCCTAATCTCACAAATAGAAGAGTTAGGGTTATGAGGACAATCTAAAAAGATTTTGAGACCGATTAAACGTCTCTATAAATCTAGTTTAGTAAAGGTTTTGGGAAACTCAAAGCATAAGATGCATTATCCCTCACGAATGAACTATCCATTTAAGGGAGGTGGAACAACTATGTGTCTTTTGGATATCCTTTCATTGAGAACTTCTTCGAATCATGTAAGAATGTATCCTAGACCGTGTCGATCCATGTTACAACATTGTTACGAAAATGATGTCATGCCTTTAGCGTTTGGGCCTAAACCCATGCTAGGGAAATATCCCATTTGACGCATCATTTTAATGGAGGAGAGACTAAACAAACTAAATTCGGGGAGTTTGGATGAGTCTTTATCTTCTGAGTGGATTGGACATATCTCGAACTCGCTTAGTTCAACCTTAGAGATTTCAATGTGGGTAGTCACAACGACTACTATGGTGTCAGTTGTGCCGTTGACTATGATAACTTGGTCGTTTGTGATGAACCTAATCTTTTGGTGTAGGGTATAGGCTAAAGCCTTGGCTTGATGAATCCATGGTATTCCTAATATCAAGTTATAGGAAGGCTGCATGTTGATGACATAAAAGTAAACTTTAAAGGGTTTACCGACAACTTGGACAATGTACTTGATACAACACATTATCTCACGGCGAGAGCTATCGAAACCTCTAACACACAGGTCGGATTGTATGATATTGTCTCGGGATACACCTATTTTATCAAGAGTCCTTCAGGGGAATATGTTGACGGCGAAACCATGGTCTATTAAGACCATTGGAACGATCTTTCCTTCCATTTGCACATAAATGTAAAGGGCTTTATCATGGTTTGCATCAGTTAATGGAAGATCCTTGTCTTCAAAGCCGATCATGTTGTGTTGTGAACTAGTGGATATGATCTCTACTACTTCTTCATGGGCGGTATTGGAAGGGACATTGACATTTCTTAACTCATTGAGGACTACTTTCATGTTCTCGATAGAGTACATCAGGATTTCCAAAATATAAATGTTAGCATTTGTCCTTTTCGGTTGACTTAGGAAGCTATCTCTTGGGTAAAAAGCCCTTGTCTCATTTTCTCTTCTATTTCCTACAAGAAATTGGGAGGTGTATTGCACATTGAATGGTGCGGTTTTCATGAAACTAGATTGGAAATCCATTGCACCAAGTGTTGTCACAATGTGTATCAAGGCGTAAATGTAGGCAGTCATATTTGTCCCACCATTTAGAAGTCTCATTATAGTGGGCTTTAGACTTCTCTTTGGGCCAAGGATAGTTCATCTTAAACTTTGGTTCGCTGTTATGGATCAGGTCCAGTAACATATTGAAGTCAAGTGATGCTTCGTTAGTGGTGAGAATATTGTCTTTGGGATCCGGTAGCAGATTCTTTTCTATTTTCGGTTTGAGGATTACATTCTGATCGATCAAGTCCTAGAACATGTGTTTGAGGGCACTACAACTATTAGTAGTGTGACCCTTTACTTGGTGGTAGTCGCACCAAACTTTCTCATATTTTCCCAAGAATGGTATATCTGTTCTTGGAGAGAGGGGTTGATGAGATTCTTTCCTAGAAAATATTCATCTCTTGACTCAATGGAATTCTTAGGTCATTAAAGACTCTAGGAGGTCTAAGTTCCTTTGGGGGTGTAACCTTGATAGGCGTGGTTGTACTTACCTTAGATTGTGGAGACTTACTAGGCTCGCCTTTTGAGGCGATTGCTCCTGCTAGGAAGTGGTTACATGGTGTACTTTTGTATTTTCATTTCTTGGGAAACAACTTGGGGGTGGGGTAGGTTTGACTGCTTTTTACTCTTTCCCCTCATTCTCGATAACATCATCGAGGTTAATTTCAGTCTTTAGCAATTTCTTTATATTTTGGAAACCTTTAACGGTGAATCCAACCGAATATCGTTCGTCTACGTTCTCTAAAATCATATCGATTTGTCATTGTTCGCTTGGGAGGGAATCGATTTCATCGAAAACAACTTTTCATCTTTCGATAAACACATAAAATTTCTCATTTTCTTCTTGTTTGATGTTCTTCAACCTCTTTTTTTGTTAGTTGAGGTTGAGATTCATTAAGATGTGTTCTATTAACATTGCAACTAGTTCCTTTGTGCTCTGTAGATAAACTATCTTTTACTGGTGTTACCAGCGTAGAGCAACGTCATTGATGTACTGGGGGAATAAGAGATTCTTTTGAATTCGATATTTGTTGACACTCGTGAAAGGGCTTTCATTCTATATCCTTCGTACCTGTTAAAGACCGGTCTCTACTATATGAAGTTTTGGATTTTAAAAAATCGGTTTTATTACGTTTTATTTAACCAATTATTTTTCAGTTCATAGATATGCACATTGTTTTCCTGCATTTAAAATTACATGATGATATTTAAATGATGTTAACTACGATTATCATTAATGGTTGTTGAGGAAAGTATTTGAAACATATTAATTTAGGTATTATGATCTTAAAATAAATCCTAAATGGGTTCAAAATATATTTTATTTAAATATTATAAAAATATTTTGAAATTGTTTGCTATTTTTTTAGATTCTTAAAAAATGATTTAGGGTTCCAAATTTAAAATAATTTTTGAAATTAATAAATCACAAATAAATAGGCCATAGGACTGATCCTTTCGATCTAGGGTACTAATCCCTCAGTCTTGTTCTAAAACCCTCAGTCCTAAGTCGAAACATCTCGGTCGAGGTGTGTGAGGCTCTCGGTCAAGGAGCGGAAGGCTTTCGATCTAGGTGCGGGAGGCTCTCGATCGAGGTGTGGGATGCTCATGGTCGGGTGTGTGATCCCTTGGTCATGATACGAGGAGCTCTTAGTCCTAGTCTAGGGATCCTTGGACGGGTGCGAGATCCCTCGGTCGGGGTGCAAGGAGCTCTCGTTCAAGGTGAGAGGAGCTCTCGGTTGGGTGTGAGATCCCTTGGTCAAGATGCGAGTAGCTCTCGATCTTGGACTAGGGATCCTCTGTCGGGTGCAAAGATTCCTTAGTCGAGGTGCATGAAGCTTTCAATCTTGGGCTTAGAATTCTCGGTCAGGGTGCAAGGTGTTCTTTGTCGATTTTGAGATTTTCTTAGTCTGGGTTAGATATTCTAGGTTAGGTGTAGTGGAATGTTTGATTTTCTCGGTTGGAAATCAAACCAAGGTTAGACCCTCGGTCGGTCGTCAAGAATATCAAGCTACACGTTTGATATTTTGACTAGGGTCCTAATCCCTTGATCCAAGGCATAGGGAGCTTTGCCTAGTCCCATGGATCATTTATAACATCATCCTGATGCATCATTCATTCGGGATGATGTTCTATTCAAATCAAACCGTTTTTAGAAAAAAAAACTGGTTTTCAATTTTTAAGGCTTGATGAGTGTAAGGTGCTTGTCAATAACTTTTTTATACTTTATATGATTGAATGAAACCAAAACATGAACACTAACTATTTATTTTGACCAATTCAAAAACTAAAATTCATATTTTTATAAAAAAAAAATATAGCTTTTGATCAACATGATCAGAATTGCTTGGAATTGGCTTAAATATGTTCCTAACATCCTTAAAAACATATTAGAAAGGTTTATGAGTTTCTGTTTTGAGTAACAACACAAGAACAAAAACTGAGTCAAAATCATATTTGGTTTTTTCTGATTTAGTGTGATTGATTCGGTTTTGTTTCGACAAAAAATTTATAAATGATATCAAAATCATTTCTCAATAAAAAAAATTGAACAATTTGACAGTATATAAGATCAATCGAACTAAAATATAATTTTTTTTTGTTTGAACATGTAAATCAATTTACAGTATGATTGGGAAGTTGTCGTGAGTTAAACACTTCTCAACTCTTTTAGAAGCTCTATGAATACTCTTTTAGAAGTTTTATGAATACTTTTTGAAGCTTTATAGATATTTTTGAGTTTTATAAATAATTTATTTAGAATAAAATAAATATCACATACATCATAAATTTTTTAATTTTTTTAACCCCTTAAAATTAATTTAAGATTAAATGAGTACAACATTTTATCTTAAAGTATTTTTTTTTTGGCAATTATTTTAATTAATTAGGGTTTAATTAATATAATAATTAATTCTATTAATTATTACACTAATTAATCCTATTAATTACTAATTATGTTTTAGTCTTAATTTTAATTATTTTAATTTTATTATTCAAAATAATTATTTAAAATTTAAAAATTTGTTAGGTAAAATTTCTCAGTGTGCTTAAACAGTAAGGATGAATTCTTGCAATTAACAAGAAAATATATTATTTAATCAACCAAAGAAAATAACTTTTCAAGTTAAAAGAGAAAAAAAACACAAAATTGTGATAAGAAGCTTACAAACCATAGAGAAGATTTACTTAAAAAGGAAAATCTAAATCCCCAACACAAGCAAGCCTATATAAGTACATTGCACCCCTCATGAAACACAAATCGAAAAAACAATCTCAGAAATGAAGAAAAAGAACCAAGCATATATAATATAACTGATGGAGACCCAGGAGAGATTATGATCAAATATTTTGAATGGTCCTGCTGCTACTGCTGCATCTTTTTCTTATTTTGTTTGGCCAAGGGAAGGGCAATATCAACGAATCCAAACTTCTTCCTATGGTGTGCAAAGAAATGCTTATGTCCATGACCAGTATTACTACTACTACTACTACTGGTTCCTCCTTTCACAGTCTTGCTCTGATGCTGCATGACGAGTCCAGTTTGTTCGCGAAGCATTTGGCTGAGAGACACTTGTTGTCGCTCCCTTATGTGTTGACCTTGAATGTGTTTCTCCACTACAATATCGTCTTGTACGATCAGCTTCTTCTGATTCAGCACGTCACCTATTGAAATGCTTGATCTACTAAACATTGCCTCACTTTTTCCCTTGATTGACGATGAAGACGACTCAACATCTTGTTGATCTGAATTCGGACGAGTACTTCCATGAGAATGAGATGGATATGATGGTTGTTTCATTGACCTGAATTCTTCGTGGACACCTCTTACTCTTTCGAAATTAGCTTTTTCTTCAATCAAATGAGTTTTCCTATCGTGATGGCAGGCCACAGATCTCTTTTTCAACAACAGCTCCTCTGCCTCCTGAGCTTTTTGAGTAAGAAAAGAGTATTCTTCAATAGAAAGAGTTACTTTTTCATCCACTTTTCTTGAAAAACCTATTATTGGCGGCAAGATTTCTGTGGTCGGTCGAACAAGCCTCGTTTCTGCGCAGGCTACGGCTTCCACTGCTTTTGCTGCCTCTTCCATCTTCCGCGCTGCAATCAATCTCATTTCAACGACTGTTATGCTTGTCTTTGTTTGTTCTATCTCTGCCATTGCCTTCATCACCTCATACCTTGCAGCCTCTGCTATGTTCTTAAACTGCTCTGTTTCGAAACTCAACTTCTTAGCATTTGAGGAGATCTTGGGATCACTTATTATTCGCATACCACTAGCTATGGCTGGCTTTATCATAACCTTTTCCCCATTGTAATCCAAATTCTTCTGCTCTTTCCTCCTGTTCACATTTTGACTAAGAGATTCGACAGAAGTTCTAAGAAGGGCGAGATCATCCGTAGTCTTGTGGAGGTTAAGTTTAGCCTGGTTTAACTCCAACAAGATTAAGCCAGGGGAAGGCCTTTCAAATGATTCAGATACTTGATCTCTGGCAAATTTGAGCTTCACATCCTCAACAAATCTCTTGGTCTCTTCCAATTGCTTCAACACAATCATGGTCTCCCTTTCTCTGGCTATCAAGTACCTTTCCAATTCCGCAGCTTGTTCTTCGATCATATCCATGTCTAAATTGTCTGCGCTATGCTGCTGATCATGTCAACAAACAAACCAATAAATGTGTGTTAATAAATATAGTTTATAATAATTTGTGACTATATTGAAAATTAACTAACTAATTCTCACATGAGGAGCAGCTAGTCGGAGAAGATGGAGCGGTATCCATGAACCACTGCCGCCGAAACGAGTAACAGCCTCCTGTACAGACGCGAATGGAGGCGAGGTGTCGATTTCCACTCGCGGATTGATGATCCGCTTGGTCTCTGCCCCGACCTCTTGTGTTTGGGACAATGGAGAAGGTTCTGACATAGTTTTTTGGACAGACATGCACACAAATTGAGGAACTAATGTAGGTTGAGTTCTACTTCTTGCTAGAAAATTAAAGGGATGGAAGATGAAGAACAAGTAGAAAGTTACACTGTGGGCTTTTGTTTTGTTAAAATGGGAAGAGAGAAAGGGAGGTGTGAAGACTGAATAAAAGTTTTAGCTGCTTTTCAACTTTTTAAGAAGATAGTGGGGGAAAAAGAGAGAAAATTTAGAATGATTGTGTTTCATGGTTGGTGCAAGTGGTTAACTCAAATTTCCATTTCAAAAAATTTTGCACCAAAATTCTACTTTTTCTTTTATTCACCTAATTATGTATTCAATTCTCAAATAATTCAAATTGGATTATTTAAGCTGAAGTCTGAATTAAATATTATAATTTTTATTCTTTAATACTGATTTAATCTCAATTATTGTTTTTATAAGGCTTCCGTTTTAATTTTGAATGGGATTAACTAAGAAGAAATAAATTTATTTTAAAAAAAATTGAACAAATAAATATATTTTTAAAAAAAAGAAAAAATAACTTAGAAATAGAGATAAAATTTGAGAAGGAGAATAAAAAAAAGAATGATGATAGGGGGCGACGGTGGGGCAACGACTCTCGAGCAACTCACCACCGGGTAGCCACGTGGATAAAATATGCCACGGTGGAAAAATAAATAAAAAGAAAGTAAACGCGCGCGCTCTTTTTTCAGTTTTGATCAAATCATAGCATTCTCCAATCAGCAAGAGCTCAAAAGTACGAGCTTTAGATTTCTTTGTCAATGATAAACCCAAATCGAAGCAAACAATGACTCACATGACGACAAGCGCGGAGAAGACCACCATGAAGACCAATACGAAGAAGACGACTATAGCGAACAAGACGACCGTGAAGAAGACGTTAACTTGTACAATTTTTAAACTTAAGTGTAATGTATGAACTATATTATTATTTTGAACTAAACTTTAATGTAAGAACTGTAATATTCTTTTTAAAGTGAAGTGTAATATCTAAATTTTAATATTTTTTAAAATTGAAGTGTAATGTCTGAAGTGTATTTTCTGATACACTAAAGTGTAACATCATATATACTAAACTATAATTTCTTTTACACTATAAATTAACGTGTTTTAAAACTCAAATAAAATGTAATATAATTTGAAATGTAATCTAATGTCATTTAAATACTAATCTATAATGAGTTTTAAAACTGAAAGGTAAATTCTTAATAACTGAAGTGTAATGTCTTATATACTGAAGTATAATGTCTGATATACTGAAGTGTAATATCTGATAAATTGAAGTGTAATACTTGATACACTAATGTGTAATATCATATATACTGAACTAGAATTTCTTTTACACTAAATAATAACGTCTTTTAAAACTCAACTAAAATGTAATATAATTTGAAATTTAATCTAGTGTCATTTAAATACTGATCTATAATGAGTTTTAAAACTGAAATGTAATGTCTTATTTATTGAAGTGTAATATCTGATTCACTGATCCCCTCTTCTAGCTTAGCGACAATAAGATGTGGATATTCTCAGTCTCTTTGAGAGGTTCTAGGCTCGAGCCCATCAGGTGGAATTATGTGCTTAGTTAAATGGTTAAGTGTGTTTGCGGGCTATGTGCTTAAACCCCTTGTGGCCAAATATTTTCAAAAAAATATCTGATACACTAAAGTGTGTCATATATACTAAACTGAAATTTCTTTTACACTAAACATTAATGTTTTTTAAAACTTAACTAAAATGTAATGTAATTTGAAATTTAATCTAATGTCATTTAAATAATGATCGATAATGTGTTTTAAAACAGAAATATAAATTCTTATAACTGAAGTGTAATGTTTGATACATTGAAGTGTAATATTTGATACACTGAAGTGTAATGCTTTAAGAACTCAATTGTAATGTCATTTTAACTGAAATTTAAATTCTTATATACTGAAATGTAATTTCTTTTACACTAAAAGAAATTTTATTTTTTTAAACTCCACTAAGTAGTGTTTTCAACTGAAATTTAAATTCTAAAATATTGAAATGTAATCTTTTTACACTAAAGTTTAATGTCTGATGAAATGAAGTGTAATGTCTAATATACTGAAGTATAATGTCTATTATAATGAAGTATAATTTCTTATACACTGAAGTGTAATGTCATTTAAATTGAGGTGTAAATTTGTTAACACAATTTCTCTTTTATTCTATAGATTCATGAATCATGAAGTTCATCTACGATGTTCAAATCTCCAGTGTTGGAATGATTTTTCATTCCAAAAAGGAGTTTTGTGAATATTATAACGCTTATGCTTGATCAAAGGGTTTTAGCATTTCTAAGATAGTAGCAATAATGAATGGTCCAGATGATAAGAAATAGTGGTTCTCCATTGCTCGTGCCAAAAGCGGTGTCTACTCTACAAAGGGGAAAAATATTTTCCACCAAATCATTCCAATATTATCATTATTGATCCATATTCTCCACCAAATCCTCAGCATTTGGTGGTACTCGATTCCATCAGATGTTTATCCTTTAGACTTTGTTATTTCGACATCACCTTTAGGGAGGTTTAGTGCACAATAAACGTCTATTTCATCGATTTTTAGCATCTCCACATTACTCAGAATAGGAGAAGTCCTTCTAGCATCGAACTTGCTCAAGAGGTGACGACATAGATCAAAGGGTCATTTTAAAATACCCAAAGAAAGGTGGGTGACGAAACCAATTGCCTTAAAAAAGTCTTTCTAAAAGTTCTCGAGACTCTTCAGACGAGTTTATAAAGGCCATTTGGAGAAGTTAGGATGTTTAAAATAGGTCGTCTCCTTGAACAAATGGAAAAAGTGGAAGCATCGGGTGAACATCTATAGAAGAAAGTAAATGACAATAAAGTTTTGAGAACATTACAATCAAGTTTTGAGAAAATGATAATTGTTACCTTGGACGAATGGAAGAAGTAGGGATGAAGAACTGGGGATGGAAGAAGAGGAGGTGGTGGGTAAAGAAAGCTTCCTATTCAATACCTTGCCTTTATAAAAGAAAGAATATTAAAATCAAGTTTTGAGAACATTAAAATAAAATTTTTAGGTGATGTCAATTGTCACTTGGCAGGAATGGAAGAAGCGTGAACGGATGTAGAGGGAGCGGGGAGTGAATAAACATTTCTCTAGATACCTTGCCCCTGTAAAAAAAAGTATATGATAATAAAGTTTTGAGAATATTAAAATCAATGTTTGAGAAGATGACAATTGTTACCTTGAACGAGTGGAAGAAGTAGGGGTGAAGCAGGAATGGAAGAACAAGGGGCGGTGGGTGAAGAAAGCTTCCTCTTAAATACCTTGCCTCTATAAAAGAAAGAAAATAAAAATCTTATTTTGAGAACATTACACAGAATGTTTGAGAAGATGATAATTGTTACCTTGCAAGAATGGAAGTAATGGGAATGGAAGAAGCTAGGGCAGGGGCCAAGGTGGGGCAAGCTTTTTCATAGAGGAAAGTTCCTCTTATATACCTTCAAACTGAAAAAAAAAGTAGATTTAATAAACAAAATTGTAATATAATGTCGGATAAACTAAAGTGTAATGTCTGATACTCTAAAGTGTAATGTCTTATACACTAAAGTGTAATGACTGATACAATAAAGTGTAATGTCTGAAAAACTAAAGTGTAATGTCTTATAACATAAACTATAATGTTTTATAACCCGAACTGTAATGTCATTTAAACTAAAATATAATTTCTTATACACTAAAATATAATGCTTGATATATTAAATTGTAATGTTTAATAGAATAAACTATAATATCTAATAGACTAAATTGTAATATCTGATAAACTAAATTTTAATGTTTGATAAACTGAGATGTAATGTCTAATAAACTAAAGTTTAATGTCTGATACACTAAAGTGTAATGTCTAATAAACTAAAGTGTAATGTCTTATAAATTAAAGTGTAATGTCTGATACACTTAAGTGTAATGTATTATAAACTAAAGTGTAATGTCTTATAACTTAAATTGTAATGTCATATAATCTAAATTGTAATGTGTTTCTCACATTTGAAGTCTAAAATTTCTAATAGTCACTGTCTAATATTTTATTTTATTGTCTAAAATGTTTTAATCGGTTGTTACCTTTCAATCTCAGCGTTGTCAGAGAACTTCCTCTTCTTAGATTCGTTGGCTTCGTTTAGACTCTTCCTTGCTTTATTCGGACTCTAGGTTTCTTTTTTGGACTCTTGGTTGCTTTGTTCGGACTTTTCCTAATCGTGTTCGGACTCTTTCTTGCTTGGTTATTAGTCTTCTTGGCTTCGTTATTCTTTGATGCATCAAAGACCATGATTTATTTTTCTAAATCGTGAACATCATAGAAGGTCACAAGTTAAACAAACAACTGTACTCAAATAGTTTAGAATAATGGACATTTTTTATCATTTCAAAATTGAAGAATGACAATTAATATTGAACGGAAAGCGACTAGATAAAATATAGCCGGTGACGGTTTAGGGTTTCTGAACGATAGGCGAACGATGGCGACGATAAGCGAACGAATGATGGGTAGGGTATTGAATCTCAGAACGCGCGATAGTTTTGAGAATTCTATGGGTTTTGGGTTTTTTGGGTTATGGGGTTAATAGGAATACGAAGCGTTATGGTGCACTCTGATATTTGAAAATAAATTAAATTTAAAATATACCATAAGGAGTCACTGGGGAGTCACTGCCCAATCGCTCTCATCATTATTCTAAAAACAAAATATGCCCTATCTATAATCACTAATTGGCTTGGGTCCTCAATATTAATTTCTTCATTGAAGTATTCAGAAAATAATATGTCTTTTCAAATTATGAAAACATAGTACAAGTTATTTAAAAATTAATATTTATTATAAAATAAATTTATTTTATTTTATAATAAATATAAGATTAAATTAAATAAAAATAATTGGGTTTAAAATTAATGAACAAATTTAGTAATATTTGGATAAAATTTTAAATGAAGTTAGTAAAAATATGATCCCGTTTTTTTTTATCACTTTTTATAACAAAAATATTTACTTTATTTCTGATTTTTATTTTATTTTTATTTTGGCAAAAACAATTAATAATTAATGATGACAAGAATTTTTTTTTTTTTTTTTTTACAAAATAACAAATTTGACTTGATCTATGTAAAAGGCACACCCATTTAATCAGGTTTTATCTATAAATTTTTTGTTATCTATATATATATATATATATATAATGATGCTTAATTTTTAAAGTGTTCGGATTGCCGAGAGCTGTGGTTAATTTGGATATATGTGAGAGTAAATGGATACTTGGGTCGGATTGTGGGTTGACCCGCCATAAACTTAAAACGGTTAAAAATAAAATTAAAAATGTTATAGGTATGGTTCGAACTTGCAACCTAACAAAATAAATACAACCTTTTAACCAACTAGGCTAATAACACTTTATATTTTAAATTCATCCCAAAATTTGATAAATGCGTGACATTTTAACAATATAAGTTCAACTTTTTAACTAACTAATCTATATATATACATATAATGATACTTAATTTTTATAGTGTCTGGATTGCCGGGTCGAGAGTTGTGGTTAATTTAGATATATGTGAGAGTAAATGGATACTTGGGTCGGATTGTGGGTTGACACGCCCATAAAAATTTTACCGTAATATTTTTTTCACGATTTTTTATATTATTACTCGTGCAAAAGCACGGGATACATGCTAGTTTTTGTAAGAACACTTTAATTTTTTTTCAAGCCCATTCCAACTAAGAATTTTTTATCCGTCCTTAAATTATAAGGTGTAGAGGAAGATTTCATAACTTACATTCTCCTTGAATTACAGCAAATTGAGAATAAAATGGTAAATTTACTTCAAGTCTCTTTTAGTTTTTTCGGTTTAAGAATAATTTCATGTCAAAGAGTTGGAATCTAATTTTTCACGCAAAATTAAGAAAATATATTTTTGGTGTAAAGACACCAAGAATTAGAGATTCTATTAAGTGAATTTGGTGCTTGGTTACGTGTGAAAAATGACCTCACGCTATGTCCCACACGCCTGTTTAGTTAGACGATCTCTACTAATATGATTTTGGTTTTTTTTAGAAAATATTCTTACACTTTAATTTTTATTTGATTTTAACTTGTGTCCTACCGTGGTATAAATGTCAAGGTGATTCTACATGAGCGGTCATCATTTGTTCGTAGACATAAATTAATTATGTATTACATTAACAAAGATATTTCATCCATTTGGCTCTTGTGACAAGCAATATAAATATATATATTTTAAATATATGAAAATAAATAAGTATTGTAAATATGTGTCAAATTTCATCATGGAAAAATCATGTAAAGGATTCGAAAATGAAATATAGTTTGCATGAACATGCATCGAAATTTATTTGGACGATTCAAACAAGTATAAAGATAAGTCATAAATAATGAAAAACGTTAAAATAACCGCAAAAATATATGGAGTAGTTTTTTAGGTTGGAAATAATTTTGTGAATGCAAATATATCGACTTCATATTTTTTGTAAAATTAAACATATATGTTGATAGTATATTAATCATTTATACATAATCGCTCTAAATATTATTTGTTAGTAACTCCCGTGAATAATTTATTAATATTCACATCAAAATTAAACATTTTTTTTATAGTACATCGATCATTTATACATGACTGCTCTAAACGTTAGTTGTTATTTACTCACGTTAACAATTTGTCAACTTTCACGTTCAAACTAAGCCTATTTGTTGATAGTATCTCAATCATTTACACATGATCACCATATGTTACTTGTTAGTAACTCACGTGAACAAGTATGGAAACTTTCAAGTTTAAACTAAATTTATCTATTTATAGTACTTCGATCATTTACACATGATTGTCATACATTACTTGTTAATAAGTCACGTGAACAAGTTTGTCAACTTTCACGTTCAAACTAAACTTATATTTTAATAGTACATCGATCATTTATACATTATCGTCATACGTTATTGTTAGTAACTCACTAAAAAAGTTGGTCAACTTTCACGTTCATACTAAACCTATCTATTCATAATATCTCAATCATTTACATATGATCGTCATACATTAGTTGTTAACAAGTCACGTGAACAAGTTTTTCAAATTCCACCTTCATACTAAAAATATCTATTGATAATACTTCAATCATTTACACATTATCTCCATAAATTAATACTTAGTAACTTACATGAACAAGTTTGTAGACTTTTACGTTCAAACTAAGTCTATTAGTTGATAGTACATCAATCATTTACACATTATCTCCCTACATTACTTATTAGTGTAAGGCCTTCAAATATATATACCCTTAGCAAAGATAAATCATAATACAAGTTATTATGCTAGGTAAATAGATTCCATTGTTATTATGTCCTTATTATTCTTTTATTTCACTTGATTTTATTATATGTTTATTTAACCTTATGACATTCAAAATCATACACTAAATACATATTAGGACAACATTATTGTTTTAGTAAATATAGCACACTAAATTATTTAAAGGTGGATAAACATATTTATACTCTTTTATGAGGTAGATAGTTGTCTTGAAAGTTACTTGAGTTATATAGTTTAAATATGACACTAATCAAGATATTATAGTGCTACTACATTAGGACACTAATTAATATATTACATTGCCACCACATTAGGACACTAATCAAGATTCTACATTGCCACCATACCATGACACTAGTCAATCTCCAGGTCTTCGACCTTTTCCTATAAATATTAACCAATCATTTACACATGATCACCATACGATAATTATTAGTAACTTACGTGAACAAGATTTTCAACTTTCTCGTTCAAACTAAATATATTTATTGATAGTACCTCGATCATTTAGACATGATCGTTATATGCTACTTATTAATTAGTCATGTGAAGAAGTTTGTCGGCTTTCATGTTCAAACTAAACTTATTTGCTGATAGTATGTTGATTATTTATAAATGATCGCCATATATTACAAGTTAGTAACTCATGTGCATAAATTTATCAACTTTCATGTTCAAACTAAACTTATTTGTTGACAGTACATCGATTATTTACATATAATATCCGTATGTTACTTGTTAGTAACTCACGTAAACAAGTTTGTCAACTTCCACGTTCAAACTAAACCAATCAGCTGATACTACCTCAATCATATACACATGATTGTCATATGTTACTTATTAATTAGTCATGTGAACAAGCTTGTCAACTTTTATGTTCAATCTAAACTTATTTTTTGATAATATCTCGATCATTTATAAATGATCGTCATACATTACTTGATAGTAACTCACATGCATAAGTTTTTCAATTTTTCGTTCAAACTAAACTTATTTGTTGATATTACATTGATCATTTATACATGATCTCCATACGTTACTTGTTAGTAACTCACGTTCTATGTTAGTAAAACGTGCAAACTAAACTTATCTATGGATAATACATTGATCATTTATATATGATCTTCATACGTTACTTGTTAGTAACTCATGTGAACAAGTTTGTCAACTTTCACATTCAAACTAAATTTATATGTTGATAGTACCTCGATTATTTACATATGATTGTCATACGTTAATTGTTAGTATATCACATGCCAAAGTTTTTCGACTTTTACGTTCAAAATAAACCTATATGTTGATAGTACATCTATCATTTACACATAATTTTCATACGTTACTTGTTAGTAACTCATGTGAACAAGTTTGTAAACTTTCACATTCAAACTAAACATATATGTTGATAGTACCTCGATCATTTACAAGAATTACTATATATAAAAGTAGAATGGATGACATACAATTTGAAGTAAGTTTAGTTGATCGTCATACGTTACTTGTTAATAAGTAACATTAATGTTTTTGACAAAATTGACATTCAAACTAAAATTATTTGTTGATAATACCTTGATCATTTATACATTATCGTCATACGTTATTTGATAGTAACTCACGTGAACAAGTTTATCAACTTTCACGTTCAAACTAAATCTATTTATTGATAGTACATTGATCATTTATACATGATCTCCATACGTTACTTGTCAATAACTCACGTGAACAAGTTTGTTAACTTTCACATTCAACTTAAATCCATTTGTTTTAGTACTTCAATCATTTATACATGTTTGCTTTAAATATTACTTTTTAGTAACTCCCCTAATATTTTATTAAAATTCACGTCAAAATTAAACATATATGTTGATAGTATATTAATCATTTATACATGATCATTTTAAACGTTAATTGTTAGTAACTCCCGTAAATAGTTTATTAACATTCACGTCAAAATTAAACCAATATGTTGATATTACATCGATTATTTATAGATGATCGCTCTAAAAGTTATTTATTAGTGTCTACTATGAATAGTTTATTAACATTCACATTAAAATTAAACATATTTGTTGATAGTACATCGATCATTTATACATGATCGCTCTAACCGTTATTTTTAGTCACTCCCGTGAATAGTTTATTGTCAATCACGTCAAAATTAAACCCATATGTTGATAGTACATCAATCATTTACACATAATTTTCATACGTTACTTGTTAGTAACTCATGTGAACAAGTTTGTAAACTTTCACATTCAAACTAAACATATATGTTGATAGTACATCTATCATTTACACATAATTTTCATACGTTACTTGTTAGTAACTCATGTGAACAAGTTTGTAAACTTTCACATTCAAACTAAACATATATGTTGATAGTACCTCGATCATTTACAAGAATTACTATATATAAAAGTAGAATGGATGACATACAATTTGAAGTAAGTTTAGTTGATCGTCATACGTTACTTGTTAATAAGTAACATTAATGTTTTTGACAAAATTGACATTCAAACTAAAATTATTTGTTGATAATACCTTGATCATTTATACATTATCGTCATACGTTATTTGATAGTAACTCACGTGAACAAGTTTATCAACTTTCACGTTCAAACTAAATCTATTTATTGATAGTACATTGATCATTTATACATGATCTCCATACGTTACTTGTCAATAACTCACGTGAACAAGTTTGTTAACTTTCACATTCAACTTAAATCCATTTGTTTTAGTACTTCAATCATTTATACATGTTTGCTTTAAATATTACTTTTTAGTAACTCCCCTAATATTTTATTAAAATTCACGTCAAAATTAAACATATATGTTGATAGTATATTAATCATTTATACATGATCATTTTAAACGTTAATTGTTAGTAACTCCCGTAAATAGTTTATTAACATTCACGTCAAAATTAAACCAATATGTTGATATTACATCGATTATTTATAGATGATCGCTCTAAAAGTTATTTATTAGTGTCTACTATGAATAGTTTATTAACATTCACATTAAAATTAAACATATTTGTTGATAGTACATCGATCATTTATACATGATCGCTCTAACCGTTATTTTTAGTCACTCCCGTGAATAGTTTATTGTCAATCACGTCAAAATTAAACCCATATGTTGATAGTACATCAATCATTTATACACGATCCCTCTAAATGTTACTTGTTATTAATTGTAGTGAATAGTTTATTAACATTTCCGTTAAAATTAAACCTTTCGTCGAAAGTACATCGATCATTTTACATGATCGCACAAAATATTACTTCTTAATAACTCCTGCGAATAGTTAAATACCATTCATGTTAAAATTAAAATTATTATTTAATAGTACATCGATCATTTATTCATAATCGCTCTAAATCTTACTAGTTATTAACATTCATGAATAGTTATTAACATTCAAGTCAAAATTAAACCTATTTGTTAATAGAACGTGAATCATTTATACATGATCGCTCTAAACATTATTTGTTAGTAACTCACGTGAACACGTTTGTCGACTTTAACGTTCAAATTAAATATATATATTGATTTTACCTCAATAATTTACAAATGATCGACATACGTTACTTGTTAGTAACTCATGTGAATAGTTTTTGTTAAATTTCACGTTTAAACTAAACATATATGTTGATAGTACCTCGATCATTTACACATGATCGTCATACATTACTTGTTAGTAACGCACATTAATAATTTTATCAACAATCACGTCAAAATTAAATACATTTGTTGATAGTACATCGATCATTTATACATGATCGCTCTAAATATTACTTATTAGTAACTTCCGTGAATAACTTATTAACATTTACGTCAAAATTAAACATATTTTTTGAAAGTACATCGATCATTTATACATGATCGCTCTGAATGTTACTTATTAATAAATATCGTGAATAGTTAATTAACATTCACGTCAAGATTAAATTTATTTATTGATAGTACATCGATCATTTATACATAATCTCTATATACATTACTTGTTAGTAACTCCCGTGAATAATTTATTAACATTCACCACAAAATTAAACATATTTTTTGATAGTACATCGCTCATTTATACATGATCGCTCTAACTATTACTTGTTATTAACTCACGCGAATAGTTTATTAAAATTCACTTCAAAATTAAACCTAATTTGTTGATAGTACATCAATAATTTATACATAATCGTGATACCTTACTTCTTTGTAACTCACGTGAACATGTTTGTCGACTTTCACGTTCAAACTAAAAATATATGTTGATAGTACCTCAATCATTTACACATGAACGTCATACTTGAATTGTTTGTAATTCACGTGAACAAGTTTATTAACTTTCACGTTAAAATTAAACTTATTTGTTGATATAACCTCATTCATTTACACATTATCGTTATATATTTATTATTATTATTATTATTATTAATTATGATATATATATAATAGTATTATAATATAAATAATTTAATTTCTTATCCTATATCAATATATTATAGAAATTTATTAATAAAAATATTTTTATTTTTTTCTCTTTTATATATATATATATATATATAATTAGAATTAGAATATTACAAATATTTCTCTCCTGATTAATTTTTTAATATATAATAATTATATATAGTTACATATTTATTTATTTATTTATTTAATTTTATATATAAATATTTATATCACACCTTTTCTAACTATTGTTTTTAAAATAAATATTAAATCATTTTTTTGTTTTATATTTATATTTATTATATATATATATACATATCATATTTTGATTTAATGTGTTAAGTTTTTATTTATATATAAATATAATAAGAGAATAAAATATTTATATAAAATTAATGATGATATAGATTATTTTTTACCCTTATTATTTTTTTTCTTAATTAATTTATCATATATATAATATAATTATTATAAGTTAAAAATTAATAAAAAAAAAGAGAAATTACCTTAATTAATTATCCTAATTTTTCTCAATATTATATATATATATATATATATATATATATATTAACAAAAATAAATTTTAAAAATTTTTTTCTTATGTATATTTATATATATATATATATCTTATTTAATTAAAAATATTTTTCTGTAATTTATTTTTTAATATATAATAATTGTATAATTTTACATATTTATTTATTTATTTTAAAAAAATAATTGAAAAAAAATTTAAGAAAGAGAAATATATATATATATATATATATATATATATATATATATATATATATTATGAAAGATAAATTAATTAAAAAAAGAAATTAAGAAAGAAATATATATATTAATAGAGAAATTAATTAAAATAAATAAATTAAGAAAGAGAAAATGACATTTATTATTTTAATTATTGTAGAGGGCGCGTTTTGATATTCACGTCTAATAAATATAAAAAATGATTTCTCAACAATATTTATGGGCGTTCCTACTCCATAACTTATAAATAAGATTTTAAACATGATTAAAATTCAAAACAATTATTGATCAAAAACTAAAAAACTAATCCTTATTACGATAATTATCAAAGAAAGATGAATAATTAAATATGAATAATTGGGAACACTTCATAAAATGTTACAAACAACAACATTAAGACCACATTGACGTTCACTACTTATAAGTTCTATCTTTCTCAAACCCACGTTTTAAAAAATTAATTTATTATAATCAAACTCAAAGGATCATGGATAGAACGTTGTGCCTAGATGCGCATTCTCATTTGGGCTCTAAACGATGACATTTCAGCCTCAAATGGTCGTCTTTTACACAAAAAAAAAAAGATGAACATCGATCGAAACTTTTAATTTTCAAAAGTGGAACTCGGCTGATAAACCAAATCCAATGATTCAAAAATTGAAATGATCACCTGAACATGAAATGATTGCCTACGATTATAGGGGCAATGCCCTAATTGGATGAGAACGATCAAATATAGACAAAAGCCATTAATAGCCTTTTTGTCTGAAATTTGATGCACTTGCTCATTCAACCAACCTTGGATGGCTATAAATATCCCTCCTTAAGAAAAATGAAAGTGAGGATCACAACCTTGACTCTCTAATCTAAACATCATAGAATTCATAACTAAAATTTTCTCATGCTTTTTGCAAAATTTTGAAATTTTGTATGAGGATTTAAGGTTCATTTCTATATCATCACAAAAGTTCATAAAGAGTTCATGAATATTCTACAACTCATAATAAAATTTAATTCATGTTGTAATTCAAATTACAGATTCAAATTAAAATTGAAATTTTTACATTTTATTTATACTAGTATTGCATATTGATCGATTATTCAATTTATTAATTTTAAAACGATCCTAAGATCATTTCAAACCTTTATATTGAATTCAATTCAAACAAACCGAGTTAAATAAAAAACACCCAAATTTAGTTTTGAAAATTTTCAAAATCGGGTTATTGTTCTTTAACTCTATCTTATGAATTACGATTTAAAAAGCATCCCGCATCTTTTAAAAGATGTTAGGAGAAGTTTTGGATCAATTTCAATTAGTTTTAAACATGTTTGTTTGAAAACTAAATATTTCAAAATTTTGGAAAATCCATTTCTTGAATTAGTCAAAATAGATAGACAATATTCATATTTTGGTTTTATTGGATCCTAATATGTATAAGGAAGTTATTGATAAACTCCTAATACTAGATTAAACCTTAAACCTTAAACACCAAAAATCCAATATTTATATAAGAGTTGTTCACGCTCGATTTGACCCACTTCCCGGTCAAATGATGCTTTGTAATGTTGATAATCGTGTTCTATGTGGCAAAATGAAACATCTCATTCCTTTGGATCAATGAATGGAAATTTATAGAGAAATCATCAAACCTACAGTTTGATGTTCTTGTCGTCCGACCGAGATTTTTTCCTTGATTTGATTTTTGTCCGAGAAAATAAGGCCTTTCCCTTACACGGCCGAGAAATCTTGACCACGATTAAGAAACCTCGTATCCGATTGAGAAATCTTGACCTCGATCGAGAAGCCTCGCACCCGATCAAAGAAATTCCCCTTGACCTGGTTTTCAGCCGAGAAAATCAGCCAACATTTAACGTCCGACCGAGGAAATTCGATATACACAATCATCGACCGAAGAGTAGCGCGCGACCGATAATCCTATCTCCACTTTGATCGGACCCCGTTTTGTTTGGGTTAAAGCTGACCCAAAACCACATATTTGACCCAATTCGCGACGTAGACACTTGCCTACTAACTTGTTTTCTTGGGATTTTTAACATCTAATTATTGTTTTTTTAACAATTGTAGGCTCTAACCTATTTTTAAAAAATATGAAAATAATATAAAATGATTCAAAATATTTTTGGGATAATTTAATAAAAAATATTTTATAAAGGTCGGTTTGAATTTATTTTTAAATTTTAATGCCTTAAACTAATATTTTCAATTATTTTTCTCAATAATTCTCGACATCAATCGGAAGTATAAGCATTTAAATATAATTTCATAATTTTAAATGCAAGAAAAATACATACATGTCTAAACTTGAAAAGTAATTGGTTAAATAAAATTTAATAAAAACCAAACTTTCGAATGAATTAAAGACCTTTTAAACATGTACGAAGGATATAGTGCAAAAGCACTTTCCCGAGTATCACCAAATATTGAATTCAAAAGAATCTCTAATCAAATATATATTAATATACGTATACAAATTATTTTATTGATTTTATAAATTAAAATTCAATTGTAGACTATTTTCATTGAATAAATAATCTTTTAAATTAATTATTTTTAATTAATTTAAAATACATATTTTATAATCAAAATATTATTTGATTATTTTAAAATTTAAAAGATTGTTTAAAATTATCATAAATATTAATTATTGTTATAATTAATTTTAAATATCAAAATACTTTTTGTACCAATCTTTTAAATATTTTATTAAAATATTTTTATTGTGAAAACCGATGTTAAAATTTCTCGAACTTAAAACTTTTTTGAGGACAACTGAATTTTGTGTTCTACGATCCTATTTAGTTTTTATTTGAAAATGTTCAATAATTAATTTGGAAAAACTGATTTATAGGATACCGGATCCAAATTAATTTTTTATTTTAATCTCTTTCAAAGTCATTCAAAAGTATTTTTGAAAATAAAATTTTAGACTGGTTATTGAAAAATTTTAAATTACAAAAGGTAAAAGAAGGAGTGTATAAAGAGTACGTTTTTTAGAAAATTCAAAGAAAGATACAATTTGTTTTTGCCAATTTTAATACAAATATGAAAAATATATTTATTTTAGATTTAGCAAATAATGTAGTAGAAGTGATAGTAAATTTAATTGCAAAATTTTGAAAAATGAAAAATTTAATTTCAAATCTAGTGAGTTTAAAAAATGGTAAATTTCAGTTCCTACAGATATTTTAGTTATGCTCCGTGCTTGGAATTCTTGTCCAAGTTCCCGCGAGGGCGCTGCAATTTGATACAATATCTTTTCATAACTCTTCAACGCTTCTGCGGGTTCTGCCATATACCATTGCATTCCGTTCTTGTCAAATGTTATACACCATTGCTCCAAAGCCGCACTTGAACACGCTTGTTGCAAATATATTTTCATTGGCTTTGAGTAGTGTTGCATCTTTGATTTCATTCCATTCGCTCGGGAAACTGATCAGCTCTAGGCTTTTATAGAATCTGTCCCAAAGCTCCAAAGCAATACAGCAGCTCCCGAATAGGTGATTTATGGTTTCTTCATTTCCTCTACATAGAAGACAGTTCGCGTCCGGGATGCTCATATACTTGCTGATACGATCACAAGTCATAGGATGAACTATTGTCTAGGGATAATTTTTGTTGACCATACAAGAGGAGCCCATTCTACTTTCTGCGCTTTTTCCCGGGTTACCTCCCATATTTTCTTCGATACCAGCTTCCCATTGTCCTCAGCTTTCCATTCATGAATATTTGGTCTGTCGTGTAGTTGTATGTTACTTATATAATCAATTATCCTTTGTCCTTCTGGATTTCTTCTCATGAGTGAGTCTCAATTCCCATCTTTAATGTCTCTTATTTTCGCTTTTGTGCAATCCCTTCTGATGCGGGTATTTTGAAACTCCTCCTTGTGAATGATAGGCTGGTTAATTTAAAATATACATTGAAAAGAATATTGCCTTACAATTTAAAATATAATTAATAAATTATTTCTAAAAGAGAAATGATAAACTTAACGAATGATCAGCGAAAGTAATGCCAAGAATTCTACGTGGCTTGCCACTTGAGTAGGAGAGAGAAATAAATTCGGTATAAATCCAAAATAAAACCTAAAACCCTTCATTTATTTCTCTCTCTGAAACTTCTTCGTCAAAATATTTCTCCCAACCAAATTCTAGCGCATGGTATCGTTTTTACAGATATAGTTATTTAACAATATTGTTCAGTTCATTTTTGTATGATAACGAACTATTTTATCTTTCAGGAAACTAACACTAAAGCATCGAACTTAAACAACGCAATAGATGAAACACTGAACTCGAACAAATCCCCACTTGTTGAATTTGAAAGGTACCCGATTGTTGGTGCAAATGTTTTGTATAGTAAATGTACATTTCTAGAAAATAGAATTTCAGGGAAATTTCCCAAAATGTCCCGAAACCAAATGTTTTGTATAGAAAATGTACATTTCGACGTCCAAAAAATGGAATTTCGGGGGAAATGTCCCAAAATGTCCCAAAACTATCATTTCGGGACCCGAAATAATGGTTTTGGGACGTATTTCTTACAGTTACACTTTTTTTGTAGTGAAATTCTGAATGTTGGAATAACATTTTCCTCCGAAGAATAACTTTTAGATTTCTACACATCATATGCCCACTTAACTGGATTCGGCATTACCAAGTTAGGGAGCAAACATGTAGGTGGTAAGAGGAAATAATTCAGGATTGGTTGTGCCAAAAGTTTTATGAAAGAATCGAAGGCCAAAAATAAATTTCATCAGCCTAGACCAATAATGAAGACAGATTGTAAAGAAAATATTAATGTTTTTGTTCGAAATGAAGGGGAATATGTGATAACAAGTATTTGTCTTGAGCACAACCATATATTAAGCCCTAAGAGGATACGTCATGTTAGATCCTACAAAGTAATAAATGAAAATGTAAAGAGAATATTGGATACAAACGATGAAGTTGGAATAACTGTGGCCAAAACATTTCAAGCCCTTGTAGTGGAAGTTAGAGGGTATGAAAATATGTCTTTCGATAAGAGAACATGTAGAAATTACGTTATAGAAGCACGAAGGTTGAGGTTAAGGAGTGAGAATGTTGAACCACTCACTAATTATTTTTTAAGAATGCAAACCAGGAACTCAAAATTCTTCTACATTATTGTTTTGGACGAGGAATCCTGAATTAAAAACGTTTTTTGGGCAGATGGTAGGTGTAGGACTTCCTTTGACAATTTTCTTGATGTTATCTTTTTCGATACAATCTATTTGACAAATTGCTATTACATGCCTTTCAGTTTGTTGTCGTGGTTAATCATCATGGTAAATCCATTTTACTTAGATGTGGCTTATTGTAAAATGAAGATTCATATTCTTTCACTTGGTTGTTTAGAACTTGGTTGGAATGTATGGATGATCCACCTCCAAATACCATAATCATAGACCAATGTCAATTCATGGCGATTGCAATTGAGAAGGTATTTCCTAAAACTCATCATCATTTTTGTTTGTGGCATATAATGAAGAAACTTCCTACAAAACTTGGAAGTCATACTGAATACTATCTAATAAAGAATAGGCTGAAAAACATAGTATACAACTCCATAAATATTCAACAATGCAAAGATGATTAAATTAGACTAATAGAAGATTATCAACTGGAAGAAAATGTATGGTTGAATTCTTTATTTTTGGAAAGATATAAATTGATACATATTTATATGAAAGGACAGTTTTGGGTAGAGATGTTCACATCTCAACGGAGTGAAAGTATGAACACCCTCTTTGATGAATACGTGCAGTCCAAAACATCCCTCAAACAATTTGTCGAGCAATATGATATGGCTCTTTTCAAAAATATAGAAAGAGAAAAGAAATTGAATTTTCAATAGTTTAATTCTTTGATACCAACTATTAGTGAATTTTCCTTTAAAAGGTAATACCAAACCTTCTACACTTTAGATTATTTATGTTGGATTTAGAAGAAGTTAGAAGGTTGATGTTGTGCGACATCTCAGTCATTGAAGAGAAAGGGACAACTTGTATATTTAGAGTTGAGGAAATCATTTTGGGGGCTAATGGAGAACATGTAAGAGATGTTTATTACAAAGTGCATTATACTGAAATGGTCTGCAATGTTAAATGTCAATTTCAATTATTTGAGTTTAGAGTATTTTGTGTAGACATATCATGGTTGTATTGAAAAAAATGAGGGTGAATGAGGTACCAATGTGTTATATAATGGACTAGTGGCATAAAGATATTAAGTGTGCGTATCAAACTATCACCAACATTTATGATTCAGATATGTTTGTGGAAGAAAAAAACGTCATAATAGTCTAACTCGATTGATGCAAGAGGTTCAACAAGTTGGAGTAAAATCTGAAGACAAGTGTTCTTTTTGGATGAACAACATAAAAGGCTTGATGGAACAACTTATATCACATAATCATGGAAGCACATAAATATTTAAAGGCAAAAGCACAAAGACATCTCCATCTCTAACTACATCCATTTTGATACTCTCCTAACAAAGTTAGAAGTCGAGGATGACCACCAACAAAGAGGAAACACTATTTAATTGAGAAAATCCCTAAGAAGTTGTCTTTGAGATCAAAAATTAAGGGAAATATGGGCACAACATCAATAGTGTTGAATTCAACACAACAACAACAACAGAATGATCAACTATCGACTCAATTTTCTTTCACATCACTTTTGTCCTCTCAAATATATGTCGAAGATAATGCGTGTGAGAATAACATTCAATGAAGACAGTAATTATATGATCATGTTGTAACTTTTGATTTTTTTAACATTTTGTAACATTGAGTTTTTTATGAGAATTTTGATATTTACACTAAGTATTTGATTATAGTGTATTTTAGAAAACAAATTGCATAACTTGTCCTGAAATGGTGGTTTCAAGACCGGAAATGATAGTTTCTCGTGCCGAAATGATGATTTATTTTCCTGAAATGATGGCTTCTCATCCCGAAATAATAGTTTCAGGACCCGAAATGGTGGTTTTGAGACCCCAAATGAGGGTTTCTCATCATTAATTACCTAATCTTCTCAACATCTTCATTAGCAAAAATGAATCTCATAATGATTTTGTGTCGGTTATCTACACTGGCAAAGTGAAAGTAAGATTGATTTTTTAACTTGTTCTTAATTAGATAAGGAGATTGAAGGTGTGTCGAATTTTCGCAGTGCGTTGGGGATTTTTTCTGACTACCCGATTGTTTGTTTCTTTAGCCACCAATTCTGGTATTTTTACAACACTAACCATCATTTGTAAACGATTTTCCTCTTCGCGTACCACCACTTCGGGTGTTTTTTCATTTACATTTTCATTTTATATAGTGAGTGTTAATCATTGAAGTATTTGTGCATAACATTGTATAAAATGTGGATCGAGTTGTCATACAATGGCGATGTGTCCCTGTCGACACTTAATTCTGCCAACACTTTTGTGGTTTTGGCAATGCGGTGTGTAGATGTAACAATTGGAATCAATGCTTCGTTAAAAATTTGCATCCTTGTTTTTTTTCTGAGGTGCTGCCTTCCAAGGCGCCCCCTATCTGCCAATACGTCCTCATGCTGAAGCACCCCCCATATGCATCTTCATTCTCCTCATTCTCATCGTTCTCCCCCATCTGCCTCTTCGTTCTTCCCCCATATACCTCCTTGTTCTGAAGAGGTGGAAGTAGAATGCGTTCAACATCGCTTCCACATTCGAATCCTCTATTTTCTAACTCTATTTCCAACCTAACCTTCAACTTATGTCATTCCAACATGAAAGTATAGAAAATTAGCGCTCATATCCTATATAAGTAGCACAGCTGAAAACATACATATATTGATTAAATAAATATGTTAAAAACATATAAATTTGCAACCACCAAAATCAAGTAGTGATGACACATTTAGTAAAGTCAAAATTTCTGACGAGATAATGAGAGATCTCGTTGGGGCATTTTGAAAGCGATAGTGATAGAAGAGAACCAAAGCCTATGGCCTTCACAGCCTTTTTTGTTGATTAGACAGTAGTTGAAGAAGATTGAAAAGGCCAAAAGACGAGGTCCTCGTTAAAAATATGTTGTGCGTTTTACTCTACAAAAACAAAAGAAGAAAATGAACAAAAAAAATGAACCATGAAGTAGATAAACATTTAGAAATGTCTCGAAACCACCATTTCGAGTCTAGAAATCACCATTTCGGAAATGGTGGCTACGGAACCCGAAATTATGGTTTCTCGTCCAGAAATGATGGTTTCTCATTCTGAAATGGTGGTTACGGACCCGAAATGATGGTTTCGGGACTCAAAATAATGGTTTCGGAACCCAAAATGATGGTTATGGTTTTTTTTTAAAATCCTATTCGAAATTTCTACAGTTAAACCAACCCAAAATGCAGCTACACCCTAATTGCTCGCTAAACAGAATATGAATATAAAAAACATTTCTACGCTAAACTCTAATCGCTAAAAACATTTCTGCGCTAAATCATAAACAAAATATTGATATTAAAATCATCTACGCTAAATAGATTCTTTTTTAAAAAGATAAGATTTCTTAAAATTTTACCTTGGAGTCCTTAGAGTCTTGTTGAACGATGTACCTAGACCAACACCATCCTGAAAAAAGAAGAGAAGTAGTATGAACATGGACCTACCATTTACAAAATAAAGTGAAGTAAAACAAAGGAGAGCGATAAAACATACCATTTTCGATCGGACGACGATGAAGAGAAGAGAGGAAGTCGCGTAAGTTGGAGAGCGAAATCGCCAGACAAGAAAGAGAGAGATCGCCAGAAATAAAAAAAAATGAAAAGAAGAAAGAGAGGGAACCGAAACATTTTTTAATATTATATATATTTTTTTATTTCTCTCGCATACACGTGGCAGGCCACATAAGATTCATGGTATTACTTTAGTTGATCATTCGTTGAGTTTAACATTTCTCTTCCTAAAAATAGTGTTAAATATATAATATTAATTAAGGAGGATGTGAAAAGTAGTTATAATTTAATTATGTTACAATTAATTACATTTAAAAGTCATCTGAAATTCAATAATATTGAAGATAATGTTTTAATTAATTACATTCTCATATAAACTGAATTTCAATTATATTATAGTTATTTAATAGATTGACTTGCAAGTTTAATTACACAATTAGTTGAATATTAGTAGAATGTTGGTTTGTTAGAATAAAAAATTCTTTTATTTTTGTCGACATTAATTGTAGTATAATAAAAAAAAAATTATAAATTTTACATTATAAATTATTATTTTTTTGCCAACGATAGATTTACAAAAAACAAGCATTAATCCTATGCAAGAAAAGAATATATTTAAACTATTATTTATCAATAAATATTTTAGATAAATTAATATTATTCAAATCTAATTAATTTAAAATTAGTTTTAGTTCGTAAAAAATAAGTTTAATTTTAAACTTAATGTTAACATATATTTTATCCCCTCAGCATCCCACTTTAACTCCTAAATTAACCATCATCTTGTGACTCACATTAAATATCTTTTTTATCCCCTCAAGGAACCACTCATCAATCCTAGTCGACATGAATTAATGACACATCTCTTATATCTCATCAAACTCAACCATCAATCTTAATTTTAACCTCACACTCGACAAATCACCCACCACCCGACTTTTATCTTGTGACCTCACACTTTCAAATGCTCGTCAAACCAACAACTAATTTCGACCTCACACTCGATAAATCACTCATAACTCAACCTCCATCTCCTGACCTCATACTTTCAAATGCTCGTCAAACCAACAACTAATTCCGACCTCACACTCGACAAATCACCCACCACCCAACCTCCATCTTGTGACCTCACACTTTCAAATGCTCGCTAAACCAACCACTAATTCCGACCTCATATTCGATAAATCACCCACCACCCGACCTCCATCTCGTGACCTCACACTTTCAAATGCTCGCCAAATCAACCACTGATTATGACTTCATACTCAACAAACCACCCACCGCCCGACATCCATATCTTGATCTCACACTTTTAAATGCTCGTCAAACCAACAAATAATTATGACCTCACAATCAACAAACCAACCATCACCCGACCTTTATCTAGTGACCTCATAGTTTCAAATGCTCATTAAACAACCAATTAATTACGACCTCACACTCGACAAACTACCCACCACTCAACCTCCATCTCGTGACCTCACACTTTCAAATGCTCACAAAACCAACCACTTTTCGACCTCACACTCGACAAACCACCCACTACCTGACTTCTCAGTCTTCTGCTGGTATGGTACCATATTATGAATACTTTATCTCGTGACCTCACACTTTCAAATGCTCGCCAAACCAACCACTAATTCTGACCTCACACTTGACAAATCACCCACCACCCGACCTCCATTTCGTGACCTCACACTTTCTAATGCTCGTCAAACCAACCAATAATTCCGACCTCACACTCGACAAACCACCCACCACATGACCTTCATTATGTGACCTCACACTTTAAAATGTTCACCAAACTAACCACTAACTATGACCTCACACTTTCAGATGGCTTGTATCATTTGTTTAAAAGTTACGTCTCTATATATTATAGTTAATAATGCAATCTTGTAAATCTAAATTTGCATGTGTTTTGGATTCAAACCCTGATATTAAGCATAAAATGTGAACATTTTAACCGCTAGACCACTTGAGATTGTTAAAATAATTTTATTATTTAGTTATATAAGTCGAAGATACTATTTGAATTTGGAACGAATCAAGCTCACCATAAGCCTTGCCATATTTTCCTCATCAGATATATATATATATATATATTATTTAATATTTATTATTAATTAGTTAATTTTTATATTAACCAAAAAATTATTTATACAAATAAAATATTATATATATGAAAGAAAAAAATATAAGATAAAATATATTTAAAATTTTTAAAATTTAAATAAGAAAGAGACAGTAGTAGAAGAGAGAAAATACATAATATCGTGAATTATATACCTGATGACGTGGATTATTGTGGTGGTGGTTGACTTTAAGCATAATTAAATATAGATGTGGGTCGGTACGGTATGCCTTAATATTTTATTCATACCTTATATCATACCGAAAATTTCGGTATACAAAAAATTCATAATTTACCTTACCTTGATTTCGGTATATAAAAAATGCATATCTTTACCTTATCTTGATTTCGGTATATCTTAATTTCGATACGGTATCGGTATTATACCTTTAATACATAAAATTATATTAAATTAAAAAAAATTCAATCTAACGGTAAGATAGAGATGGCATATATTAAATAATATTTTAGTATAATTATATTTTGATATTTAAAAATTTATATTTTTATAATTAAATTAATATCAAAATTATTTAATTATTTCCTTATAAGTATTATATATATATATATATATTATTTTAATTTATAAATACTATTTCGGTATATTTCGATATACCAAAATTTTAAAAATTACATACCTTTACCTTACCAATAATTTCGGTATCGGTACCATAACTTACCTTTTTCGGTATATTTTAAAAATCGATATTTTCGATAAATTACGGTACGGTATTTTCAATATATTTATAATATCGGTAATTTTTCTCACCCCTAATTATATATATATATATATATATATTATAGAAATTGAAAAATAATGACCCAATTATTTCCAAAGATAACGTTTTAGTTGAAATGTTAAAAAAATTTACTAAAGAAATCTATAAAAGCACTTTCTTTGGTACAATAACTATTGCCAATGCAATTTGTCTTTTTTTTTAAAGCAGTTTTATTTTTTTAAATGTCTTTCCTCCCAATACCCAATATTATTATAATAGTGGTCTATATATACAAAAATATGGTATAAATAACAATGAAACAATCTTAACTTCCTAAAGTATTCTTATGCCTTTCTTATATTTTTGAATAAATTCTCATACTGTGAGAACATGGTTATTTGGTTAAAATTTAGAAGATTTTCAAAGAATGTGATTAATTTATTTTCTTAACAAGTGAATGATTTCTTTTTTAAATTTATAGTTCTCTCTTTATTGGAAAAGTTCCAATTAAAGCAATGAGTAATAACAAATGGAAAAGATTGAAAGGAGATTTAACCAAACGATATATGTCATATCCCAATTATTATCGGACTTAGTATGCATAAATATCACCACCATTCATGGAATAAAAACATTCATTATCTGATGATCCCTTTTACTAGCGCAATCTAAGGAAAGGATCTTAGGTGTAAAGTTTAAAGAGAGCAAATTAAAATTATTAGATGGGATCCACCTTGCTCCGGACTCTCATGGTTAAAACATCAAAGGCTGGCGGCTGTCATAATTCTAACTCAACTACATGGTGATTATTAGTAGTGGTGATGATCCGGTCAACCAATTCCCAACCAACTTAAATCCATCCAAGTTAAAGGTGAAAACATAAAAAAATAATCAAAAATAATAAGGCATGATTTCTTGATAACCTTACTCAATTTTAGAAATTTGTTTTATTGGTAATGGAAGAAAATATATAATCTTTTTGGTTTATCAAATAAACATTTGTCGCAAATAAATTAGGATGGGAAGAAAAATACATAAAATAAATCTAAATATATCTTGTTATATCGAGTTGTTTTTATAACTTCACCATAATCAATACAAAGATGTGTAACGCCTAAATCGCTCATCCTAATAAATAATCTCAGATTAGCATTATCTTTACTTGCTCTCAAAATCCGAGTGAGACGAGAAACTAAAATGATGGACTAAAAATATGAACTTATTTATAAGAATAAAAAAGGATCGAAGAGTTTCGAAGAACTCAAGGAGCTCATTCCTAAGACCTTCAATATAAGCTATCTTTGATTTATAAGAGTTGTTACCCAATATTATTAAAAATTAGGAAAAGAAAAGTGACACGCATATTTTAAGCACTAAAATTTAAATACTTAATTTATAAATTTTAAAAATAATTATTTTGAATAAATAAAATCTAAATAATTAAAATTAAGGCCAAAACATGATTACATAATTAATTAATTAATTATTTTATAATTAAATTCTAATTAATTAAGGATAATGTCAAAAGAAAATAAATAAAATAATTTGGGATAAATGTTATACTAATTTTATCCCAAATTAATTTTAAGAAAATTAAAGGGAAATTAAAATAAATAATTTAGGATAAATGTTATATTTATTTTATCCAAAATAAATTATTTATTAAACCCGAAAAATATATAAAAAAAATATAAAAAAAAAAATTGGCAAACTAAATGTGATATTTTTTAAAAATATTTTGTATATTTTGTAGATTGAAAATGAGCAAAAAGAGATAGAAAAAAAATCAATTTCAAACAAACTTCAATGTTAGAAAAGGGCTAGAATCTTCTACAACCAAAAATCAAAAAGATCAATGCAAAAGACCACCACACAACCCTCGGATAAGCATTGGATTATCTTTCAACGCCTATAAGTCAACCGTGTAGCCTGCTGCAACAAACGAAAGGCGCCTTAGCGCCGTTAGCCTAGACGCGAAGGAACGTTCGAACGCGGATGGAACGCAGATAGAACACAAACGAAGCATCCCGTGTTCGATTCTCGCCCAAAACAACGTCATTTCACTGTGTTTGTCTTTTTCCTCACGACGACGATCTATATAAGATCAACCTTCCATATTTCATTTTTCAAAGATGGAACTTTATCGTTTCTCCACCTTTTGACTTCGTTCAGAAGGTGAAATAATCACCCTATTCCGATGATCATTTCCCTACACCTAGAAGAATCATTACAGCCTATACCGGCAATTGGTCGGAGAACAGCCAAAACATGATCAATGGCCTTTTCACTTAGTTTGACTCACTTGCTCGATGAACCGGCCTTTTGAGGCTATAAATAGACTCCTCTAGACAAACCGAATGGAATGGATCAACTCTTAATCCCTCAATCACGCCCGAAAATAAATTCTCCATTAAAGCTCTTCAAAAAAATGATTTTTTGTATAAGGCTTTAAGGTGTTGATTTAGGCATTCATGAAGCTTCCCTAGATAGGTATTGAAGGAGTTAACGAGTGTTCTCCGACTATAAGTAAACTTTCAATCACACTATAATTCAAATTACCATCTTGAATTTAAATTTTTTATATTTCAGTTTTTCCAATTTCATATACTACCTTATTATCCGATTTCTTGATTAAAAACGATCCTAAGATCATTTGTAAGCTTTTTGTTGAAGCAAAACTCGATCAATTTAATTTTGAAAAGTTTCAAAATGGGGTTTTTTGTTCTTGAGTTATTCCTCAAGAACATCAACCTAGAAAGTTGTCCAACATGTTTCGAATGATGTTGGGAACCTATTTGAACTAGTTTCAAACCATCTCGATCAAGTTTGATCAAAACATAAAATTTTTATTAAAAATAAAAATTTAAGTTATTGAATTGGTCAAATGAACAACTAGTGTTTATTTTTTGGTTTCATTCAAGCATATGAAGCATAAAGAAGCTATTGACAACCTTCATACGCTTCAATAAATCTTAAAAACCAAATACCCGTTTTTTTATTAAAACGGTTTGGGTTAAATGGAACCTCATCCCGATTGAATGACAAACTAATATGTTGTTATAACGTATCTTGGGAACCATATGAAGCTTCTCATTCCCTTGGATCAAATGATCCATGCCTCAAACAAATCATCAAAATTGTATTTTGATGTTCTTGAGGACCGAGAAACCTAGCCTAGGTCTAGTCAGGGATTGAGAGTCTTTCGCATTCAGGACTGATAAAAGTTAGCCTAGGGCTGACCTAGGACCGAGCATTCTTAGCACATATGACCAAAGAAAGTTAGCCTGAGGCTAACCTAGGACCGAGTGTTCTTCATATCAAGGACCGAAGAATGTTAGTCTAAAGCTAACCTATGATCGAGGACTCTTGTACCCGACCGAGAGCTACTTTCACCTATGACTGAGGACTTTCGCACCTAGGACCGGTGACTCTTGCATTTGATTGAGGGTCTTCAGTACCCTGATCGAGAATTTACAAACCTCGATTGAGGGGTCTCAACCCGGACCGAGGGTTTTATCCCTGGACCGATGGAAATCACACCCATGACTGAGAACACCGGTCCTAAGGCTTGTTTGGTTATATTTTTATTATTTCAAAAATATTTTTATAATTTTGGAACCTCAAACTATTTTTTAAAAATCTGAAAATTAAATTTAAATAATTTCAAAATATTTTAAGAATATTTTCTCGAAAAAATAATTTAAAAAGGGCTTGATTGGATTTATTTTTAAACGGTAATGCCTTCAACTGATATTCTTCAGGTGCATTTCTCTCCAACCCCAATCATTGTCATCAGCTACAGATATCTGCATTTAAATATTGTTTTTACAATTTTTAAATACTAGAAAAACATGTGCATGTCTAAGATCCGAAGAATACTTGGCTAAAATAAAACTATATACTGCAAATTTTCCAAAAACCAAGATTTTATAAAGTATAGACCATTTTTAACGGGTGCAGAGGTTATAACGCGAAAACTCTTTCTTGAGTATCACCAAACTACGAACTAGAGATTCTAGTAAAAAAATACGTTTGTATACGTATAATTTATTTATTGATTTTAAACCAAAAATCAATTGCGGCTCTTTATGAAATAAATATTCTTTTAAATTAATTATTTTTAATTAATTTAAACAAAGATTTCTTTAATCAAAAATTTGATTATTTCAAATTTAAAATATTATTTGAAATTTGATCATAATTAATTTCAAAAAAGTTTGGACATATTTTTATGAATCTATTAAAATAATGTTTTATTAAAAAAGATTCTTGACACACAAACCTTAAACTTTTTTCGGGATAAAGATTTTCCGGGGTTACACTATCAATAACGGTTTTAAGATTTTCTTAGTTCAGTGTTTTGTTACCCATTGAAATTGACACACGTAGATAAATGATATAGTCCAGCCAAATAAACACAAGTAAAAAATGTTTTTCTCCATTCCTGTAATGAAAAATATGGTGGATCATTTTTTTCATATTTTGAAAAGATTATTTGGAGCCTCTAATAATTGAAATGAATACAAGAAATTAAGGTCAAAACAAACAAAGCCCTTGAAGAATTTGGACCGACGAAGAGAATAACAAGATCGGGACGCCTATGACCATAGAGGCTTTTCCTTTTACATTTTTCCCAAGCTGAACTTTCATGCCGATGAGAGTCGCTTTTATTTTTGTTGTTAGCTCATATTTTTTTTTTATGTGAGCATGCTTCAAGAAAAACAAATGAGTTTCGAGATGGAAGATCGATCTCGACATTTCCGGGGATTGTAGAACGAGGTTGCGTGGGATCATCGTCCACCTCTTCATCATTTGAATCTTAGTATCTAGACTGTTCGTCTTCCGAGGAGCTTCGTGGCTTAAGAGAAAGAGAGAGTAACATAGACTAGGCTGCAATAGGAACATGAGTATTATCTAGCTCATATAAAATACTAGTGTGATTACTCTAATCATTCACACTTCAATTATTAGAACCTCCAACTGGTTGTTAATTGAGAGATAATTTATTTGTAGAGTTCTCAGAGCTCTTGAAATTCAACATTAGTGCTCGAATTGCGAGAATTCGTACCTTTGTCCATCTCGAGCTTTGGAGAAATGAATAGTCACTAACTCTTAGATTCAGATTGAAGAGAAAGGAAAATACCTAAATATATAAAATAGGTTAGAACTAAGGTTATTAAAATCTCGAGTTAACTCTTAAAATCTTAAGATTTTACGATTTCATATATGGTTAACGAGTCTGATTTTAAGTAAACTCTTAAATATGTAAACTCTTACGATTTTAAATTTATGATAATAAGATTTTACAATTTTACGAGTTTATAAATAATTTCGATTTTAAAATTTTATACGATTTTACTTTTAAAAAAACAAATTTATATTAATTAAATTAAAAATTAAAGTTATTATTTATTTATTTAAATTAATTAATTAATATAATTAATTTTGTAAATATAATTTTTATAGTGTTATTTACTTATTATTATTTTTTAATTAACTTTATATTAATATTTATAATTTTTTTAAATTGGTTAGGTACAAAATATTTAATTATATTTATAAATAATAATAATATATAATTATTATTTTTTCAAATTAAACTATTACAATTTTACGTAAACTCTAGATTTTACGAGTTTACAACTGGCTAACGATTTTACGCAAACTCTCGATTTTGACAGTCTTGGTTAGAACGTATTTTAAGATTACATATTTTAGGTTTCTTCCAATTTAAAGTAATAATTATGCAATAAAACGTTGAATATATATATACAATGATTTTAAAGTATCCAGATTGTTGTTAGATCGAGAACTGTGGTTAATTTGGATATAAATGAGAATTGTGATTAATTTGGATGTACATGTGAGAGTAAATTAATACTTGGGTGGTTGACTCGTCTATAAACATAAAATAGTTAAAAATAAAATAAAAAATGTTATATGTATGTTTCGAACTTATAACCTAATAAAACACATACAACCCTTTAACCAACTAAGTAATAATAAGACTTTATATTTTAAATTTAACATCAAATTTTATGAAGGCGGGTAATTTTAACAATATAAGTTTAACTTTTTAACTTGCTTAATTTCAAGACGTTCAGATTACCGGTTCGAGAGTTATAATTAATTTGGATATATATATATGTGAGCGTAAATGGAAACATAGGTCGTATTATAGGTTGACCCGTCCATAAACTTAAAACGGTTAAAAATAAAATTAAAAATGTTATATATATATTTCGACTTTCAACCTAACAAAACAAATACACTTTTGATTAGAGACGGAGCCTAGGCCGTGGTGATCCTATTTTTTCTCCTATGTGAGAGATGATAAAGAGAGAGGTATCGAGAGTGTTTGACATTTGGTTTTTAAATTATTTTTTTTAATATCTAATTATTATTTTATTTATTTACCCTCCTTTTTTATTAAAAAAAATACATTTTATTTATTTAAAATTAATTTTTATTCATGATAGATGAAAATAAATTATAAGTATTTTGATCTTTAATCAACCCCAAACAAACAAATATTGATATTTTAAAAACTTTTATTATGTTCTTTTAGAAAAAAACTAAAAAATCTAAAATAAATTAAGATTAGAAGAACTTTATGATTATTTTGATTTTAGTTATTTGGAGTTTATTTGATAGGGTCATTTGAGTATTTTTATAATTTTTGAGTATTTTTTATCTTTTCAAATTTGTTACTTTAGTTATGTTCAAATAATATTTTATAATAAATAATTAATTTTTAAAATAAATAATATTAAAATAGCAATTTACATATTCCAAATTTTTAAAAATAATAATAGTGATTAATTTAACTATATATTATTTATTTATATTTTATTTTTTTTCGAGTGAATCCAAAATGTTTATTGTAAGCCCACCATAACTCTAATTTTGTGGATTGGTCCCTTCTTTTACCAATTATACTAATAAGACTTTATATTTTAAATTCAATACCAAATTTGATGAATGTGGGACATTTTTAAAAATATAAGTTCAACTTTTTAACTAATTAATTAATATATATATATATATATATATAATGATGCTTAATTTCAAATCGTCCAGTTTGCCGAGTCAATAGTTGTGGTTGATTTGGATATATATGTAAAAGTAAATAGATACATGGGTCGGATTGTGGGTTGACCCTCCCATAAACTTAAAATGGTTAAAAATTAAATTAAAAATGTTATAGGTATGTTTTGAATTTGCAGCATAACAAACCAAGTATAACCGTTTAACTAACTAGTCTAATAAGACTTTATATTTTAAATTTAACATCAAATTTAATGAACTTGGGACATTATTAACAATATAAGTTCAATTTTTTGACTAACTAATCTAATACATGAGATCGACCCACTCCCTTTGACGATGAGTCGTCCAATAGGACGTAGGCATTGTAGATGTGGGGGGAAATCTTCGATTTAGTTGATATTCCTAGTTTATGGTGGTGGTGTACCCCCTCCACTTTCGGTGAATGATACTCTCTTATGATTCCCTTAACACACAAAACTTGGATACTCTCTCCAAACCGGTTGTTTGACGTGCCCAAACAACTAAACTTAGTCACTATAACCCTTGTGTGACTATTATATATGTATTATGTGTATGCATCTATAGTATAAATGAACATCTTAAGTATGTTTCTCTTTCAAAACAAACACATTTTTGTAAAATGCTTTGAACTTCCAATCTCAGACGATGTCCATGCTAAGTGATGTTGCCCTAATCCCTTGGATCGACAACTTCCATGAGAACGAGGTTAACCATAAAGTCTATGGATTGACACACATAATGAGGATTATCAACTTCAAAATAAACAAGACCTTCATGATGCAAATGCATAGAAGGTGGAGCCTTGTAGGTCGAGTGTACTTTATGGGAGAAAGGAAGATGTGCCCAACCGTAAAGGAGATCCGAGCTATCTTAATGATTGATAATAAGAATATTATACATCTTAAGCCCTTTGTAGAATTAATTTCATTGAGAAAACTCTTCAAAAGAGGAATACGAATACACCAAATGACATTCGAGACTATCCTCAAGAAGGCCACCATCGACTACAAAAAATGGACGAAAATGGAAGTTAGAAATGGAGAAATCCTTTTGACCTCGGGCTCCTCCATGATGATAGTAACGGTTTTACTAGCTCACTTCTTTTTGGCCCCAACTGATGATAACCCATCATTCAAAATCCTGGAGGTAGTATACCATATGTGTAGAGAAAACAAAGACCCTTGAGTATCATCTTGGTTGAAATGCTAATGGGGTTAAATGACTCATACTTAACTCCATCAGAAGTAGAAGAGGCTCACCTTTAGTACTCTACATCTGGCTGATCGATAAACTTGGACGCCTTCCGCCAATAGGCCCTAAAGACATCATGACCCCTACTCTTCAATACCGAAGAATGAGTAAAGTAGTGTATGAACCTCTCGTAGAAAATGATGATGAAGTCAATAATTACTTTTGTGGTATCCCATTAAGAAGATGGCCTACATGATGGATGACGAACCGGTGATCACATTCATTATCTGTTTAAGCAATTCGGTCGTGACTTTATGCCTCTTTATACGGGAAATGACATCGTCATAGACAGGACGATTGACCATAAGGCCAACGTTGGCTATCTGGAAAAGTGGCACAATGCCTACAAAATAGGAATCCTGAAGGAGCGGAAGAAATAACTGACATATATTCTCGAAGAATACTAACGGGCCAGGAAAATGAAGAGAAATAAACTTCAAGTGTAGGAACGGGCTATAGTAGGACATAAAGTCTATAGCCTTTGTCATCACTTTTTTTTTATCCAACTCTTTCTCTATAAGTATCAACAAGAGAGATATGCATGTAACGAAGTCAGTGGGTATTTTGTATAATAATTCGTATATTTTTACTTTGAATCACAAGGAGATGTTCATTTTTAGGATTCATTTTATGTGCATATGCATTGTATTTACTTATATATGTTACAACTACAAACCCTCGTCTATTTCTCTTCTACAGTCCACGACTACAAAATTCGAAGCGGCCCCGAGAAAACGAGACCTGAAAACCGCACGTTTTATCCGTCACAAAATGGCTTAGGAAGTAATGACACATGAAATGGTCTCCATGACCGAATTCAAAGAAATGAAGGCCGCTCTACAATATGTGATAAGAGCAACTCGCGCTAATCACAAGTTCTTTAGCTAATCAGCAAATACCGTCCACATCCTAAAATATGCCTTCTTCTTCTCGATTTCTTACCCAGCCTATCCCAGTTATATTCACCCCTATAAATCTCAATCGTACTAGTCCTTGAACTCAAGAGGAATTCTCCTACTATGAGTACTCCGAAGAGGATTTCGATCAGACCACATAGGCACAACACCAAACTCACGAGGAAAAACCCAACCCCATAGAACCACATGGGAAACTCATTCTGGTGGCTGAATAGCCGCTCTCCACTAAATATGAATGCCAAAATGCTCAAGTTCCTATCATGCAGGTGGAAATTCAAGCCGAGTCGAACAAGATGGCTAATGGAAAAAGCATTGAATGAGCACTATGACTAGAAAGATGCCATGAAAATGGCTGAACGAACAGTCATTCCACTAGGCATCAAGTCACCCTCCATATCTAAATACATTAGAAAAAATGATTCGTCTGTCTTTTTCAAAATATATACCTCTACAATGACCCCTTTGCGACTAAGAGAGCCAACGGTTCTCCACGTATTTCTCCAATGTCTCGACGACGTCGCTTTACGCTAATATCACAAAAAAAATGTAACAAATTTGAAAAGTATTGAGGAACTGGTTGCAGCATTTATTGAATGCTTTTCCATGCACCTTAATCTAGAACGACTAGAGAAAAGTCTCAAGAACATGAAGCAAGGGGAAATGAAAATTTCTCAATCTTCAAAGAAATGGAAGGTTGTTGCTGAAGAAATTGATTCTCTTCTGAGTAAACAATGACAAATTGATATGATTCTAAAAAGTGTTAACAATCGATATTTTGTAAGATTCGCAGTCAAAGCATTCCAGAACATGAAAAATTTGTTGAAAACTAGCAACAATCTCGATGATGCAATCGAGAAAGAGAGAAAAGAGGGAAAGGCAGTTAAAGCCTATCAATCTCCAAGTCGCTTCCCTAAGAATGAAAAGACAGAAATTCACTAAGTGACAACCGCTTGGCTGGAACGTCCTCCCCCAAAGACGAACCCCAATATGCCTCCACAGGTTAAGACATGTACATCAACCCCTACCAAACCTATAACTCCAAAGGCATTCAGATCCCCTAGAGTCTTCGACAAAACAGGTATGCCTTTAAGTCAGGTCATGAAAACTCTTCAGGAGTAGAATCTAATCAAACCCCTTACCCCAAGAGCGGATATACCATTCATGGAAAAGTATGAGAATGATAGGTGTGATTATCATCAAACAAAGGGACATGTTATTGACAGTTGTAACGCTCTCAAACATTTATTTCAAGACTTGATCGATCAGAAAGTTATCTCCAAGCTCGAAATCGAAAAGAATACACTAACAGATCAACAAGTTAATATGATCACAACCAATAAAGTTATACTAAACGTTGATGCGTTGTTGGATTTGATCCACGATACGGAGCCAGAGGTCAACATGATTGGCCCTAACCCAAGAAGAAGTCCATAGCCCATCTCGATAAAACTTCTAAATGGTGGGTAAAATATGTGTCAAAAATGACCGTCCAAGTCTATGCCCCGATATCTGATATCGTGTCAACTTCATCAACGAGTTAAGCAAGGCTAAAGTCCATGCTAACAACGCCCTTAAAGCACTAGTATGGATCATTTCCGCTATTTCGCAACACAACAGGATCGATTTCGAAGACAAAAATCTTCCGACAGCCAAGATAGATCACGCTACAGCCCTCTATATTTATGTACAAATGGAGGGAAAGACCATCCAAATGGTCTTAATAGACAACGAATCGGCTCTCAACATATGTCCTTGGAATACTCTTAAGAGAATATGCATATTTAGGGATAAGATATTACCATCTAACTAGTGTGTTAAAGATTTTGACAGCTCGCGACGTGAGATAATGGGTTGTCTCAAAGGTACCATTCAAGTGGTTGACATACCCTTCCAAGTTAATTTTCCGGGATATGGAGTTCCCAAAATGAGCATTCAAAATAAGCCATTTTTCAAACGGGTCCCAAAAATTATGGAAAAATATTAATTTTGTTGAACATAATATTCCTGAATATTTAGATTTTTCATAAAATCGTTTGGAGGCTCCAATTGAAAGAATGAGGTTGTTTAGTATAAAAGAAAACCAAACAAACCCTAAGGAACTTCCCAAAAATTGGAAATTGAAACTTCATATTTAAAATTGGATGAATATAATGTTGGACGGGTGAATTGAACGTTGACAAAAGTCCAAGGGTAAAACTAATTCGAATTCTCTAAAAAAATAATTTAATTCTTGTAGTTTAGGGTTAAGATTATACAAAGCTGGAAGTTTGGATGCATATATAATTTAGAATGAAAATTAATTTCGAATTAGAACTTGATAGGAAAATTTAAACAACGGAAAAGTCTAGGGGCCACTTTGAACGCACCCTAGAAATTTGGAAATTGGAAAGGAGAAAAGACAAAAGGAAACCGTCTTCGTTGTCTTCTTCCGTGTGCCTCCGCATTCTAGCATTGAAGAACAGAGGAACACTTTGTTTTGCCATTGCCAACCTAGACCTCCGACAGCAGACAACGCCTCGATTGGTCCTCAACATTGCTTCGGGAGAGTGGAACTCTTCGTAACAGAGACTCGTAAACTTAATGAAATGTCTTAGGAAAGCATTTCGACTAACCTAAACGAGAAACAAAGGAATCCAAAAAAACAATTCTTCTGCATATCTGAAAAATAGAAAAACAGTTACCGTCTGTAACTCTTTATTTGTTTACGCATTGGCTCCACAACCACCACCAGAGCCGGCCCGAGGTTTGGGCTGCCCTAGTCTCGGTAGTAAAAGTTCGACATATTTTTTTGTTGCCCTAAGTCTAGTTTTAAAAATCGATAAAAACAATTTTATTTTTGGTAAGACTTAAACTCATAACCACATTGAAACTTTAAGTCTATAGTTTGAACCACCAAACTATTACCATTTAGGTTTAAAATTGCAATAAATATATCTAAATATTTTGATATTTTTAACAAATGGGTTGCCCTGGGGAGTGGACTGCCCTAGCCCGAGGGCTTGCCGGGCTTACCCCAGGGCCGGCCCTAACCACCACGACACTCTTCCTTATCCTCCGAAGCTTCAGACGCAAATTCTCTATATCGAAGAGACCGTCTGAAATATCGTTGAAAAACTGGCCAGTAGTTCTTCCTCCGGAGACCAAACATGGATGTTTATTATCTTATTTTTTGATCACGCATTGAAAATATTAAATTACCCACGTATACAAAATAAATAAATAAATAAATAATAGCAAATTAAACAGTGTAATATTTCGAGATAAACTGAGTTATTTTTTTTATCGTGTACAATAATTGTCACAAATTTTTGTTTGTATACCCCAAAAATTGAATACAATTACATTTGTCAATTTGATTGATTTTGACGATGATGAGATGAAGAAATGGGAGTAAAGCACCATTTTATAGAAACATGGGTTATTCTATAAATATTTCACTATTTATGAAGTTAGTATCTTTCCATGACAAAGTTCACTGCCATTTTCTCAATAAAAGGAAATCTTGGTATAAACTATGATAATGTCATGAGACATTAAGAAAAAGTACGCTGTTCAAAACATTTGAAGTTGAACACTTTTTTAAAACATTTGATGTTGAACGAACAAATATTATCAAATTTGTTAATATACATTATTTCATCTAAATTAACACCCGAATAAATATATAAATAAAAATCGCTCAAACCCAGCTGACAATATGTATAAATAATATGTTTGAGCTTTAGATTAAATCATGAAAAACAAAAGAAAGTCATCTATAGAAGATAAACCTGTAAAAATATAGCCTGTAAATAAATCTGGTTTAATAATATAACTTTGTTTCTTTCTTCTTTCTGTATCCCTCCTCTAAAGAGAAAAAGGAAAGGAAGATTTACATTTGTGGTCCACCAAGGGGTGGTAGCCTACTCATGATCTGATGATAAATAGATGAACCATTATTGCCTATACTATTATTATTGTTGAAATTGATATTATAATTGACAGGTTGTTGTTGATCTGAGATGGGTTCCAATTTGGGCTCTCCCTTGGGCATCATCATCAATCCCATTTGACTCTGTTGTCCAATATAAGACATTGGCATCATATTTCCTTGGCTTCCCATGGCACCCAAACTCCCAATGCCTGTCTGGTTCATACTACCATAAGAAGCCATCATCTGCCTTCCAGCCAGCCCATATGAGCCAAGAGGGGCTGCTGTTGGTCTATTATGGAACCTCGACATTTCATTTTGAACATGAGACGGGTGGTCTGTGATCCTGTGAAGATGATGAAGGGAACTTGTGGAGGAATTGGCAATGTGGCTGCTGTTTCGAGCAGCCGGGACGTCGTGGTTGTGCTTTCCCTCGTATGTTGTTATAACGGATCGAAGATCATTTGATGCCCTCTCAACATGTTTCCTCACCGTGCAGCCTGTACTTGTGCATTTATAGTAACTCCTGTATGTGTGGGTAATTTTAGAAAGAATTTAGTTACAAGAATTTTTATATTCTTATTACAAAAGGAAAAGGAAAATGTTAATGACCTCGGGTTTGGATTTCCTTTCACGACTTTCTGTCCATACTTGCGCCAACGGTAGCCGTCGTCGAGGATGTCAACTTCACTTGTGGTCTGGACTACAACTCTCGGCTCCCTAACAGCACCAGCTCTTGTAGTAGGACCACCCGTCGTTTCAGTTGTGTAAGTTGCTGCCTCAGCTAATTTCCTATTGTCAGAAACACAAGCAATGAGAAATCTAACAATATACACAAAAACAGAGAGACGCGAGTACACACCTCCTCTTTGAGGTCTTAGATTCTTCTTGTTGGTCGTCTTCATCCTCGTCATTAGAAAAGGTAGACGACCCAACTACCGTAATGCTTGAATCGAGGGGACGTGCGCCCTTTTGAGCCTGCAAAGAGTTGTTGGCCACATTTCGAAATTCTGACATCGCTTCTAGATGATTATCCTCCATCTTCCAATCTGGGGTAGAGTCGCTATCACGAAGAGACTGCATCGAATCATTTCGATCGTCCAATCTGATCATCGCCGGTTTTTGGTTGGGAGCTGTTACAGGTTCTGTGTGACTGTGCGACCCTTTGTATATGACCTCCGTAACAACCCCTTCATGTGATCTTTCAACCTTCTTCTTCATAGTACAATTAGGATGTGTGCACTTGTAGTAACTCCGAGGATATTGGCTACCCTTCACTTCTTTCTGTCCATATTTTCTCCAATTGTAACCGTCCTCATCCTCCTCCTCAATGGGCAACGGTATTTTTGCACCTGCACCAATAATAGTATTTGATTGGGGAAAGATAGACTTACTAGACCCATCATGTTCACTAGATGGTTTCCAAAACTCCATTGGAATATGAAATTCAACTCCATTTGGAGGCCGCAAAGAATTCTCAGTACCCTGAAACAACGATTCTGGATGATGATAACTCAATGGATCTAACTGCACAAGAAAAAACATAAACAAAAAACTAATGAGTAACTATTTGGATCTTCAACCACGAGCAATCAATGAAATAAAAAACGTTTCTTAAATATCCTTACTCTGTTTTGGTCACCATGAAAGTGTTCAAAACCAGAATCCGCAACAGGTTTGAATGAAAACGGCTGAGAACCAAAATCCTCAAAGAATTGATCATCCTTGTTTTTATCTGAAACCTGAGCACCAAATGAATAGTTTTTGTTGTTACTGCCACTAGATGCAAATAAGAACTTGCCTGTAGTTGGAGAAGGCTGAACCTGCAAAACAAACACAACACTTTTAAAACAAAGATCCACGGAAACAAAAACATGCCTTCAATTTTAAGCTCACCAGTGAATTTGAGAGGAAAACAGGTGACTCTAAAAGAGTGGTTGGACTCAAACCGGGAGGAATCATCAGATAAGGAGACCGAACATCTTGGGATATCGAAAGATCAGACGGCTTCATACTCTCTGTATTTAATCTTGGAGCATTAAATCCAGCTCTAGCTGCTATCCTTTCCAGAAGTCCTCCTCCACGTCGTGTCTTGTGCAATTTGTCAACATTTTCTGTGACTCGAGCACCATTTTTGTCATTGTTTAACTCTTCTTCATAACCCACAAAGTGTCCGGGATTGCCATCAATCTTTTCTAAAGGAATATCGTCTTTCAGAACAGACGAGAAAAATCTAGGACTTGGAATGGGAGACATCCATTCTTCAACTATAGAATAACCATGGTGATCAAACCCACCCATTATATATACCACAAAAATAAACAAATCTTCTTCTATCTGTAAACTGTATTTTAGCTTCAAAATGAGCTTAAATTGTTGAAGACCTGATTAAAGAATGAAATCAAAGGCAATTTAGCTACAAAGCTCAAATACATGAAACTAAGTATCTGGGTTCCTCTTACAAATAGAAATTGAAATGGAATCCCATAAAATCCAATCTCTAGTTTCAAAAGACCATTACTTTAGAAACAACTAAAAACTTGTCTGCAAAATCAAATACCTCTCAAGTCTCATCTGTCATTTAGCAGACCCAAAAGTAAATAAATCAAACGATTTTGAAGTCTAATAAGATCCAATAACAACACCCACAAACAGGAACATACCCTATTGAAGATTGAAATACAAAATCAAAACCATGAAGTTAAGAATTCATTTGCATGGACCTTTTTCTAACCTTCATTGAGTTCAGCTTAATGATTCAACATAACAAGAAACCCTCCAGACTTCTTCTTCTCACTTTCAATTCAGCACAGCTTAATTTTGATGATGGAAGAAATAAAAGTGAGAGAGAGAGAATGAATAAACGTTAAATTTGCTGGTTTTTATTAGAGCATCAAGAAATTACCGTTTAATTTCAATATCAATAATAACTCAACTTCTTTTTCTGATCAATTTCCAATCAAAACCCGAGGTTGACCAGCCTATCATTTTCAGCCACGTAGAACAGATGCCCTTTGACTTGAAGGGTAATTATGTAATTTTATATTCTCTAGTTTGTAGTAGCTTTGTCCATTTTAAATTAAACACTAACAACAACCAATGTGTAACGCTTTCATTGATTAGACAATCTGGGTGATTGACACGCTAGGACCATAATAATTAAGATTTAACGTTTAGATATTATTTAATTTAATGCATTCAATTATCCTATTTTAGTTCAATATCATAAAAACAATTTAATAAGCAATCTAACCATAATTTATTCAGATTTTGTATATAATTTACTGTTTTATTTTCAACATCGGTTCATATAAAAGTGGACAAATAATACATTAATTGAACAATACAATGGAACCAATATCATTCTAATGAATGTTATATGTATTTGAATTTGAAAACACAGTATATAATTTTCTATTTTATATAAATTTGAAAACACATTATATAATTTCTACTTTTATACAAATTAATTTATAAGTTTTTATAGAGTTTTTCTTTTAATATATAGATGATTCTAATTCCTATTAAATAAATAAAGGCTTTAAACCGTTAAAAACTTTTAATTAAATTAAAACGCAAAACAAACCTAGCTTTAAAATTCTGGCCAGCTAAGCATTAAAAAATAGAAACGGACAAAGAAACTAACTATATTAAAATTTGAATGACCGCAATTTGGGCGTTAGAAGCTTACTCTTTGCTATACTTATATATATTTTTTTAATTAAAAGAGAATTAGTATGTCATCGTAGCCGTATCTTCCCCTTTTAAACTCAAAACATTTTTAATATAATCTAAAACGAATATATTTCGACATGCTTTCTTTCATTAGCCAACATATAACGTAAACCGAATTCCTATATGATGATATCTATACTAGAAAGAAATCATACAACTCATGCATGCAACCTTGTTTGTAACCGAATTACTCCTATGCACAAACAAACATAAACAGATAACAGATAGGATGCTCATGAATGATGAAGCTCGTCCCTGGTGCGCAACTCCATGATCGGAGGCAAACTACGAACAAGCCGAACTCCAAATAATATTTTAAATCGCCATTACCCTACCTCAATCATGTGATAATTGTCTCAAACTATTTATCAATCAGCATACAAGATTTGTCGCCAATCACTTCCTCTTATCCCAGATAATTTATAGTTCTTACTCATAGAAAATTTAAGCTCAAGTATTCTCTCTGATTACTCTCCCAAACTTATCGTAAACACAAAATGTAAAGGTGAATCTATGTACAAACATATTCGGGCGGTAGCCTAAATTAGAGGTAAGCATATCTTGGGTTGACCCAAACCTTAACCTTAACTCAAACCCAAAATATAAATTTGGATAAGTTAATTTGGGTTTGATTAGGATTACTCAAATTAAATAAATTTAATTTAATTCTCTCTTATCAATCAAATATAAACTAACCATCTTTCAACTCTTGATTTTTCTTACATTAATCTCTATTACAGTCAAATAAAAAATAATTGAAAATTTTAAAACTCAATAATAATATATTTATTAATTATAATCTAACTATACATAACTAACATATCACTATTATTCTAAAATTCTTTACTTAATTAATTTAAGACTTTATTTAATTTAAATTATTTAAATAATCCATATTAATCTCACGGAATATTTCTTTAGCGAATTTAGTAATTAAAATATCAAAATAATTTCAAACAAATCAAAATTATGTTAAACAGATAAAAAAACGTATAATAATGTCAAAGACATAATAGATGGAGAAAAAAAACAAATTAAACGAACCGAAAAATGTTAAATATGTCACAAATGTGTTAAACGGGCCAAAACGTGTTAAACATGTCAAAAATGTGTTAAGCTTGTCAAAATGTGTCTAACATACCAAAAACGTGTTATATGTCCCAAAAATGTGTTAAACTTGTCAAACTTGTCAAACATGTTAAATATGTGAAACATGCCAAAAACGTGTTAAACATGTCAAAAACATGTTAAACGTACCAAAACGTGTTAAAATATGTCAAAAATGTGTTAAACATGTCAATAACTTGTTAAACGTGTTAAAAAATGTTTAACGTGTTAAAAAAAATGTTAAACGTGTCAAACGTGTTAAGCGTGCAAAAACATGTTAAAAGTGCTAAAAATGTGTGAAATTGATTAAAATGAGTTACATATTTGTTACAATTAAAAACGTATTAAGTGAGTCAAAACAAGTCCAACGAATTAAATATTAGTTAAATGAGTTAAAAACGTGTTGAATAAGTCAAAAATATATTAAATTAGGTAAAACGAATTAAATAATTATTAAACGAGTCAAAATGTGTTAACCGGGACAAAAACGTGTTAGATATTAAACAAGTAAAAAACGTTATAAATATATTATAAATTAAAATTTAGTTTGAATTACCCAACCCATAAATTAAAAAATATAAATAATTTCTTAAACTTTTCTAATGTTCTCTTTGAATTCTCCTTGAATTGCAATTTTGGGGGAGATTTGGTCCGATTTTATGGTTGTACCCTATTCGTACCAGCTAAAAATTATATTTTGTTTGTCTAAAAATTAAAATTAAATTATCTGCATGATCCTCAAATAAAATCCCACAAAATAATGTGCTAACCATATTTTTAGAATTATGTTAGGTTTTTGCCCATTTCCGACCTCATCTTTCAAGTATTTTTCGACTACATGTATGGATGAGCATTGGACAGATTAATTCGTAATCCAATCCGATCTGAATCTGAAATACTAATTCGGATTAGATATTTCAGATTTAATTGAGATCGGATCGGACTAAGTCTGAATCGAATTAAATTCGGATTAGATTTGAATAATTTAATTAATTTAAAATTGACATTTACAAATATATAAATATTTATTAGTTTGGATTTAACAAATCATATTCAATCCAATCCATATCCGTATTAATTAGTAATTTGGACAAAACAGACTAGTGTTAACCGGTTGTAGCATGCCCATGGAAACAGATCGAGAGTAACCCGGTAGATTTAGGTTATGGTATAGGTAGGAAACTTAGACGTAAGCGAATATGGAGGAATTATTTTAATTTTAAAACGTGTGTAATTTCGTGTTTTAATAATGACCAATAGTTTTCCAAATAGAGATCGATCATTGTTAACAGACACCAAACCTAAAAAGAATATTTAAAAGCATATTTCATACTTTATCAGGTAGGAAGTTAGGTAACTACTCTCCAAATGTACCATAATATCAATTTTGCTAAGTTCCATTAAAACAAAAAAGTGTGTTGCCCATTAATTTGGACAAAGACTGAAGACTGAAGACCGTGTTTGTTAGTTGTCTTCTACAGAAGAAAAAACAACCGGCTGAAGAATTAGACAAAAACCATATAAATTTTGTGATGAAGAGATGATCAAGATAGCCAGTTGTTGTAGGAGGAGGAATCAAAGGCCTGGCAGCTAATTGATCATGTTCTCCTGATCATCATTTGGTGGGAGCTGATTGAGATCAAAAGCATGTATTTTCCGGACGATCTGACCATGAAAATTGGCTTCAGTTGAGGAATTATATAATTCCTCAGTCAGATTTCCGATATAATGGCTCCTCATATGACCTCCAAGTGCCTGACCTGTTGGAAAGATCTTGCCGCATCTTTTACATTGATGTGGGCTGCTGCTTGTTGATGTCGTAGTAGTCTGTACCACCTGTATCTTGCCGCCTGACTCTTTATTATTATTATCACCGGTGTTCATAGTGATCAGATCGTCGCAGTTGGTTTGATTCTGAATCTTGATCATGTGTTTGTTGTGGCCAGATTTGTGGCCACCTAATGCTTGATGGGTTGAGAATATCTTATTACAATCGCTGCACTTGAAGCACTTTTGATGATGATCATCAGCTCTTAATATTTCCATCGAATCATGATTTATATGTTGCTTATATGTAATTGGGGGGACATTAATATCATCCAGCTCCATCAATTTCCTCTTCTTTTTCGACAATCTCTTTCTCTGTTGGGTAATCATCACCTGTTCTTGATCAATGGGTACTCTAATCTCTGACTGATAATCATCTTCCTTGGTGAAGCTCTTTGAACCGATTTCAGGGCTACTTACTAATAACTTTTCATGGAAACCACCCACATCATCTTTCTCTTCATGATGATCATCAGATGTCGATTGGATAGTATTATTAATTGTTAAGGAATTGCTGTTGGTTACCTCAGAGATCAAGAATGGATCGCTATTGGCAAGCGTCAAGAGAACTTCAACAGCTTCAAGAAGCTTATTTTCATCCTCAACATTCACTTCTTCTTCTTCTTCTTCTTCCATTGTTGTTGTTTGTGGGCTCGAGAGAAATTTTCGACCACGTTTCCCAGTGACTGGCCAACGCAAAACCGACAACATGATCAAATCATGAGACTCATGTTGGTCAACATTACAATTAATAAGCACCTTTTCATCCGAATAGCCAGTTTCATCAAAAGAAGATGAAGATGAATGATCAGTTGTCATAGTATTCTTAATCTTAATGTTCATGTTTTCAGCAGGGGGCTTAATTCCTCGATATTGTCTTTCCGGATGGCACCGCATGTGCCCGAACAGAGATTTCATTGATGGGAAATTCTTCCCACAAACAAAACAAATCGGTTTCGTTTCCAATTCTTCGTCAGCATTGCCGGGTCCAACAGGGGACCGATTCATGAGCTTCTTGGTATTGTTATTAACTTTCACGTGGACTCTCATATGACCTCCAAGAGCTTTTGGTGAGCTAAATGATTTGCCGCAGGTTTCACATGACATCATATTCCGTAACGATTCCCCGTCGTATCCACTTCCCCCCGCTTCTAATTCAATAGATTTCTCTTGCCCGCCGCTGTCCTCCATCAGGTTTAGGTATTTTATACGATAAAACGAAAAACCCTGATCCAGATTATTCTTAATAAAGAGAGTCGCCCTGGTCACAGGAGTGAAGACCAGACCAGTAATGGTGGGGGACCAATGAATACCCAAAAGAGAAGAGATTAAAGACGGTTACTTAACTGAAAAGAAACCGAACCCAGCTTGGAGAATCAGCTCAACGATCGATCTTGCAGAACCAATCAATCTGCACCTGCTATATACAATTCAAGATGATCGATCATCAGAAATATTCAATGACAAGATTCAAGCTAGCTAGTTATTGATACATCATACATATATAGATATACCCACCTCTATTATATAGATATTGATCGTCGAAGAAGCTCAAATCCAAGATAACCGCAATGGGGTGATAAGAAAAACTGCCGTAGAGGAGAGAGAGAGAAAGAAATAGTGGGGAAGATGAAGCGGAAAAAAGGAACAAGTACATGATCTCTCCAACTGCCAATGAACCTAGCAGTGACTGTCCCTTTACCCCTTATTCCCGTGTTTTTTTTTTTACAAAATAAAACTCTCCATCACTTTCTCTAATTTGTTAATTTGTTACTAGTGAACATATTTCCACAAAAATAGGGATCAATATTTTGTGTACAAACAAAAAATCAGCCAAAAATGAAATATTTTGGCTTCATAACTTGAAATAATAAAGTTGTACATAATCTTTTTTATTTATTTCCTTAACATGGTACTTTTAACTTTATTTCATGCAACAAATTACTTTATTAATTATCATTCATTTTTTTCAATTAAATTAATATTGACAGCCAGAGCGTAGTAATTTTCTCACGCTAAATAAATTTTCTGAAAACAATAACATTATTTTGCTGAAAATTATTTTATTTTTTGAAAATATATATTTATATATATTGTAAAGAAAAATACTTTTAATATTATGTTTTTCTCATCAAATTATACACTACCAATTAAGGAATATTAACACCAAATAATGCAAGATTTTGTAGTATCAATTTAAAATATATATATATATATATATATATATATATATATATATATATATATATATATATAGATATATATATATATATATATATATATATTCCTCATCAAATCTTTCGAATCTTTTTTTAAAGGTTTCTGTTGATAATAGAATATTTTCTATAGAAAGAGAGTAACTTTTTTTTTATACTTACATTTCTTGTTTAGCTATTTCTTACAAGTTTTCTATTTGAGTAACCCTTTATGAGTTTTTATTGTTCTTTATACATTTGTATTAGTTTTTCAATTCCCATGTTATTGTAATTCCATCAAATTTTAGATCCAATTAACAATAATTTGTTAATTATAGAGAAAAATTAAAAATTTAATAAACTCGAAACGATATATACCAAGAAGAAAACGATTAAGTCATCGATTTGGACAATAATAAAAAGAGAATGAAAACACAATGACATGATAATAAAAAAATGGAGGACAATATCTTCTCTTTTAGTTTTTTTTGGTAGAAAATGACAACAAAATTTTATAAAAAAAGTACCATGAATTATTGATGATGGTAGAAAAGATCTAAAATGATGATTATCTAATCAAAATTATTGACTTCTCAATGACACCGGATCAACTTCACGACTTCACTGAAGGCTTATCCATTGATGATATTATACAAAGTATCATGTTTGACCTATGAGAAATCATAACGGTTGATACACGATTAATTAATTAAAAAGGATATCTAACTTTTTTAGGACCCGAGTCCACATTGATGTAACAAAACTGATCAAGACATGTATGAACATTAGAGGAAGACAAATCAGATATCTATGTAACAACAAATATGAGAAGTATGGTGATGTCTACTGTGGAATACATGGACATGATGTCAAAGAATTCTCTAGCCTAGTAGATTAGGAGGGAACAAAATTCGGCCAAAAATAGGATCAATATTTTGCGTACAAACAAAATCAGCCAAAAATGAATATTTTGGCTTGATAACTTGAAATAATAAAGTTGTACATAATTTTTTTTATTTATTTCCTTAACATGGTACTTTTAACTCTATTTCATGGAACAAATTACTTTATTAATTATCATCCATCCTTTTCAATTAAATTAATATTGACAGCCAGGGACTGTGTAGTCATTTTCTCACACGCTAAATAAATTTTCTGAAAACAATAACAATATTTTGCTGAAAATTATTTTATTTTTTGAAAATATATATTTATATATATTGTACAGAAAAATACTTTTAATATTATGTTTTCCTCATCAAATTATACGCTACCAATTAAGGAATATTGACACCAATTAATGCAAGATTTTGTGGTATCAATTTTATATATATATATATATATATATACTCATCAAATCTTTCTTTCGAATCTTTTTTAAGGGTTTCTCTTGATAATAGAATATTTTCTATAGAAAGAGAGTAACTTTTTTTTATACTTACATTTCTTGTTTAGCTATTTCTTACAAGTTTTCTATTTGGGTAACCCTTTATGAGTTTTTATTGTTCTTTATACATTTGTATTAGTTTTTCAATTCCCATCTTATTATAATTCCATCAAATTTTAGATCTAATTAACAATAATTTGTTAATTATAGAGAAAAATTAAAAATTTAATGAACTCGAAACGATATATACCAAGAAGAAAACGATTAAGTCATCGATTTGGACAATAATAAAAAGAGAATGAAAAGACAATGACATGATAATAAAAAAATGAAGGACAATGTCTTCTCTTTTAGTTTTTTTTTTGGGTAGAAAATGACAACAAAATTTTATACAAAAAGTACCATGAATTATTATGACAAGATGGTGGTAGAAAAGATCTAAAACGATGATTATCTAATCAGAATTATTGACTTCTCAATGACACCAATTTGGATCAATTTCACGACTTCACTGAAGGCTTATCCATTGAAAATGTTATACAAAGAATCATGTTTGACCTATGAGAAATCATAACGGTTGACACACGATCAATTAATTAAAAAGGGATATCTAACTTTCTTAGGACCCGAGTCTACATTGATGTAACAAAACTGATCAAGACATGTATGAACATTAGAGGAAGACAAATCAGATATCTATGTAACAACAAATATGAGAAGTATGGTGATGTCTACTTTGGTCGTGGAATACATGGACATGATGTCAAAGAATTCTCTAGCCTAGTAGATTAGGAGGGAACAAAATTCGGTTTTTGACTTAAGGCTTACTAATCGAGCATAACTCCACTACATGTCATGGTAGGCTCTATAAGCCTAACATATTTCTTTTGTCTCACAGGATCTAGTCAACATGCGCCCGAGCTATAAATAAGTTCACAAAAAGATGAAAAATGATGAGATCTTAACCAATGTGTCAGAACATATGTGATTATCAGAAAGAGTATGTGATCAAATCAATCCATATGAATCATGTAAACGAAATGTTACCATTATATCATATAATCAGGTAATAACAATGGACATTCTTCCTAGTAGTAATGAAAAACATCAACAAGAATGTAGTAAAGTTACTACAACTATACAAAGCTAAACAAAAAGTGGAGGTGCAAAACTAGATAAATTGGGCTGCCCCATTAAATGCATCCAACAAAATATTTATGTGAGTCCACTATATGGAGAGAGTGAGTGATTCACTAACAAACCACACATTCAATCCCAATCACCAATCTTGATACATAATTAAATAGTGTCAACAACACCATCCTACATACAAAAGCATCCTACATACAAAAGCGACAATTGTATAGGTAATAAAAAGATTAAAACATTAATGAAAGAATATCTGATGAATTTGGTTTCGAGGTTGGATCTGTTTCGATTCTTATTTGAGAGACATTGATATTCCTGAGTGCGCGCGATAAAAATAAATCGCTAAGTTTGATATTTTGGAAGCTTATACCATTTATATCTACTTCTTGTTTAAAATTTGTGAGGGGAATCAATTTTATGTGTTATCAAAATTTAAGTATTAAAAGTGAGACTTTATAGGCAACCCCATAATATACCTTCCTGTCGAATTTAAGAGAGATTGAGATTTTAACGGGAGGCTATCATAGGTCTATTTAAATTTTTTGATTTCAACTTCGCAACTATTGAGTTTCCACCTAATTTAATAAACTAGGAAAACAATTAAGGCGTATGCACGTCACAATTAAATATTAATGTGAGTTCGACACTTGATTGTGTGGGAAAGAGCCAAAAGCAACTATGTCCCACAATGCCCTTAGGTCTTTACTAAATCAATTTTTATCTTTTAAAACATAGTTTATGCTTTACTTTTTAGTTTTCCAATTTTTAATTTAACATAAAACTAAGGGTAATTTATCCACTTTTAAGTGGATCTTGTGTACAATAAATATAAACAATACAACAAAGGAAAAGACAACCTAAAGTTTACAAAAGTAAAACTTCACATAAGTTTATCCTAAATGTTAAAAAGACTAAGAGTTTATGTGATAATATTATATTTATCTTAAGTCTACAAATTTTAGAATTTTAGGAGAGTTTTATATAAATGAAGTGTCTTAAATTTTAGAGTTTATATTTTTGTTTTGAATTTTTATATTTTATATTTGATTTATAAATTTCATACATTTATATTTGATTGTGTTAAGTTTTTATAATGTGTTTTGATTTAGAGGCTAACCTATGATCAAGAAAACTCAAATTTACAACATGCAAATCAACCAAAACCAAAGATTCAAAAATAAACCTAAGAGACCTTGACATGACCGAGAAATATAAAGCAAGAATATACACACAAAAAAAAAACAAACAAAAAAAAACAAAAAAAACGCAAAATGGGTCGCGATTGAGAAAGCTCGCCTCGGTCGGGCAATGAAACGGAAGGATATGAAGTAGATCTCGGTCACAGCTAAATTCCTTGGTCGCATGTGAAGCAGAAGCAAGGCAACGACTTGGTTCCTCGGTTGCGTGTGAAGTAGAAACAAAGGGCGTCCAAGCGCAGGGAAAGGGTCGTCCGTCTTCTTCTCGGTCGGATGTTAAGCATCATCGGCTGCTGCTAAAAAAATAAGGTATGATGGCTCAATTTCTCGGTCACCAACATGTGCAACTTGGGGGAAGAAGCGTCAGGGATGAATTAGGAGTCCTTGTTGAAGCCCACGAAATTGATGACATGATCATCAAGAAAAGCATGCACCGACGATGCTTTTTGGCATAGTTTTTCTTCAAATTGGTGAGGATGGGAAACAAAGAATGAATCAGATGCAATAGGGATAAGGTTGAGCTTTTCCATCACCCAAAGATATAGGATCAATGGGGATCCTCGTTGAGACATGCGATATTGGTCTTGTATATTAATAAGATCAAATAGAGTTTATGCAAGAATCATACCGAAAAGATCAACATCCTCCTTCTAGAGCCAACGCTAACTCTAAAATGCGAGGTAATGGTCGACAACCCTCAATAAGGCACAACAAAAAGTGAGACGAGAGGATGAGAATGTCATTACTTTTGACAGAGTGGTGTTTGCGATGACTATGACACAGATACATGCCAATGCCTCAATATCGCCCTAGGAAACATGGAATTTATTTATCAAAGACGTAGAAGGTTATTAGGAGTGTGAAAGACAGGACAACCCTCCCTAGAAGAATAAAAAGAATATCATGTGTATGAGACAGAATAATGTCTTTGAACTCCTTAAAAGTATGAGTGATGTAGTTATGACCAATGTAGAAGGTACTGGTGTCAGCACACCACTTGCTCTGCATGTGAGTCATCAAGTGTTGATCAACACGGATGTGGGATAAATAAAATATGTTGTCTAGGCTGAAATTTTTAAAGGACCTTTAATTCACCTTGTAGAAGTCAACATAGACGGATAGAATGTCAGGGCTGAGGAGCTTCATGTCCTAACTTTAAAAGGAGAGATCCGATCAAGTTTCGTGAATTTCTAGAAATGTTAGATTTTGTACTTATGAGTGTCTATTTCCTCTAACCAATGCTTACATGTATGAATGGTAACATTTAAATTGGCTTACAACATAATTTATTGTAATCAAGAATAATAGTGTGAAGAGTCAAGCATATAGCATCGCCTTTGTGAGTGGATGTACGGGCATTTGTCAATACATCGTAGGCATTTGAGACTAGAGATGTGTTGGTAGCGTTAAGGGAACGCACCATGCGCACGATCTTGATAAGTAAAGGCGATGAGCCTTGTTGGATTAATCCTCGCGCAATTAGATAAGTAAATGCAAACAAAGAATTCACATTGTTCTTAGGATTTACACCATCATGAAAGGTTCTTGTGGGATAAGGAGTGTTATATGCTTTCATTGTTTATAGTTTGTCTAACTACTAATTTTAAATAATTTTTTTGAGAAAATGGTTAAAACTATTTCATTAAAATCCCAAAAGTGGGAGGGTAAGGAATCAAAGCTAGACAAACCTTAGATATAATTGAAGGATGACAATCAAACGACCATAAAGAATCTGATTAGTAGCAATCAAATATATAAGAAACAAAGTTTACAAACAAAGATTACAAACTGTATCAAATCCTAATTAGGTTTTTTATTTTCATACCAACCTGATGTTTTAACATGTTGTCTTCCTCTTCCCCTTGTCCTTCCTCTTTCCCTTCCCATTCCTCTTGCAATGAAAGGGGAATGAACTTAACAGATTGATGAATATTGTTTATTCTCATTTTGATTTATTTCTTTATATGAACCCGTTCTAATTTGATAGAAAAAAGTATTCTTAAGAATTTTTAGGCTCTTCACCTTGTTGTTCTCAACTTGAATTTCGATACCATTATCTTTATTTCTTTCAGCTTCAGTTTTAGAATCCTCAACAACTTTGGATTCCTCTATATCAACTTTGGAATTCTCTTATTCTTGTTGATTAGCCTAAGTATTTTTCTCTCTTATTTTGTTGGGTCAAATTAGTTTGACTAACGTTATTTTAATGATGTATTAGTAAAATTTTGATTAAGAATGAAGCTAAGTCGTCTAATTGTCTTTGTGCAGGTGCATCAAAAATATGCTAGGTTAGACATAAACTGAAACAAGAATTAGACGTAGTTAGAAGTGCAATCTAACAGATGCGTAGTTAGACGTGCAATCTAACAGATGCGTAGTTAGACGTGCAGTCTAACAGATGCATAGTTAGCCGTGCAGTCTAACAGATACGTAGTTAGCCGTACAGTCTAACAGATGAGTAGTTAGACGTGTAGTCTAACAGATACATAGTTAGACGTGAAGTCTAACAGATACGTAGTTAGACGTGCAATATAACAGATAAGTAGTTAGACATGCAGTCTAACAGATGTGTAGTTAGACGTGCAGTCTAACAGATGCGTAGTTAGACGTGCAGTCTAACAGATGCGTAGTTAGACGTGCAGTCTAACAGATGCGTAGTTAGACGTGCAGTCTAACAGATGCGTAGTTAGACGTGCAGTCTAACAGATGCGTAGTTAGACGTGCAGTCTAACAGATGCGTAGTTAGACGTGCAGTCTAACAGATGCGTAGTTAAACGTGCAGTCTAAAAAATGCGTAGTTAGACGTGCAGTCTAACTCCATTAGACTTGGTGGTCTAATGAATCTCGTTATTAGACGTCGATGTCTAACTCCCTTAGACTTGGCAGTCTAATGGAGCACGTCTAATGCCTCGCTTCAGTAGTTGTTTGAAGTTAGCATACGTCTACCCACGATCAACTAGCTGTACGCTACTCCTGCTCCACTCATCTGTGCAGTCCGGTACGTCAACTATTTGTATCCAACGAATGAACGCCAAGTACGCGAATATTCTTTCCACTACTTGTTTAGTAAAGGACAGTTCCAGAAGAATATCCGACGCACTACCAGTTTGGTACGGCCACGATCCTTGTGCACAGAGCCTACTCTACTCTTTTACTTTGGAGGCTTTCCAATGGGCGCTTGCCACGTGTCTATCTAAAAGATTCGACTGTTGGTGTCCTAACTCTATATCTAGATCCTCAAGGACAACGGTTGAGGTACGAGACTAACGAGCCTTACGAAGTACTTATCTTACCAGCATGACATGCTATAAATCTCACACTCTTGCACTTACTGATTTGTACATAATCTTCAAGTTCAAAAGAGAGAATCAAAATCTGTCTAGCTGAAAAATATTCTTAATCATATTGTAAGTTGAATAGAGCCTGTTCTGTTCAATAGTTAGCTAGCCAGTAAACTGTATTTGATTCAAAGAAGTATAGTGAAATCCTTCCGGTTGTGGAAGAATGAGTGACGTAGGAGAGTTTTATCTGAACATCCATAAGAAACTTGCTGTGTCATTTACATTCTGTCTTTACTTCTTTCATTGGTTCGTAGCTTCAAATCTGAGCAAACAGTTCCGCACTTGAATCGCTTTAAGAGTTTGCAAGGGTTTTTGAAGAACAGAAAGTGATATTAATCCCTAACATGATTTATATCAAATCGTTTTCCATAAGTTATCATCAATAGTTAGGCCCCCGTCTCTATTTATTACACCAATCCTATCATATTTCTACATCCCCACCAGAGTCGCTAGTTATTGTACGTGTTTTTTTATGGTTCCACTCATTTTTTTTAAAACCCTTTTTCTCAATGGATGTTGCTTTTTCCATTTTTTTCTTTTTGAATGCGATGTATTTAAGGGTGGTTCTCATGAAAAAAGTTATTGTAAAATTCGTGCCTTACATATCCACTCGAATTCCACCTTAGGGGAATATGACGAATGGTTTTGGATGGTAGGTCTGACCTATGTACTCTTTTAAAACAAAGAAAGTTTTCGTGTTCGCTTATGTTAGAGAACCCATTAGTTTATCTTTCTCCCGAATCTCGTAAAAATAGACAAGGAAACGACTCTGAGCCATCTTGTCTCAAGTGAGATGATGATTCGAAAATAGAGTTCTCTAGTATAATCCATTAAATTCGGCATCTATATATTTTAAATCAACCGTGTTAGAACAAATTGATTTAAATGACATTAGAGTCGCCACCTAAGTTTAATTTAAAAAAACACTATGGAAAAAAAATCAGAAATTTTGTGTTAAAGGGTTATGTTCTTAGTTTCATGTGGGAAAGGGCTATCGACGTTATGTCTCACACGCCTGTCTTAAATAGATAGTCTTTACTCAAGAATAGCTAATTGTTTGTGTTTTGAGTTCAAAAATCTTCTGATATTGTGATCATTTTAGTCAATGTCCAAATATGGGGTTAACCCTATTCCTTTCTGAGCAATGGATTTATGAATCTATGGAGTTTGGACAAGATTGAGAACAAAGATCTGAACATGAATCCCAAGCAAGAAATGTGAACACAAAGTCGAGAAATAAAATCTTCGATTTTGCTTGATTGAAAGACATTGATTGCATGAGAATGCCAAAAATGATTATAGAAATGCTTCGAAAGTTGTCGCATGATTTCCACAACCGTAGTACTTAGTCCGTGACACCTGTCACGGGCTCAGTCTTTTCACTAACGATCCGTGCAACACTAGTTACGATTTTCACAAGAACGAGTAACTAGTCAGCCTTACTCGACGCAACACTCGGCGTTTAACAGAATTGACACAAGAATTCTAGAGAGAGTAACTCCTACAAAGAATAGAATTATATTACTCGAATACTTGGTGATTTACAATGTAATACCTCACATGTATTTATAGGACTAATTCTAGCTATTACATTAATGACACACTAATTTAGGACATTCCTTATAAGTGTCAGTCAGTGATGCACTAATTTAGGGATTCCTTCTAATTGCAAATCAGTGATGGACTAATCAAGGACATTCCTTTTAAGTATCAATTAGTGATGCGCTGATTAAGGAAATGCCTTTCAACTCTCAATTAGTGATGCGTCAATCAAGCACCTGCCTTCCCGCTAGAATATTCCTTGTGTTGGGCTTAAGCGGGCTTAAGCCTTCTCCTCTTCTTGGGCCAGGAATATTGGGTCATGACGTTCTCCTTAAGCCTCCTCTTCCTGGGCCAGGAAGATTGGGCTGTGACATTCTCCCCCACTCAATCTGGCGACGTCCTCGTCGCTTCCTCCTTGTAGGCCTGAATGATGTCTCTATATAAGATAAAAGTTTTGAGCGACATGCTGGCTTTCTAACCCGTTTCTTCTCTAAGAAATGGTCTTCGTATTGCCTCACAGGCCCCTTATAAACTTTGGAAAACGGTCTCTCTTGATGGAGGAGAAGTTTTACTATCACTCGGTTTCCTCCGAACTCCAAGTGTCTTCTCTTCTTGTCCTCCCATTTCTTCATTCTTTTGGCGGTCTTGGCTATTTCGCATTTCTCTTTCTTGAATGGAAACTCCTCCGGTTGCCTCTTCAAATCCTCCAATTTGGGAGGTTTAATGCGATAAAGAACCACCGCTGATGTTTAGTGCATTTGACTAACTCTTCTCTAATATCCACCTCTCTCTTATGGTGGAGTTTCTCTGATACTCCAGCGGACATTACATCATGACCTTTCTCTAGTACAGTTGTAACTTCTAGATGTATATTCTCTTTAGACGCAGTTTTCTCATCTTCTTTCACAGCGAAAAAAGATGATGGGTAGGTGTCCTCTGCACCTTTTGAGAGTTGCATGGCATATAGGTGTCTAGTTTCTCTCTTGCCCTCTCTTGTTAAAGGTATTGTGCGAGAATTATCTTGCTCTAGAATGTACATCATATTGGCAGAAGGGAGTAGGATGGCATTTACCTTGTCTAGGAACTCTATGCCGAGAACCATTTTGTAGTCATCCATGTCGATAATGGAGAAATCCAGAAGGCCGGTCCACTCCCCCAAGTTGATCTTTACATTACGAGCAACTCCATAAGTCACACTTGGTGCCGAGTTGACTACTTTAAGCCACCATTTCTCTTTAGTGTACTTAATGCCCAGTCTTCTCGCCTCCTTTAACTCTAGAAAATTGTTGTTGGCTCCCGTATCCAACAAAGCCTTAACCATGTGGTTTCTTACTCTAGTTTCCACAAATAGTCGTCCTTTCTTTCGGACTTTGACTTATCAAACTTTGCTGTAACGGCACTAAGTAGGTTTAACGACCCCAATCGAGCTTCATCGTGAAGGCGTTCTTGCTCCTCCATCAATGCTGATAGTTTCTTCTTCATTGGGCACTCTCTTGCTTTGTGCGGCCCTTCACAAAAAAAAAACACTTTATCCGGAGTTTCTCTCCACGTTTCTCGTCCCGATCTCCTTTACTATTGGATTTGATAAACTTAACTGGGTCTTCATTGTTAAGGAGATGGTCTTCACCATTTTCCCCATTATCATTCCTCTCATAGGTCGACTTTGGTTTCTCTTGCCTTCTCATCTCGACAAGAGATTCAGCCACGACAATTGCGGAGCTTAGGTCTTGGACACTACGTCGTTCCAATTCTAACTTCGCCCATATTTGGAGACCATCAGTGAAGGCAAACAAGGCTTCGTCGTCTGAGTAGTTAGGGATCTCAAGGAGAGTAGCGATGAACTCCTTGACATACTCATTGATACTCCCTCTTTGTGAGAGCCGCCGCAACTTGGCCCTTGCTTCTCGAATAACGTTTTCAGAATAGAACTGCCTTTGAGTTCCTCCTTGAATTCACCCCAGGTATTGATAGAACACGTACCTTTTTCAATGTCGTTACTCCTTCGCCTCCACCACAGCATCGCAGTGTCTTCCAGGTACGTCGTTGCAGTATCTATCTTTCTCGCCTCTTCTACTAGGCTGAGTGCTTTGAAATACTGGTCCAGACTCCATAGAAAGTTGTCAATCTCTTTCGCATTCCTCTCGCCTAAATACGCTTTAGGCCTTGGAATGTTTATCCTTATCGGATTGGGGACTCCTACAGGCGCTCGTCCGCACTCTTGCGCAACCGCCTTCTTGAGTAACGCCACATCCTCTTAAGTGGCTTGTAATTTAGATGACATTACCTCGAGTTTCTCGGTCAAGGTAATGATTTTACTAAGGAGGGTCTGCTCCACGATCTGAGCTTGCTCTTGACATTTGGACAAGCCTTCGTTTAGGGCACCTTGCATTCCTCCTCAGAGCTCGTCTCTCTCCTTCTCAAGCTCGACAATGCGTTCCTCTAGGTCCCCGTCATTATCTTGTCTGTACGCCACGGTGAGTTCTACCTTCTCCAACCTGGCGATAATGTCAACGATAGAGTCTATTGATCTTTCTCTTTCTTTGGTAGCTTTGGTTCCTCCTGCCTGAACTTTGCGAGAGTTCCTACCATCTTCTCCGGTCCCGTGGGGAAGATTCTCTACTTCGTCCACGACCTTTGAATTTTCTTCTGATCTCTTCGTCATTTCAGCTCTGATACCAATTGTCACGGGCTCAGTCTTTTCACTGACGATCCATGCGGCACTAGTTACGATCTTCACAAGAACGAGTAACTTGTCAGCATTACTCGATGCAACACTCGGCGTTTAACAAAATTGACACAAAAATTTTAGAGAGAGAGTAACTCTTACAAAGAATAGAATTATATTACTAGAATACTTGGTGATTTACAATGTAATACCTCACAGAAATTTATAAGACTAATTCTAGCTATTACATTAATGACACACTAATTTAGGACATTCCTTATAAGTGTCATTCAGTGATGCACTAATTTAGGGATTCCTTCTAATTGCCAATCAGTGATGGACTAATAATCAAGGACATTCCTTTTAAGTATCAATTAGCTAGTGATGCGCTGATTAAGGACATGTCTTTCAACTCTCAATTAGTGATGCGTCAATCAGGCACCTGCCTTCCCGCTAGAATATTCCTTGTGTTGGGCTTAAGCGGGCTTAAGCCTCCTCCTCTTCTTGGGCCAGGAATATTGGGTCATGACGTTCTCCTTAAGCCTCCTCTTCCTGGGCCAGGAAGATTGGGCTGTGACACACCGCTTAGAAAAGAGAGTTTTCAAAAATGTTATGAAAATTGTGAAATGTATTGAGTTGGTCAGGAATATTTCGAAGAGCTTTTAGAATTTTAATTTAGATTTTTTTTGGAGCTATAGAGCTCCATATATGACATTACAAAAGAATGATGTTTTTCTAAAATATATTCTGAAAATTCTGAAATTTTTTAAGGACGTCAAGAATATTTTCAAAAGAAACCAAAATTAATTTTGTGATTTTTGGAGACAAAACTCTAGTTATGAAATTTTAAAATTGAATATTTTTCCAAACCGTACATAAAAAGAAATTGTATTTAAGAATAATATTCTTGGTCATCCTGCATTTTTTAGAATTTTGTAAAGTGATTTAATGGTGCAAAATGATTGAATCATTCATTTGAAATAAAGTTGAATTCAACATAACTTAAGGAATTTAAAATAATTTGAAATTTGAAGTTGGATGCCAAAATCAAATGAAGGAAAACATCACGGGTCGGAGTTAAAAATTCTGGAAAGATGAAGGGCGCGCCTGGACCTTGGAAACCTTTTATACGCATATTTTGACGTCCAACATGCTAGGATTCTCTTCTTTCAACACCATGGGTGGTTTTGAATCCTTCCATTAACAGAATATGTCATTTTTTATTTTGTTTTATTTTTGAACTTGGAGACCGAATTTGGAAGACTTAAAAGTTTGAGGGTCTGATTGCACGAAAGCCAAAAAGTGAGGGACCGAAATAGAAAAAGAGAAATTAACTTCTTTTGTCAATTAGTGCAACTTGGGATTTTTTGTAAAACCTAAATAGAGGCCTACAACTTTCATGATCAACTTTTTCAAATGGGTTAACAAATTTCACGGCATTTACTAATGAAAGAAAACATTATCAATTGGTTTTCTTTATTTCGGCCAAACATGCAGAAACCTTGTATGAGCTTTCTTGATTGATTCAAGACTAGTCACGAGTTGTGGTTGGGCCCGTTGGAAAGATTAATTCAATGGATACCACTTTAGTAGATCCTTCAATAATCTAGTGAACACAAACTGTCCATTCTAGACTAACTTGAATACGGGCAACCTATCGGGATTGTAGGTTGTTTTGTACTTATTGTTTGGTATCAAACAAAATGTAAGAGAATGACTTTTCGATTGGCATTTCATGGACTCAAAATGATTAAGTGTGGTCAAAGTTATGGTTGTAGGAAGCTTAACCCATCTTCAGTTGGCTTCTGAGCTTGGTGTGTGAACATGCATTAACTTGTGAGGAAACTCACGATACTTTAATCTTTGAATAAAAACGAGACTAGTTCTAATAGATCGTGCTACATGTTAGCTATCTTCACAAGGTCGAATCACTAATTTTGGAACACTACAACTCTCGAAATTCATTTTTGAGTGCACAAAGATTACTTTAAAACTTTGGGTTGACATGTCTGACTTCTTTAAAGTTGTCATGGAGCGGTGGATTATGAATCAAAAATCGGGCTGAACTAAATTTTAGAGGACCCTCTAAGATTTACAACCCAACTAGAATCATCGAAAATGATTGAGTGTAGTGTCTTGATAAGTTTTTGGAAGAAAAGGAATCATGGTTGCATTTTCCAATTTTTCCAAGTGACCAAATAAAGAACACATGCATCGTGTTCTTCTCGTTTCTAGAATCTGATCGAAGACCCAATAGCCAGTATACGAGGTCAACGATGCGTCATTCACTCCAAAATTTGAACTTCCTATCAGTCTTCCGCGTCGTTGACTGTGTTAGCCCATTTACTTTCGGGTTGACCCATGTTGATCCAAGTTATATCGACTGATCCGACTCGGTTTTAACCCATTTGACTACTGACAATATTGATTGATGTTGCTCCTGGCGCATGAGAGTTACTCGATCTCTAGCACCGATCGTCGTGTACGGTGGTCCTTCAACGATCCCTTGGGTGAAACTTTTAATTTTTTCTCATATTCTTCCCTTAGCATCTTGAGCGCTTTCTTAGAAAAATGTAAAAACAATATTATACTCCAAATTCATCATTTTTTAGTTGTTTATCATGAAGGTGTTAGATTTCTAAATTTCGAGTCGTTTTGGAAAAGTTGCGCAAAGATTCAAAGAATAGGCCTGAGGTGACTTTTCCCTTATAATAAAACTCTCCATCACTTTCTCTAATTTGTTACTAGTAAACATATTTCCACAAAAATAGGGATCAATATTTTGCGTACAAACAAAATCAGCCAAAAATGAATATTTTGGCTTGATAACTTGAAATAATAAAGTTGTACATAATTTTTTTTATTTATTTCCTTAACATGGTACTTTTAACTCTATTTCATGGAACAAATTACTTTATTTATTATCATCCATCTTTTTCAATTAAATTAATATTGACAGCGAGGGACTGTGTAGTCATTTTCTCACATGCTAAATAAATTATCTGAAAACAATAACATTATTTTGATGAAAATTATTTTATTTTTTGAAAATATATATTTATATATTTTGTAAAGAAAAATATTTTTAATATTATGTTTTCCTCGTCAAATTATACACTACCAATTAAGGAATATTGACACCAAATAATGCAAGATTTTATAATATCAATTTAAAAAATATATATATCCTCATCAAATCTTTGGAATCTTTTTTCAAGGGTTTCTCTTGATAATAGAATATTTTCTATAGAAAGAGAGTAATTTCGTTTTATACTTACATTTCTTGTTCAGCTATTTCTTACAAGTTTTCTATTTGGGTAACCCTTTATGAGTTTTTATTGTTCTTTATACATTTGTATTAGTTTTTCAATTCCCATCTTATTGTAATTCCATCAAATTTTAGATGCAATTAACAATAATTTGTTAATTATAGAGAAAAATTAAAAATTTAATGAACTCGAAACGATATATACCAAGAAGAAAACGATTAAGTCATCGATTTGGACAATAATAAAAAGAGAATGAAAACACAATGACATGATAATAAAAAAATGGAGGACAATGTCTTCTCTTTTAGTTTTTTTTGGTAGAAAATGACAACAAAATTTTATACAAAAAGTACCATAAATTATTGATGACAAGATGATGGTAGAAAAGATCTAAAACGATGATTATCTAATCAAAATTATTGACTTCTCAATGACACCAATTTGGATCAATTTCACGACTTCACTCAAGGCCTATCTATTGAAGATGTTATACAAAGAATCATGTTTGACCTATGAGAAATCATAACGGTTGATACACGTACGATCAATTAATTAAAAAGGGATATCTAACTTTCTTATGACCCGAGTCCACATTCATGTAACAAAACTGATCAAGAAGACATGTATGAACATTAGAGGAAGACAAATCAGATATCTATGTAACAACAAATATGAGAAGTATGGTGATGTCTACTTTGGTCGTGGAATACATGGACATGATGTCAAAGAATTCTCTAGCCTAGTAGATTAGGAGGGAACAAAATTCGGCTTTTGACTTAAGGCTTACAAATCGAGCATAACTCCACTACATGTCATGGTAGGCTCTAAAAGCCTAACATATTTCTTTTGTCTCACAGGATCTAGTCAACATGCGCCCGAGCTATAAATAAGTTCACAAAAACATGACAAATGATGAGATCTTAACCAATGTGTCAGAACATATGTGATTATCAGAAAGAAAGAGTACGTGATCAAATCAATCCATATGAATCATGTAAACGAAATGTTACTATTACTGGAAAGGACTAGATTATATCATATAATCAGGTAATAACAATGGACATTCTTCCTAGTAGTAATCAACAAGAATGTAGTAAAGTTACTACAACTATACAAAGCAGAAATTGGCTAAACAAAAAGTGGAGGTGCAAAACTAGATAAATTGGGCTGCCCCATTAAATGCACCCAACAAAATATTTATGTGAGTCCACTATATGGAGAGAGTGAGTGATTCACTAACAAACCACACATTCAATCCCAATCACCAATCTTGATACATAATCAACTATTGTCAACAACACCATCCTACATACAAAAGCATCCTACATACAAAAGCGACATTTGTATAGGTAATAAAAAGATTAAAACATTAATGAAAGAATATCTGATGAAGTTGGTTTCGAGGTTGGATCTGATTCGATTCTTATTTGAGAGACATTGATATCTCTGAGTGCGCGCGATAAAAATAAATCGCTAAGTTTGATATTTTGGAAGCTTATCCCATTTATATCTACGTCTTGTTTAAAATTTGCGAGGGGAATCAATTTTATGTGTTATCAAAATTTAAGTATTAAAAGTGAGACTTTATAGGCAACCCATAATATACCTTCTTGTTGAATTTAGGAGAGATTGAGATTTTAACGGGAGGCTATCATAGGTCTATTTAAATTTTTTGATTTCAACTTTGCGACTATTGAGTCTCCATCTAATTTAATAAACTAGGAAAATAATTAAGGTTTATGCACGCCACAATTAGATATTAATGTGAGTTCGACACTTGGTTGTGTGGGACAAAAGCAACTATGTCCCACAATGCCCCTTAGGTCTTTACTAAATTAATTTTTATCTTTTAAAACATAGTTTATGCTTTACTTTTTAGTTTTCCAATTTTTAATTTAACATAAAACTAAAACTAAGGGTAATTTATCCACTTTTGAGTGGATCTTGTGTACAATAAATATAAACAATACAACAAAGGAAAGACAACCTAAAGTTTACAAAAGTAAAACTTCACATAAGTTTAAGACTAAGAGTTTATGTGATAATGTTATATTTATCTTAAGTCTACAAATTTTAGAATTTTAGGAGAGTTTTATATAAATGAAGTGTCTTAAATTTTAGAGTTTATATTTTTGTTTTGAATTTTTATATTTTATATTTGATTTTTAAATTTCATACATTTATATTTGATTGTGTTAAGTTTTTATAATGTGTTTTGATTTAGAGGCTAACCTATGATCAAGAAAACTCAAATTTACAACATGCAAATCAACCAAAACCAAAGATTCAAAAATAAACCTAAGAGACCTTGACATGACCGAGAAATATAAAGCATGAATATACAAAAAAAAAAAAAAAAAACGCAAAATGGGTCGCGATTGAGAAAGCTCGGTCACATGTGACGTAGAACCTCGGTCGGGCAATGAAACGGAAGGATATGAAGTAGATCTCGGTCACAGCTAAATTCCTTGGTCGCATGTGAAGCAGATGCAAGGCAACGACTTGGTTCCTCGGTTGCGTGTGAAGTAGAAACAAAGGGCGTCCAAGCGCAGGGAAAGGGTCGTCCGTCTTTTTCTCGGTCGGATGTTAAGCATCATCGGCTGCTGCTAAAAAAATAAGGTATGATGGCTCAATTTCTCGGTCACCCACATGTGCAACTTGTGGGAAGAAGCGTCAGGGATGAATTAGGAGTCCTTGTCGAAGCCCACGAAATTGATGACATGATCATCAAGAAAAGCATGCACCGACGATGCTTTTTGGCATAGTTTTTCTTCAAATTGGTGAGGATGGGAAACAAAGCATGAATCAGATGCAAGAGGGATAAGGTTGAGCTTTTCCATCATCCAAAGATATAGGATCAATGGGGATCCTCGTTGAGACATGCGATATTGGTCTTGTATATTAATAAGATCAAATAGAGTTTATGCAAGAATCATACCGAAAAGATCAAGACATCCTCCTTCTGGAGCCAACGCTACCTCTAAAATGCGAGGTGATGGTCGACAACCCTCAATAAGGCACAACAAAAAGTGAGACGAGAGGATGAGAATGTCATTACTTTTGACAGAGTGGTGTTTGCGATGACTATGCCACAGATACATGCCAATGCCTCAATATCGCCCTAGGAAACATGGAATTTATTTATCAAAGACGTAGAAGGTTATTAGGAGTGTGAAAGACAGGACAACCCTCCCTAGAAGAATAAAAAGAATATCATGTGTATGAGACAGAATAATGTCTTTGAACTCCTTAAAAGTATGAGTGATGTAGTTATGACCAATATAGAAGGTACTGGTGTCAGCACACCACTTGCTCTGCATGTGAGTCATCAAGTGTTGATCAACACGGATGTGGGATAAATAAAATATGTTGTCTAGGCTGAAATGCTTAAAGGACCTTTAATTCACCTGGTAGAAGTCAACATAGACGGATAGAATGTCAGGATAGAATGTCAGGGCTGAGGAGCTTCATGTCCTAACTTTAAAAGGAGAGATCCGATCAAGTTTCGTGAATTTCTAGAAATGTTAGATTTTGTACTTATGAGTGTCTATTTCCTCTAACCAATGCTTGCATGTATGAATGGTAACATTTAAATTGGCTTACAACCGAATTTATTGTAATCAAGAATAATAGTGTGAAGAGTCAAGCATATAGCATCGCCTTTGTGAGTGGATGTACGAGCATTTGTCAATACATCATAGGCATTTGAGACTAGAGATGTGTTGGTAGCGTTAAGGGAATGCACCATGCGCACGATCTTGATAAGAAAAGGCACCATGCGCACGATCTTGATAAGAAAAGGCGATGAGCCTTGTTGGATTAATCCTCGCGCAATTAGATAAGTAAATGCTAACAAAGAATTCACATTGTTCTTAGGATTTACACCCTCATGAAATGTTCTTGTGGGATAAGGAGTGTTATATGCTTTCATTGTTTATAGTTTGTCTAACTACTAATTTTAAGTAATTTTTTTTTGAGAAAACGGTTAAAACTATTTCATTAAAATCCCAAAAGTGGGAGGGTCAAGAATCAAAGCTAGACAAACCTTAGATATGATTAAAGGATGACAATCAAACGACCATAAAGAATCTGATTATTAACAATCAAACATACAAGAAACAAGTTTACAAATAAAGATTACAAACTGTATCAAATCCTAATTATCCCAATTAGGATTTTTATTTTCATACCAACCTCATGTTTTAACACGTTGTCTTCCTCTTCCCCTTGTCCTTCCTTTTTCCCTTCCCCTTCCTCTTACAATGAAAAGGGAATGAACTTAAGAGGTTGATGAATACTGTTTATTCTCATTTTGATTTCTTTCTTTATATTAACCCGTTCTAATTTGATAGAAAAAATTATTCTTAAGAATTTTCAGGCTCTTCACCTTATTGTTCTCAACTTGAATTTCGAGACCATTATCTTTATTTCTTTCAGCTTCAGCTTTGGAATCCTTAATAACTTTGGATTCTTCTATATCAACTTTGGAATTCTCGTCTTCCTGTTGATTAGCCTAAGTATTTTTCTCTCTTATTTTGTTGGGTCAAATTAGTTTGACTAACGTTATTTTAATGATGTATTAGTAAAACTTTGATTAAGAATGAAGCTAAGTCGTCTAATTGTCTTTGTGCAGGTGCATCAAAAATATGCTAAGTTAGACATAAACTAAAACAGGAATTAGACGTAGTTAGACGTGCAGTCTAACATATGCGTAATTAGACGTGCAGTCTAACAGATGCGTAGTTAGACGTATAGTCTAATAGATGCATAGTTAGACGTGTAGTCTAACAGATACGTAGTTAGACGTGCAATTTAACAGATGTGTAGTTAGACATGTAGTCTAACAGATGCGTAGTTAGACGTGCAGTCTAACAGATGCGTAATTAGACGTGCAGTCTAACAGATGCGTAGTTAGACGTGCAGTCTAACAGATGCGTAGTTAGACGTGCAGTCTAACAGATGCGTAGTTAGACGTGCAGTCTAATAGATGCGTAGTTAAACGTGTAGTCTAATAGATGCGTAGTTAGACGTGCAGTCTAACTCCATTAGACTTGGTGGTCTAATGGATCTCGCTATTAGACGTCGATGTCTAACTCCCTTAGACTTGACAGTCTAATGGAGCACGTCTAATGCCTCGCTTTTGTAGCTGTTTGAAGTTAGCATACGTCTACCCACGATCAACTAGCTGTACGCTACTCCTGCTTCACTCATCTGTGCAGTCCGGTACACCAACTATTTGTATCCAACTAATGAACGCCATGTACGCGAATATTTTTCCACTATTTGTTCAGTAAAGGACAATTCCAAAAGAATATCCGATGCACTACCAGTTTGGTACGACCACGATCCTTGTGCACAAAGCCTACTATACTCCTTTACTATGGAGGCTTTCCAATGGGCGCTTGTCACGTGTCTATCTAGAAGATTCGACTGTTGGTGTCTTGACTCTATATCTAGATCCTCAAGGACAACAGTTGAGGAATGAGACTAACGAGCCTTACGAAGTACTGATCTTACCAGCATTACATGCTATCAATCTCACTCTTTTGCACTTACTGATTTGTACATAATCTTCAAGTTCAAGAGAGAGAATCAAAATCTGTCTAGCTGAGAAATATTCTTAATCATATTGTAAGTTGAATAGAGCATGTTCTGTTCAATAGTTAGCTAGCCAGTAAACTGTATTTGATTCAAAGAAGTATAGTGAAATCCTTCCGGTTGTGGAAGAAGGGGTGACGTATGAGAGTTTGCTCCGAACATCCATAAGCAACTTGCTGTGTCATTTACATTCTGTCTTTCCTTCTCTCATTGGTTCGTAGCTTCAAACCTAAGCAAATAGTTCCGCACTTGAATCACTTCAAAAGTTTGTAAGGGTTTGTGAAGAATAGAAAGTGATATTAATCCTTAACAGAATTTCTATCAAATCATTTTCTAGAAGTTATCATCAATAGCTAGGCCCCCGTCTCTATTGTACTCTTTTAAAACAAAGAAAGTTTTCGTGTTCGCTTATGTTATAGAACCCATTAGTTTATCTTTCTCTCGAATCTCGTAAAAATAGAAAAGGAAACGACTCTAAGCCATCTTGTCTCAAGTGAGATGATGATTCGAAAATATAGTTCTCTAGCATAATCCATTAAAATTGGCATCTATATATTTTAAATCAACCGTGTGTTTGAAAAAATTGATTTAAATGACATTAGAGTCGCCACCTAAGTTAAATTTACAAAAACACTATGGAAAAAAATTAGAGATTTTGTGTTAGAGGGTTATGTTCTTAGTTTCATGTGGGAAAGGGCTATCGACGCTATGTCTCACACGTCTGTCTTAAATAGATAGTCTTTACTCAAGAATAGCTAATCGTTTGATGTTTAAAATAATGTTACACTTGTGTTTTGAGTTCAAAACTCTTTTGATCTTGTAATCATTTTAATCATTGTCCAAATATGGGGTTAACCCTATTCCTTTCTGAGCAATGGATTTATGAATCTATGGAGTTTGGACAAGATTGAGAACAAAGATCTGAACATGAATCCCAAGCAAGAAATGTGAACACAAAGTCGAGAAATAAAATCTTCGAAGTTGCTTGATTGAAAGACATTGATTGCATGAGAATGTCGAAAATGATTATAGAAATGCTTCGAAAGTTGTCGCATGATTTCCACAACCGTATTACTTAGCCCGTGACACCGCTTAGAAAAGAAAGTTTTCAAAAATGTTATGAAAATTGTGAAATGTATTGAGTTGGTGAAGAATATTTCGAAGAGCTATTAGAATTTTAATTTAGATTTTTTGGAGCTATAGAGCTCCATATATGACATTACAAAAAGAATGATGTTTTTCCAAAATATATTGTGAAAATTCTGAAATTTTTTTAAGGACGTCAAGAATATTTTCAAAAGAAACCAAAATTAATTTTGTGATTTTTGGAGACAAAACTCTAGTTATGAAATTTTAAATTTGAATATTTTTCCAAACTTACATAAAAAAAAATTGTATTTAAGAATAATATTCTTGGTCATCCTGCATTTTTTAGAATTTTGTAAAGTGATTTAATGGTGCAAAATGATTGAATCATTCATTTGAAATAAAGTTGAATCCAACATAACTTAAGGAATTTGAAATTTGAAGTTGGATGCCAAAATCAAATGAAGGAAAACATCACGGGTCGAAGTTAAAAATTCTGGAAAGATGAAGGGCGCGCCTGGACCTTGGAAACCTTTTATACGCATATTTTGACGTCCAACATGCCAGGATTCTCTTCTTTCAACACAGGTTTTGAATCCTTTCACTAACAGAATATGTCATTTTTTTATTTTGTTTTATTTTTGCAACTTGGAGACCGAATTTGGAAGACTTAAAAGTTTGAGGGTCCGATTGCACGAAAGCCAAAAAGTGAGGGACCGAAATAAAAAAAGAGAAATTAACTTCTTTTGTCAATTAGTGCAACTTGGGATTTTTTGTAAAACCTAAATAGAGGCCTACAACTTTCATGATCAACTTTTTCAAATGGGTTAACAAATTTCACGGCATTTACTAATGAAAGAAAACATTATCAATTGTTTTTTTTTTTATTTCGGCCAAACATGCAGAAACCTTGTATGAGCTTTCTTGATTGATTCAAGACTAGTCACGAGTTGTGGTTGGGCCCGTTGGAAAGATTAATTCAATGGATACAACTTTAGTAGATCCTTCAATAATCTAGTGAACACAAACTGTGCATTCTAGACTAACTTGAATACGGGCAACCTATCGGGATTGTAGGTTGTTTTGTACTTATTGTTTGGTATCACACGAAATGTAAGAGAATGACTTTTCGATTGGCATCTCATGGATTCAAAATGATTAAGTGTGGTCAAAGTTATGTTTGTAGGAAGCTTAGCCCATCTTCAGTTAGCTTCTGAGCTTGGAGTGTGAACATGCATTAACTTGTGAGGAAACTCACGATTCTTTAATCTTTGAATAAAAACGAGACTAGTTCTAATAGATCGTGCTACATGTTAGCTATCTTCACAAGGTCGAATCACTAGTTTTGGAGCACTACAACTCTCGAAATTCATTTTTGAGTGCACAAAGGTTACTTTAAAACTTTGGGTTGACATGTCTGACTTCTTTAAAATTGTCATGGAGCGGTGGATTATGAATCAAAAGTCGGGCTAAACTGAATTTTAGAGGACCCTCTTAGCTTTACAACCCAACTAGAATCATCGAAAATGATTGAGTGTAGTGTCTTGATAAATTTTTGGAAGAAAAGGAATCATGGTTGCATTTTCTAATTTTTCCAAGTGACCAAATAAAGAACACATGCATCGTTTTCTTCTCGTTTCTAGAATCTAATCGAAGACCCAGTAGCCGGTATACGAGGTCAACGATGCGTCATTCACTCCAAAATTTGAACATCCTATCGGTCTTCCGCGTCGTTGACTGTGCTAGCACATTGACTTTCGGGTTGACCCATGTTGATCCAAGTTATATCGACTAATCCGACTCGATTTTAACCCATTTGACTACTGACAATATCGATTGATGTTGCTCCCAGCGCATGAGAGTTACTCTCTAGCACCGATCGCCGTGTACGGTGGTCCTTCAACGATCCCTTGGGTGAAACTTTTAATTTTTTCTCGGATTCTTCCCTTAGCATCTTGAGCGTTTTCCTAGAAATATGTAAAAAACAATATTATACTCCAAATTCATCATTTTTCTAGTTGTTCATCATGAAGGGGTGTTAGATTTCTCAAATTTCGAGTCGTTTTGAAAAAGTTGCGCAAAGATTCAAAGAATAGGCCTGAGGTGACTTTTTCCTTGTAATTATAAAAAACAATATTATACTTAAATTTCGTGATTTTTTGAGCCAGTTGTCGTAGAATTTTTTAATTTCTCGATTTTGAGTTTTTATAAAAAAAGTGGTGTTTCGATTAACTTGGATTAGGCTAGAAATGGCCGATTTCGCGAGTTAATCATTTATTTCAAATCATTTGTTCAAACAATCGAGCGTGATTGTTTTAATAGACTAGACACCATTATTTTAATTATTTAGTGTAAAAATAGGGTGTCTACACACATGCATAAATCTAGTTTTGGAAAACTAGGCATCTTTCTAAACCATACTATATACTCTTCTTGGTTATACATCAAATCCCTAGTTCCAAATAATAGATACCCTTCAAATAAAAAATGAAATTTGGGAAACCACCTATTTTAAGACTAGAATTTCCATATTTGAAGACTATAGTGTATGAAAGAGCGTGTTATCACAAAACAATTGACGTTTCAGACACGTAAGTACCAAAAATCGATCTGTATCTTTGAAGCGTCACAATGCGTTATCTAAATAGTTTGCATCTTCTCAAACGATTCCTACGTTATACATCATTCACGAAAAGGTTAAAATATCGTTCACATCATTTCAAACAATTCATATGTTATACTTTGTTCACGAGAAAGGTTACAAGATTGTTCACATCATCTCAAATAATTCCTACGTTATACATCGTTCACTAAAAGGCCACAAGATTGTTACTAGTATCAACGGTTTTTCCCGTTGATATTGAACAAAAAAACGGTTAGTATTGAGTAATAGTAAATGCTAAAAAAAACTATTGACATCCGTTGGTAGGGCCTCCACAGGCATTGCTCAAACATGAAATATCAACCGTTTTGGACGGTTATAAGTACTCAATAACAACCGTTTGTAGTGATTGTTATTAAGAAATGTCAAATATTTTAAAGGTTGTTGTCATTATTCAATATATATCCTCCTAAAAACTGTTATTAAATAATAATAATTATTTTGTAAGTAGTTGCTATTAAACAATATTAACCGTCATAAAGACTATTATCATTACTCAATATTAACTGTCATTACATCTGTTGTAAATAATTAATAGCAACTATTTTATAGACTAACAAGCATGTGTAATATGAACGATTTTAAAAATGGTTGTTATTACTCAATATTAACCACTATAAAAATGGTAAATGGTTGTAATTACTCCATAATCACTACTACAAATTATTTCTTAAATGGTTAATTTATTTATATTTCGAGTGAGTTTGATGATATTATATTTTATTATTATTATAATTAAACAACTCTTCGTTTATATCACCGTTTACATCGGAAACATAAAAAGTAAAAAATATTATTAATCAAAAACTAAATAACTACAATAAATAAAGTTATGAAACAACTAATAAAGACATTAATTAAGAAATTAAGATGAGTCAAAGTGGTTGTGACCTGGTAGACAACTAAGTAATCCTATAAAAAATTATGAAAAAGGAGAACTTAATTGAAAAAACTAATCTTCGAATAAAATTCTACCAAAAGACAAATGATTTTTAAATAATAGTATGATGGAGTTGATAGAAGGTTGAAGGAGGAGAGAGAGGGGTTGAGGAGACAAAGAAGTTAATTTTAGAAAAAAGATTAAGGAAGAAGAGAGTGGTTTATAATTTAATGATCTTTTATTTATTTATTTTTTAATTTAACAAATATATATATAATTTTAAATATATAAATATATATAATTATAAATTATTAAGTTAAAAAAATATTATATCAACTATTTTTAAAATGTTAATATTATATATATATATATATATATATATACTGTATTAAATAACAAATTAAATTAATTTATATACAGTTTTTAAATTTAAAATATATTATATGTATATTTAATTAAATAAATATGAATATTTTAAATTTAATTATATATATATATATTGATTTGATTAAAAAATATATAAAATTATATAATATTTTAAATTCAAATATATTTTCATAAAATTTTAGATTTTTCTTATTTATTATTATTATTTAATAATTGTGATCATATAAATCTAATTAATAAAATTAATTATTAATAAATCCATATATCTATAAATATTAATTATATTTTAAATTTAATAAATATCATTTATGAAAGTATATAATTATCTAAGTATATAATTATCTAATTGAACATTTATAATATATATTATGAGTAATGATAGGTAAATTTAATTTTATCTTCCATTATCTTTAATCTCTAATTTCTTTTGATTTTTGATTTTTTTAAAATTTAAAATTTTAGTCTCCCTATTAATTTTATTTTAACGTTAAAATTTTTAATTATTTTTTATTTTTATTAAATAATAATTTTTATTAATTATTTTTATTTTCCCTAAACACAAGTTCAAAAAAGATTAATAAAAAAAATATTCATTTATTTCGTGTATATTCTCTTTTTCATTTCTATATTCTCTTATTTCATTCCTCACATAAAAATAAATAAAAATAATTAAAAATTATAAATAAATTCTTATAACAATTTTTAATTTGATAAATAAATTTTTTAAATATTTATTTTTTACTAAAATAATGAAATCTACTCAAACATTTTGCTATAAAAATAAAATAAAATATAATTTTTTTATGAAAAGTAGTGAAAAGTTATTAAAAAATACCAAGTATGAATCTAAATATTAAACCCAAATAGTTTTACTAGTTTTTTTCTTCTCTTATTTCTATCAATTACATTAAAACCTCGATAAATTATCCTTGGAATTGTGAAAAATATTAAGTAATCAAAATATTTATTAATTAATAAATTAATAATTTATTAATTAAACGATAAATCAATAATTTATTAATTTATCGAGATATTCCATAATTTTAGTAAATTAAATAAATTTCTAAATGTAATTAAATTATAAATGCATGAATTTAAATAAATTATAAATGTATGAATTTAAATAAATTAAATACATTCATGAATATTACTAAACCTAATCCATTCATAAATTTAAACTAAGTTCATAAATATAAGTAATAATTAAATAAACACATTCATGTACCTGTACATTGTACATAGTTGTAATATTTTAAATTCAGGGCCGAGAAGCCAGGAGATTTTGGGGCCTATCCAAAATTAAATTTTGGGCCCCTAAAATAGTAAATATTTTTTTTTTAATTTTAATTAATAAAATAAAATATAAATAATTAATATATTATAATACAAGACAGGAGATAAAAAAGTTATTTTTATAATATATATTTAATATTAAAGAAAAGAAAAAGAGAAAAAAATAATATTAATAATATAATATTAATAAATATAAAAAATGGGGCCTATAAAAATGGGGGGCCCTATGCAATTGAATTGGTTGCCTTACCCCCATTGTATATAATATTGTATAAGTAGAAACCAAAAAATATAGCAATGTTTGTCAGTGTTATATACAGTAATATCATGGTGTCTCATCTCAAAGGTGTTAAAAAATCAACCATGACAGATGAGATGCGGAAGGCATTATGTGAGCATGCTAGAAATAATACATCTTGCACTCAAAAACAACTATAACAATGGGTGGCTGAAAAATTCAATCTACAAATAAGTCAAACAACAATATCAAACACCATTAAGAAGTCAACAAATTATCTATCAGCTAACATTTAAGTCTTCTCATTAAAGAATTGAATTATCGTGATGCAATGGATGCTGAAAAGGTTATTGATTATCCTGGTGAAAATGAAGTCGTTGTAGAATTTTTAAATGATGAACAAATCATTAGCTGCAGAATTTTTGAATGATGAACAAATAGCAGTGTTATGGAAAATGAGAAAGAATATGAAGTAGAAGATAGGGCTGTGCAAAAAAACCGGAAAATCGATAATCCAACCGAACCGATAATAAACCGGTTTCATTTTAACGGTTTATTGGTTAACCGGTTCTAGCTGTTCCAGTTAATCGGTTTTTTACCGGTTAAATGGTTCGGTTTTGGGTTTCCTTATTTTTCTAACGGTTTAACCGGTAAACCGATAATAATTTAATTATATATTTTTATATTTTATAATTTGTATTAGTTATTTTATAAATAATTTTTATAGAATATTTTTTAAAAAACAATATAATCTATATAAAATTTTACAAAAAAAATTAAAAACAAATTGAAATAATTTCATTAAAATATGTAAAGTTGTTTTTAGGAATTATAAATTAACAAAACAAAATAGTTAAACAAATTAAACTTTGATGTCTTCAAAGTTCAACATTCACTCTATGTTTTAACTTTCTCTCCAACACGTCCAATTCGGAAACACCTAAAATCAAAGTTATAAATTATAATTTACCGATTTTACTTCTCGTTCTAACGGTTGAGAAGGGATTCTATCATATTCGCTTATACTTGGTTGGTCAACGACTAATCCACATAATGAATTTGAATTTTCTCAAGGAACATATAAAACCTAATAGAATAGGTATAAAATATATTATATTGTTACAATAAAATTATATATTATAACATATTGTTAAATATATCAATAAAATATATTATTATAATATAATATATTTATATTATATTATAATAATATAATATATTATAATAGAGACAAAAAAGGATGGAGAATAGTATAATAAGAAAGTACAAACAATAATTTAAAAAAATATATTTTATAAATTTATTACTTAATTTAAAAAAATTGAATTATCGGTTCCTAGTTAAACCCGGTTAACCGACTAGAACCGACCAAATCCGATAGAACGAGAACCGGTAAAATCGATACTATTAACGGCCGGTTAACCGGTTTGTAAAATAAAAGTCAAAACCGGTATTAACCGGAACCGTTTAACTAGTTAACCGGTTAACCGGCCGGTTGAACACCCCTAGTAGAAGATGACAGTACAGAGTTGGAGCCGGTCTCACAAAAGAATGTTCTTCAAGCAATAATTACATTGCGTAATTTTCTCTTACAATATGAACATAGTACGCTACAACTCCATAATGCATTAAGAAAGATTTAAGATGAAGTACAAGGAGACATTAATTTCAAAAGGAAGCAAATTATATTAGAGTCTTATTATAAAAGTATATTTTAGAATAAATATCTATAATTTTGATATAATATGAAATTATTAATTTATATATTATATGGGACTTATATGTATTAATAAAAATACATCATCTTATAAATTTAACGAATTATTAATTTATCTTAATTGTCTACAGTTGAGATTACAAAAATTTATTTATTAATCGAGGTTATTAATTTATCGAGATTTCAATAACGAAAGATCCTAAATCATAAACTAATTATATATATATATAAATAAAAAAAATCATAAGCGGTAAACTTTATTCCCCTAACCCATATAGTAATTATATAAATATATATATATATATATATATATATATATATATATAAATATATAAATATATATATATATATATATATATATATATATATATATATATATATATATATATATATATATATATATATATATATTCATATAAAATAATATAATCTATTATTATTTAAAGATATCTAAATACTAAATTTTTATCCTTAAACTTTATATTTAAATCATAAATTATAAAATATAAACTAATTATATAAATATATATTCATATAAAAAATATAATAATATTATTATTTATAAATATTAATAATTAAAAATAATATATATTAATACGATAAAATAAAAAATAAAATTATTAATAAGTCAAAAAGGAAAAAAGTGGGATTAAAAAATTTCAAATTCACATATATTGTCAGCCACATATATATAATATCAAATTATATAAAATTTATAAATTTAAAATATATTAATTACCATATATAAAAGTTTAAACTTAGTAATGATGTATACATTATAATTTATATTTTTAATTAAATTTTAAATTTAATTATATATATATATTTTTAATTAAATAATATATAAATTTAAATAATAATTTTAAATTCAAAATATATTATCATATATTTTTGTTTTTATTACTTATTATTATTATTTAATAATTATCATTATATATATATATTATAATTAATTATTAATAAATATATTAATATATCAAAATAAAAATTAATATAATTTAAATTTAATATATTTTTTAAAAATATAGAATTTTTAAATTTTTAACTAAATTTGTAAGTTAAAAAAATATAAAAAAAATTCAATATCAATATTTTAAAATCGATTAATATTGACCCTTCAAAATCAACTTTTATTAAAACGGTTGATATTAACCCCTTTATATCAATAACTTTAAAATAACGGTTGATATTGACCCTCTTTATATCAAACCGTTTTTAAAACTGTTAATATAGAGGGTTAATATCAACGGTTTTTAAAAATATAGAGGAGTCAATATAAACGGTTGATATAGAATGGGTCAATATCAAGCGCTTTAGAATTCATTGATATAGATGAGTTAATATCAACGTTTTAAAAATGGTTGATATTGACACCCTTTATAACAACAATTTTAAAATGTTGGTATTACCCTTAATATCAACTGTGGAACAAACGGTTACTATTTTTGCGGTCGTTCACGAGTAGGGTACAATACTGTTCACAATGTTCAAATGATTCATAAGTTATACATTATTCTTGAGAAGGTTACAAGCTCATTCACATCTTCTCAAATGATTCATATATTATACATCGTTCACATATGATTCCTATGTTATACATCATTCACGAGAAGGATACAAGATTGTTCACATCTTCTCAAACGATTCATAGGTTATACATCATTCATGAAAAGGTTACAAGATCGTTCATATTTTCTTAGACGATTCTTATGTTATAAATTGTACATGAGAAAGTTACGTGATCGTTCACATCTTCTCAAATGCTTCCTACGTTTTACATAGTTCACGAGAAGGTTACAAGATCGTTCATATCATCTCAAATGATTCATATATGTTATACATCGTTCATGAGAAGGTTCATGAGAAGGATACAAGATCATTCACACCTTTTCAAATGATTCTTACTTTATGCACTGTTAATGAGAATGTTACACGATCGTTCATATCATCTCAAATGATTCATACATTATACATTGTTCACAAGAAGGTTACAAGATCGTTCACATCATCTCAAACGATTCCTACATTATACATCGTTCATGAGAAGGTTATAAAATCATTCACATATTCTCAAACTATTCCTACTTTATACATTGTTCATAAGAAGGTTACAAGATTATTCACATCTTCTCAAACAATTCCTAAAAATATACATAGTCTACAAGAAGATTACACACGATTGTTCACATCATCTCAAATAGTTCATACTTTATACATCATTCATGAGAAGGTTACAAGATCGTTCACATCCTCTCAAATGATACTTATGTAATATATCATTCACGAGAAGATTTCAAGATCGGTCACACCATCTCAAGCGAATCCTACGTTATACATCGTTCACGAGAATGGTACAAAATCATTTACATCATCTTAAATAATTCCTATATTTTAAATCATTCACGAGAATATTATAAGATCGTCATACTATTTTAAACAATTCATACATTATACAATGTTCACGAGAAAGTTACAAGATTGTTCATATCATCTCTCAAATGATTCATACGTTATACATCGTTCACGAGAAGGTTACAAGATCGTTCACACCATCTCAAACGATTATTGCATTATACATCATTCAAGAGAAGGGTATAACATCATGATGCTTCTTATATGATTTTCATAGAGGACACCACCAAAAACAAGTATTGTAAGGTTGTGTCTTTCTATCTCTTTACTAAAAACAAATTTTTATAAGAAAGATTGTGAATTCGGGGTTATAAATCAATACTTTTGTTAAACTTGGATTTGCGTTTATCAAATCAAAATATTTTATCAAAATTTGATCCAAGAAGGGCATTATGTACACTCGATTTTTACACTTGAATTTATAACTTGTAAATAATCATGAGTCAACCTGATATCTATACAAAGGCTTTTTAAACCGAGATTATAATAAAAATTCATTCGAAAATTACACCATTTAACCGGTTTTTAGATTAATTGAGTTTTGGGCATTGGCCAAATGATACTAAAATACCAAAAGAATAAATAAATAAATTAAGTAAAATAAATTAATATGATTTTTTTTAATATGATGTTTATTTATTTTATAAGGAATGATAAATAAATAAAAATAATTACCTACAAAATTACTTAAAACCGCTGTGCATGGTGGTCAGTAATAGGCGACAATGAATGACATGGTAAAACAAGTTTCGAATGGCACGGTAAAGCAAGTTTAGGCTTAATCAGGTCAACGCGGAAGACTGAAGTGTCCCAAAGACGACCTTACGGAGTAGACGACATCCACACAGAATGCCCAAATATTGAGAGAATCATTAATATTTTATATAAATGAATTCATAATAATTTTATAATTAATATTTTTGTAGTTATGAGTTTGCTACTAGGTTTTGAATTACAATGTTGATAAGTGAGATTTAATGTCTAATAAGTTTTAAGATTTACAAAAGGTAATAGAATGACTATTCACTATTCGATTGGCACCTCATGAACTCAAAATGATTAAGTGTGGCCAAAGTTATGGTTGTAGGAAGCTTATTCCATCCTCAGTTGGCTTCTGAGCTTGGAGTTGTGAGGAAACTCACGATCCTTTAATCTTTGAATAAAATCGTGAGACTAGTTCTAATAGATCGTGTTACATGTTAGCTATCTTCACAAGGTCGAATCACTAATTTTGGAGCACTACAACTCTAGAAATTCATTTTTGAGTGCACAAAGGTTACTTTTAGACTTTGGGTTGACATGTCTATCTTCTTTCAAATTGTCATAGAGCGGTGGATTATGAATCGAAAACCGGGCTGAACTGAATTTTAGATTACCCTCTTAGATTTACAACCCAACTAGAATCATCGAAAATGATTGTGTAGTGTCTTGATAAATTTTTGGAAGAAAAGGAATCATGGTTGCATTTTCCAATTTTTCCAAGTGACTAAATAAAGAACACATGCATCGTGTTCTTCTCGTTTCTAGAATCTGATCGAAGACCCAATAGCCAGTATACGAGGTCAACAATGCGTCATTCACTCCAAAATTTGAACTTCATATCAGTCTTCGGCGTTGTTGACTGTGTTAGCACATTGACTTTTGGGTTGACCCATGTTGATCCAAGTTATATCGACTAATCCGACTCGGTTTTAACCCATTTGACTACAAAAAATATTGATTGATGTTGCTCCCGATGCACGAGAGTTACTCTATAGCACCGATCGCTGTGTACGGTGGTCCTTCAACGATCCTTTGGGTGAAACACAATATTATACTCCAAATTCATCATTTTCCTAGTTGTTCAACATGAAGGTGTTAGAAGTTTCAAATTTCAAGCCCTTTTGGAAAAGTTGTGCAAAGATTCAAAGAATAGGCCTGGGGTGACATTTTCCTTGTAATTATAATAAACAATATTATACTCAAATTTCATGATTTTCCGAGCCAATTATCGTAGAATTTTTTAATTTCTCGATTTTGAGTTTTTATAAAAAAAAAATGGTGTTTTGATTAACTAGATTAGGCTAGAAATGACCGATTTCACAAGTTAATCATTTATTTCAAATCATTTGTTCAAACAATCGAGCGTGATTGTTTTAATAGACCAGGCACATTGATTTTAATTATTTAGTGTAAAAAATGGTGTCTATCTAGTTTTGGAACACTAGGCATCTTTCTAAACCATGCGTAGTTCTCAAACACTATATACTCTTCTTGGTTATACATCAAATCCCTAGTTCCAAATAATAGATACACTTCAAATAAAAAATAAAATTTCGGAAATGACCTCTTCTAAGACTAGGATTTCCATAATTGAAGACTACAGTGCATGAAAGAGCATGTTATCATAAAACAATGGACGTTTTAGACACATGAGTACCAAAAATCGATATGTATCTTTAAAGCGTCACAATGCGTTATCTAGATAGTTTGCATCTTCTCAAACGATTACTACGTTATACATCATTCACGAAAAGGTTACAATATCATACACATCATCTCAAACAATTCATATGTTATACTTTGTTCATGAGAAAGGTTACAAGATCGTTCACATCATCTTAAATAATTCCTACATTATACATCGTTCACGAAAAGGCTACAAGATTGTCACTAGTAAAAAAATGTTAATATCAACGGTTTTTCCCGTTGATATTGAACAAAAAATGGTTATTATTGAGTAATAGCAATTGCTTAAAAAGCAGTTGACATCCGTTGGTAGAGCCTCCATAGGCATTGCTTAAACATGAAATATCAACCGTTTTGAGCGGTTGTAAGTACTAAATAACAACCGTTTGTGGTGATTGTTATTAAGCAATGTCAAATATTATAAAGTTTTTTTTCATTACTTAATATATATCATCCTAAGAACTGTTATTAGATAATAACAATTGTTTTGTAAGTAGTTGCTATTAAACCGTCATAAAGACTGTCATTACATCTATTATAAATAATCAATAACAACTATTTTCTAGACTAACAACCATTTTTAATATCAAATGTTTTTAAGACGATTGTTATTACTCAATAATAACCGCTATAAAAATTGTTGTAATTTATAATCACTACAACAAATTGTTTCTCAAATGGTTAATCATATTATATTTCGGGTGAGTTTGATGATATTATATTTTTTTTTATCATTATAATTAAACAACTCTCCGTTTATATCAAATTGTTTAGTTATTTATTATTTCTTAATCAAAAATAAAAGAGAAAAATAAACATAAAAGTAAAAAATATTATTAATCAAAAACTAAATAACTACAATAAATAAAGTTTTGAAACAACTAATAAAGACATTGTTGGGAAAAAGTAAAAATAAAGTAAAGAAAAGAGTTAATTAAGTGAGAAGTAATTAACTTAGAAATAAACGAAAGCTATAAAACATTAAACAATTGTATTTTGATTATGTTTAATTAGAATAAAGCTAGATGTTTAATTAGAATAATGCTAAATTGTCTATTTTATTGTGTGCAGGTGTATAAGACTATGCTAACCTAGACGTGGTCTAAACAAGCTAATTAGACATAGTTAGACGTGGTAGTCTAACTCCTTTAGACTTGATCTAAAGGGAAACGAAGTTAGACGTGCTAGTCTAACTCCTTTAGACTTGGTCTAAAGGGATACATAGTTAGACGTGCTACTCTAACTCATTTAGACTTGATCTAAAAGGATACAAAGTTAGACGTTGTAGTCTAACTCCTTTAGACTTGGTCTAAAAGGATACGTAGTTAGACGAGGACGTCTAACTCCTTTAGACTTGGTCTAAAGGGAATACGTAGTTAGACGAGGACGTCTAACTCCTTTAGACTTGGTCTAAAGGGATGCATAGTTAGATGAGGACGTCTAACTCCTTTAGACTTGGTCTAAAGGGATGCGTAGTTAGACGAGAACGTCTAATTCCTTTAGACTTGGTCTAAAGGGATGCGTATTTAAACGAGGACATATAACTCCTTTAGATAAGCTTAAAGGGATGCGTAGTTAGACGAGGACGTCTAACTCCTTTAGATAAGTTTAAAGGGATGCGTAGTTAGACGAGAATGTCTAACTTCTTTAGACTTGGTCTAAATGGACGCAGAGTTAGACGCTGACTTCTAACTCCTTTAGACTTTGTCTAAAGGGACGCGCAGTTAGACGAGGTCATCTAACTCCCTTAGATTTTGAAAGGATCGGTGACACCAATAGAGACGGGGGTCTAACTATTGTTGACAACTTTTATAACATGGTTTGATAGAAATCCTGTAAGGGATTTATATCACTTTCTATTCTTCACAAACCCTTGCAAACTCTTGAAGCGATTAAAGTACGGAAACGTTTACTCGGGTTTGAAGCTAAGAACCAGTTCGAAAAGAGAAGACAGAATGAAAAAGACACAGCAGTTTGTTTATGGATGTTTGGAGCAAACTCTCCTACATCACCCATTCTTTCAACCACTAGAAGGATTCACTATACTTTCTTTAAATCAAATACAGTTTTCTTGCTAGCTAACTGTTGAACAGAACAAACTTTATTCAACTTACAAAATGTTTAAGAATATTACTCAGCTACAATGCTTTGATTCTATCTCTCTCTTGAATGTGATGTACAAAATTAGTAAGCAAGAAAGCAATTCATAAGATGGTGTGTAAGATCGGCTGCTCGTCCGTTGTCCTTGAAGATTTTTAAATAGAAGACAGGTACCAACGGTCGAATCTTCTGCATTGAAACGTGGCAAACACCCATTGGAAAGCCTCCATAGTACACGAGTACAACAAACTCTGTGCACAAAGATCATGGCCATACCAATCTAGTAGTGCGCCGGATATTCTTCTAGAATTGTCCTGCAAGGAACAAGTAGTGGAAACAATATTTACTTACGTGGCATTCATTCATTGGATGCAACTGGTTGTCGTACTGTTCTGAACAGATCAGTGGAGTAGGAGTAGCGTACAACTAGTTGATTATGGGTAAACGAATGCTGAGTTCAAGCAACTGCTGAAGCGAGCCATTATACATGCTCCATTAGACTGCCAAGTCTAAGGAAGTTAGACGCTCTACGTTTAATAGTTGGATCCATTAGACCACCAAGTCTAATGGAGTTAGACGACACGTCTAACTTCGGGATCCATTAGACCACCAAGTCTAATGGAGTTAGACGACACGTCTAACTACGTGTCACTTTAGACTAGTCTGAAGGAGTTAGACTCCATCGTCTAACTTTCATCTGTTAGACTGTACGCCTAACTACGTATCAGTTAGACTGCACGTCTAACTACGTATCCATTGGACTGCACGTCTAACTACTTATCCGTTGGACTGCACATCTAACTACGTATTCGTTGGACTACACGTCTAACTACGTATCCGTTGGACTGCACATCTAACTACGTATTCGTTGGACTGCACGTCTAACTACGTATCCTTTGGACTGCACGTCTAACTACATATCCTTTAGACTGCACATCTAACTACGTATCCTTTGGACTGCACATCTAACTACGTATCTGTTAGACTACACGTCTAACTTCGTATCCGTTAGACTGCACGTCTAACTACGTATCCGTTAGACTGCACGTCTAACTACGTATCCGTTAGACTGCATGTCTAACTACGTATCCGTTAGAATGCACGTCTAACTACATATCCGTTAGACTGTACGTCTAACTACGTATCCGTTAGACTGCACGTCTAACTAGCAACGCGTCTAACAAACAACACGTCTAATAAGCCTGTTTCAAGCTAAGTCTAACTTAGAATTTTTGATGCACCTGCACAAAAAACAATTAGACGACTTAGCTTCATTATTAATTAATGTTTTACAAATACATCATTAAAATATCGTTAGTCAAACTAATTTGACCCAATAGACTTGGTCTAATAGAGCACGTCTAATGCCTTGCTTTAACAGTCGTTTGAAGAAAGTATACGTCTAACCATGATCAACTAGCTGTCTTTTACTTCTACTCCACTCACTTCTGTGCAGCCTAACAAGCCAACTAATTGTATCAAATGAACGAACACCACAAAAACTAATGTCCTTCCAACTGCTTGTCTAGTACAAGACAATATTAGAGGATATTCGGCGCACTACCAGTTCGGTACGACCATGATCCATTTGCTCAGAGTCTGCTGCATTATGGAAATATGAGAGGCCTTCCAACGGACACTTTCCACGTGTCCACAAAGAAGATTTGACCGTTGTTGTCCTTCTACTATAAATAGATGCTCAAGGATAACGGACGAATCACCAATCTTGCCAATTACTGAATTCACAAATATACTCTTGCTCTTACTGATCTCTATCATCATTCAAGCTCAAGAGAGAAAATCAATTACTATCTAGTTGTGAGAATATTGTAAGTTGAATAGAGGTTATTTTGTTCAATAGAGAGTTAGGTAGTTCAGTAAGTTGTATTTGATTCAAAGTATTTAGTGGATATCCTTCCGGTTGTGGAAGAAGGGGTGATGTAGGATTTTTATCTCCGAACATCCATAAATCTCCCTGTGTTCTTTACTTTCTGTCATTCATCTTCCATCCGTTCAAAGCTTCAAATCCAACGAACACTTCCGCACTTGAATTTGTTTCAAGAGTTCGAAGGATTATTGAAGAATAGAAATAGATATTAATCCCTCACATTATTATTATCGAATCGTTTATCATAAGTTGTTATCAATAGTCATACCATAGTCTCTATTGTTAGCACCGATCCTATCATGTGGTATTAGAGCCTCGTTTTCTATTCTCAAGCACCAACAAAAACCTGAATCATGACTAAAGACGCCAACTCCTCTAAGATCCCTATGTTTCGAAAGAAAACTACATCGTGTGGAAGAAGAGAGTTTGTGCTCATCTTACTTCCATAGATGATGACATGTGGAGTGTTGTCATAGAAGGCCCTATCAAGATAGAGAAAGACATATCTGATTGGATAAATGAAGACAAGAGGAAGAACAACCTCGATAACTTGGCCATGAATATCTTATACAGATCTCTTGATGATAGCATGTTTAACTACATCATATCATGCGAGTCTACCAAAGAAGTTTGGGAAAGACTCACTCAACTCTGTGAAGGAAACGAACAAACCAAAGAAAATAAGATTACGGTTGCCACCTAGCAGTTCGACAACTTTAAGATGCATCCTAGAGAAACGATGTCTGAGTTTGATGCAAGATTCAGCAAAAATGTTACCACTTTATCTATTCTAGGCAAGACCTACATCAATAGAGAGATTGTTATAAAGGTCATGCGATCTTTACCCAGGGAGTGGGACATCAAGACTATGGCGATTAGGGAGTCCTAAGACCTCAATAAGATGGAGCTCTTTGAGTTGCTTGCTGATCTGAAGGCTTATGAGTTTGAGTTGAACTCTAGGAATGAAGAGCAACACCCCACATCCACCATCATTACCAAGGCTTTGGTGACTGCTGAGGAGCCACCAATTGACACTAAAGTAAAGACGGTTGCCCAATAGCTCAGTAGCGACGCGATGGCTCTCTCCATGAATAAATTTGGCAAATTCATGAAGAAGAGCAATTCTAACTAAAACCTTTTAAATAATAACAATGATTATAATACTAACTCTAAGGATAACGTGAAGTGTTTTAACTGTGGCAAAGTAGGTCATTACAAATCGGAGTGTAGGAAGCCAAAACGTGATAAGAAGAAGAAAGACAATGAAAATAAACTGAAGGACCTCATGGCGGCTGACAGCGAGGCTAAGTGGATCCAAAGCAACTCCGATGACTCATCATCCAGTGATAATGATGATGAAGAGGTTTCTTGCTTCATGGCAAGAGAAAAGAAAGACTACGAGGTATTTGATTTTTCTTCAGAAGAGTTTTCTCGAGATGACTTAGTTACTGCACTCAATGACATGGTCATGGAGTACAGAAAATTATCTGACTCTCAAAATGAAATAAGGTCAAAATCTGAAATCGATAAACCTATTTTATCTTAAACTACTGATTTAAAAGTTTTTGAAAACAACATGGTGGAGATCTTATCTGAAAATGAGTAACTTAAAGAAAAGGTTCAAACAATGTTTTCTGAAAACCAACGTTTAACTTATATTGTCAGTTCTTGGACAAAGTCTGGAGAAGCTGTCAAATATCAGACTAGTCTGTTAAGGACTGCCGGATGCAAATCCGGTTTAGGGTATGACAAAGCTATCTCAGATAAGTCAAGTGAAAAGTTAAACTCAGTAACAGACAAGTTTAAGCCAATAAGTCACGTTAAAGGGAGTTTAACTAATAATGGAACTGATCCAAGCTGTGAGGATCTAACCTTAAAGGATGAAATTATCTATGTTCCGCCAATTGTAAGCTGACATATCAAAACCTGACAAGAAGTCAAGGAGTTGTAAACAAAACCATCCTCTAAAGTTAAAGGATCAGTTGCTAGCAGGAAGACGTCTACTAAGCCTAATTCATACACACTAATTACAATACAAAATGGGAAGTCCATAAGAATAACTCAAATATGGATTTCTAAGAGACTGATTGATCGAGGACCCAAGTGAATGTGAGTACCAAAATCTATAAATACATTTTTGTGTAGGTGATACATGGCAGCTGCATGGAGGAAACTTGGAGCACACTCTTTTGAGAACATGCTCCAGCAGATCAACAAGTGGCACATTTGCCACTACTATGGACTAAGTTTTTATTCCTTAAAATTATTTTTGGTCTTCAGGACCTAAAATCATTTATTTATTTATTTATTTTAAATATGCATAAATTGAGAGGGAAATTTAATGTTTAAAATGTTCAGACAAATGCACGCAGAAGAAATCTTTAATCGGTCTAATAGATGAGGACTTCTAAAAGAAAAACACTTAGACGTATACTTGCTTATGCAGTCTGTGCTTCTGAGTTGGATAATTGTCTTGGTTTAAAACCTACGCAGGTTAAACGTCTGAAAGATAAGCATAATTAGATGCTCACGTCTAACTAGACACACGTCTAACGCGTAGTGTTCAAGCACAATTAGACGTCTACGTCTAATAGACGTCTGTAAGACAAGCGTGATTAGACGCCTGCATCTAATAGACGTTTACATGTAATAAATGTTTATCCAACATAGACACTAGAAGCAAGTTGGACGTCTAACTACGTGTGCAGTTACACGTTTCATCTTTAGATTAATTGAGGACAATTGTTAATATGCGATGTCATCTAATCTTTCCCGCCCAAACATTAAAACAATTATTTTCTAAACACGAATAACTTCAAGATACGTGTCTTTCAATGTTATAGAAAATAACTAATATACCCTTAAATATTAAGATATTTTCTGGTAAAAACTCAGTTAATGATGACTACTGTTGGGAAAAGGCGTCTAATATTAATTGAAGGGTTTCTTTTTCAAAAAGTGACGGTTAAATATGTGATTGTTCGAATCCTATTTATAGTCATTTTGCATGTATTCTGGGTCCTACGCTTCATATTCTCTTAGAACCCTAGTTTTTTCATACTAATTCGTTTCCTACTCTCAAAATGGATGAAAAGAAAGTTATCCCTCTTGCTCACAACACCCTGCAGGTGGATTTTGATTTTGTTTACTCTTTCAATCAACAGGATGTCGTGGAAATGTTCTGTTCTCTCGAGTACTCTGGCCTCAGGAAATATTTTGGCGGTCCTTATGTTTTCTACGAAGGAGGTCCGTGAGTTCTTCAAGACGGCGAATGTGGTCGAAGATTCTATAACGGCGACGGTAAATGGAAAGTCTATCTCCTTTGATGAATTGGTGTATGCTGAGTTCTTTGAACTTCCATCAGAGGGTCACACCTTTGACACATCGCTTCCAGCCAAAACAATTTTAGAAATACAGATCGTCTTCTCAAACGATGACAATTATATCAAATTAAACGGGAAGAAGAAGGCCATGAAGCCGCATTTTATTCTTCTAAATGACATTGTGGTGAAGGCTCTTCAGGACAGGGCAGGTTCGTTCGACCTGTATAGCCAAGACCGTTTCGATTATATGATGGCTATTTCAAAAGATATGTCAATAAATTGGGCATCCACTTTATTTTTAAATCTATGCCAGTTGGTTTATTGAAGGAACAAGTAGAGTGTGGGCTTCTTAGTCCAACTCGGCTGGTTCATGGAGCATCAGGATGTTTCTATGGGCGGGGTGAGGATATTAACCCTAGTCGCATTTTCACTAACTTCTCCGTGAAGAGCACCCTTGCAAGATTGATACACTCGAAGGAAATGAATTTTGGCTCATCTAGCCAACAGATGGGTGGCTAGTCGATCACTCGTTCTAAATGCCAAGCTACATCCATCAATTCTACGTGGGCTAAAAGAGCCAAATATTCAGTCATGGAGTCTGTGGCTAGAACTAATAGCCAAAAGAGTACATCGAAGAAGGATTCTGGAGCAGTTGACTCCATTTATGGAAAGGCAAGACAAAGATTTCCTGCCCTTTCCACTATTCCAATCTCGTCTCTTTCTCCCTCCTCCAGCCCAATGAAGAAGTAGGTTAGATCTTCTGGTCCTACTGTTGATCATATGAAGGCGTCTAAGGCATCCAAGAAGTCTAACAAGGTAATTTCCTTTGGCCATAATGCCTAGTATTGATGTTCATGTGTTAGAATAAGATGAAGAATCGACTGTTGAGCTAGTTGGTCCAAATATTGAATTATTTGACAGGATTTATCGTTTGTCCTTCCTAAAGAATCAGTATCAGCTGAGGCTACTGATAAAGACAAAATTATTGATGAAATAGAGCAGGTAATTTCTCCAACTCATGTTGATGTTATATCCTCTAAACAAGCTCCCATTCAGCTGAATGTAGAGCCAATTGTTGACTAAATTTTTGAAGAACAATCTGTTGTTAAAGGAACGGGAAGAGTGTATGTGCTTCCAAAAGAGGTCATTCCGAAGGTTATTTCCCCTCACGAAATTATGAGAGCAGTTAGGGGCGCTACTGGCATAACCATCAGAGAATTTTTACCCACTCGCAAACTAGCCGTAGTTCCTAGAAAGGGAAAAGGTATTGCTGAAGATATTCCGAAAAAGGTTTTGGAGGTTAGTTGCATTGTCAATCTTATCATGGAGCAAGTTGAAGTGAAAGCGGCTGAGAAGATTGAAATCTTCGATACCAGGTTAATCAACCAGTTTGATGAAATTATCTCGGAAGGCGAAATTGAGAAAGAATGGAAGAAACTGATTAAGATGGAGAAGAGAGTCTTGAAATGGACAAAGACAGATGAGGTCTATGAAGCTCTCAAAAGAAAAGATCTCGTGGTGGTGAATATCATGGGTCGTGGTCTCTTTCCCATGCTTGAGGTAAGAAAGGCCAACTTAAACCTTCCTGACAAGGATGCTCTTGTAGAGTAGAATGCATTGAAGCGACTCGATTTGATCATGAACAACTAATGTTCTATAGTCCTTCAACACGTTCACTACATCGAGTCTTCCGGGTTGAATTTGTTTGATGATATGTCTTTTAGTCAAGATGAGCCGATGAAAATCTTTGAAGGTGATCAGACTATTTCTGAAGAATAGGAATAAGCTGCTTCCCATCTCATTGAGCTGGCCAATGTATCATTTGAAGAAAAGCACTTAATGACCCAATATATTATTGAACAGACTCTTGTCTTGGTTCAATTTGATATCAACCTAGAAGAGGAAGTAGTTGCGTATGAATTCATACACCCAGTCCACATAAGGAGATATATGAAGTCGCTCCTCCTATTCTTAAAGTAGAAAAGTCTCCATTGGTTGAGGAAGAATCATCTAAGTTATCTGATCAGTCATTAGGGTTAGAGACTAAGGGGGGAACCCTTGAAGGAATTAGATTCCGAGAAGATTCCCTCTGCTGAGGGGGAAAAATCTGATAAAGACGAGTCATCCTTATCCTTAGAAGAAGCACCTGTGGAAGAAGATCCTATTCCTTCTCCTCCTTCTCATCGATCACCCCCATCAAGACAACTGCATATATTGTTGACAACGTTGTTGATCTATCTCTTCACTCTGAAGACATTTCAGAGCGTATTCATCAGGTATGTGCCGATATTTTAAATGAATAGGATCAGTCTAATGATACATCAAAGGCTCCCTCTTCCCATTCCAAAGATAAAGAACAAGAGCATTCTTTAAAAATAAATGTGCATGCGAGTCTCATTCGCACTGCTCTAGCTTGTTCCCAAGCCATATCTTCGGCTGCTCGATCTTCTGAAGAAGCTTCTCCTGGAGGAGCAAATTTTTGCAATTTAGTCATGGATGCGCTGAGTTCTATGCAACAGAACATTATGGACATATCGTCCAGATTGGGTCATCTCGAACAGGGGCTACTTCAGTAAAGAAGATGTCTCTTCTATACTTGCCACTCAAAAAGAGACTAAGAAAATTCTAAAGAGGAATACATATGAAATCAACATCCTCAATACTCAATACAAGAAGTTTGAAAAGAATCTTTTTAATTGACAATCGGAGCATCATGATGAAATAAAGACTTTCACCCTGGAGCTTCACCAAGATATTATATAAAAAATGAAACTTATTCGGGCACAAATGATGGAGATGTCAAACACATTGAATAGAGTAGAGGTTGAGCGACTAGAGCAAGCTGACACAGTTACAAGGCAATTTCAAGTTGCAGAAGAAGCTAAAGTTGCTGCTGAGAAGGAAAGAGCTCTTGTTGCTGCCAAACCTGATAATATTAAAAAGGGGGAAGGAAGCACAAGAGGGGGGTCAACGTCTGCTAGAGGAACTCGATCGAAATCAAAGTTAAAAGATGCTGGAGGTGGCGAGGACAGTTGTAGACTAGCAAAAAGAGGTTCAGGACGTGGAGGCGACAGAGGTGGTGGCAGTGGAGGCCGAGCGATCACTTGTTTCCATAACATCCTAAATGGAGAATCAATACTTGAAGGCAACACTGATCCAATGTTAAAAAGGAAAGAACATTAAATCTTTCTCTCTGTTTCTTATACTTTTAAACTTATGTTTGAATACCTTGGTGAACTACTTTGATTTAAATTTTATTTTGATGGGTGTTTATTTTGCTTTATTAAGGTTGCATAGTTTTAACATCATCAAAAAGGGGTAAATTGTTGGGAAAAAGTAAAAATAAAGTAAAGAAAATAGTTAATTAAGTGAGAAGTAATTAACTTAGAAATAAACGAAAGCTATAAAACATTAAACAACTGAATTTTGATGATATTTAATTAGAATAAAGCTAGATGTTTAATTAGAATAAAGTTAAGTTGTCTACTTTGTTGTGTCCAGGTGCATAAGACTATGCTAACTTAGACGTGGTCTAGGCAGACTAATTAGACGTGGTAGTCTAACTCCTTTAGACTTGGTCTAAAGGGAAAAAAAGTTAGACGTGCTAGTCTAACTCCTTTAGACTTGGTCTAAAGGGATACGTAGTTAGACGTGCTAGTCTAACTCCTTTAGACTTGGTCTAAAGGAATACAAAGTTAGACGTGGTATTCTAACTCCTTTAAAATTGGTCTAAAGGGATACGAAGTTAGACGAGGACGTCTAACTCCTTTAGACTTGGTCTAAAGGGATACGTAGTTAGACGAGAACGTCTAACTCCTTTAGACTTGATCTAAAGGGATGCGTAGTTAGACGAGGACGTCTAACTCCTTTAGACTTGGTCTAAAGAGATGCGTAGTTAGACGAGAACATCTAACTCCTTTAGACTTGGTCTAAAGGGATGCATAGTTAGATGAGGACGTCTAACTCCTTTAGATAAGTCTAAAGGGATGCGTAGTTAGACGAGGACGTCTAACTCTTTTAGATAAGTCTAAAGGGATGCGTAGTTAGACGAAGACGTCTAACTCCTTTAGACTTGGTCTAAAAGGACGCGCAGTTAGACGAGGATGTCTAACTCTTTTAGACTTTGTCTAAAGGGACACGCAGTTAGACGATGTCGTCTAACTCCCTTAGACTTGGTCTAACGGAGCAAGTCTAATGCCTTTCTTTAACAGCCATCTGAATAAAGCATACGTCTAACCACAATCAACTAGTTGTTTGCTATTCCTACTCCACTCACGTTTGTGCTGCCTTACAAGCTAACTAATTGTATCAAATGAACGAACATCACGTAAGAAAATATCTTTCAAACTACCTGTCTAGTATAAGACAATATCAGAGGATATTCGGCGCACTACCAGTTCGGTACGGTCATGATCCATTTGCTTAGAGTTGGTTGCATTCTGGTAATATGGGAGGCCTTCCAACGGACACTTGCCACGTTTCCACAAAGAAGATTTCCATTGTTGGTGTCCTTTTACTATAAAAATAGATGCTCAAGGACAACAGAAGAACCACTAATCTTTCCAATTAATGAATTCATAAATTTATTATTGCTCTTACTGATCTCTATCATCATTCAAGCTCAAGAGAGAAAATCAATTACTTTCTAGCTGTGAGAATATTGTAAGTTGAATAGAGGTTGTTCTGTTCAACAGAGAGTTAGCTAGCTCAGTAAGTTGTATTTGATTCAAAGTATTTAGTGGTTATCCTTCCGGTTGTGGAAGAAGGGGTGGCGTATAAGTTTTATCTCCGAACATCCATAAATCTCCCTGTGTTTTTTATTATCTGTCATTCATCTCCATCGGTTCAAAGCTTCAAATTCGACGAACACTTCCGCACTTGAATTTGTTTCAAGACTTCGAATCATTTGTAAAGAATATAAATAGATATTAATCCCTCACATGATTATTATCGAATCATTTATTATAAGTTGTTATCAATAGTCAGACCTTAGTCTCTATTGTTAGTACCGATCTTATCAGACATCAATTAAGGAACTAGGATGAGTCAAAGCGGTTGTGACCTGGTAGACAACTAAGTTGTAAATGAAGTAATCGGTTTGTGATTAATAATATAATCATAAAATCCTATAAAAATTATGAAAAAAAAGAACTTAATTGAAAAGACTAATCTTCGAATAAAACTCTACCAAAAGACAAATGATTTTTAAATAATAAAATGATGGAGTTGATAGAAGGTTGAAGGAGGAGAGGGGTTGAGGAGACAAAGAAGTTAATTAAGGGAGAAGAGAGTAGTTCATATTTTAATGATATTTTATTTATTTATGTTTTAATTTAATATATATATATATATATTAAATTTTAATTATATAAATATATTATATATATTTATTACCTATTGAATATTTATATATAATTATAAATTATTAAGTTAAAAAAATATTATATCTAACTATTTTTAAAATGTTAATATTATATATATACTCTATTAAATAACAAATTAAATTAATTTATATAAAGTTTTTAAATTTGAAATATATTATATGTATATTTAATTAAATAAATAAATATGAATATTTCAAATTTAGTTATATATATTGATTTAATTACAGAAAATATAAAATTATATAATATTTTTAAATTCAAATATATTATCATAAAATTTTAGTTTTTTTACTTATTATCATTATTTAATAATTGTGATCTTATAAATCTAATTATTAATAAATCCATATATATATATATATTAATTATATTTTAAATTTAATAAACATTCTTTACCAAAGTATAGAATTATCTAATTGAACATTTATTATATATATTACGAAATCTAATTTTATCTTTCCTCATTTCTAATCTCTAACTTCTTTTTTTATTTTTTAATTATTTTTAAATTCTAATTTTAAATTTTAATCTTAGCTCTATTATTAGTAATTTTATTTTAACTAAACCTTAAAATTTATTAATATTTTTTATTTTTATTAAATAATTACTTTTATTAATTATTTTTATTTTTCCTAAACATAAGTTAAAAAAAATTAATAAGAAAAATATTCATTTATTCATGTATATTCTCATTGTCTTTTCTATCTTCTCCCCTTTCCTTCCTCACAAAAAAAATAACTAAAAATTATAAATAAATTCTTATAACAATTTTTAGTTTGATAAATAAAATTTTTAAATATTTATTTTTCACTAAAATAATAAAATATATTAAATATTTGACTGAAATAATAAAATATAATATAACAAAATTGATATAAAGTAATAATGTATGAAAAGTTAAAAAAAAAAATAGCAAGTATGAATCCTAAATATTAAACCAAAATCAGTTTTACTAGTTTTTTTTCTTCTTTTATTTCTTTTAGGTGCAGTAAGCAGGGAGTTTACAAAAATATCCGGTGAATACGCCCGCTTCATTGGTCAGGAATGATAGAAACTTACTCTAAAGCGGATGTTTTCAGGACATATCTCACTGCCATACTTTTTGGGTTCCATAACGCGGTCACCCATAACACGGCTCTCCCACTTGAGTTATGCCCGACCCCCTTCCCATGCTTGCTCCCAGCCAGGTACTTTCGTGTCCTCCCATTCAAAAGCTATGGCCCTCTTCTTCTTCAAAAAGAGAGATCATAGTTCTGGATGGCTCTCATAATTCGGCGATATGGAACGCTGTTTTTCGTTCCATCTTTCTTCATTTGTTTAAGATGAGTTATATATGTTGTCTCAGACAGCGCGGTCCCACGGGGATAAAAAAGAAATCCCCGTATATCATGTCTTTTTTCAAAGACCGCGTTAGGAGCCGTCGCCCACGAGAGCACTTTGTATATATTTATCAATTAGGACTTGGTGTTGGATCAGAGAATCCCGCACCTCTTGGCGAAAGACCAAAGCAAATAAGGCCAAAGCCATCCTTTCGCTCCCTCTGGTCGTCTCTCCCGTTGGTCGAGCTACGGAGTTCTGAACCCTCTGGTCGACTCAATTACATCGACCCTGTCGCCGTGTGTTTTCATCCATCAAAGGGGGGTTCATCTCAGGAAGAACCGCTCCCTGATCTGGTGCCTGCGGCAGCAGGGGGGGATGCGCGGGTGAAGGAAGGGGCAGATGCGCGGGCGAGTGAGCGAGGCCTGCATTAGAAGGGCCCGCTTGGTCTGCCATTTTGGATTCCCCCTCCGAGCCGTGAGAGCCTGAAGATGGAAACATATTGTTCCCGAAAGTGGGGCACCCCGCATTCCATCAGTCCAGGAGAGAAGGAAGCTATCTTTCTTTGATCCGCCTTCCCGGGCAGGGAAGAGAACGAAAATGGACCGCGGATGGTAGTCGTGGTAGGTTCGAGGATCTGGAGCAGCGGAGCGAACTCTTCTTGAGTCTTGCATTTCCTCTGGTGGCCTAGCAGCACCCCCTCGATCCATCCGGCCCTGATTCTTTCTTAAAAAAAAACGAGTTCTTTCTTGCTCCCAGAAAGCATCTTCCTTTTCCTCTCGAACTTGGGAAGGGGACTCGTGCCTGTTATTACACAGGCTTTCCAATATTTAGGACAGGGCCCCGTTATAAAATTCCACGGGTTCCAGCCCGCAGGATAAGATCCAGATCATTCACTGGAATCCATAAAACGGGTCCTGCCTACCAAAAAATATGATTTTATACAGATCTATTATTTGTTCCCTGGCCAATGTACACATCTCAATCCCCATAAAGGACCAAAATCTTGCGGAGAATGAAGCCGGGGGCGAGATGGGCAATTGATGGGTTACAAATTCGACCCATTCCGGATCTTGGTAGCAGAGGGAAAGATAACTAACTACCAAGAAGAGGAGTTCCAGTTCTACTGGAATCATACCAAATAAGGGCATATTAGATATGATACGAAAAAGAAGAAAGAGGAACATAAATAATTCGAAAACGAACATTTCCTCAATTTTTCTATTATCCATTTTTATGGCTTTTAAAAGTTGATCCTTCATTTGGTTATACGAAGTATTTACTTATATTGATAAGAAATAAAAAAATATATTATAAATTAATAATATTATTATTTACAAAAAAAAAATATTAATAATTAAAGACCATTAAATCATAAACTAATTATATATATATATATATATATATATATATATATATATTAAACAAGCACACTTGACTCTTCTCTAAAATTCTAGTTTTAGCCGTCAGTTCTTCTTTGTCTCGTCATTGAAGTCCTCGGCTTTTTCATCAAATCTCTTATTGTCATCGGTTGTTCTCTATTTTGCCGTGAAATTCCTTCGCCGTCTGTTCTTTTCCCGCCTCGCCTCATTTTGAATTCTCGCAGTATTCTCCAATATCAAATCTCTTCTTGTTGTTTATTCTCTTACCGTTTAACATCAACATCAATGGATTCTCCCACCGATATCAACATCAGCTCAATATAACGAAGCAACAAGCACAATATAACGAGTCAATTAGCTAAATTTAATGAGGCAATACACTCAATATAGCTAGGCAATGAGCTCTATATAACAAGGTGGTAATGAGTTTAATATAACAAATCAACAAACACAATATAACGAGTCAATTAACTAAATATAATGAGATAATACATTCAGCATAACTAGTCAACGAGTTCTATATAACGAGGTAATAAACTCAATATAACTAATCAACTAGCACAATATAACGAGTCAATGAGGCAAAAACTAACATTTACTGAATGTTTGGACTTGTTAATTACTTATTAAATAAGTTGTATTGAGCTCAATATATCATTGTATATAACTCAATATAAAGGTGTATTGAGCTTAATATAAAGGTCTATTGAGCTCAATATATCATTGTATTGAGTTAAATATATCCGTATATTGAGCTCAATATAACCGTATCAATATAAAATTGTATTGATCAGAAGATAACTACGCTGAGTAGAAGATAACGATGAAAGAAACACAGTATATACAATAGTTATTTGGAGTTACCTGACCATTGTCGATAGGGTTCTCCGGAGCAGCCACAATCGATATGTATTTATATGGAGTTATATCTCGGCCACCGTTGATAGGGTTCTCCGAAGCAGCCAAATCTGTTTTAGGGTTTGTAACAGGAAAGTGGTCGTCCTCGGAGAGGATAGAGAAAAGAGAGAGAAATTTTTACTTTTTCGCTTTTATTTTCCGCACTAAAACCTTTTATATAATTTTTTTTACAGCGTGACAAAATCCTCTAACAGCCATGGGGGATTCACTGTATGATTTGGAGGCCCAACATCGACCTCCCTATCACTACTCTGTATATATATAAAATTATAAATCTAAACTTTATCCCCTAAACCTTAAATCATAAAGTAATTATATAAATATATATATTCATATAAAAAAATATAATGAATTAATACTATTATTATTTACAAATATTAATAATTAAAGATACCTAAATACTAAATTCTAACCCCTAAACTTTATATTTAAACTATAAATTATAAAGCATAAACTAATTATATAAATATATATTCATATAAAAAATATAATATTATTATTATTTATAAATATTAATAATTAAAAATAATATATATTAATATTATAAAATAAAAAATAAAAATATTAATAAGTAAAAAAGGAGAGAAGTGGGATTAAAAAATTTCAAATCACATATATTGGCAGCCACAAGTTATCAATAATTATTCATATATATAATATCAAATTATATAAAAAAATATAAATTTAAAATATATTAATTACCATAAATAAAAGTTTAAACTTATTAATGATGTATTATATTTTTAATTAAATTTTAAATTTAATTATATATATTTTAATTAAATAATATATAAATTTAAATAATATTTTTAAATTTAAAATATATTGTCATATATTTTGTTTTTATTACTTATTATTATCATTATTTAATAATTATCATCATATATATATATAATTAATTATTAATAAATATATTGATATATCAAAATAAATATTAATATAATTAAAATTTAATATTTTTTAAAAATATAGAGTTTATAAATTATTAACTAAATTTTAAGTTAAAAAATATAAAAAAAAAAATTAATATCAACGATTTTAAAACCGGTTAATATTGACCATAAAAATCAATGCTTTTTAAAACAATTTATATAGGGGTCAATATTAACCGTTTTTAAAACGGTTGATATAGAGGAGTCAATATCAACAGTTTATAAAACGGTTGATATAGAGTAGGTCAATATCAATCGTTTATAAAACGATTGATATAGAGTAGGTCAATATCAACCGCTTTAAAATTCATTGATAGAGATGGATTAATATCAACTGTTTTAAAAACAGATATTGACACCCTTTTTATCAACAATTTTAAAATTGTTGGTATTATCCCTTAATATTAACTGCGGAACAAATGGTTAGTATTTTTTTATTACTATTAATATGTTTTTACTAGTGTGTTCAGATCATATCAAATGATTCTTAGGTTATACTATTCACAATTGTTCAAATGATTTCTATGTTATACATTATTCTTGAGAAGGTTACAAGCTCATTCACATCTTCTAAAATGATTCATATATTATACATCATTCACATCTTCACATATGATTCATATGTTATACATCGTTCACGAGAAGGATACAAGATTGTTCACATCTTCTCAAACGATTCCTAGGTTATACATCATTCATAAAAAGCTTACAAGATCGTTCACATTTTCTTAGACGATTCTTATGTTATAAATTGTACATGAGAAGGTTACAAGATTGTTCACATCTTCTAAAATGCTTCATACGTTATACATAGTTCATGAGAAGGTTACAAGATCGTTCACATCATCTCAAATGATTCATATGTTATACATCGTTCATGAGAAGGTTGCAAGATCATTCACATATTTTCAAATGATTCTTACTTTATGCATTGTTAATGAGAATGTTACACGATCATATCATCTCAAATGATTCATACGTTATACATCGTTCACAAGAAGGTTACAAGATTGTTCACATCATCTCAAATGATTACTACATTATACATCGTTCATGAGAAGGTTATAAATCATTCACATATTCTCAAACTATTCCTACGTTATACATTGTTCATAAGATGGTTACAAGATTATTCACATCTTCTCAAACAATTCCTAGAAATATACATAGTTTACAAGAAGATTACACGATTGTTCACATCATCTCAAATAGTTCATACTTTATACATTATTCACGAGAGGGTTACAAGATCGTTCACATCCTCTCAAATGATACTTATGTAATATATCATTCACGAGAAGATTTCAAGATCGGTCACATTATCTCAAGCAATTCCTACGTTATACATCATTCACTATAATGGTACAAAATCATTTACATCATCTTAAATGATTTCTATATTTTACATCATTCACGAGAATATTATAAGATCGTCACACTATCTTAAACAATTCATACGTTATATAATGTTCACGAGAAAGTTACAAGATTGTTCACATCATCTCAAATGATTTATACATTATACATCGTTCACGAGAAGGTTACAAAATTGTTCACGATCATTCACGAGAAGGGATAAGATCATGATACTTCTTATATGTTTTTCATACAAGGACACCACCAAAAACAAGAATGGTAAGGTTGTGTCTTTCTATATCTTCACTAAAAACAAATCTCTATAAGAAAGATTGTGAATTCGGGGTTATAAATCAATACTTATTTGTTAAACTTGGATTTGCGTTTATCAAATCGAAATATTTTCATCAAAATTTGATTCAAGAAGGGCATTATATACACACTCGATTTTTACACTTGAATTTATAACTTGTAAGTAATCCCGAGTCAACCTGATTTTATATAAAGGCTTTTTAAACCGAGATTATAATAAAAATTCATTCGAAAATTACGCTATTTAACCGGTTTTTTTGATTAATTTAGTTTGGGGCATTGGCCAAATAACACTAAAATATCAAAAGAATAAATAAATAAATTAAGTAGAATAAGTTCATATGATTTTTTTTAATGATGTTTATTTATTTTACAGGGAATTAAAAATAAATAAAAATAATTACGTATAAAATTACTTAATACCGCTGTGCATGGTCGTCAGTAACAGACGACAACTTGCGACAACGAATGGCACGGTAAAGCAAGTTTCGAGTGGCATGGTAAAGAAAGTTTATGCTTAATCAGGTCAACGCGGAAGACTGGAGTGTCCCAAAAGACGACCTTATGGAGTAGACGACATCCACACAGAATGCCCAAATATTGAGCGAATCAATAATATTTTATATAAATGAATTCATAATAATTTTATAATTAATATTTTTGTAGTTATGTCTACTATGTTTTAAGAATTATAATATATATATAACTAAATTAATTAGTCATGATTTTATTTTTTATACTATAAATATATTTATAATAGAAATGATTAGAGAGAAAATTTGAATGAATGAATTAGAGAGAATAAAATGATCAAATCAAAATGTAAAATAATTTATTTCTCTTACCTCTTCACCTTTCTTTTTGAATGAAAAATTATTTGATTTCCCAAATTCTCTCCTCATATATAATATTATTTTATATATCAGTTTTTTTCTTAATAAATATTTAAAATATTTTTGAAAATTAATTTAAGATCAAATATTCAATTTTTGGACTGTTGGAGGTTGGAACGGTCAAATATTTAAAACATTTCAAAAACCAAAGCGGGTTGTTTGTTAGAGCTGCACAAAAATATTCATTTCTTTTTGAAATTTGAAAAGTCTCTTCCTTTGTTATATACACGCGCCTTCAATATTCAGCAAAAGTCATATTTGCTTCTTTTTCTCTCTATATCTGATAGATCTCTCTATAACTTTTTAATTTCCAACTCAATGTAAGTTTTCTTATCTCCCTTAAAAAATCATGTTTATGAATCTTCAAGGGTTAATAATGTTTCTATTATAAAATACTAGTCTAGGAGGACAATCTGGATATATGTTCTTGCTACTGAAGTGGTGACATTGAAATATCCACTTGAATGATATTAGTTGCTTTCCTTCAAACATCCTATGTATTTTTAATATTGCTAAAAGAATCTTTGTATTGATCAACAAAGGGAGTTAGCAAAATATGCTTAGACTGTAAATTAAGCTTAAACTTTGTCAATGATAACTTGTGAATTAGAATTTAGAATTGGTAGAGCTTATGTACATGACTCATAATTAACAGATGCATCAATTGAAACCTCTGAACACTGCTTGGTGTTTTAGTGTTCATTTGATTGAATATTGAATGGTGGATTTCTTACAACTAACTAGTTGCATAAAATGTCTCACAGGATGGATTCCCTGCCATTGCACTTGTTTCAATACATTCTCTCATTCGTGAGCAATGCCAAGGACGTGGCAGCCTCAAACTGTGTTTCGAAGCAATGGAAGGACTCAATTCCTTATCAGAAAAACTTATACTTCCAGCGAAATCTTTATGACAAACTGACTGGAAAAGAAACAATAGATAACATTGTGAACCAAATGGTGTCATCAATGTCTGAGTTGGAAGAATTAGTTGTTTACTGCCCTTTCACAGGTGCAGGCCTTGCTTCATGGCTATCCCATTTGAGTCCATCTCTGAAGCGCCTTGAGCTAAGAATGGACAATCTTGTCCAGCAGCAATGCCAGGATGAACCCTCAAAATTGAATGGCATTGGGATTGCAATGAAGTTAGAGTCAATGAAACTGTGGAGTGTGTTTATGGTTAATTCTCCCAAATGGGAAACTTTTCAGAATCTTAGAAATCTTGAGATTGTGGGTGCATGTGTGGAAGATTCTGCACTCTCGGATGCCCTACAGGCATGCCCCAACCTTACTCATCTGTCATTGGTAGCTTTGGAGGGACTGGAATCAATTAATATCAACTTGCCGTGTCTTGTGAACTGTAAGCTTGATTTTTATGGTGTGGGTAATTGCTCACTCACACTGGATTCTCCATATATTGAGTCTCTAGAGGTGCAAGGTTGTAGTTGGATCAAGGCATGTGAGACCAAACGGTTGAGGAATCTCTCCATTGCAAATCATTCAGGTAATAAAAAAAAATCCTAACTTGCAGCTTGTATTATTCCTAAATTACTACTAAATACCCAATATAATAATGATTGAGCTTCATTCATTTATTCATCTAGGGAGAGTAAATATGGTACATTTTGGTAAACTTGGAGCAGTTGAGTTTTTGTCCATAAGGGGTATCCAATGGTGTTGGGAAGCTGTGAGTAAAATACTTAGTTTGACAAATGGGGTGAAACATTTATTTATGAAGGTTGAATTCACTGGTGACTTTGATAGCCTTCTGCCATTCCCTGAGATTGATTTGGTGGATTTCTTCAATAGCCATTCAAAGCTCCAAAAGTTTGACATGCATGGTGCCATGTTTGCTGCCCTTAGCCAGAAGAACAGTCTAAAAAATGTAAAGACTTTTTTGTGTTTACTTCTTCCTCTACCTATCTCAAACTAACAAATCTATCCTAATTTCATTAATTGTGTTTATTTATTTGCAAAGTTGGATTCAAGATTTATGATCCCATCACTAGAGGAGGTAGTAATAACAGTTAGGTCCCCTCTGAATGCTGAACAGAAAATGAGCACACTTGAATCACTATTATTGTGTGGCAGAAATTTGAGGAATATGACAATCAGGATCCTTGACATGAAAAGCAGCCATAGTAGTGCCGATGACTTTTTCCAGGACATTTGCAGGTTTCGATACTTCAACCATAACATTGTCACAATTCAATAGTTATAAAAAGAAAGATACCAACATATTTTGTGTTTGTTCCCTTTTTCTTTTCTTCTTAATTTTTATTCTAATTGATGATGATCAGCTTTTTCCTGAACATTTTGAAGATTTGTCTTATTAACACATCAACCTTCAATTCATGGGAGGGTGGTTTGTATCATAACACTGTTCTCTCAATTAGTGTTCTCTCAATTGAATTAACAAGATGTACTTCAATATATGGTTGAATTTAACTATAGAAATCATTTCAAATAATTTGAATTACATATTATAAAGTTTGTGAATTTCATTTTAAGAGTTCTTTGTCATCTCATTGGATTGGTTCGATTTGTGTTATTTAAATAACTTTATTCAAAATACATATCTCACCTCTTACAAAATGAGTTGGAAGACTGAGTAGATTTGTTGACTCAATATTTCAAATTTTATTTATCTCTCTCTAGTTCATTAATAATTTCTCTCTCTTCTCTTTATTAATCATTTATTTTTTATATCTTTTTCGATCTTTATTAATATTTTATTTTTATAGTTAAGTTATACATATATATTTATATATTTTATTATTTAATTTATTTATTTATAAGAAATTTAGAATAATAATAATAGGCACAATAACAAATTAAATAAAAAATATATATTATATTTGATAAATTAAGATAATAAAAAATTAATATAAAAATTCTTAATTTTTTTAAATTAATTATTTCTCTCCTATATATATAATTTATATATTTATTTGTTTTTAAAATTAGTTATAATAAGGAAAATAAATAAATAAAATATTTAAATATATAATTTTTAAAATTATATATATTTTTTTACTTAAACTCTTTACTAGTTGTTTTTCCTTTTTTCTTTCTTTAAGTTTTTTTATATTTCATTTTCTTATGAATTATATTATAAACTTATTTAATTAACTCAAAATGTTATATATTCTCTCTTCTTATATTATCATATTGGATTAACTTTTATCAAATTTTTTTATTATTATTTATAATTGAATATTAATATATCATATAGTTTGAGTTATATTTATTTTAAATATTAGTATGATTTGATTTGAGTTAGTTTATCTTAACAAATTTTTATTTTTTATTATAACTCATTTTAAAAACTAATAAATAAATTATTAATATATATATATATATATATATATATATATATATATATATATATATATATATTAATAGAGGAAAGAAATAATTAATTAAGAAAATAAGATTTTTTATATTTAATTTTTTATTATTTTAAATATATATTTATCAAATATTATATATATTTGAAAATATATAATTTTTTATTTAATTTATTATTTTAAATTTTATAAATAAGTTAAATAATAAAATATATAAACATATATTTACAAATTAATAATATAAATAATTAATTAATCAAGATTAAAGAGATAAAAATAAATAATTAATAAAGAGAAGAGAGAGAAATTATTAAGGAATAAAACAAAAAAAATAAATAAAATTTAAAATGTTAAGCTCCTCTATCATTACTTTATATATTAATATTTTTAATTATTTTATAAAAAAATTCACAATTTTCAAAATCATTACCAATTATTCATTTTTAAACAACTGTTTTTTTAAACCTCAAATATCAACCACACAAATCACTGATTTGAAATCTTTGTATTTATTCTGTGCATTAACATAAGTTGGAGCCTTAAAATTTTAATTTGAGCCTTATAGCAAAACACTATTTAAATTAGACCCCAATTTTGTATTTTCCTCTTATATAAATTGTTTCTTTTTTTAAAGTTAAAAACTATCATTACATTTTATCATTATGACTTTCACTTTTATTTTAAAAAAATATATTAAGCAAAATATTTTTATTGAATATTTTTTTTCTAAGTCATGTCAATTCTATTTAGTCATTATCCATGTGATTATCAATTCTAGTTTAAGTATTTAAAAAACTTTGTTATTGTAAAATATCATCAAAACAGTATGTTCAAGCAAGAAAACGATAGATGAAACAGGAAAAAAATAGATTTCTAAGAAATCAAAAATGCAGAAACAGAGCTCTTAGAAGATTGAGGAAAGAATGCAGAATGAAACTGAAAGTTTGAAGCCTGAAATCAAAAATGATGAAATATTGAAGTTTGAATACAATGAAAGGGCAAATCTCTACGGACTCAAGAATCAGATTACGACATTATTGTTCCAAGCAAAGAAATGAGAGATTCTGCTCAGTAAGGAAAAAATATAGCAAACCACTATCCAACTCAATATTCACTAACTTCAGGATTGGAACTTACTAAAACAAGAGAAATACAAGAATAGTTAGTTGGTTTGTGGAAACAATGAGGGAGCTTATGAAGTGCCCAAAAACCAAGACCTATACTATCAGAAGTAATTCCAGTTGGAAAGTTAATGGAGTTTGGAAGAAAAATTCAGGACACAAATATGAAGATGGGGAGAAATATAAAGGCAAAACTTACCTGGAAGATTTTAAACCAAAAATTCAGATTCTTAAATCCCCTTTTGAGTTTAAATTGCCGGTTGAAGTGGAGAAAAAAATCATTAAAGAATGGGAAAATGTAGTAGTTGGGAACTACATAGGCATGAATCGTGTATCTTTCTCAATCACTAAGGATATTTTGCTAAAACAATGATAGCATATGGGACTGGAAAAGGTATCAGCAAATATCAATGATCTCTATTTCTTGAAATTTAAGCAGGGACCAAATTTGGAAAATATTCTGATGTTGGGACACACATATGTTAGGTCAAACTGTATGAAGCTAGAAAAATGGTCCGAAGGTACGAACCTACTCAGCAAACCGAAAGAAACAACTCAAATTTGGTTCAAACTAAGGAACATTCCAGCTCATATGTATAATGCAGAATCACTTAGCCATTTCTCTAGTCTATTGGGAAAGCCATTATATATGGACCCAATAACGGAGGAAAACAAACACATCACATATGTTAAGATAAGAATTTAAGTGCATCTTAGAAGCACTTTACCAACAAAGATGACAGTAGTTGATAGAACAAGCAAACCCACAGAATATTACGTATGAATGGAGGACAAACAGATGTATGTTCTTCAATACTTTTGAACATTCTAGTAATAAATGTGCAAAAGCAATTGAAGAACAGAAGGAAAAGATAAAACTTTAGGAGTAAAATGAGGAAGCTAAAACTGAAGAATTAGACAATCAAAATGAGGAAGCTAAAGATGGAGATGTAGATGATGGGAATTATGAAGAATTAAATGAAATGAAAGATGAAAAATTGGAGAAAGAAGAAGATGAAGAGTCAGAGGAAGGAAGTGATAAGAATGAAGTGGATTATAGTGAAGAGAAAACTTTGAAAGTACACCGAAACAAGTTAGACAAAAATGAAGCAAAGAATTTTGAAGGTAAATGTGAAATTCCTAAAATACTAAAATATAATTCCTTTTATCAGATTAGTGTTGGCTCCTCTAAAATAAAATTGATCCAAAGGAATGAAGTCAATGCTCACAAACAATCATAATCAAATGTAACAGTTCAATCACCAATAAACAAGAATAGAGCCAAACAAGTGATTAGAAAAAGTAGGTGGGCTGCGAGAGTAGCAGATTGGGATCCGAAAGTAGCGGAAATGATATTGGCTACATTGAACAAGAATGTTAAATAAAATGATTGGTATGCTTTAGTTGTCTGTAATCTCTATTTTTTTTGTTTCTAATCAGATACTCTAGGGTCGTTTGATTCTTTTATTCAAAGCTAGGGTTTGTCTAACTTTGATAATTGACCCTTTCTCCCACTTTTGGGTTCTTAATAAAATAGTGTTAAACTATTTTCCAAAAAAATATATCACAATATACTAAATGTTACATTTCTTTGTAAAATAATTAAAGTAGAAAAGAAAATAAGATCTTTAAGGAAGTGTAGTTGATGAAAGAATTCAAGAGATGAGAAGATCGTGTGTAAGATTATAATTTGGGGAAACTAATTAAAGCTATGTTAGGGGAATTTGACAAAATACATTTTAGTCGATTTATGGGAAATGACTCAGGCCTCATAATGTTTGCATGAATAACATTTTCGATATGTATAAAGTCAAAAATACTTCTTCGCGTCACGCGAAACATGTATTCTCATGACGTGAAGAGGTAGCTTGTGAAATGTCCATAATGCTCTTAATATTTAATATATTTCCCTCATTTTTTTCTTCCCCCCTTCTTTCACATTCACTCGCTTCTCGATCTTCTCCCCCTTCACTCAAAATCTAAACCCTAAATCGTAAGCGACTCCCTCTCCTTAAACCGTAAACAGCGAACACAACGACTTGTACGCAAAGACAACCATCCTGAAATTTTCTCTTTGGAATCTCTTTGCATTGGCATTCTCCCTTTTGAATAAGACACCATCAATGGGTATGTCATTATTTCATTTTATGTTATGTTACAGTTTCCATGTATTTGTTAGTGACTTGAACCTAAAGAATGTATTGGTTCGCGTCATAGAGTATGGTGACGTGAACCATACTCTCGTGACGCGAACCATACTCTCTTGACGCGATACTCTCTTGACGCGATACTCTCGTAACATGAACCATAATATTATTTATCCATTCACTGTTTTCAATTGCAGTTGAAGTAAATGAAGTATTTGTTTTGTATAATGGATAGTGGAAAATTACTAATGGTGTTAGGTCTTTTGTTACAAATTCATGCAAAACTTTAGATTTACCCCTAAAATAATACATTTGTCGAATTAGTTGATATCATCTATGATACTCTTAACGTGGATAAATCTACATATGATTTAGTGCTTCAAGTCAAGTATAATGTTCCGGGCATGCAAAATTCTACCCTTGTTGTTATCGATCAAGACAAGGATGTAGCACCTATTTATCACAGTTGATTTCGGGTCATACTGTGTCACCACTGTGTGTCTATGTAGTAGAGAAGTCACCACTTACTCAAGAAAATATACAACTATTTACATACCCAACTCAAGAAAGTATATTACCACTACTTATAAACCCAACTCAAAAAAGTATATTATGAATGGTTTTTGATATGTTTCAGCAAGATGTCTTTGAAAGTCAAAATGAAGCAAGAGAAGAAAACTCATCTTTGCGTCATAATGAACGGGTTAGTGACTGAATTACTACTACTACTAGTGTCGCACCAGCATTTGCACCTACGCCTCAACGATCATCAATACCTATGATTGAGCGATCATCCATACATACACCTTCGACAGAGAGATCATCAATACCTACGACAGAGTAATCATCAATACCTACGATAGAGCAATCACTTGGGATGGCATTAACTAGCGAAATCGTATTGGATGTCGGTGCTTTGTTTGAGAATAAAAAAGAACTTCAACTGAGATTATATAACTATGTGATGACTGATCATTTTGAATTTAAAACGGAAAAGTCAGGAAAACAACTTTGATATTTGAAATGTGTGGATGAGAAATGCAAGTGGAGATTGCGTTCTTTGAAAGGTAAATTCTCGGAGATGTTTGAGATTCGAAAATTTGAACAACATCATACATTCTCATTTCTGAGGAGGCAAAATAAAAAAATTCAAACACCATCATGGGTTATTGAGGAGTACATATAGAGTAAGTACATGGACCATCACTATGACTACATGCCTAAGAAAATAATTGAAGACATATAGACAAATTATGGGATAAATATGAGTTATAATAAAGCTTAAAGGTTAAGGGAAAAGCCTTAATGGTGGTGCGATAAACTATAAAGGATTCCTATGGTAAATTGTCATCATACCTGTACATGTTGGAGAAGAATAATTTGGGTACCATAATAGACATCTAGACGGATGAGCTTAACCACTTCAGGTATATTTTTTATGTCCCTAGGTGTTTCAATTAGGGGTTTCAACACCTGTTGGCATCATGTATTGTGCGTCGATGCCATTTTTCTTAAGCACAAGATTGGAGATCAGCTATTGGTGGCGATAGCTTTGCATGCGAATGAGAAACTATATCATGTTATTTTCGGCATCGTTGATTTAGAGAATAATAACTCCTGGACTTATTTTATGCAAAAACTTAGATAAACAATTGGATTAGTCGAGGATCTCGTCTTCGTATCCGATAGACACCCAAGCATCGTCAATGCCTTGTCTGCAGTTATACTAGAATCAAACCACAGTGCATGCACATATCACATCAAGATGAATATTATAGCCAAATTCAAAAAAGATAACTGCATGTGAAGTTTTATTTGGCTTATCGTGTGTACATAGTATTCAACTTTAATCGGCATTTTGACATGATCAGGGTTAAGGACCATAGGATTGCTGCCTATTTGGAAGAAATTAGGTTCCAGAGATGAAGTCGAGCCTTTTTCCCCACTAAACGATACAATCAACTCACAAGCAATTATGCCGATGGCTATAATAGTTAGAGTAGGAATGCCAGCAAGTATCCAATAACAACATTGACTGACTATTTAAGATACATAATACATCAATGGTTTCATAATAGAAGAGAAAAGCATCCAACCACAAAAAACATTTATCTCCAAATTATGAAAGTTAATATGTGAGCAATTCGAGAAGGCCAAATTTAATAATGTCTGCCCGCTTAACCGATTCAAGTTTTATGTGCATGATAGTGAGTCCCATTTTAAAGTCAATTTCACATACATGACCTTCAGTTGTAGGGTATTTGAAGTATCATGTCTTCTGTGTATGCATGTCCTAAATGTTGCCTGTCACTGGAATTTGGTTCCCTATGACTTCTACTCAAGGTATTACTCAACTCAATCGTGGATGAATGCATATTCGGAGACTTGTTATCCTATTTGTGATGAAGAAGATTAGGATATTCCCGAAATTATCAAACAACATGTGTGCCTAAAACCACCTATTAAGGTTAAGAAAGGGCGGACAATAACAAAGTGTAGGTCATCCCAATGTGAGGTCCTTAAGGTCCGGAGACGATGCAGCTCATGTGGTGGTCAAAGTCATAACAGGGCAACATGCTTAGTAGTGATGCATGCACCATCTACTAAAAGAGCATCATCATTTACACATCCTTCAACTTCTTGAGCTTGAATTTGTGATTTGATATTCTGATTAATTCTTTATTCTTCTATTGATTGTGAATACATTTATTGTTCTTAATTAAGTACTCAATTAAGTATCCTTTATTCTTGTGTATTGTGTTGTTGACTTGGTTTATTAATGATATATTATGTGACTTTCAAAAAAATTACATCAAAGTAAAGAATTTGTGACACGCGAACATATCATTCGCGTCACACGAACATAAAATCACAATGTCGCGTCACGCGAACCATACAATCATGAGTGATTTGCTAAAGTAAAATTAATAAAATTACATCAACATGGGAATACAATCACGACAGAATAAAGAATAAATGTATTTACAATATCAATAGAAGGAAGAAATGTATTTATCAAACATGGGAATTATTCACCTATGATTCTATAATTTGGTGGAATAACCTAACTGATCACTTCCTTCTCCAAAAAGTCACGTTAGTTGAGGTCATAGGTGATATACCTCAATTAGCAGTCAGGTACTCCAGATACATAACTACAAACACACCACAATCCCTACTCTTCGCTGCTTTGGGGACTTCTCAGTGTGGAAGTCTTATGTATTTCATCGCATCCAAGCTAAGCAGATGATATCTTTATTTTTTAGGAGTAGACATCGCTTTATCAAGTACATAGGGAAATATTTCACACATTGATTTCATAAATTTATCCATATCATGCTCCTTATAAACTATTTGCTCACAGTCGTAGACGTCGATACGCCATTCTTTTAGACGCACAACGCAAATTACAAGTGAAGGTTACCGAGGTTTAGGGGGACATAAATGTCATCCACTTCTTTCATGCGACCATATATCTATTCAGAGAACACCAATAATACTCCATAAAGTCGTCAATGCTAAATTCAACGAGATCTTTATCAAACTTTGGGTACTGTAGTGTGAACCTACCTACGAGTATACAATCAATAATAGTGAAATTGTTCTCATATGTCTTTGGATAGAGGGAAATTCGTTTTCTGAGAAGGAAGCAATTGGAATTGATTTCCTGCACACTGGAAAATAATTTAATACAATACTAACTTAACTTCTCATGACGTGAACTATATACAATCATGACTTTGCATCCCGAACATGACTTTTCATAATGCAGACTATAAATTCGCGTCATGACTGAACAATTATAATGAACAAACTCAAACATACCGCATCTTGGAGACATTTCCTTTTCAGAAATCTATTAAAGAATTCCGAGTCTGTAAGGCTAGTATTGACATGCATGCATTTCTTTTCGGTCTCTAGAGTTTTCAATCATGCATGCAATTTAGTCATCAAATGCTCTTCAAATTTGACAAGGGGATTGACCATTAAAAGATCATTTATCTTTATCTGTTTTCCTAAAGGGTTGGTGAACAAGTAATCATTTTTCGGCTTCTTGTTCCTCTTTCGCCCAAATATTATTGAAAGAGGAGGAGTCTTGAATTCTTTTATATCATCATCATACTTCTCTTATTTTTGCTTCTTCTCCTTCTCTTGTTTCAGCTTCTTCTTCTCTTGCTCCTCCTTCTCCTTCTTCTCGTTCTCTTCCTTCCTTCTTAAATTGGTCATTTTCTGTCTCACAAATTGGTTGAGCAACATTTCATCATTCTCTACTACCTTCTATACCTCCTCTTTCTCATCCTCCTTCTCATTCTCATCCTTTTTCTCATTCTCGTCCTCCTTCTCATTCTCTAACTTCTCATTCTTCTTTACATTTCCATCCTTCTTATCATGCTCCTCCTTTATCTCCTTCTCCTACAATTCCTTCTTCATCTCCTTCTTCTTTTTCTTATTCTTCTCCTCCTTCTTCATCTCCTTTCTCCTGCAATTCCTTCTCCTTTTGCTCTTGTACAATGAAAATAATTCACGTCAATTCGCGTCACGCAAACCATACAATTTTTGATTCGTGTCACGCGAACCTGACACTTATAATACAATTCGTGATTCGTGTCACGCAAACCATACAACAACTTCAACTTCTCATGTAGTTTCGCTAATAATATGGCCCTCTAGTTGACCATATTATGAGCCATCTGGTTCAACTGAAGAATGTGATTGGCCTTATTCTCTTTGATGATAATTATCTCTCTTTTAATCTCTATGACACCCTCTCCTTAAGTTGATCACATTTATATCCAACGGGTGTAGGTAGTGGACGTGCAGGTGCAAGTGCAGGTGTAAGTGATGATATCGCGGTAGGGACAAAAGATGTTGTTGTGTTAGGGCTACTATTAAGGGGACTAGGGGAGGAGTAAGTAGTATCCTCTTAGCATGTTTGAGAGTAGATTTGGGAGTAAGTAATTTCCTCCTCTTCGTAGGCTTAGGAGTAGTATCTACATCATCTTCATCTTCAGGCTTTCTCTTCATTCCATCTGTAACTCCCTCAAAGGAATCATCAAAAGAATTGTCCTCCATTTCTTCAAAGTCCACCCCACTATACAAGCTCTTCTCCATTTCAAACTCTTCCATCTTAGTCACTACTTTTCCCTTTAGGGTAGTCATTATCTCCGTAATGGAGTTCTACTGGATTTATAAAGTAATATCCTTGGGCAGAATGGCTCGTGAAGCTCTTTTCTTGTGAAAACTTTAGGGGAAAAGGTTTTAATGACATTATAGGTCCACACTTGGAAGGTTAGTGTGAACCCATATACGTTATAAGCAGCAAAATCAATATTCCATGTTGCCTTATTCTTCTTTAGCGCCTACGGCTGCTTCTTCATGGCCAAATACATGGACCTGTGGTGTTTCATTTCCTTGTTAACATCCTTCAAGGTGGCTCTAAAGGACACCTTTCTTCATAGAAATCGGAGAAAAGTTTCAATGTCCTCCACTATGAATAAGATTTTGATACTTACAATCCTCCTTGGGTCAAATAAAAAGAGGTACTGGAAAATCAAGCACACCAGCCCCATCTTATATGCATCTTCCTTATTAGAGAATGAAAGAAAAGATGACTCAAAGTCGGAAATTATAATAGTTGTCAAAATCCTTAACCAACAAAGGTGGACAAGGTCGACATTCTTTATCTTCATTCACCATAGGGAATCTACTAAAGTTGAGGTATGTCACCATGAAAATACTCCTTCATACCAGAGGAAAACTCCTCTCCGTTCACCATGAACATCATCTTCTTCGAGATTGAGCTGATTTTTCTGAACAGTATTTGATGGACTATTGTTCCTGAGAACAGCACGCCCATGGCTCTAAATAAATATTGGAATTTAGTATTCAGAGCTCTCTTTATAATATCGATATTATCAAACTTGTTAGCGATCTTAATGAGGGTGAGGGAGGATTTCCAAAAAACCCTACCAGGAAACTCAGTAATGGTGGTTCATGTCATCTTCAACAGGAACAACAAGTAAGTTAAAATGAATAAATGAAAGACCCTAAACCTCCGTGTGACGAGACAAACTTTCGCTAAACCTTAAACCTAAAACTAAAACCCTAAACTCATACTCACTTGAATAATGAAGACGATGTTTGAAGAAACGATGAGACGAGTCAAATGAGTCAACTCGAGGAAGTAGTGAAGATGAGCATCTAGAGAGAGACGAGACGACGAGATATGAAATATTATAACCTAAGGAAGGGACGCGTCACGAGAAGAGGGACTTATAAATAGAGTTTGGCGCGTGTCGAAACATGCGCGGCCTCTTTGCCTTCCACGCTTCACGTGACACGATTGCGTGATGCGACGCACTTTTAATGTGCATTTTTATGTGATTTATGTTTCAAAGTATAACTTCCTTGTCTTCAATTCAGTCTGGAAGCGACTCGAAGCCTGTTTATCTTCCAATTAAGGCACCTATGGCACCAAAGATTTCAACGCTCACCAGATCTGGGAAAAGACTCCATCTTTGCAACGAAATACTTCACTGCTCACCGGATCTGAGAAAAGACTTAATCTCTCCAACCAAAGACTCCATCGCCGCTTACAGTTTAGGTTATAGGGAGAGGGAGTCACTTACGGTTTAGTGTTTAAGTTTAGAGAGAAGGGGACGAAGACCGAGAAGAGAGAGAACGGGAAAGAAAAGGGTTAGAAAAAATGGTGAAAATATATTAAATATTAAGGGCATTATGAAAAATTCACATGCTACCTCTTTGCTTCACGAGAATATATGATTCGCGGGATGCAAAGAGATATTTTGGACTTTGTACATGAAGTAAAGGTCATTTATGCAAACATTATGAGGCTTGAGTCATTTCCCAAAAACCGATCAATATTGGGGTCATTTTGTTAAATATCCCTTATTAGGTGACTTTCATAGACTGATTTGGTGGAAATGTCTACAATTTGTTGTTTTGTTTAGGTGTAATTCAAATTTATGTAACCATTTTTATATTGTTTGCATAACAATCAATATCAATGTGTTTAGTTCTTTTATTGAATAATATTTTATGTGAATTGCACTTTGTTTAGCACACCAATGTTGAATTGGTAGGTTAATTTTTATGTAAAATCTTTTAATATGTGTGCTATTAAATTTAACTCATGTACAATGTTTGTTAAACTTCTATATTCCACTTAGCAAATAATCTAGAAAGAGTTCTTTATTTCTGTAACCCCATAAAAACTTTTTGCTTTGTTTCCGTAAAAAGCTCGATGGTCGAGAAATTTATATCTCGTTTTGCATGTCAGGAATTTTCTTTTAAAATAAAACAATATTTTTAAAAGATTTATAATAATTCCTGATAACTTTTGAAATTAATTAAAAATAATTAATTCGAGGTTCAATTGTAAATAATCCAGGAATCTACGGTAATCAAATTACAATTTAATTTTTAGAAATTTGTTTGTTTAAATTAATTTAGCATAATTAATTTAAACAAAATTAATTTAAAAGATTATTTTGTTTTGAAAGAAAGTCGCCAATTGATTTTTAAAAATCAATAAAATGACATACATATACAAACGTATAGGTTGTGGTTTCTTTTAGTTCGTAGTTTCGTGATACTTGGAAAATGGGTTTCGCGCTTCATCCTTCGTACCCGTTTTAAAAATGGTCTCTACTTATAAATTTGGTTTTAAAAACCTATTGTATATCATTTTATTTTTACCAGTTATTCTTCCGGTCCTAAGCATGCATAAAGTTTGTGCGTTATTTAAATAATTGTAAAAAACAGTTATTTAAATGTTAGTACATGTTATTGCTGATAACTTAGGGAGGAAAGTACTTGAAGAACATCAGTCATTTTAAAGGCATTAAGGTTTAAACATAAATCCTATATAGTTTATTGCCAAAATATTTTTGTGGAAAACATTCAAAAATATTTTGAAAACTTTTTTTAATTTTTCAAGATTTTTAGAAAATGATTTGAGGCTTCAAAATTACCAAAATAATTTTAGAATTTTGAAAAGGGAACTAAATAGGCCTTTTGACCGCTGTTTTAGGCCTTGGGTTCATTTTCATCGGTCGGGGTCCGAGACCTTCGGTTCTACCCATCGGTTTGGGCTAAGAAGCCTCGGTCGAGGTGCAAAGGACTCTCGGTCCTTGATTGAGATTTTCGATCATGGTGTATAAACCCCCGGTCTTGAGTTAACTCTAGGCTAAGTTCATCGGTCCAAGGTCTATGAATTTCAGTCAAGGTTGAGATTCTTCGGTTCTAGGTGGAGGTCATCAGTCATAAGTTCTTGAGTTCTCAGTCCTAGGTCCTAACTCTCATACAGATGTCAAAATCCTTAGTCGGACATCTCGGTCCTCGATGAAGAACATTAGTCGGACCTATTAGTCCTAGCTAACAAGCCTTAGTCGGACCTGTCGGTGTTAGGTTAAGTTTTTCGGTCGGACCTGTCGGTGTTAGGTTAAGTTTTTCGGTCGGACCTTTCGGTCCTCAAGAACAACAAAATTGCAGTTTTTGCAATTTTAATGGGGTCTTAGATTTTTCGATGTAAGGGTCTGGATAGCTTCACAAAGCTCATATGAACCTTTAGATCATCATCCCAAAGTATCAATCTACCTAGATGATGATCAATTCATTTAAAATAGTTTGTAGCTAAAAATCGAGTTTTTGTTTTAAAATTGTTTTGAAGTGAAAGGAGCTAGTCAATAACTTCCTTGTACCTCATATATTTGATTGATACCAAAACAAGAACATTGAATGTTTATTTCGACCATATCAAGAACTCAAAATTTTTAATTATTTTGAAATTTTTGATTTTTATCAAACATGATTGGGATGGATGAAACATGATCAAAATAGTTACCCAACATCATTACAATCATGTTAGGAAACTTTCTAGGTTGATCTTCAAAGATTGGCCCAAGAACAACAAATTCGTTTTTTTTAGTTTTTTAAATTCAAAATTGAGTTCTTCTTTTTTAGACTGTTTGATCGGTTCTGGCTTTTAAAGAAAGCTCATAAATTATCATAAGATCGATCTTCAATCATCAAACTCAAGAACCTGATCACAACATACAAACTTGGGAGGGTTGAAAGCTTATTAAGGATTGGAGAATAATCCTTAAACCTTAGGGAAGCTCTTGGGATGCCTGGATCCAAGCTTTAGAGCCTTAAATAGAACATTCAAAAAATCCGAAGTTTTGAGCTTCAATGGCAGATTTTTGATTTCTTTTGTTTCAGGGCTTGAGATGTTATTTCTTGCCTTCGCAAGTGTTGGGGGAGATTATTTATAGCCTTCCTGTGTTGATGAAGGCTTCAAGTGGATTGAATCAGTCAAAAGCCATTAATGGCGTTTTGGCTATTCTTGAGCCAACTTGACGAAATAGGGATGAATCATCCTTATTGATGTAGGAGAAATGTTCACCGAAGTAGGCTGGTCATTTTAGATTTTGAATCAGCCATTTTGGTTGACTGTGGAGGAAGTTCCACTTTTGGAAAATTAAAGAATGTGATTTCATCATTATCTCTCCGACATCGCGATGAAGACGACATTGGTGGTTGAAACAATTTCATTTCATGCGTGTTAGCACATTCAGTTAGTGGTTCATCTAGTGTCGTTGGCGTTTGGGCATTCCGTTAATGATGCTAACAAGCGTTAGCCGATACATTGAGATGTGGGTGCGCTTATCCAATGGACGTGGTTTTGGCTATAACCATTCTACAAAATTTTGGCTACACCTGATTACGAATTTTGTTTTTTATTTAAAATCTTAAAGGATTGTTTGAAATTGATTTATCTATCAACATTTTTCTAGAGACCGAACTAGAGGCTTCACCGTTGTTCTCTAATGCCTTTTTATACTTGAGGTGTGGCAACAATCAAATCCATTTCGTCGTTTGTCGTATGTCTGGTGTATAGGGTTTTAGTGTGCAGGGGAATAGAATATTCGTTTATTATTTTGCATGTCAAAGCAGAGAGTTGGTTGTATATTTTGTCGTTCTGCAGTTTATGAGTGCTCAGATTCTTGATTTAGCTGATAAGCGTTCAGTTGACGTGGAACTCAGCTGATAGCGAACTCTATTGATGAGTTACTCTGCTCATAACGAACTCAGTTGTTGATTAGCTCAGCTACTAGCGAACTCTACTAATGGAGAGCTCTGATTCTAGCAACTCAGCTGTTTATCAGCTCTACTAATGAGCTACACTGCTGATAGCGAATGTTCAACTAATGGAAACTCTGTTTTTGGCGAACACTGCTGATGGAGCAGCTCAGCTGATAGCGAGTCTACTGATGGCAACTCTGCTGTTGGCAAACTTTGCTAATGGAGAAGCTCGGCTGATAGTGAGACTACTGATGGCAATTATGTTGTTAGCGAGTCTTCAGCTGATGGCAACTCTACTGTTATCGAACTCTGTTGTTAGCGAGTCTTTAGCGGATGGCAACTCTACTGTTAGCGAGTCTTCAACTAATGGCAACTTTGATGTTAGCGAGTCTTCAACTAATGGCACAACTCTGCTGTTTGAGTACCACTGCTGCTAGTGAACTCTGTTGTTTAAGTAACTCTGCTGTCAGCGAACTTTACTAATAGCGAGCTCTGCTGCTATAGAACTTTGTTGTTTGAGCAACTTTGTTGCCGGTGAACTCTGTTGTTTGAGCAACTCTGCTGTTAACGAGTCTTCAACTGATGGTAGCTTTGCTGTTAGCGAGTCTTTGATTTTACCTGCGCATTAACACAATATTGAACTTAGTTTTATTCATTCATCAAAACCATGTGTTTTCATTTTAATTATCTTAAGTTCATTTTAATCAATTAAATTGTTTTTCATAATTCAACTTAATTAACAATTTCTCTCTTTAACTTAATTTAACAATTTCCCCCTTTTACTTAAATTAACAATCCTAATCACATTTTTGTTTGTCGCTTCGACCGAACCATTGGTTTGGGGTCTATTGGGGGATGATTTGTGATGCTCGATCTTGAACTCGTCGAGAAATTGCAACACTTTTTCTTAGAAGTGTCGAGCATTGTATGAAATCAGGGCGTGAAGAAGTCCATATCTAGTGATGATGCTAGTTCAGGTGAACTTTTCCACTTGAGATGATTTCAAGACCTTGTAGAAGGCTGCTTCAACCCATTTGGTGAAGTAGTCTATGGCGACGAGTATGAAATCATTTCCATTCAACGCATGGGGATAGATTTTCTTGATTACGTTGATGCTTCATATAGAAAAGGGCCAAGAGGATGTCATGATGTAAAGGAGCAAGACCGATGTATGCTTCATGTTAACATAGATTTGGCATTAATGACAGTTCCTAACATATCTCACACATTCTTGTTCAAGGTTTTTCCAATAATATCTTAAACGAAGTATTTTCTTGGCTAAAGTCATTTCCATTCATGTGTGGCCGCATGTTCCTATATGTACTTCTTCTCTGATCCTTTTAGATTTAGGATTATCTATGTAAAATATGTTTTGACCATCGAAAGATCGGCGGTAAAGTCTATTGGTAATACAAGCATAGTTGGTGGAATACTGGCATAGCGCCCATCGTTCCTTAGCTCGGAAGTGGGAAGAATATTCTTCATACTCAATGTACTTTTAGAGATTATCATACTAGGATTTAGTAGAATTCTCACGGGAAGTGACTACTCTTAATTCAAAAGTAGGTCGTTGCTTTTATCGGATTTTTAATGGTTTGACATTAATTTTGTCAGGAATTTGAGTCATGGATGCCAAAGTAGCCAGGGCATCCGCAAAGCGGTTTGGGCCTCTTGAAGCGTGAACAAATGATATTTGATCAAATTTGTTCATGAGTTTAGTCAAGTGGGTATGGTAGAGTTTCTAATTTTCCCCTTTCACTTGCCATGTGCCATTGACTTGGGATATAACCAAGTTAGTGTCACTAATGACTTTTAGCTTAGTTGTCACTATTTCATATGCCAATTTGAGACCCGAGAGGCATGCCTCGTATTCGGCCTCGTTATTGGTGACAGGATACTCGAGTTTTATGGATATTGGGTTGTACGTCCCTTTCGGTTCAACTAACAAAATCTTAATTCTATAACCTTATTTTTCGGAGGCTCCATCAAATAATAGTAGTTTCCATGTGTCTAATTTTATACTCATAATTCTTTCGTTATAGAATTCGAGTTCATCCTCTAACTCAACAATGATGTGTTGGTCAGCAAGGAAATCTGCAACAACGCTTCTTTTGATAGACTTATGTACCATATGCTAAGTCGTATTCAAATAACATCATCATCCATTTAGCTAGCCTAGGTGATAGAAGAGTTCGTTGGAACAAGAAGTGGATTGGGTCTAGTCTTGATACCAACTTAATGGGGTGGGCTTGCATGTAGTGTCTCAACCTTTTGGTGACCCATGCTAATTCCCAACATATTTTCTCAATTGGAGTGTAATTTAGTTCACACGCATTCATCCTTTTACTGATGTATTACACAATAGTTTCTAGTTTCTCCTTGTTTTCTTGAACCAACAGGCTTCCCATGTTTGTGTCTGTTACAGTAAGGTATAGGATGAGCGGAATGTTGGCTCTAGGCGGCATGAGTATGGGAGGGGATTTTAAGTAATCATTGATTCTATCAAACGTTTGTTGACAGTCTTCATCCCATACAAACTTTTGGTCTTTCTTCAACAGCTTAAACAACAGATCGAATGTCATAGTAAGTTTGTTGATGAATCAGCTAATGTATTAGTTTTATCCAAAAATCTACAGAGCTCACTCTTGTTTTGAGGGACTGTCATAATCGTGATTGCTTATATCTTAGAGGGATCAATTCTGATGCCCTTTGTGTGATTAAGAAGCCAAGCATTTTACTAATTCTCCGAAGGTACATTTCTTTAGGTTGAGTCGTAGCTGATATTTTCTGATTCGTTGCAGGAATCTCTCTAGGTTTCGGACATGTCCTTCTGGATCCATCGATTTGAGGATCATGTCATCAACATATAATTTCATTTCCTTGTGAATCATGTCATGAAGGATCGTGGTGTTGACCTTTGATAGGTAGCTCCCGCGTTCTTAAGACCGAAAGGCATGAACCTATAATAGAAGGTTTCTACCTCTATTATTAATGTGGTCTTTTCCTTGTCTTGTAGGGCCATTAGGATTTGGTTGTATCCTAAAAATACGTCCATGAGTGATAACAATTCATGATTGGCAGCATGGTCAACTAGTATGTTGATGTGTGGTAGCGGGAAGTGATCATTAGGGTTGACTTTATTTAGATCTTGATAATCTACAGACACGCATAGTTTCCCGTCTTTCTTTAGGACAGAAACTACGTTAGCTATCCATGTAGGATATTCTACTACCTCATGGAATCCTTCTTCGAGTTACATTTGGACTTCTTCTCTGATTTTGTGCACGACTTTGTCTTTCTTCTATTTGAGTTTTTACTTTACTAGCTTAGCATCGGGATATAAAGGAATGTGATGTTGTGTAATCTTTAGATCAATCCCTGGAATTTCCTTGTATGACTAGGCAAAGACGTCTTTGTTGTCTCTAAATAGCTCAACTAACTCTAGACGCTCTTGTGGGTTTAAACTTTGGCCGATCAATACAATATGAGGATCAATGGTCGTTCTTAAATTGATCTTTTCCGCTGCGAAGACAGTCTCTTCCTTAGTTACTAAGAAGTGTTTGATTTCGAAGTTTAAATTAGAGTAAAAAGAAATATCGGTTTTACTCATAGATTCGAAGTCTACTTCTTGTGTTACATCGAAGGGTTTATTACATGTAAGAAAAAAGATTATCTATCAATATCATTGTTCTTAGGTTTCTTACAAATATTGTATTTAACATCTCTCTACACATGAGAGGGGAAAGACATCTATTTTTGTCGATCACAATATCGAAGGATGAAAGGGAGTCGGTTCTTTGAAGACCTAAACAGATGGCTTCCTAAGCTGGTTCAACTATCTTGAGAGTCTGGGCCAAGTTTTCCAAGGCATCGCCCCAATAGTCTGTTCTATTTCTAATTACACAAATAGAATGGTTAGGATTATGAGGACAATCTGAAAAAATTTCAAGACCTCAAAAGTGTCTCTATAAACCGAGATTGGTAAAGGGTTCGGGGAATTCAAAGTATAAGGTGCTTTGTCCCTCGCATATGAACTATCCATTCAAGGTTGGTAGAATAGTTATGCACTGTTTGGATATCCTTTCATTGCATATTTTTTTTGAATCATGTTGGGATGTATCCTAGACCGTGGAGATCAATGTTACAACATGGTTCCGAGAATAATGGCATGCCATTGGCATTTGGGCCTAAGCCCATACCAGGGAAGTATCTCATTATGCACATCATTCTCATGGAGGGGAGGCTAAACATACCAAAGTTAGGGTGTTTGTGAGTCTTTATCTTCAGAGAGAATTGAACATATCTCAAACCCGCTTAGTTTAAACTCAAGGGTGTAATTATGGGTAGACCTAATGACTATTGTAATGTATGTTTTGTCGTTGACTATGATAAATTGTTCGTTGCCGCTGAACCTAAGCTTTTGGTGTAAGGTATAGGTTTAAGCCTTAGCTTGATGCATCCATGTCCTTCCTAAAATCAAGTTATAGGAAGGCTGCATGTTGATGACACAAAAGTCAACTTGAAAGGGTATGTCGGCCACTCGGTCGATGCACTTGAGGCAACCCATTATCTCGCGATGAAAGTTGTCGAAAACTCTAACACACAAGTTAGATGGTATGATCCTATCTTGGGATACTCTAAACTTCTCAAGAGTCTACCAAGGATATATGTTGAGAACAGATTCATTATTTAGAAGACCATTAGAACAATCATTCCCTCTATTTGCATAGAAATGTAAAGGGCTTTATCGTGGTTTGATTCGGCTGTCAAAAGATTATTGTCTTCAAAGTCGATCATGTTATGTTGTGAACTAGCGGATATGAACCTTACTACTTCTTTAGTGGTGGTGTTAGCAGGGACATTGACCTTGTTTAACTCATTAAGGACTACTTTCTTGTGCTCGATAGAGTACATCAGGATTTCCTAGATGGAAATGTGAGCAATTATCCTTTTCATTCTCCCTTCTAGTCCATATAGCCAGTTGGGACGTGGATGACACATTGATCGGTGTTGTTTTCATGAAGATAGGTTGAAAATTCGTTCCACCACGCGTTGCCACAATGTCTATCGGGGCATAGATGTGGGAAATCATTTTTTACTTCCACCATTCAAAAGTTTTACCATAACTGGTTTTGGACTTCTTTTTGGGTCAGGGATCAATCATGTTGAAATTCGGTTCAACATAATGGATCAGGTTTAATAACGCGTTGACGTCAAGTGATGCTTCATCGATGGTGAGCATGTTGACTTGGTGATCCGATAGTGAATTTGTTTGCGTTTTCCGGCTTAGCGATCACATTCTAATCAATCAAGACTTGGAATAGGTGTTTTAGGGCGCTACAATTGTCGGTAGTGTGGCCCATTCGCTTGGTGGTAGTTGCACCAGGCATTCTCAAACTTTTCCAAGAATGGTCAGTCTATTCTTGGGGAGAGGAGTTTGATAAGATTTGTTTTTGGAGAATCTTCATCCCTTGACATAAAAACATTCCTAGGCCGCCAAAGACTCTAGGAGGTCTAGGTGCCTTTGGAGGTGTGGTTTTGGTAGGAGTGGTGGTACTTATCTTAGGCTGTGGAGGCTTACTTGGGATCACCTTTTGAGGCGCTTGCTACTGCCAAGCAGTGGTTACTTGGTGTACTTCTTTCTTTTCCTTTCTTGAGAAACGACTTGGGGTGAAGAGTTGTGACTACTTTTCCCTCTTTCTATTTTTCTCGATAGCATCGTCGAGGTTATTTCCAGTCTTAAGCAATTTCCTCATATTTTGGAAGGTTTTGATGATGAATCCAACAGAATATTGTTTGTTAATGTTTTCCAAAATTATGTCAATTTGTCGTTGTTCGCTCGGGAGGAAAATGATTTCATCGGCGACAACTTTCCATATTTCGATAAACATGGAGAATTTCTCATTTTCTCCTTGTTTGATGTTCTTCAACCTCTTTTCTAGTCGTTTGAGGTTAAGATGCATTGATAAGCATTCTATGAACGATGTAGTCAATTCCTCTATGCTCTACAAATATACTATCTTTTTCTTGTGATACCAGCGTAAAGTAGTGTCATCAAGGTAATGGGGGAATAAGTGGAGAACTGTTGGTTCTCTAAGTCGCAATGGGGTCATTGCGGAGGAGTACATTTTGAAAAAGATTGATGGGTAGCTTTTTCTTATGTACATGGATATAATTGGAAGCTTAACGCCTACTCGAATAATTGCTTGTTCAGTAGTTTTTATAGCGTCTTTCCAGTCATGGTGTTATTTAGTGCTTTTACCCTTAGTTATCTTGTTTATCTAGACTTCATCTCTACCTACATGGCTTGAACTGTAGTCATATGGCGTTCATATTTCATTAGTAGTGGCTGATCAGCCACTAGAATTTTTTTTTCCCGTGATTCCAATTGGTTGATTACCATCACATTTTATACCCATGTAGTTAGGTTGATATCCTCTTCAAAGTCTTCGTAGAGAGAGACTTCTTCTTGAACTTGTTGACCAGTAGGACACGGGTTAATAGGGGTGAACATAATAGGGATAGCTTGGTTGGGAAATCGAGAGAAAGAAGGCATGTTTTGGGATTTAGACGGAATTTTCTGATTAATTAAAAAAAATTGTGATCAACGCTAGTTGCTCTGTTACATGTTGCAAAGTCGCCTTCATTTTCCTAAATTCAGTCGTAGAGAGCATTTAAGGTACTAGGAGTTCTTCGACCATCTAGTGGCGTATAAAGCGTTCGGTTTTGGGTTTCTATTTGTGGTTGGCCGTATTGGTTGTTGTAGTCGTAGAATGTTGCGAAAAGAAAGAGGTGAGGGTTTGTAGTTGTGACAAAGTACAATACAATGCATATGCACATAAGATGAATCCTATAGAGTCAATAACTCTATAGGATACTTGTTAAGTTTGTGATTCGATAAAAAAATATACAGTTGTTATATAAACATATTTATTACGTTTTTTACAGATAGAACTCTCTTGTTGATATTTTACAGAGAGAGTCTAAAAGGGAAAAAGTTTGGGGTTAAAGTTTTTGGTCCAACTATAGCATGTTCCCATACTATAAGCTTCCTCCTCTTAACTTTCCTATGCATGCTCGTACTCTTGGAGAATGACATTCAGGTACTTTCTACGCTTTTCCTGGATATTCTTTTTGAAGGCTTTGTGTCATTTCTCTAAATATTCTACATAGGTCTTGTGGTCGATTGACTTGTATATATTGAAAGCAGCATTTAGGAAGCTAGAGCCGAATTGCTTGAAAATGCTATGGGTATAATAATAGGTAACCCACTCCAATCCTAGAAGCATAATCATGGTCTTCTTGTCCATCGTGAATGTCATTCGATTGATGGGATACCGTGAGAGTATTTTCCTAATTTCGTCGTCACTCTGTACAAGAGGTCCAGGCGAAGCTTCTTTCATCTTCGATATTGAAGAGAAGGGGACATGATGTCTCTAAGATATATTGGCGGTAAACGCTTAAGCTTGTCAAGCAGCCAGATGTAGATAATTAAAGGTGAACCCCTTTTTATCATAGTGAAAGATAAGCATGTGTTGTTCAAACCTATTAGTGTTTCTGTCATAATGATACCTGAGAGATCTTTGTTTCTCCTTCGCATATGGTATGCAATCTCCAGGATTCTTGAGGGTTTACCATTTGCTGGTATTAAGAAGAAATGTGCAAGTAGGATCGTTATTGTTATCATTGATGATCCTAAAGTCAAAGGAATTTATCCATTCCTTACTTCTATTTTGGTCATGTTGGGAAGTCAATATATATCCTTGCGAGGATAACATCGGATGTTACTTTAGATTATATGTATTTCTCTTGCAAGAGCTTCCTTAGGGACATTGATTCTACAAATGGTTTTAGAGACAGAACATTCTTGTTATCCATCATTAGGATATTTCGGAATTCTTATATGATCGGGCACATGTGTATTTCTCCCATGAAGTAGGAATGTTTTCTAGGGTTCCACCTTCATTGCATTTCCATCATGAAGGTGGATTTGACCTCGAATTTATGAACTTCATCCTCATGATGTGAATGAGTCCATAAGATCTATTGTTCCACTCGTTTTCATGGAAAGCATCTATCCATGGAACCAGCGCGATATCTGTCGATATGGACATCGTCTGTGATTGGAAATTCAAAACATTTACAAAAATGTGTTCGTTTTGAAAAGAATGAACATGTTTGAAATGTTCACTTAAACTATACATGCATACATATAATACATATATAGTAGTCACATAAAAAGTATAGTAACGAGGTTTTGGTCATTTGGGCACGACAAACAACCGTCTTGGTGATAGTATCCAGGTTTTTTTGTTCTAAGGGGAATCATAAGATAGTATCATTCGCCGATAGTGGATGGGGTAAAACCGCCACCATAAACCGGAGAATATCAACTCAATTGGGAATTTTCCCCCACCTCCACAATGTCTACGTCCTATCAGACGACTCATCACCTTAGAATGCTCATAAAAGTAGTCGACATAAGGCTTTAAGTGACGTCTTCACAAAGTAGACATTTTCCTATCAAAACAAAAGTTTTGTTTAGATTTTATTTTCAAGAAATAAGTCTTAAGTTTTAATTCTATGAGAGTCTATTTATTATAATCATGCAAAACACGTAACAAGGATAGCATGTAGACTGACTTACACAATTGTTACCGTGATCAAGAAGAAATGATATGACAAAGTCAGATGTATCTAGTATTTCAACGATACATCATGGGCGCATGGGCCTTCTGGTGTAAGTAGTATCCTTTAGGTAATTTTTGTTTACACATCTTCGACATACAAAGGCATTTGAGCCAGTGTGTGCAAACAATGTTTACCAAAACACTTGTGTTCACACACCTTATTAATTAAGAGACGATGAGTCTTATTGGGTTAAATCCTCATGCAAACAAGAAATAAAGCAAATACAAATACGAGATTCACATTGTGTTCACGGGTTTTGTGCCCTCAAGAAAAGATTCTTTTGAAAGAAGAGGTGTAACATCTTTAATTGTTGCAGTAGTTTAGCTAACTAAATGTTTTGAGATAAGCATTTAGTTAGTCACCGGTAGAGTCGCTAGTTTTCTATATGTGTTTTATCGTTCCCCGTCTACTTATTCTTTATTTAAGAGATCTTTTCCAGGTCCTATGCGTTCCATTATTTGGACGATAAAGATATGTCATATTAGTCCGGTTTTACATTTAAATGCCTTGTCTTTAAGGACGGTTAGTGCGATCCAAAGTTGGTTGCCCCATGCCTTACCTTCCTCACGTGCTCCCGTATAGGAGACGAGGGATTCTCAATGGTAGGCGCGGCCCGTGCACTGTTTTAGGAAAATATTTTTTCTACATAATTTATCTTATAGAACTCATTCGATTACCTTCCTCTTGAATCTCATAAAAAGTATAATGAAAGACTATCATTTTAAGATGTTGTTCTATCTTTGAGATGAAGAATCGAAATGGAGTTTTATAGCATAGACTTTTTTATTTGGCTCGTACACATTTTATAGTAGTACGTACTGAGATGTAATAAGTTAATTGACTTTAAGAGTATCCGCTTTAGATTACTTCACAAACAAAGTAAAGGAAAGAAAATCATAGATTTATTTTTAAGGGTTTAGTACTTGGTTACGCATTAGGAAATGGTCGTGGCAATATGTCCTACACGCCTATCTAGTTGGATGGTCTCTACTCGAACATAGTTGTTCATTAAATTTTGAGAAGGGTTGTTACACATGCATTACGAGTTTATAATATTTTGCTTATGAATATGTCAATTTTATGTCTAAATGAAAGTAGTAAGCATATTCCTTGCTTACATCTAACTTTAAGAGGCCATTAGATTTAAACAAGGTTAAGATAAAAAGACATTGAATTCTCTTGGTCTTTTGATTATCATATCTTATGTCTACCAAAGGGGTTAGCCATATTCTGTGTTAAAAGATGACTTCAAACGTCCGTTAGGTTTTGACAAAGATGAGATAATGCATCATGGGAACAAATGAACACAATTGTGAATCAAAGAGTTTGCATATGGCTTGCTTACTGGTTAACAATATGGATCTTTGTAGGAAAGGAGTCCTCGTTTATGACACCGCGAAAATCAAGAATTTTTTCAAAAGCGTTTGAAATTTTTTTAAATTTTGTATGCATGTCAAACACAATTTTAGGAACATGCTGCACACGAGTTTGGATTTTCGGAGTTGTAGAACTCTGCATATGAAACTACGAAAATGAGTGTTTTTTCAAACGTACTTCGAAAATTCTGGAAAATTTCGTGGAGGTCAAAATTATTTTGATGGACCCACTACAGAAATTTCATAATTTCTGGAGTGTAGAATTCAAGATATGAGCTCTCAAAGTTAAGTCGTTTTTCTTTTCCAAACAAGTCCTCAAAATTTTGTAAAACTATTACTTTTTTTTGTATAAAACAATATATTTTATCATCCTTGAATTTTCAGAATTTTTGTAAAATGATTTATATGTTTAAATTGAGAAAGAAAAGTTGTTTAGTGTAAAAAGAAACCTAACAAGGGCCTTGGAAATTTTGAAAATTTGAAATTAGATCCTTTTAGAAAAATTTTGATATATATGTATAAAGTCAAGTGTCGAATTGGACAAAGACAGGAAGTCCAAGGATCGAATTATTATAAATTAATTAAATTAATTTGAATTAATAAGTTGAAGGTGGATTTTAAAAGCTTTAGAACTCAGAAGGCCAATTAGAACACGGAGGAAGAGTTCAGGAATTCAAAAATCAAGAATTATGGAAAAGTTGTCTTGGCATGTTCTTTTCTTCCTCGTCTTCCTCCCGCAGGTCCTAGTGTCGCCGGTTCTCGGAGGTCTGGTGTGCGCAAGGACTCGTGTAGCATTCGTTGGTTTGAGGCGTCTTCGACAACAATTTTCCTTTGTCGTGTATTATTCGTCCTATTGCAAAAAGAATTTAGAGAATGAAACAGAGGCACTATATTTCTAGATCGGGAATACGTTTTTGAGGAGCACTCTCCACCTATGCTCAAGCATCGATTCATATTATATTGTTGTGTATAACTTCATCAATTGAAGCCTCAGATAACCGGAAGTCATAAAGGCATCGAATTTGCCTTCCTCTAAAAATTGAAAATCCAGGTGTTAGAGTATAATATAATATATTTGTAAGATATATTATCACAATATTATAAATTGTGATAATATTAATATTATATTATTTAGTTTCCTTATATGTCAATTATAATGTCTATAATAGACATAATTTATGTAACCATGAATAACAAATTAAATACAATCTTTCTCTCTTTAGTTTTAACATGGTGTCAGAGCCTTGTTATCGTCCTTCAATAATCAAGTGATAGTCTTCCGCTGCCTCCATCAATGGTTACCTTAGCCATTGATGGAGGACTCTAATAATTTATTCTTATATTTTTAATAATGTCTTTTTTTTTTAAATATTTAGATTGGTTTTGGTTTGATTATTGTGAGTTGTTGATTTTTGAAAGAGTTTGAGAATCTTCATTTTGGTTTTGGTTGTTGTTGAGAATAGTGAATTGAATTTGGTTTGGGTTTTCCCTAAGTTTGTAAAGTTTGGTTTGATTGTTTTGATTTGGTTGTTGTGGGTTGTTGATTTCAGTTTGATTTTTTTAAGGAGTTTGTGAAACTTGGTTGGATTAGTTTTGGTTTTTATTTTGATTGGTCTGAATCAAAGAAGAGTTGTTGATGGATGGACAGTGGATCGGGCAGAAGAGAGAAGTGAAGGAAGAGAAGAAGATTAAGAATGATTTGTAACTTCTTATTGTTCGCGTTTTTGTTTTATAATTGTCAAACTCTCAATGTTTATTATAGTTGCATCGTGAGTTTGAGTAGGGATGTTAGAGTATAATATAATATATTTGTAAGATATTATCACAATATTATAAAATGTGATAATATCAATATTATATTATTTAGTTTCCTTATATGTCAATTATAATGTCTATATAACAGACATAATCTATGTAACCATGAATAACAATTCAATACAATCTTTCTCTATTTATTCTAATACCAGGAACATATCTCACTCGCAGTTTTCTTTAATCGCAACTTCGATTTGGACGAACTCGATTTCATCTTCCTCGCCACAATATGTCTTCACTCTGCCTTTGTTGAAGTCAATTGAACAACCACATAACATGAACTCAATTCACGAGTTCATCCATTCGCAAAGAGGAAGAACGTTCAATTGACAATTATCAATTGGATTTCAATGGAGAACAACCTAAACTAACTTAATTTCATTCTCCAACCCTATACTAAGCCAATAAGACTAACATATGATTTCTAGCCGCTATTGTTCAACCAAACATTCATACACTACATTCATAAATCAAACAATGATTTCAAACAAGTCAATGTATAACTAAGAATTGATGTATGAACTGCTTAATAATTATTATGATACTATTGAGATTACAAATGAGGTAGATCCTTACTTGTTGAAGAAAACACAGAAGATGCAACACTTATAGAAGAAGAAGCAGTTCCACACGAGTTCATCGGAGAAGATCATTGTCCATCGGAAATCGTCTATCTAGGTTTCCTCTCGATCTCGTCGCTGAAGGAATCTCTCAAGTGTGTCATTCTCTCCCTGGAATTTAATAATTGCAATATCTTGCCACAAATGAATGAGGGATCTCCTTAAATACAGGGCAAATAAAGAATTCATATGTTTTTCAACTTGCAATTGACTCAATGAGTTAAACCAACCTATTTTGATATTTCACTGAGTTATGACCTTCTTATTATAGTTAACCGGTTTATCTTCACTGTCCAATTTGAATTAGCTCATACATTGGCATATAAACCATGTTACAAATTTTTGAAGTTTACTTTCTTTTGAGTTTCAATAGAGTATTCTAACTGAGACTTTGAAGGGCTATAACATTCGACTCAACTACCATTGATGTTAAGTATGGAGGCTTGGGAAAGATAATTGATTTAGCTAGAACTTTCATCATGCTCTCAAAATCAAAAACAGATTGCATGTGCATGCAATTCCTGATGAAACGTTACTACCCCTAATTGGACAGTCTAGTAACGTGGGTTGTAGGCTGAACCATGAGCCCTACTGATGTCAATAAAAATTTAACACAAAGATATTTCCAACGGTAGATCACTGGCTCTAAATAGATCATATATAATATATGATTTTTCGAATCTAAATAGATCATATATAATATATGATTTTTCGAAGTTATAATTAGCTTCAATTCACTGTAGAAACAAAACTAGTGCACTTGCATTGTGTTGTATACATATAATTTTAATAATAATAAGAGTGAATTTCAAGTTATTTTAATATTTTAATTTAATTAATTAAATGATATAATTGATTATGATATTTTCATGCTATCCTCGGTTATATTAAGGATGACAATTTGAAACCACTCACGTGAAACCAAATAAGGTTCAAGTGTCATAACAAAAAATGACAATTTTAAACCGGCTGCATGAATTACCCTAAACGAAATGGGGATGGTAGTAAAAAACCCCAGAAATAAAGACACACATGAATGGTAGATGCATTCCCATCCAATCTCCCGTAACCATAACAACCAACCAAACATGTGAAACCAATAACAAACCGACCATGTGAAACCAACAACAAATGAAACCAATAATGTCAAGAAATGGAACATACATCCTCTATTGCATTAAAATTCTCCAAATGCTATGTGATACAAATCTCATAAAACCAAAGACATTTACAAGGTTACCTAACTAAAACCTCATATCAATCCTTTAAAGCATATAAAGAATTAAACCAATTGGATTTTCAGCTCAAAAATAAAAACAGTTTTCAGGTAAACATTTACAACTTCTAAAAATGGTTAAACCTCAATTGTTTGACCTAGGGTAACTCGACATTAATCTAGCAAATTAGAAATCTTACAAGTCTGCAATCTTACATTGCTTATTGCAACATTGATATGTATTAACAACAGGCATAGGCCTTGAAAGATTTAGAAGCAGTGCATAACAAACTTCGAATTGAAGTGTGAACAAAACAGAATCCCATTAGACAAGTATAATTGAAAAGAAAGTAGAATTTCATGGAAGCCCTAAGAAAGAACAAAACTTTCGGAAAAATATATTAAAGATAATAACCATTCATTAAAGTTGAACATCATTGAAATCAAGATCTTACCTAGATAAGGATAGAATACGAGATGAAATTAAAATAGAAAATAATGCAACTGAAATCCCAGTAAGCAAGAGAAATGAGTCCAAAGAAAGATTATGAAAGAAAACAACTTTCTACTTGGATCTTTGTCTCATCTTTCGGCGCTTCCTCTTCAACCTCCTCATACGCTTCTTCTTCCACTGCGAAGGAAGGGAGAATAAGAAAAAGAAAAACAATCAATATTCTGATCATACGTGCATAACCAAAGAAGAAATCTCATAAATTTTACCAACCTTCGCTCGCATTGTGGTGTATCACGTAAGCCTTGTAATTGCAGATGCAGAGATGGAATACAAACGAAATTTACAGAGAAGGGAGGAGGTGAGTGAATTGAGTGTCTTGAAGCTTTCCAAGTATTTATCTGCGTGAGAAACCCTAACTTATTCTATTGGGCCGAAACCCAAACTCGCGTCCAAAGCCCTTGCTTGGTTATTAAACTATTAGAAAATGATCATGCTTTATTTATTCAATTTAACTAAAATTCTTCAGAAGAATTAGTGGGAAAATATATGATATTTATATTATTAATTGGACATTTTAATATTTTAATAAATAATAAACATATTTTATATGCTTAAATTCAAGTAACAAATATTTTGTTTTGTATTTGAAATCAAAGTCTCATTCAAAAGTATCAAACTAGTAACTAGTATGTTGTCTAATGTTTTAGGGAGACCATTATAAATGATGTAAGATTATACCACAAATTATTAAATACGTAATTGCTTCAGAGATATATATGGTCGTGTGAATTTAACTCTAAAAGTAATTAATTTCAAATTTTTAATAAGTTAAGGTAATAATTAGTTTAATTTAAAACTCTTTTGAGCCATTCTTATACTTAAATATTTAAGTTATTATTTAATTATAATTTAAAAATTATTTTAAGTAAAATAAAAAATGTTTTTATTATAGTTATCGATTTTTAATTAGATAAATTAATTAATTAAGATTCTTGAAATAAATTAGTCACAAGAGATATAAGACTTTTCCTTTTAATTTTTAATTGTTTGTTAGTTAATTTAATTAATTAGTTTAGAAAGTTAGATAGCTCATTAGTTTTAATAAAATTGACATAGCAAATTAATATAAATTTGACGAAATGACCCTCATAATAGGTCTAAATGACCTGGTGACGAGCGCATTAAATTAAATGCGTTGATGATCACCTTAATTTTTTGGACGATTTTACCCCTTCGTGAGCAAATGAAACCTTATAAAATCCAAATTTTTTTCATTTCGTCAGAATAGACTAGCTCACTGTTGAATAGAACAGACTCTGTTCAACTTACAATATGAAGAATATCACTCAGATAATACAATGTTTTGATTCTAACTCTCTCTTCATTAACACACATTAAAAGCAAGAAAATAGTTGATAGTTAAGATTGAATAATCTGAGTATCGAAAGATCGATGATTCTTCTGTTGTCCTTGAGGATCTTTAAATAAGAGTAGGTACCAACGGTCAAATCTTCATAATGACATGTGGCGAGCTTCCATTGAAACGCCTCCATAGTACACAACAGACTCTGAGTACAAAGATCGTGGTCGTACCAATCTGGTAGTGCGCCAAATATTCTTCAAGGATATTCCTACAAAAACAAGTAGTGAGAAGAATATTTGTTTACGTGGCATTAATCAATTGGTTACAATTGGTTGTCGTACTGATCTTCACAGGAAAGTGGAGCAGGAATAACGTACAGCTACAGAACATGGGTAGGCGGGTGCTAGCTTCAAGCAACTACTTAAGCATGGCATTAGACGTATCTCACTTAGACAACCTCGTCTAATGAAATTAGACGTCCCCGTCTAATAACGAGATCCATTAGACCACCTAGTCTAATGGGATTAGACTTCACGTCTAATTATAGTTCACTTCAGACTAATCTGAAGGAGTTAGACTGCACGTCTAACTTTCACTAGTTAGACTACACGTCTAACTTTCTCTTTCTATTAAACCTCACGTCTAATTACATTTCATTTCAGACTAATCTAAAGGAGTTAGACTGCACGTCTAACTTTCACTAGTTAGACTACACGTCTAACATAACTAGATAGACCGCACGTCTAACTCCGTGTGTTAGACTGCACGTCTAACTCCGCTAGTTAGACTGCATGTCTAACTCCGCTAGTTAGACTGCACGTCTAACTCGCGGAGCTAGACTGTATGTCTAACTCTGTGTGTTAGATTACACGTCTAACTCCGCTAGTTAGACTGCACGTCTAACTCTGTGTGTTAGACTGCACGTCTAACTCCGCTAGTTAGACTGCACGTCTAACTCCGCTAGTTAGACTGCACGCCTAACTCCGCTAGTTAGACTGCACGTCTAACTCCGCTAGTTAGACTGCACGTCTAACTCCGTGCATCTAATGCCAAATTGGTCTAATGAACCTCATTAAGACCTAGTCTAATAAAACTTGTTTTTGATACACCTGCACCAAAAGCAATTAGACGCATAAATAGAGTTTGTTATACATTCATCATCAAAATTCCAATAGTCAAACTACTTTGACACTTGGTCAAAATAATTTGACCCAACAATTTCCCATTTTTGATGATGATGTTAAAATCTTTACCTAGATAACAAATTACGCATTCATCATATAGATAAGAAGTAAAACTTGTTCATCCATCTTACATAAACACTTTTCAAAAGCACCAATATTCAGAAACCATGTTTTAGAAAGCCAAAAACATAAACTGACATAAAAATAGTTTAAGGAGGAGAGATTATTTGCCTTCCCTTTTTACTCGAGGATCAATTGGATAGGTGAATCCTTCACCGCTCATCCCTTCGCCAGTCAGCAGGTTTTGGAATGGAGGAAGACCGCGTCCAACATGACCACTTCCGCCAGTTCGACCTCCACGATCACTTCTAGTACTTCGACCTCTGCGATCACCACCACTACTTCGGCCTCCGCGATCACCACTGCTTCGGCCTCCGTGATCACCACCGCTTCTACCTCCGCCTTTTTTAGTTGGCCTTAGGTTTTCATCATTTGTTGGCATTCGCTTAGATCTGGTTCCGGTTGTTACACCGTCACCTCTTCTGTCTCTAACAGCATTTCCCTGAGTAATGGTATTATGCTCTTTCTCAGCATCAACTTTCGCATTCTCTTCAGCTTGAAAATTCCTTGCGATAGAGTCAGCATTCTCCAGTCTTTTAACATCTGTTATTCTCATGCTGCCTTGAATTTCAACCAGCTGATTCTGAATCAAGCTCATTGCTTATATAACCTCTCTTTGATTATCAAGATTGATCTGTCTTTCAAGGCTCGTCAATTCAGATTGTCGACTGAAAAGTTTCTTATCAAATCTTCCAAAATTCGTATTGGAGACTTTAACCTCATATGTATTTTTCTTCAATGTTAGCTCCAACTCTTTATGGGTTTTGACAAGATCAGCAAAGGTCTTCTTGTCTTTCTTCTGGGCTTTCATAATTTTTGACATGTTGGATTGCATAACTGTCACATTCTTCTGAAGCATGGTTAACAAGGTTGACATCGACTTCATGAGCTTTGTTCCGTCAACTGAAGATCCTTCATTAGATGAATTATCTTGCGAATCTGCTGTCATGGTCTGAATTGGATTGAAGTTGGTTTGAACTTGTATGGACTGCTCATGTTCATCCTCCTCTGATCCACCATCAAATTTATTTTGATCTTCTTCTACCAACTCCTTCTCTGCCCTGTTAATCCTTTCGAGCAAGTTACCTGAATTGTGAAGAGGATTAAGAATGTTCTCAAAAACATTTGCAGCATTGATATTGGGAAATAGTAGAGGCTTGATAGTTTGAACATTCTGATCTTGTTCCCCTCCGATGAGGAACTACTCTCAGCTTCTTTTTCTTTTGAGGGTTCCCCCTCTAATCTGACAATCTCAGGTTGACTGACTTCACCCTCTTTACCTTGAGATCCCTCTGTTCTGACAGTAGGGGATTTCACCACCTCTTCTTCATGAGTTATAATAGTTTGAACAGGCTATTGATCAGTATTATTTTCAAGAGCTTGAGAAGTCTCTTGAATCACTTCTTCTTCTTCAGATGGGTTTGTCTGAATAGGTTCTTCGGCTTGCTCAATAGAGGGTTGAACTTTTAAACGATTTTCTTCTTTAGAAAGACTTCCAAGTTCGATCAGATGAGCAGAAGCTTGCTCATCTTTATCAGTAACATCATCAGATAAGTCCATTTGATCATCTTCATCTAAGGAACTATCGAATGGGCTAGCTCCTGAGTAACTTGCTCCATCAACGTACCGAGTAACTACTGAGCTATAGTTCTCCATAATCTCGTCCAACCGCTTCAAAGACTTTGCTTCTGCTTCAACACCTTTCTTAATGGGATTGAAGTTGGCTTTTCTGGCCTCGAGAATAGGAAAGAGAGCTCTTCCTCTCAAGTTCGCTTCCACCAGATCTTTTTTCTTAAGGGCTTCATACACTTCTAAAGTCTTAGCCCACTTCAAAACCTTTTTCTCATTTTTGACTAGCTCCCTCCATTGACTGATTATCCCTTTACCTTTGATGACTCTGGTGTACTTGATGGACATTCTATTTAGTACCCAGGTATCGAAGATCTCTATCTTCTCAGCAGTAGCAGCTCTGGTCTGATCCATCATGAGGTCAACAATACACGTTGCCTCCGAAACTTCTTCATCAACGATTGAAACTATATCCTTTCCTTTTCCGATCACTTCGATGGGCTTTGGAAATGGTCGTGGTTCTCCAAAGACAATTCCAGCGGTTTGTCTTATAGAACGCATGATTTCATGAGTAGTCAACGGTTTTACGAAAAGTCCCAGTGCGGGTTCTGCTGGAACAATCTTTCCACCCACCAAAGACTCCATTGGAACAAGGTTTGGAACGTGAGGAAGTTCCAATAGCTTAGACTTGACCTTTTCAGGTTCACCACCAGCAATAGAGGTAGGAGCAGCGCCCTACTCTGGTTTAGTATGTTCCGTAGCATCCGTGGCTACAAGATCAGGTTGATGAACAAGAGATACAACCCTGTACAGAATTTCAGTAGTTGGACCAACTGGCTCAACAGTTGGCCCGACAGTAGATTCATTTTCAGGAATAAAAACAGATTTTTCTTGTTCCATCTCAAGAACATTAAATTTGGGCACATCGGCCAGGGATTAGGAAGAGGTTACCTTCGATGATACCTTGATCGATTTAGACGCACGAGGCACCTTTGACTTTTCACCTTTGGAAATAGATGACCTTGATGATCTCCGCAAGTGACTGGCAGCTAGAGACAGGGAAGACGTGGGAATTGTGGCAAGCTCGACTGGACCTTGCCTAACTTTGGAATCAACGATTCCAGGATCCTTCTTCGATGAGCTCTTAAGGCTGGAAGAGCTAGCCTCGAACTCGTTCACCGTTTTGGTTTGTTTGGCTCCTGTAGACAGGACAGAAGCTGATGGATGTTTTGATCGGGTAACAGACCTTTCTGCTGTCTGTTGACTCGAGGCTCCGAAAAGAGACTCTTTGTTGTTCTTCATTATGACTAGGGTGTTTGCGATTGTGAAGACAGTGTACACCCTGGTCGGGTTAATTGGTTTAGAATCCTCCATCGGGACCCCCAAATGCTCCAATAGACGACTTATTTGAACAGAAAAGTTAATGCTCTCCTTGTTCTCCTAGTTAATTGAAAAACAGAAGTTCTGGAACAGCGTTAAGGCCCAGTTGACCTGAATCCCCTTTGAGATGGCAGGCATATAGTCAAACCGATCTTGACTGTAGAGATTGAATGAACCCGCCTTCCCCTGAAGCGCTTTCGCCACCACATCATTCAGCAAAATGAACTGTGGTTTGAGAGCCTTCTTACTTCCATTGAGTCAAATCGTCGAGCCTTCGGTAGAAAAGACCGTCTTCATTTCCTCCATCACCGCCGTTGACAGATGTCAGTTGAACGTATTCCCTTCTGATGGAAGTTCAAAGAACTCCGCATATACCGCCTCGTTGAATGAGATTTATGTTCCGTTAACAATTGACACAATAGAATCATCCACCATTGTTGCAGACTTGAAGAACTCCTTCACTTCCTTCTCGTGGAAGATGAAAGGTCCTCCCAAATACTTTCCCAGACCAGAATACTCGAGGGATCTGAACATTTCGACCACCTCTGGTTGATCGAACGTGTAAACTGAAGGAAAATCCACCTGCAAAGTACAGTGACTGAGCGTGATTCTCTTGTTTCCCATTTTGTAGAAGAATACGAACAGACACACAAAGAACAAGAGTTTTTGAGGGAGAAAATCAGAGAAATCTAGGTTTCTTAGAAATCTTGAGTGAAAGAAACTTTCAATCTTATGCAAAACTATCCTTATATAGGCTGTCAAAAGTCATATAGGATAACCGTCATTTTTCCTAGGTGTATGTCCCATCAATTAATTTTTAGACGTCCTTTCCAAAGAGTCATCATTATATTGAGCGTATATTAGTCAATCTCTCTCAACATTGAAAGACGTGTGTCTTCATGTTATTAGGAGATGACTGTTTTTATTTTTGAGCGGGAAAAAATAGATATCTTCTCACGTGGGACAACTGTCCTTGATCGGTCTAATACACACGTAGTTAGATGTTTTTCTTACTTCACCCATCTTTGACAACTAAACGTCTATTAGACGCAAGCGTCTAATCACGTGTCATAAATATGTGTCTAATGTTTATTAGACGTGTACGTCTAATTACGCATGGACAACACATATTAGACGTGTGTTTGATTAGACGTGAGCATCCACTTGCTCTTGACGTAAAAACGTCTAACGTCTATTAGACGTGTACGTCTAACCGCACAGGTTTTAAACCAAAACATATAGACTTAGATGCATAGATTGTGAGCAAAATTACGTCTAAGTACATGCCTCTTCCTTTAGACGACCTCGTCTAATAGACCGATTGAGGCCTTTCGTCTGAGAGTATCTTTATTTTCAAAATAATTTCTCCCTCTCATTTTGTGCATATACAAACTGAATAAACAAATGTTTGAGGTCTTTCGGACCAAAAGTATTTTAATATAAAAACACAAAAAAACATTTAATCTTCTAGAATGACAACGACCATTGTTGATCTTCTAAAATGTATACTCAAAAGAGTATTCTCCATGCTTCCTTCCTGCAACCCTCATGCATCACCTACATAAGAAACTATTTACAAACTCTGGTACCCATCTTCAATTGGGTCATCGATCAATTAGTCCCTTAGGAATCCATATCTGAGATATTCTAATAGATTTCCCATTTTGTGTTGTGATTAATGCGTATGATTTTGACTTAGCAGACGACTTCCTGCTAGCCACTAATCCCTTAGCTTTTGAAGAAGACTTTCTTTTAAAACTCCTTGACTTTGAGTCAGGTTTTAGGTTGCCAGACCTGTTAGCTGCTTCTAACTTATTTTTCAGCTAGCTAACGTTCGGCGAAACATAACTTATATTATTCTTAAAAGCTACTTCTTCATGAATGGGATCAGATTCAATATTAGTCAAACTTCCTTTAACAAAGCTTATTGGCTTAAGGTTGTCATTCGATGAGTTTGACTTTTTGCACGACAGGTTTGAGTCATTGCCATCAAATCCTAGACCGGATCTAGATCCAACAGGTTTTAACATGCTGATTTGATATTTGACAGCTTCTCCAAACCTTGTCCATGCGCTGATAACATAGTTTAACCTCTTGTTTTCATCAGAAATAGTTTTAATCTGTTCTTTGAGCATCTCATTCTCAGATGAGATCTTTGCAACTTTCTAAAAATATTTGAATCCAAGGTTTGAGGTAAAACTGGTTGAGATACTGCAGGTGATGATTTTGTTTCATTTAGGGATTCTGCTAGCTTTCTGTACTCTATGACCATGTCATTTAGTGCAGCTACCAGTTGTTCCCTTGAAAAATTTTCAGAAGAGAAGTCAAATACCTCAGTTTCCTGAGTCTCTTCTTTATCTTCTCTTGCCATGAAACAAGCCACTTCTTCGTCATCACTATCACTGGATGAGAAGTAAGAGTCACGGATGCTTCGTCTGTTCTTCCCATCTCCTGCCATAAGAGCTTTCAGCTCCTTTTCATCATCCTTCTTATCTTCACGCTTAGGCTTCCGGCATTCTGATTGGTAATGACCTACAATACCAAAATTATAACATTTAACATTAGCCTTTTATTTCTTATTATCATTGGAATTTGAAGAGCTTGAGTTAGGGTTCTCTTCTTCATGAAGTCGCCAAACTTCTTCACAAAGAGAGACATGGCATCGCTACTCAGTTGTTGCGCCGCCATCTTCACATCAGTAACAACAGGTGGCTCTTTAGAAGTCACCAGCGCTTTGGCAATGATAATGGATATGGATTGATCTTCTTCAATCCTGCAGTTCTGCTCGAACTCGTAGGCCTTGAGATCATCAAACAGGTCAAAGAGAGAGATTTTGTTGAGATCTTTGGATTCCCTCATAGCCATCGTCTTTATGTCTCATTCCCTCGGAAGAGCACGCATGATCTTAATAGAAAGCTCTCTGTTGCTATAGGTCTTGCGAATGATAGATAAGGAGGAGACAATCTGGCTGAATCTGGTATCGAACTCGTTCATTGTTTCACCAACACGCATCTTGAAACTGTCAAACTGTTGAGTGGTAACCATGATCTTGTTTTCCTTGGTTTGCTCGTTTCCCTCACACAGTTGGGTGAGTCTGTCTCAGACCTCTTTAGCAGTATCACACTCGATAATGTAGTTGAACATGATGTCATCAAGAGATCTGTACAAGACATCAAGAGCCATGTTCTTGAGGTTATTCTTTCTTTTTTCTTCACTGGTCCATTCGGATTTCTCCTTATCGATCTTGATAGGACCATCTGTGATGACACTCCTCATGTCGTCATGGAGAGAAGAGAGGTGTGCATAGAATCTCTTTTTCCACACGATGTAGTTTTCCCTAGAGAAAGTGGGAATAGCGGTAGCACTGGCATCTTTGGTTATGGTCGACATTCTTGGAAAAGCTTGAGAACAGAAACAGGCTCTGATACCAATTGAAAGGATCAACGTAATAGGACTGGGGTTTGGCGATTGAGAATGACTTCGGAAAAACAATTTGATAGAAATCCTGTTAGGGATTTAAATCACTTTCTGTTCTGCGCAACCACTTGCAAACTCTTGAACGATTCAAGTGCGGAAATGTTTGCTTGAGTTTGAAGCTAAGAACCAAGAATGAAAAGATGAAATAAAATAACAACACAACGATTTGTTTATGGATGTTCAGAGCAAACTCTCCTACGTCACCCCTTCTTCTAACCACCGGAAGGATTCACTAAGCTTTCAACGAATCAAATACAATCGCACGACTAACTCACTATTAAACAGAACAGACTTCGTTCAACTTACAATATGAAGAATATCACTCAGCTAATACAATGCTTTGATTTTAACTCTCTCTTGATTAACACACAGTAAAAGCAAGAAAGTAGCTGATAGTGTAGATAGAATAATCTGAGTATCGAAAGATCAATGATTCTTTCGTTGTCCTTGAGGATCTTTAAATAAGAGCAGGTACCAAAGGTCGAATCTTCATAATGACACGTGGCGAGCTTCCATTGGAACGCCTCCATAGTACACAACAGACTCTGAGTACAAAGATTGTGTCCGTACCAATCTGGTAGTACGCCAAATATTCTTCAAGGATATTCCTGCAAAAACAAGTAGTGGGAAGAATATTTGCTTATGTGGCATTAATCAATTGGTTACAGTTGGTTGTCGTGCTGATCTTCACAGGAAAGTGGAGCAGGAGTAGCGTACAGCTAGAGAACGTGGGTAGGCGGGTGCTAGCTTCAAGCAACTGCTTAAGCATGGCATTAGACGTATTTCACTTAGACGACATCGTCTAATGAAATTAGACGTCTCCGTCTAATAACGAGATCCATTAGACCACCTGGACTAATCTGAAGGAGTTAGACTGCACGTCTAACTTTCTCTTTCCATTAGACCTCACGTCTAATTACATTTCACTTCAGACTAATCTGAAGGAGTTAGACTACACGTCTAACCGTCACTAGTTAGAATGCACGTCTAACATAACTAGTTAGACTACACGTCTAACTCCGTGTGTTAGACTGCACGTCTAACTCCGCTAGTTAGACTATACGTCTAACTCCTCTAGTTAGACTGCACGTCTAACTCTGCTAGCTAGAATTCACGTCTAACACCGTGTGTTAGACTGCACGTCTAACTCCGTGTGTTAGACTGCACGTCTAACTCCGCTAGTTAGACTGCACGTCTAACTCCGTGTGTTAGACTGCACGTCTAACTCCGCTAGTTAGACTGCACGTCTAACTCCGTTTGTTAGACTGCACGTCTAACTCCGCTAGTTAGACTGCACGTCTAACTCCGTGTGTTAGACTGCACGTCTAACTCCGTGTGTTAGACTGCACGTCTAACTCCGCTAGTTAGACTGCACGTCTAACTTCATGTGTTAGACTGCACATCTAACTCCGTGTGTTAGACTGTACGTCTAACTCCGCTAGTTAGACTGCATGTCTAACTCCGTGTGTTAGACTGCACGTCTAACTCCGCTAGTTAGAATGCACGTCTAACTTTGCTAGTTAGACTGCACGTCTAACTTCGTGTGTTAGACTGCACATTTAACTCCGCTAGTTAAACTGCACGTCTAACTCCGTGTGTTAGACTGCACGTCTAACTCCGCTAGTTAGACTGCACGTCTAACTCCGTGCATCTAATGCCAAATTGGTCTAATGAACCTCATTAAGGCCGAGTCTAATAAAACATGTTTTTGATACACCTGCACCAAAAGCAATTAGACGCATAGATAGAGTTTTATATACATTCATCATCAAAATTCCAATAGTCAAACTATTTTGACACTTGGTCAAAATAATTTACCCAACAAAGTGTTTAATTATATTTTGAACATTTAAGTTTAAAATGATTTAGATTTAATAACGAATAGAAGCATTTGATCGAGAATTATCCAAAGAAACTCGAAATTGGCTAAAGAAAAAAAAATAAATAAAAACTTTATGCATTGTTTTACTCTGATTTTAATTCGGTTAATCATGTATTTGTATTGTATATTATTGTGTAATTATATGTTATTAACCTATATGTGTAACTATATTTGAGTGTGGAGCCAATCTTGACTACGAAATAGTTAGAAAAGTAAGAAATAGCTCGAAAAAAGAAAAAAAAAACAGCAAGGTTTCTATTGTAGCAGCGCTTCTCCAAAGCTTCATGACTGTTCTTCAACGCATATTGACGCTTGAAGGCTGATGCTTGGCTAAACCTTGCTATCGACGCCTGATTCCCGATGCTTACTGTTATTTCTTTTAGCTTTATGGCTTTAATTCTTTTTCTTTTTTTTGCATTTCTTTGGTTTTGGTTTGGTTTATCTTGTAAGTTTTATATTTTTTTTTATAAAAACTTAAAAACACCAAAATCAAATATAAAATTCAAAATCCCAAAGTATAAAACATCATAAGCTTCAATAAAATTCTAAGAATTAAATAAACTTAAGCTAACTAAAATTTTGTTCAATAACTGCTTTAGTCTCTCACCTTTTAGAAAAACTTGTTGTGGATTTATTCTCTACGCTCTAGGTTTTCTTTTATTTGCAAAAAACACACAAGAGTTCACTCAATAGTGAACCAAACAAACAAAAAATAATACACTTGGTTGAAGGGTATAGAAATTAAAAAATATAAAGCATACGTATTTTAGAAAATGGTCGAGATTAAAAATGTAAAGCATACGCATAGTTGTGGCTTATCCTTAAGCATACGTATTTTAGAAACTATGCTTTTGCATTGCTTTCACCGAGACTCTGAGATGTCTAGAACATTGACGGAAGAACACACAATAACTCCTTCTCTTCTCTGACAACAACTTCAGAATCCAGCGACGCCGATTTAAGTTCAGAAACGAGGTTAATTTTGACCTAACCTCTTCCTAATCTAGACACAAACATATCCTAGATTCTAGGAGCTAAAGATAACCAAACAATCAAACAATAACACACAAAATAAATTTAATAACTGGAAACATGAATTGATTAACAGTAATTCAAATTGATAATTCTTAGAATGAAGAATTTATATAACTTCAACGTTGTGAGAATACAAACGTAGGATTAGAGAACCTACCTAAAGAAAATTAAAAGAAGAAGAAGCAAATGTTGGAACAGAGTTCACTGAAGAATTCGAAATCTCGCCGAAATCACCTTAGGAGTGTTCTTCATCTGGTCTCTCAATCTCTCAAATGTGATCTCTCTCTAGTGGTAGGTTAGATTTTTAGAAAATGGCTAATCATGCCTCAATTAAATAAGGAGGATCCATTATATACCCTTAGGCAAATGGTATCAATAGAATATTGTTATTTCAGAAATCGTTAACTCACTAGGTGAGTTGAACCTACTTATTTAAGCACCCAACAAAGTTTTGGCCGAGTTTATTTTTGTAAGTACTGGTCAAGATAAACTTTACGTTTTGAATCAAGCCAAATGGTTAAGTGTAGAGAAAGTTACACATTTTTAAAGTTCAGCCTTTTTCTGATTTCAGCCTTCTTATTTCAACTGAGAATTCTAAGTGCTGTAACTTTTGACTCCACCATTGAGGCTAACCCAATGTGCATTGGAAATGTATTCGAGTTAGCTAAAAGTTTCGGCTTTCCTATGAAGTCCATGACAAGCCACAGGTACATGCAATTCTTGATGGAACGTCATTGGCCCCGAAATGAACAATTTTGATTAGGGGCGACCTATCGTAGGTTGTATGTCGACCCATGAGTTCTACTTGTTGTCTATAGAAGGTCAACTCAAAGATCTTTCTAACAATATCTAATTTATAACAAATGATCAACTAGATCAAAAGATATGAGTATGAATTCACACATAACTTAAGTTCGCTCAAGAATTTGAAACGGATGTACTTGCATTATATTGTCGGGCTGTGTCAACCACCTTAGCCGTTGAATGAACACTTGAGACCGATTTCATTCGATCGGGGTGTGTCTTAACTTTCCAATTATATGTAGTAATCAAATTATGAAGCCCTATGGTTTAAGTTATGAATCTTTAACCGTAGGCATGTTCAGTTTAATCCTATTTTGGGCGCATCATCATGTACCGTCTATTTCTTGTGGTTAAGAGCTTCAATCCGAAACAAGAATCATACAAATCTTGTAGAGGACTCTACAGACTTACCAAAACATCCAAGAACACCAAAAATATCAAATGTAGAGGTCCATGTGAATTTTTGAAGTTAAGGATCCTTGATGACTTTCCTTCAACCAAAGAAACAACAAACAAAGGCATTTAAGCATTTTTACAAATAAGGCGCTTGTTAATGCCAAGATGATGTCACTCGTGCTTTTTGAAATTTATAGGCGCACGGGAGTGCTAAGTTGACTTCCATTGACCTAGCTTTTTGAACTATCTAGTTTGACTCGGATTTTGACTCTTTTTCCCTTTTGAAAGTCTTCTACACAAAATTGCAAATAACAATTTTATACTAAAAAAATTATATTTTTCAAACTAGTTGATCTGAACATATCAGGTTTCCTAAATTCCGACTTTTTAAGAAAAATGAGGTCTGGGTGTAAAAACAAGCCTTGAAATAGTTGGTTTGTATATTTTTTCCAATAGCAATATTATTCTCAAAATTCATGATTTTCCAAACTGGTCATTCTGAAGTAATTGGGTCATCCAAATTCTGAGTATTTTCGAAAATTTGCATTTAAATTGCTTTGTTGGGAAAAAGTAAAAACAAAGTAAAGAAAAGAGTTTATTAAGTAATTAACTTAGAAATAAAAAAGGCTATGAAACATTAAACAACGAAATTTTGATGATGTTTAGAACGTAATTTTGATGATGTTTAGTAATGAATAAAGCTAAGTTGTCTATTTAGTTTTGTGCATGTGCATTAGACTATGCTAACTTAGACGTGGTCTAAGTAGGCTAATTAGACGTAGTTAGACGTAGTTAGACGTGGTAGTCTAACTCCATTAGACTTGGTCTAATGGAATGCGAAGTTAAACGTGGTAGTTTAACTACATTAGACTTGGTCTAAGGAATGCGAAGTTAGACGTGGTAGTCTAACTCCATTAGACTTGGTCTAAAGTAATACATAGTTAGACGTGGTAGTCTAACTCCATTAGACTTGGTCTAATGTAATACATAGTTAGACGTGGTAGTCTAACTCCATTAGACTTGGTCTCATGTGATACGTAGTTAGACGAGGATGTCTAACTCTATTAGACTTGGTTTAATAGAATGCGTAGTTAGACAAGAACGTATTACTCCATTAAACTTGGTCTGATGGGTTACGTAGTTAGACGAGGACGTCTAACTCCATTAGACTTGGTCTAATGAGATACGTAGTTAGACGAGAACGTCTAACTCCATTAGACTTGGTCTAATGGGATACGTAGTTAGATGAGGACGTCTAACTCCATTAGACTTGGTCTAATGGAGCACGTCTAACTCCATTAGACTTGGTCTAATGGAGCACGTCTAACTCCATTAGACTTGGTCTAATGGAGCACGTCTAATGCCTTGATTCAGCAGCTGTCTGAAGAAAGCATACGTCTAACTACGATCAACTAGTTGTCTTCTACTCCTGCTCCACTCACTTCTGTGCAGTCTGACAAGCTAGCTAATTGTATCAAATGAACGAACGCCACGTACACAAATTTCCTTCCAACGGTTTGTCCAATATAAGATAATATTAGGAGGATATTCGACGCACTACCAGTTCAGTACAACCACGATCTCTTTGCTCAGAGTCTGCTGATTTTTGGTACTATGGGAGGCCTTTCAACGGACACTTGCCACGTGTCCATGAAGAAGATTCAATCGTTGGTGTCCTTCTACTACAAATAGATGCTCAAGGAAAACAGACGAATCACTTGCTTACTTGCTTACAATCTTACCGAAGTTACTCATTTCACTCTTGCACTTACTGATTTCTTACATTCTTCAATTTCAAGAGAGAAAGATTCACTTACTGTCTAGCTGTGAGAATATTGCTGAGAATATTGTAAGTTTAACAGAGGTTGTTCTGTTCAACAGAGAGTTAGCTAGTTTAGTAATATGTAATTGATTCAAAGTATTTAGTGGATATCCTTCCGGTTGTGGAAGAAGGGGTAACGTAGGAGGGTTTTCTCCGAACATCCATAAACAAGTCCATGTGTTCTTTACTTTCTGTCATTCATCTTTCATTGGTTCAAAACTTTTAATCCAATGAACACTTCACACTTGAATTTGTTTCAAAAGTTCGAAGGATTTGTGAAGAATAGAAACAAATATTAATCCCTCGCGAGATTACTATCGAAAAGTTTATCGTAAGCTGTTAATAATAGTCAGACCCTAGTATCTATTTGTATCACCGATCCTATCAAGTGGTATCAGACCCTCATTTTCTATTTGCAAGCACCAACAAGAACCTAAATCATGACTAAAGATGTCAGCTCCTCCAAGATTTCTATGTTTTCGAAAGAAAACTACATCGTGTGGAAGAAGAGAGATCGTGCTCATCTTGTGTCCATAGATGATGACATATGGAGTGTTTTCACATAAGGTTCTATCAAGATAGAGAAAGAAAGATCTGAGTGGACAAATGAAGATAAGAGGAAGAACAATCTCGATAACTTGGCCATGGATATCTTATACAGATCTCTTGACGATAGCATGTTTAACTACATCATATCTTGCGAGTCTGCCAAAGAAGTTTGGGAAAGACTCACTCATCTCTATGAAGGCAACGAGCAAACCAAAGAAAATAATATTATGGTTGCCACCCAGCAGTTTGACAACTTTAAGATGCGTCCTGGAGAAATGATGTTTGAGTCTAATGCAAGATTCAACAAAATCATCACCACTCTATCTATTATGGGCAAGACCTACAGCAACAGAGAGATTGCTATAAAGGTCATGCGAGCTTTGCTAAGGGAGTGGGACATCAAGACTATGGCAATGATGGAGTCCAAAGACCTCAATAAGATGGAGCTCTTTGACTTGCTTGCCGATATGAAGGCTTATGAGTTCGAGTTAAACTCTAGGATTGAAGAGGAGCACCCAAAATCCACCATCATAACCAAGGTTTTGATGACTTCTAAGGAGCCACCAGTTTCCACTGAAGTAAAGACGGTTGCCCAACAGCTCAGTAGAGATGCGATGACTCTTTTCGTGAAGAAATTCGGCAAATTCATGAAGAAGAGCAATTCTAACTCAAACTCTTCAAACAATAATAATGATGATAAGATTAAATCTAAGGCTAGCGTGAAATGTTTAAACTATAGAATACTAGGTCATTACAAATCGGAGTGTAGGAAGCCAAAACGTGATGAAAAGAAGAAAGACAACGAAAATGAGCTGAAGGCCCTCATGGCGGCCGACAACAAGGCTAAATGAATTCAAAGCAACTCAGATGACTCATTATCTAGTGATAGTAATGATGAAGAGGCTGCTTTCTTCATGGCAAGAGAAGAAGAAGACTCTAAGGTATTTGATTTCTCTTCAGAAGAGTTTTCACGAGATGACTTAGTCACTGTACTCAATGACATGGTCATGGAGTATAGAAAGTTATCTGAATCTCAAAATGAAACAAGGTCAAAATCTAAAAATGATGAACCTATTTTTTCTCAAACTTCCGAACCAATAGTTTTTGAAAACAACATGGATGTGCTCTCATCTAAGAATGAGAAGCTCAAGGAAAAGATTCAAACTCTTTCTTCTGAAAATCAACGTTTAACTTATATTGTCATTTCTTGGACAAGGTCTGGAGAAGCTATCAAATATCAGATTAGTCTGGTAAGGCCTACTGGATGCAAATCCGGTTTAGGATTTGACTGTGATGACTTAGACAAGTCCTATAAGAAGTTCAACTCAGCAACAAACAAGCTGAAGCCAATAACTTTTGTCAAAGGGAGTCTAACTGATAATGGAACTAATCAAAGCTGTGAGGATCTAACCTTAAAGGAAGAGATTACTTATGTTTCGCCAACTGTAAGTTGGCTGAAACTTAAGATTGAAGCATCCAGCAAGTCTGACATATCAAAACCTCACAAGAAGTCAAGGAATTTTAAGCAATAACCATCCTCTAAGTTTAAGGGATCATCTACTAGCAGGAAGACGTCTACTAAGCCTAAATCATACGCACTAATCACAACACAAAATGATAAGTCCATCAGAATAACTCAAATATGGATTCCTAAGGGATTGATTGACCGAGGACCCAAGTGAATGTGTGTACCAAAAGCTTTAAATACTTTTTTGTGTAGGTGATATAGGATATCTGCATTGAGGAAACTTGGAGCACACTCTTTTGAGAACATGCTCCAAAAGATCAATAAGTGGCACATTTGCCACTCTTATGGACTAAGTTTTTCTTCCTTAAAATTATTTTTGGTCTTGAGGACCTCAAATCATTTATTCATTTATTCATTTTAAATATACATAAATTAAGGGGGAAATTTAATATTTAAAATATTCAGACAGATGCACGCAGACGAAAGCTTTAATCGGTCCATTAGACGAGGACATCTAAAAGAAAAGCAAGTACCTAGACATATACTTTCTTATGCATTCCGTGCTTCTGAGTTGAAAATTGACTTGGTTTATAACCTACGTAGATTAGACGTCTGAGTCTAATAGACGTTTAAACATTTGTATAGCAAGCGTGGTTAGACGCTCACATCTAACCAGACACACGTCTAACACATGTTGTTTAAGCATAATTAGACGTCTAGACATCTGTAAGACGAGTGTGATTAGATGCTTGCGTCTAATAGACTCATGTGTCTAATAGACGTTCATCTAACATAATGCCAGAATGTAGAAGCAAGTTAGACGTCTAACTACGTGTGTAGTTAGATGCTTCATCTTCAGATTAATTGAGGACAACTGTCAATATGTCATCCAATCTTTCCCGCCCAAACATTAAAGCAGTTATTTTCTAAAGTCGAATAACTTGAAGACACGTGTCTTTCAATGTTAAAGAAAATAACTAATATACTCTTAAATATTAAAATATTTTTGGTAAAACCCAGTTAATAATGACAATCTTTGGGAAAAGACGTCAAACATTAATTGAAGGGTTTTCTTTCTCAAAAAGTGACGGTTAAACTTGTGACTTTACAGATTCTATTTAAAGACATTTTGCATGTGTCTTGGATTCTTACGCCTACAATTTTCTTAGAACCCTAGATTTCTCTTTGCCTTCTCTCTAAGAAATCTTGTTTATCTTCATCTCTTATTCTCGAAAATGGCTGACAAGAAGGTTATCTCTCTTGCTCACAACACCCTGCAGGTGGATTTTGATTCTGTCTACTCTTTCGATCAACAAGATGTAGTGGATATGTTCCGTTTTCTTGAGTACTCTGGCCTCCGGAAGTATCTCAGCGGTCCTTATATTTTTTACGAAAAGGAGGTCCGTGAGTTCTTCAAGACGGCGAATGTGGTCAGAGATTCGATAATGGCGATGGTCAACAGAAAGTCTATTCCCTTCGGTGCACTGGTATATGCTGAGTTCCTTGAACTACCATCGGAGGGTCACACCTTTGACACAACGCTTTCAGCTGAAACCATTTCAGAAATGCAGATCGTCTTCTCAAACGATGGAAGCTCTATTAGATTAAACGGGAAGAAGAAGGCCCTGAAGCCGCATTTTATTCTTCTAAACGACATTGTGGCAAAGGCTCTTCAGGGCAGGGCAGGTTCGTTCGACCTGTATAGCCAAGATCGTTTCGATTATATGACGGTTATTTCAAAAGGTATGTCAATTAACTAGGCATCCACTTTATTTTCAAATCTCTTCCAGTTGGTTTATTCCAGGAACAAGTAGAGTGTGAGCTTCTCAGTCCAACTCGGCTGGTTTATGGAGCATCTGGGTGTTCCTATGGGCGAGGATAAGGCTATTAACCCTAATCGCATCTTCACTAACTTCTCCGTAAAGAGCACCCTTGCAAGATTGAAGCTCTCGAAGGACATAAATTTTGGCTCATCTAGCCAATAGATGGGTGTCCAGTCGGTTACTCGGTCTAAACGTTAAGCTACATCCATCCATTCTACGGGGGCTAAAAGAGCCAAATCAGTCATGGAATCTGTGGCTAGCACAAATAGCCAAAGGAGTACGTTGAAAAAAGATTCTGGAGAAGTTGACTCCAGGACAAGATAATGAATTCCTTCCCTTGCCGCTATTCCAATATCATCCCTTTCTCCCTCCCCCAGTCCGATAAAGAAGCAAGCTAGATCTTCTGGTTCTACTGTCGATCAGACGAAGGCGTTTAAAGCGTCTAAAGAGTTTAAGGCGTCTAAGAAATCTAACAAGGTAATTTCCTCTTCCCCTCTGGTCGTAGTGCCTAGTATTAATGTTCTTGTGTTGGAACAAGCTGAAGGACCGATTATTGAGCCAGTTGGTCCAAATATTGAATGTCTTGACATGATTTTATCGCCTGTCCTCCCTAAAGAATTAGTAGCAGATGAGGCTACTGATAAAGGCAATATTATTGATGAAACAGAGTAGGTAATTGCTCCAACTCATGCTGCTTTTATATCCTCTAAATAATCTCTCACTCAGCTGAATGCTAAGACACTTATTGATAAAATTGTTGAAGAACAACCCTCTTTTAAGGGAAAGGGAGTAGTGTTTGCACTTTCAAAAGAAGCCATTCCGAAGGTTATGTCCCCTTACGAAATTATGAGAGCATTTAGAAGCACTCCTGGCATAACCATTAGAGAACCTTTGCCACTCCCAAACCAGCCCTAGTTCCTGGAAAGGGAAAAGGCATTTCTAATGAAATTCCGGAAAAGGTTTTGGAGGCCAGTTGCATTGTTAATCTTATGATGGAGGAAGTTGAAGTGAAATCGACTGAGAAGATTGAAATCTTAGATACCTGGATGAATCACAGGTTAGTCACTCAATTTGATGAAAATATCTCAGAATGCGAAATTGAGAAGGAATGGAAGAAGTTAATCAAGATGGAAAAGAGAGTCCTGAAATGGGCAAAGACAAATAAGGTCTTTGAAGCCCTCAATAGAAAGGATCTCGTGGTGGCTAATATCATGGTCCGTGCTCTCTTTCCCATGCTTGAGGCAAGAAAAGCCAATTTCAACCCGCTTGACATGGATACTCTTGTAGAGTAGAACGCATTGAAGCGACTCAACTTGATTATGAACAACTATTTCTCAATAGTCCTTCAACACGTTCACTGCACTGAGTCTTCCGAGTTGAATTTTTTTGAAGATATGTCTTCTTGTCAAGACGAGCCGATGCAGATCTTTGAAGGTGATTAGACTATTTCCGAAAAAAAGGAGCAGGCTGATGCCTATCTTGTTGATCTAGCCAATATTTCATTTGAAGAAAAGCGGTTAATGGCCCAACATATTGTTGAACAAACTCCCGTTTTGGTTCAATCCGAAATCAACTTAGAAGAAGAGGTTGTTGTTGTTGAATCTATTTAGACGCCTATTCCACAGAAGGAGACATCTGAAGTGGCTCCTCCTATTTTTGAAGTAGAAAAATCTTCGTTGGTTGAGGAAGAATCAACAAATTTATCTGATCAGTCACCTGGATTAGAGGCCAAGGGGAAACCTTTGAAGGAAGTAGATTATGAGAAGATTCTCTCTATTGAGGTGGAACAATCTGATAAAGATGAGTAATCCTCATCCTCAGAAGGAGCACCTGTGGAAGAATGTCCAATTCCTTCTCCTCGATCATCACCCATCAAGACACCGGCTGACATTGTTGACACTGTTGCTAACTTACCTCTTCACTCTGAATATATTTCAGAACATATTCATCGGGTATGTTCCGACATTCTAAATGAACAGGATGAGTCTTAGGATGCTTAAAACGATTCCTCTTCCCCTCCCAAAGATAATGAACCAGAGCGTTCTTTATAAGTAAATGTGCATGCGACTCTCATTCGCACTTCTCTAGCTTGTTCCAAAGTCGTATCTTTGGCTGCTCAATCTATTGCAGAAGCTTCTCCTGGAGGAGTAAACATTTGTAATTCCATCTTGGATGCAATGAATTCTATACAACAGAATATATTGGACATGTCGTCCAAATTGGCTCATCTTGAGAAGGGGTCTACTTCAAGTAAAGAAGATGTTTCTTCCATTCTTACTACCAAAAGAGAAACTGAGAAAAACCTGAAGCGAAATACATATGAAGTAAACATCTTGATTACTCAGCACAAGTAGTTTGAAAAGAATTTATTTAATCGACAATCGGAACTTCATACTAAAGCCAAGACTTTCACCCTGGAGCTTCACCAAGATATTACATCAGCAATGGAACTTATTCAGGCTAAAATGATGTAGATGTCAAACTCATTGAATAGAGCAGAGGCTGTGTGACTGGAGCAGGCTGACACAGTTGCAAGGAAATTTCAAGCTGCAGAAGAAGTTGAAGCTTCTACTGAGAAGGAAATAGCTCTTGTTGCTGCCGAACCTGATATTGTTAAAAAGTGGGAAGGAAACACTAGAAGGGGGTCAACGTCTGCTAGAGGAACTCGATCGAAATAAAAATGAAAAGCTGCTGGAGGTGGCGAAGACAGTTGTAGACCAACAAAAAGAGGTTCAGGACGTGGAGGCGACAAAGGTGGTGGCAGTTGAGGCCGAGCGATCACTCGTTTCCATAACATTCTAAATGGCGAACCAATGATTGAAGGCAATGCAGATCTAGTGTTGAAAAGGGAAGGACCCAAAATCTTTCTCCATATTTCCCATAATTTTAAACTTATGCTTGAATACTATGGTGAACTACTTTGATTTCAATTTTATTTTGATGGGTGTTTATTTTGCTTTATTAAGGTTGCATAGTTTTAACATCATCAAAACGGGGGAAATTGTTGGGAAAAAGTAAAAACAAAGTAAAGAAAAGAGTTAATTAAGTTAATTAAGTAATTAACTTAGAAATAAACAAAAACTATGAAACATTAAACAACAGAATTCTGATGATGTTTAGAACGGAATTTTGATGATGTTTAGTTATGAATAAAGCTAAGTTGTCTATTTGGTTTTGTGCAAGTGCATTAGACTATTCTAACTTAGACGTGGTCTAAGAAGGCTAATTAGACGTACTTAGACGTGGTCTAAGAAGGCTAATTAGACGTAGTTAGACGTGGTAGTCTAACTTCATTACACTTGGTCTAATGGAATGAGAAGTTAGACGTGGTAGTCTAAATCCATTAAACTTGGTCTAATAGAATGCGAAGTTAAACGTGGTAGTCTAACTCCATTAGACTTGGTCTAATGGAATACATAGTTAGATGTGGTAGTCTAACTCCATTAGACTTGGTCTAATATGATACGTAGTTAGACGATGACGTATAACTCTATTAGACTTGGTCTAATGGAATGCGTAGTTAGACTAGGACGTCTAACTCCATTAGACTTGGTCTGATGGGATACGTAGTTAAACGAGGACGTCTAACTCCATTAGACTTGGTCTAATAGAATACGTAGTTAGACGAAGACGTCTAACTCCATTAGACTTCGTCTAATGGGATACGTAGTTAGACGAGGACGTCTAACTCCATTAGACTTGGTCTAATGGGATACGTAGTTAGACAAGGACGTCTAACTCCATTAGACGTGATCTAATGGGATGCGTAGTTAGACGAGGACGTCTAATTCCATTAGACTTGGTCTAATGGGACACACAGTTAGACGAGGACATTTAACTCCCTTAGACTTCATCTAATTGAGCACGTTTAATGCCTTGCTTCAGCAGCCGTCTAAAGAAAGTATACGTCTAACCACGATCAACTAGTTGTCTGCTACTCATGCTCCACTCACTTTTGTGTAGTCTGACAAGCCAACTAATTGTATCAAATGAACGAACGCCACGTACGCAAATGTCCTTCCAACGGTTGTTCCAGTACAAAACAATATTAGGAGGATATTCGGCGCACTACCAGTTCGGTACGGACATGATCCATTTGTTTAGAATCTGCTAATTTCTGGTACTATGGGAGGCCTTCCAACGGACACTTTCTACGTGTCCATCAAGAAGATTCGACCGTTGGTGTTCTCCTACTACAAATAGATGCTCAAGGACAATGGACGAATCGCTTGCTTACTAGCTTACAATCTTACCAAAGTTACTAATTTCACTCTTGCACTTACTAATTTCTTACATTCTTCAAGTTCAAGAAAGAAAGATTTACTTACTGTATAACTATGAGAATATGTCTAAGAATATTGTAAGTTGAACAGAGGTTGTTCTATTCAAGCGAGAGTTATTGATAGAATCGGCTTTATCGATAGAGACGGGGGTCTGGCTATTGATGAAGGCTTATGAAAACGGTTTGAAAGAAATCCTGTTAAAGATTTAATTCACTTTTTATTCTACGCAAACACTTGTAAAAACTTGAAACAGATTCAAGGCGGAATTGTTTACTTGGGTTTGAAGTTTAAGATGAAATATGAAAAGATGACAGAAATGAAGAACACAGCAGTTTGTTTATGGATGTTCGGAGAAACTCTCCTACGTCACCCCTTCTTCCAACCACCGGAAGGATTCACTATAATATGATTCGAATCAAATACAGTTTACACACACTTAACTCACTATAGACCATAACACACTCTGTTCAATTACAAGATGAAGAATATCACTCAGCTAAAGGTGTTTTTGATTCTAGCTCTCTCTTAATTCACACACAGTACAATCAAAAGCAGCTTCACAGTATGAATATTCAAAGGCTTGAATTCTCTTTCTTGAATAGCAAGCAGAAAAATGTAGCTTAACTCTTTGTAAAATCTGGCAGTTCGTAAGGCAGATTTTCCGTTGTCCTTGAGATTTGTTAAATACTGAGCAGGAGCTAATGGTCGAATCTTTTAGAATGATACGTGGCACTCTTCCATTGGAAAGCCTCCATTGTACACAGCAGGTTCTGAACACAAGGATCGTGGTCGTACACCACTGGTAGTGCGCCGAATATTCCATCAGAGATGTACCTGCAAAACAAGTAATATGAGGAAAATTCTCTTACGTGGCATTCGTTGGTTGGTTGCATATAGCTGTTGTACTGATCTTCACTAGAAAGTGGAGTAGGAGTAGGGTGACGCTATAGCACGTGGGTAGGCGGGTGATAGCTTTAAGCATACTGCTTAAACTAAGCATTAGACGTATTTCAGTTATACGGATTGTGAAAATCAGTTTAATGAAATCAACATCCCCGTCTAATAACAGAGTTCATTAGACCACCTGGTCTAATAGAATTAGACTTACGACTAATTACAATCACTTCAGACTAATCTGAAGGAGTTAGACTACACATCTAACTTTCACTTAATTAGACTACACGTCTAATTATCCAATAACCATTAGACTGCACGTCTAACTCCACTAAGTTAGACTGCACGTCTAATTCCGGTTCTACCTCAGACTTGTCTGAAGGAGTTAGACTTACGTCTAACTTTCACTTAATTAGACTACACGTCTAATTATCCAATAACCATTAGACTGTACGTCTAATTCCGGTTCTACCTCAGACTTGTCTAAAGGAGTTAGATTGCACGTCTAACTTTCACTTAATTAGACTACACGTCTAATTATCTAATAACCATTAGACTGCACGTCTAACTCCACTAATTTTGACTGCATGTCTAATTCCGGTTCAAGCTCAGACTTGTCTGAAGGAGTTAGACTTACGTCTAACTTTCACAATCCATTAGACTGCACGTCTAACTCCACTAAGTTAGACTGCACGTCTAATTCTGCAAATATTAGACCATCCGTCTAATTCCAAAAATATTAAACTGCACGTCTAATTCCTTAAATCTATTAGACCGCACGTCCAATTCCGGGAATTCATTAGACTGCACGTCTAACTCTGCTGAGTTAGACTGCATGTCTAATTCTATGCATTCATTAGACTGCACGTCTAACTCTGTTGAGTTAGACTGCACGTCTAATTATATGCATCTAATGCCAAAATCAGTCTAATGAGCCTCATTAGCACCAAGTCTTATAAAATATGATTTCAATACACCTGCATCAAAACGCATAATTCATTTCATCATCAAAATTCGAATAATTAAATTATTTCAAGACTTAGTCAAAATAATTTGACCCAACAATTTCCCCCTTTTAGATGAAGAAATTGAAAACTTGTATATATATATATATATATATATATATATCAAGATATACATTCATCATATAAACCAAACATTTACATGCAAATGCAGCATACAAGAATATCATATTCATAATTAACCAAACGTGAGTGTTTTCAGAAACACACAAAAAACTTGTTCCCAAAAATAACCAAAATAAGTTATCATCAAAACATTACAAAAAGATTTTTCAAAAACTTTCATCTTAAATGAAAAATAATTTCCATTATAATCTTCTTCTTCTTCCTAGTCTTTTCATTGGAAAGGATGATCTTCAACCTAGGAGATCTCTAAGACTGCGGTTAGAGGAGGGTTGGAGATATCTCTTTTCCTTTTCTTGGATTTGAGCGTCTTCACCCTTTGAACGTAATCGACAACCTTCTGGTTGTTCAGAATTTTAGAAGGAAGGTGAAAACTCTTACCGGGTTCATTCAGAAGGAAACAAAGGAGAGAGCTAAGAGGACCATCAAAACCAAAAATAGTCTTCCGAGCAACAACCATTCCGACGAGATTTCCGAAGAGGAAGCTTGTCTAGTTGACAGGAACACCCCTGGTGATAGCCACCACTATCTGAAAGACCTTCGTACAATACTTGTAAGAGGACTCTTTGGAGAGAAGAGATTTTGAGATGATAACGCTTAGAAGAGCAAACTCATCCTTCAAGAGGTTTTTCTTACCATGAAAGTCCATTTGAGGAGAATTAGAAAAGACTTTCATCATTGTAATCATTATGTCATCTTGATTGGATGAAAACTCATCAATACCTACTTTTGGAAGCTGGAAGAACATACCGATTGACTCTTCGGTGATGCAGATCATTTGGCCCATCACGACTCCAGCAATAACATTATGCTGATAAAAGCCAGCGGTTTCGAAAAATTCATGAACCAACTGTTCATGATAGAGATGATGAGGGGTGAGGAACTTTCTGAGCCCAGAAGCTTTCAGAGATTCAAACATTTTGATCATGCCCGAAAATTTCAGAGTGGATACAGATTTAAAATCCACTTGAATCGATTTTGGACGGAAAGAAGACATTTCGATTTGATGAACAATGGTTTAAACGATTTGAATTCTAGAAAGAGAGATGGGTTTCGAAGAACTTCTATCATTTAGAGAGAAAAACCCAATAAATATCAATGTCTAACGTGTAGGGATTTTCTAATGATTACTCCTACCGTCAAGAACCCAAAGGTTTGTTCCCAATAAACACAGTATTTAATATTAGCATGAAACCGAACATTTAATACTAAGTGCACAAGCAAAAGTTGTCAGAAATATTAGTCATTCCTTGTATATTGAGAGACACGTGTCTTCAATTCTTTTGAGGAATGACTGATTTAATTTTCGGCGGGAAAATGAGATTGAGCAAAAACAAGCAAAGGACAGCTGTCCAACTAGCCAGAAGATGAAGAGTCTAATTACACCACTTGTTAGATTTTTATTCTCCTTTTCACATTTTCAACTTCCTTTTGAAAATCAGTCATTAGACGTATTCGTCTAATTATGCAATAACATCACGTGAGACACGCGTGTCTAGTTAGACGTGAGCATCCTCTTGCTCATGACGTAAAAATTTCTAACGTCTATTAGACGTATCCGTCTATTAGACGTATCCATCTAACCATGCAGGTTAGAATAACCAAGACAATGACTCCAGATAAAGATGAAATTGCTAAGGTAGACGTGCGTCTAAGTAGCTGTGTTTCTCAAACTCTAAATCCTTAGGACAAATTAAGACCTCTATCTTTCATGTATGTTCAGTTGCGTTTTGAACAATACGTTCCCCCTTAATATATGCACGTAATCACATCAATCAAGATCAACAAGACCTAACATGTTTCTAAAGTGAGAAAACTTAGCTTCCGGTAGGGTTTCTTGAAGATATCTGCAGTTCGTAAGGCAGGTTATCCGTTGTCCTTGAGATTTGTTAAATATTAAGCATGAGCTAACGGTCGAATCTTTTAGAATGATATGTGGCACTCTTCCATTGGAAAGCCTCCATTGTACACAACAGGTTCTGAGCACAAGGATCGTGGTCGTACACCACTGGTAGTGCGCCGAATATTCCATCAGAGATGTACCTGCAAAACAAGTAATATGAAGAAAATTCTCTTACGTGGCATTCGTTGGTTGGTTGCATATAGTTGTTGTACTGATCTTCACTAGAAAGTGGAGCAGGAGTATGGTGCAGTTATAGCACGTGGCTAGGCGGGTGCTAGCTTTAAGCATACTGCTTAAAATGAGCATTAGACGTATTTCAGTTAGACGGATTGTGAAAAACAGTCTAATGAAATCAAACAACCCCGTCTAATAACAGAGTCCATTAGACCGCCTGGTCTAATAGAATTAGACTTACATCTAATTACAATCACTTCAGACTAATCTGAAGGAGTTAGACTACACGTCTAACTTTCACATAATTAGACTACACGTCTAATTATCCAATAACCATTAGACTGCACGTCTAAATCCAATGAGTTAGGCTGCACGTCTAATTCCGGTTCTACCTCAGACTTGTCTAAAGGAGTTAGACTTACGTCTAACTTTCACAATCCATTAGACTGCACGTCTAACTCCACTGAGTTAGACTGCACGTCTAATTCCGCAAATATTAGACCATCTGTCTAATTCCAAAAATATTAGACTACACGTCTAACTATGCTGAGTTAGACTGCACGTCTAATTCCGTAAATCTTTTAGACCGCACGTCTAATTCCGGGAATTCATTAGACTACACGTCTAACTCCGCTGAGTTAGACTGCACGTCTAACTCCGTTGAGTTAGATTGCACGTCTAATTCTATGCATCTGATGCCAAAATCGGTCTAATGAGCCTCATTAGCACAAAGTCTTATAAAATATGATTTCAATACACCTGCATCAAAACGCATAATTCATTTATCATCAAAATTCCAATGGTTAAATTATTTCAACACTTAGTCAAAATAATTTGACCCAACAATCTAGTTCAGTAATCTGTATTTGATTCAAAGTATTTAGTAGATATCCTTCCGGTTGTGGAAGAAGGGGTGATGTAGGAGGGTTTTCTTTGAACATCCATAAACAACTCTATGTTCTTTACTTTGTGTCATTCATCTTTCATCGGTTCAAAGCTTCAAATCCGACGAACACTTCCACACATCAATCTGTTTCAAGAGTTCACAGGATTTGTGAAGAATAGAAACAGATATTAATCCCTCACAAGATTACTATCGAAGAGTTTATTGTAAACTATTAACAATAGTTAGACCATAGTCTCTATTGGTAGCACCGATCCTATAAAAACAATCCTTAAATAGTTGGTTTGTACATTTTTCCAAATAGCAATATTATTCTAGAAATTCATGATTTTCTAAACCGGTCATTCTGACGTGATTGGGTTATCCAAATTCTGAGTATTTTCGAAAATTTGCCTTAAACCGCTTCAAAGGGTAATTTCAAGTCATTTTTGAAAAATGTTTCTTATTTTTGTTCTCCCAGTTTAATAATCAAGTATGATCATCATAATAGACCAGACGTATTTATTTTTATTTTGGGGTGTAAAAATATGGTGTATGTAGAATGCCCCTCTTGGAACGAGTTTTGGGAAAGATTCCCTCTTAGTAAAATGTGTGTCCAAGATTGATAAAATATGCACCAATTTTGTGAACCCAAAATCAAAATGCCAGAGTGGAAAAGGAAAGATCCAACCTATAGTCGTGCTTTTTCCATTCTACTTTATTTTACTTGACCACATGTGTTTGATGAATCATATACGAAGTTGTAGCGAGATTCTTGCAAAATACATATAAGAAGCAATAACACATGCAAGCATAATATCAATATATTCAAAGTATAAATGTGTTAGGAAGCTAGTTGTGTTATAATCTTGTGAAGGATTATAACAAGTTGTTCTTCGACCATGTATTTGCATCTAGAGACCCTTTGAACATTCGTAAGTCAATGTCTTAAGGTAGTTTTACATGTCTGATGAGTTTAAGGTGTACCTCTTGATTAATACAACTTAAAATGACAATTAATAATAAACTAACAACTATGAGTCATGATATATCTTGTGTTTTGGTTTTTACCTAGTCATGGCGACCTAAGAGTTACATCGACGATATAGGCAGACCTTACCGAAATTCACGCAGAGATGAAAGTTTAATCTTTGTTGCCAATGTTTAAGTTATTCCAAAATAATGAAATCCTACCGATGACCACATTATTTCAACTTGAAATATCAAGTTCTCATATTTATAAAATAATGAGAAACTACTAGATGCATTGAGTTTTCATATCGAAGAAATGATGAGAGACTACTTAGTAATACTAAGTTCACATATTGATGCAATGGTGATGAACATGTATTCTAATGACAATTGAATAACCTCGCACTACTTAGAAAATAATGAGTCCTCATATCGATGCGATGATGAGAGACTACTAGAAAGTAATGAGTTCTCAAATCAATGCGATGATGAGGATTTGATGGAAGATAATGAGTTCTCATATCAAAAAGATGGTGAGGAATTGTTGGAATCACTAAGTTCTAATATAAAAGAAATAATGAGAGACTTCTTGGTAATAACAAGTTCTCATATCAATGTGATGATGAAGAATTTCTTAGAAAACACTGAGTCCTTATATCGATGCGATGACGAGGAACTATTGGGAGACAATGTTCTCATATCGATGCAATGATGAGGAACTGTTAGAACATCAAGTTCTCATATAGATGTGATAATGAGGAACTTCTATGAGACAATGAGTTCTCATGTCGTTGTGGTGATGAGGACCTACTAGAATCATTGAGTTCTCATATCGATGCGATACTGCTAGAACATTGAGTTCTCATATCGATGCGATGATGAAGAACTGTTGGGAAACAAGGAGTTCTCATATCAATACAATGATAAGAGACTACTGGAAATATTGACTTCTCAAATCGACACGATGATGAGAGACTACTAAAAACATTGAGTTCTCATATCGATACGATGATGAGGGACTACTAGAACAAAGAGTTTTCATATCGATGCAATGATGAGAGACTACTGGAAAATAATGAGTTATCATATCGATACAATGATGAGGAATATCTAGAACATCGAGTTCTCATTTCGATGCGATGATGAGAGACTACTAGAAAAATGAGTTCTCATATAGGTGCGATGATGAGAGACTGTCAATTGTTTTATGAATGAATTGTGATCAACACAAAAGTCTAATTACATGAACATCTATTAAGTGATATTCATGGTAGATCAAAATTGTTCAAAGACATTATCCTTTCCTCATGGAGGATTGATAATGTTCATGAATATATGATATGATGTCGTTTTCTAAAACTTCCTTTCAAGTCTCGACAGTGACCCAACAATATTTTTTGAATATAAAAAATGAATCTAACACGCAAAGGATTTAGATCCAAACAATCATAACCTGAATAAAGCAAATATGGCGTATTTAGAGAGCAATATCACGCCTTTTCAGTTTAATATAACATCTCGAAAGATGGTTCCTAAGACTTTTGTTTAGATTTGATAAAGATATGTCATTATCTTAGAAAAATATAAAAAAGATCAATCTAGCACGTGAAGGATATATATTCAACTAACCCTGACTTCGTAAGGAAAATTAGGTGCATCTTAGAGAGCAATATCATGTCTCTTAAGAGTCACAAGTATTTGGGAAGCAATTTTACAGTACAAAGGTTATGAGGAAAGAATTATTTATGGGCATGTTGACATGTCATAAGAGAACTTCAAAGAACATGCCTGGTTTGAGGTAGGACAATCTATACAAATGCTCTTGGGGAATAGTCTCTCACAATGAATTGAGAATCCTCTTGGTTTGTTACTATGGCAACTAGTATGAACCAGGAAAATATGGGCATAGATTCGGTAGTATTCTGATGATTCTATGCATGATTTAAAATAAACTCTCTTAATATGAACTAAGGAGTTTTGATTTCATGTTTAATGAATGCATGCTTGACTCAGGGCTCAAATGTTTAAATGCATTTGACAACTAAAACTTGTAACAATGAATGCACATTTCCATATTCAATACTCTTAGTATGAACTAGAGTATTTAAGCATTTTCATGATGAAAAAATACATGATTAGTTATAGGATAATTTAATGTATGCTTGAAAATACCCCTAATGAAAACTAAGGACACTAGAGTATTTTTCTTTCTTGATGGAGAAGCTAAGGAAAATCCTGATTTCATTGTTGCATGGTTAGTTTTGTATCGAAACATCTTCAACATTATAAGACTCGTGAAAAGTTTTAGACCATTTTAGAGGAAGTTGATCTCAACTCACTTTTCTTTTTCTCGATACAAATGGAATTACCTAGAGTAAGTTCTCAATTGCATGCAAAAAATCGCTTTCAAAAATGGTTATTTTGATAACCAAAGTTTGACTCTTAGTGAATATTATGATTCTTCACGTCGCTCATCTTCAAGGCCTAACATTTCGGAATTTCATTTTCTTCTGCATGCTTCTTCTTTTTTTCTTCTTTTTCTTCTCCTTTTTTTAAATAGAAAAATCCCTGAAAACATATAGCTTGAGCAATTTTGTACTCGAATTATGTAATTTAATTGATACGTCTAGAGAAATTGATCGACGGTGATTTCAAAATCTTAATCACTATGACTACGTTATTTTTTTACAACTAGGGTGTATCTAGTCAGTTCGGTACATTTAATGAGATTCCTTAATGGTAATTTCAAAACCTCAACCTTCACAAAAGTATTCATTGTTGTCTTTTTCTATTATCTTTTATAGTTAAAGTATCATTATACCTAGCGAGATTGTCCCATCATATTTTCACTACCTCAACCTTGTAATGAATACTTTTCCCATTGAATGTTTTACTTAGTTGCTCAGAGTTTCAAGTTAATTACTCTTTTCACCTTTTTCTTGTCTTTTCTAGAAGTCAGACAATATTCCAAATCTGCTCAACCTTGAGACTAAGGTTTGAATGTCGATGAACTTCGTAGAGTCTAAAAATATTTTAAAAGATTTACAAGATATAGGAAGAACTAAAGTAGTTAATCCTTCGCATGAATTTTAAGGAGGTTTTCTAACTCGGTTTTCACCTAAAACAACCACTTGTTTAAGATTCAGTCTTAAAGCTTACATGTTTCATCATGTCATTGATGTTCAATGGGAGAGATCTTGATCTTCTTTACTTCAGAACAAAAATATTTCCGCATATTTGACCGAAAATATTTGATAGGCTTTCTACTTATCCTCTTAGAAGAGGAATTATGTCTAAAGATAGTTCCATTTTTTTCTAAACCGAATGTAATATTTTGAAAATCTAGACCTTCGTATGATGCTGAAGGGTTTGAAATATTTCAAAATAACTATTGGCTGATAGCCATGATTCATGCGATGACATAAAATACACTCTTGATCAAATAAATGATGCATGTGATGAAATCATGTTTATGCATTTTTCTTGAAAAATACTCTTAATATGAACTACGATATTGGGATTTCATTCCTAATAAGGAAGGATTTTCATAGAAGGGACCAAACCTCCCGGAAGGTTGCCTATATATCCTTGTAAACGAGGAATTAGGACCGCATGTAGTTCGAATGAGGGGATCAAAAATCATGATAGAGAAAGAGTTACTTTAGCTTTAAAAGTTGAAGGATTTGAAAAAATTTTGAGACTCCGATCTTAGCGATGCTAAAGAATTTCGAGAGTAAGCTCAAAAGAGCTACCTTAGCATTCAAAGCTAAAAGATTTTAGACAAATTTTGAGGCTCATACCTTAACAATGTAAAAGGGTTTCAAGGGCAAGCTCAAAAAGACTACCTTATCGTTTAAAGCTGAATAATTTTTGACAAATTCAAAAGGATTAACTTTAGCGTTCAAAGCTGAAGGATTTTGGATAAATTATTAACCTTCCACCTTAGCAATGTCGAAGGGTTTCAAGGGAATGATTGAAAGGGGTACCCTTAACATTCATACCCGAAGGATTTTGAACAAATTTTGAAACTTCCACCTTAACAATGCTCAAGGATTTCATTGGCAATCTTAAAAGGGCTAAGCTAAATGATTATCGACAAATTCAAATGTATTACCTTAGCATTCAAAGTTGATAGATTTTGGACAAATTTTTAGGCTTCCACCTTAGCAATTCTGAAGGGTTTTAAAGATAAACTCAAAAAGGATATCTTAGCATTCAAAGTTGAAGAATTTTGGAAAAATTCACAAGAATTACCTTAGAATTCAAAGTTGAAGGAATTTGGACAAACTTTGATGCTTCCACCTTATTAATGCTGAAGGTTTTCAAGTGCAAGCTCAAAGGGCTACCTTACCATTCAAAATATAAGGATTTTGAACAAATTCAAAAGGATTAAGTTAACACTAAAAGTTGAAGGATTTTGGACAAATGTAAAGGCTTCCACCGTAGCAATGCTGAACGGTTTCAAGGGAAAATTCAAAATGGCTACCTTTACGTTCAAAGCTAAAGGAATTTTGACAAATTAAAAAGGATTATCTTAACATTAAAAGTTGAAGGATTTTAGACTAATTTTGAGGCTTCCACCTTATCAATAATGGAGGGTTTCAATGGCAAGCTCAAAAGGACTACCTTAACGTTCAAAGTTACAGAATTTTGGACAAATTCAAAAGGATTACCTTTACATACAAAGATAAATAACTTTAGACCCATCGTGAGGTTTTCACCTTTGTAATATTGAAGGATTTCAAGAGAAAACTCAAAAGGGTTACCTTAGCATTCAAAACTGAAGGATTTTGGACGAATTTTGAGGCTTCCACCTTAGCAATGCTGAAGGGTTTCAAGGTCAAGCTCAAAAGGGTTACCTTAACTTTCAAAGCTGGAGGATTTTGGACAAATTCAAAAGTATTACCTTAGCATTCAAAGTTGAAGGATTTTGGACGGATTTAGAGAATTCCACCATAGCAATGTTATAAGGTTCAAGTGCAAGCTCAATAGGGCCACTTTAGCGTTCAGAGTTGAAGGATATTGGAGATATTTGGAGCATGCTCATAAAATGGAACAAATCATGTGTCTAAATACCATTTGGGTACACAAACATCCTTAGAAACTAAGCTAGAGGTTATCACCTAATAAGGTCTTGATTCATTTTTCAGAAAGATGCCCATAATATAGATTCGATAAACTGTCAATAAAAAACATATCTTAATGCAATGACCAAAAGACAAAACACGTTTTGATCGTCCAAAGCTTCTTATATGGAATAAAAATTCTTCACATATTTGAAATGTGACATGCTAGGGAAACATCTTACAGTCTAGGTTGAACAAATAAATGATTTTTCAACTTAAATGCTCATAGTATGGACTAGGGTCTTGATTTGTAATCCGCTGGGGAAATCTTTAACATGCCGATGAATGAGATATTCATTGCACGCACATTTTCCTCAAAAATGCCCCTAGTATGATTGAGGGTTTTGACGAGCAATTTGTAAATGAAATATCTTTAATGTAGAGATTATAGGACATGAAACTTGTAATGATCTTAAAAAGAATTAGGAGTCTTGTTTCCATAAACAGTTCTTTAGCAAAAGAGTTGAAATATGCTACCATCGTAGATTGATGTAACCTTTGAGGAATGCCTCTAGTTTAGACTGAGGTCTTAATATGATCCAACCTAGATTCGTTGAAGAAAGACTTTTGATAGTTAGCTTGAAGAGCATTGTATATTCCGCCTTGGGCTATTCCTAGTATGATCAAAAAATTTGCACTAAGTTGTGACTTACTAGAGAAAGGCTATTGAAAACTAACTTAGTGAGCGTTGTGTATTCTTCCTTAGAAGATCCCTAGCAAAGTTCTGATCTTACATAAGAATGTGACTTGCTATAGAAAAAAATCCTTTAACAAAAAGGCCAAGAATGTAGGATTTTCTATAAAGATGATAAGAAATGCCCCTAGTGTAAACTAAGGGTCTTTGTGATTATGTACTACAATTCGCTGAGGAAAGTGTTCCTGATAACCATGTTGAGTTACAAGATGCGACAATGGCGTGAAATAAATGTATGACCTTATGGGTTTCTCTCTTCCATTTACAAACTAATATTTCTTAAACGTATCGAGATTATGTAGAGTAGAGAATTCATCACCATCTATGGAGGTTAGATGTACATCTCCCACGGAGAAAACTTGTTTGATGATGTAGGGTTCTTCCCATTGTGATTGTAATTTCCCTCTTAGATCCAGAAGTTGGTTTTGCGAAAGACTAGGTCTCTGACTACCAAATGTCAAGGTTTGACCTTCTTGTTGAAAAAATTCAACATGCATTGTTGATAGACTTTCATTTTGCACAAAGTATCAATCCTCTTGTCTTCCATGAGAGACCATTTATTTTACCTAGATCTAAGTAAGTCTTCTTCGATGACATGACTTTCTAAGATAACCTAAGAGTAGGTAGATCTAGTTCACTGGGCTGAACAATCTCAATACCGTAGATCAACGAAAATTGAGTTTCTCTTATAAATGTTTGAGCGTTCGTTCGTTAACCCCACACAACATAAGGAATTTTTTCATGTCAATCCATGTATGTTTTGTATGTTTGTGTGGTCTTCTTTAAGATAGAGACCACATTTTTGTTCACAACTTCAATCGCTCTATTAATCTAAGGTCTGTATGGAGAAGACTTGTGATGCTTGATTTTGAATTCTTCCAAGAGCTCGAGCACATTGCCTTGGAAATATCAGATGTTATCAGAAAGTATCAAGTAGAGAACCCAATATCGAATGATGATATTACTAAAGATAAACATTACCACATGAGAAGATTTGAGGATCTTAAAAGATGATGCGTCAACCCATTTGGTGAAATAGTCGATAATGACTAGAATTAATTCATGACCTTGGAGGCGTGGTGATGAATCTTTCTGATGATATTGATCCCCCACGTGAAAAAAGACCATGAATATGTCCTATTATAGATAATGGAAGTAGGGGTCTACTGCAAGTTATCATAAAAAATATGACATTGATGACATTTCTTGACAAAAGAAATGCAATCTTGTTCTAAATTTTGTTTGTAGTATCCAAAATAGATAATCTTCTTTGAGAGTGCCATGTTGTTATTGTGGGGGGCATAGTTTCCAACATTTACTTCTTCCATGATTATTGTGGACTCCCCTTGGTCTACAAAAAGAATGTTTTGTTCATCGAAGAATCGACAGTAATTAATGCCTACCATAACTCCGTAGTTGATGGTAAATTGGTGAAGAGCACGTCATTCCTTCTTCTAGAAGTGTGGAAGATATTCTCCCTTCTTTATGAAGACTTGAATTAACTCGTACCAAGGTTTGGCAACAACATTGGCAATGACGATAGTTTTCTTCTCGTAGATGCGATTGTGCTTCTTCCAAATCTTGAGATGTGATTTTAATTCCCTTAAGAATCTACGACATGGCTGTAAGCATGGCAAGAGCATCGACAAGTCTGTTTTGGCTTTTCGAAGTGTGTATGAAAGTAACACTCCAAAGCTTGGCTATGAGCCGAGTAAGATATGAATGATAAAGTTTAAGGTTTTCCCCTATAACTTATCACTCGTCGCTCGCTTGAGAGATTACTAAGTTAGAATCTCCAATGACTTCAAGCCTATGCACTCCCTTTATGCATGCTAACTTGACGCCATCGATGGAAGACTCGTATTCATCATTGTTGTTGATGACAACATACTCGAGCTTGATGGACATATGGTTATAGGTTCCTAATGTAAACACTCATTTTTCGCCACCCCGATTTTATAGTTTATACTTTAAATAAATCTGAGCCTATGCTAATTTTAAATTCATATACGGGCTCATTGCACTAATTATTTTAAGGGCAATTATGTGTAGAACAATTGAGTTTAAAAGTAATAGATTTTAGATTTTTTAACAAATTAATGTAGTAATTTCTGTAAGTTATAATATATAGGGATGTTATTATACTTAGAATATTCAATATATTATTTATTTAATATAGGGACATTTTAAAAGAAAACAAGAAATACAAAATATATGTATTAACGATTTTTATAAAATATTTTTGAAAATTTTGGTTAACCATGTATTTTATTAATTAGTTTAGTTATTTTTAATTTAATTATATTAAGTTAGATTAGTTTGAATTCAAATTAATTAGTTTTCATTTTGTTTTAATCAAATAAAATTATTATATAATGGGGATAAGACTTAGTCTTTTTTTTTATTAAAATATTTGTTTTAATTGCAATTAGATTTGTTACTTCAGAATATGAATAATATTAAATAAAATATCTTCCTTTCTTTAATTTAATATGAGGAGTGATAGAGAGAGGAAATTTGGTGAGAGAATGACTTGACATTACCTTAGAAAATGTAAAAGTGGGAGGAAAGAGAGAAAAAAGAGAAATTATTTGATTTTTCAGCGAATAAGATTATGTCAAGTCATTCTCTCACCAAATTTCCTCACCAAATTTCCTCACCAAATTTCCTCACCTAATCATTTCTCATTTAATTTTTTGTTTTTAATTAATTTTTTATAAATCTTTTTTTGTAGGCCAATGGGAAAACGTGTGGACTTCAAAATTGCAAGATTCAAATTCCTAACTATTAGCAAGAAGTATTAACAAGAAGGGGGAGTCCATGACTTGTTCATTATTGTTCATGAGTTCATAGAACCATCAAAATAACTTTAGAAAAACACTTTGCTTAATGATGATTTAAAATAACTTGGCCAAAAACCATCAAAATCTAGCCAATATAAGGGTTCTCAGCCATCTACTATTTGAAAATAAAAATGTGCTTTTCATTTGAACCAAAACTTATGATTTTAAAAATAAAAACATTATGACTAGGACAAAATTAAAGTTAATACATGATCAGGGATGAACCCTAAACTAAAACCTATATTAGTCATCGATTTAAAAAATAAATTGAAACTGGAATCGGATTGGGCTATTCTTCCCTCTTTGTAAAATAATCCAGTTTAGCTCGAGTAGATTTGGAAATAAAAAATAAAAGGTCACTTGACCAATAAAAAAACAAATAACCTCACAATTTCATTCATGAAAAGTTTTAGTTTTGATCTTGATTGATTTAGGATTTTTGTACATTGATATTATGTTTTCATGTTATATTACTATATCGGCCACCAATGGTTTAGAAAGCTAGGACTTAGGTCAGAAATCGGATTAACATTAAGTTTCTACTATTAGCGGCACTTATAACCGAAGGAGCGCGCCATAGAGCGAGCGGACGCGGTATCCTATCGAGAAAAATAGACCTTGGAACACTCGCGGATGCCAGCCGACCAAGAATCCTCTGGATACACTAAAGTTGGCGCCTTCCCGGTGCTTTAGTGCCTCCTAATGCTACAACATGCGTCCGACCAAGAAATCTAGCCAAACTCCACGTCTGGCTAGATTTGTCGATCCTTAAGACCGAGAAAACGGACATTGGGTGGGATGCTGAATTTCACACAACTAATAGCTTCACGTGTTGGATTCCAGAATTCACCCGTTTCATGTAGCTTCTACCCAACCGAAGAAACATAGCAGATGTCTATATTTTCTAACACTTACGATTGGTTGCTTGTTCTTAACTTCATGATTTCTCCAACTGGTAGCCAACATTTTCCACCCAACCAAGAGTCAAGTACCTTGGCTCATTTTCCCATTGCTTCTAACCAAGAGTTGCCTTGCTAGTTGTCACATGGGCAAATTACGCAGCGGATTTTTACTAACTTTTTTGCCCTTGTGCGGCTTGTTTTGCGCACCAAAACAATCAGCCAAACTCAACACCGAGGTTTATTTCTCGCACAGAAATAAACAACGAACTCACAACAACCAATATGTATGCAGGAAAGTAGAAAACACACAGAATTACGGGCCATGCCCAACTTTATAATTTTATTTCGCTCACAAATAACGATTACAAAGAGACTATAAACTCACTTGGTTGTACACAAAAAGACTCTCACTAGCTATGGGTATTTTTCTACCAAAACTAAACCAATCGTCTTTGTGCAGCTCAAGTGTTATATTTATAGCCAAAGAAATAACATCTACCTAAGAAAATAACTAACTCAGGACGTGGGGTCTAACTGCTCGGCCGTGGGTGCTGAATCGTGGGTCTCAGCCACTACTGGGTCTTTAACTGCCCACTATCCAGTCTCACAGTCTTCCTCGGTCCATCTGCGCCACAAGCTTCTAGATGTGGGTATAACTACAAGTAGTAGGCTATAACCGTTCACTACACCAACATTTTCCCTCGGACCCAGCTGCTGCTGACTTTATTCCCCACTTCGGTCCATCATGCCGACTTTTCCGGTCCTCAACCCATCATTCCGATATTTCCGGGTCCACAACTCATCATGCCGATATTTCAGGGTCCCTCGTCTGATCGCCCTCAGTCATCCTCTAACCGTCATCGGTCGACTCCGTATTTTCCGCACTCGATGTGCGTACACTCAATGCGCTGGCCGTTGTCACTCTTTTGCACCTAGGTCGCACGCACACGACCACACTTAGGCTCGGTCTCGGCACTCCGCATACTGTCAAGACAAAACACGCATGCTAACATCCATCTCTCGGTCCTTGTATTCAAACTCGCACCCTGATAGAAACTTTGGACACTTAGAACCCTGCAATTCTGGTGCCCATGCCGCACACCCGCGACATTCTTTTTAGGCACCTCTCGGTCCTGGCCATCCGCAATCAAGCCAAGACCGATGCCAATATTTAAGGCTGTAACATACCACCCCAACCAGAGGAATCCAACGTCCTCGTTGGGGCCTGCACCAAGCTTGCCTCATCCAAGCATTTGAAAATTATTTCCTCGGTCTTCCTAGACGAACTCATTTTCAGCCTTGCCATCAGGACTGTGTACTTGTATAATCTGTCCACTCCCAGGACAGAGGTCTTCCTACTCGCATTTAGGAATCTCGTCACACCTAAGTATTTAAAAAACACTTCCTTGGTCTCCTCCACTGAAGACACCCTTAGCACCTCCATTGAGACCGTATACTTGGTTGATCTACCCACACGCGGGATAGAGATCTTCCCACTTGCACTTGGGAATTCGAGAACGAAGCCCTTTGAGAGATATCTCCCCAATCTTCCCAGAATATGTGATGGTCGCTGCAGCAGACCCACTTCCATCTTCTTCTCGGTCTTGTGTAGTTTGCATACTAAACAAGCCATCAGCTTCCCCCGCGATTGATGTTTATGGTCCTCCTTGGTTACCTTTCGAGCATCTTTCAAAAGTCTAGACCCAGCAAGCGTCGAGACCTTAGCACAGGCCGACACTTGGCCCTTTTTGGCCTTCATCTCCAACCCAGTCGACACATCTACCTCCTCTTCCTCCACACGGCTTTCAACTAGCTGCATGGCTGCAAGGCATCCCGACTTACTTTTATTTGGAGATTTGTAAGTTCCTGTTATGAATGAGGGGCTCTTGGGATCACCAATGAAAATCCCTCCCAAGTGAGGCATCACAACCACCTTCGCTTGGACCAGAAACTCAAGTCCTAGAATGACTTCATAATCATCTAGAGGAACAGCCATCAACTCGACCTGCCTCTGCCAACTTCCCACTTGGAGGTCGGCCTTGGCCATGCCTTTATTTGGCGTGGCTTCAGAATTCACGGTCTTCAATCGGCTCTTGTGTGGGGACATCACCAACCCCAGCTTCTGAATTTCTCAGTAACAAAGTTATGTGTGGCCCCTGAAACAACCAGCGCTATCAACATTCTTTCATTGATGCAGACTTTCACAAACATCAATCCCATCCCTGTAAATGATTTCTTCGCATGCAATGCACTCAATAGTTGCATCGGATTCACCCTTACAGGAGCTTCTTCGCTAGGCTCCTCATCTTTCTCGGCCAAGAGTGCTGCTACTCTTGCACGCTTTAGATAGTCCTTCATGCGGTGGTCTCCTTCACAAATAAAGCACCCCTGATTGGCATGGTCCTTGAAAGCAAAACTCCCTTTTGTTTCCTTCTTGTTGCTAGATCCATCGGGCTTGGCTGCCTCTGTTTCATAAGATTTAGCATTTCCCTTGTCCCTTTGAGTGTGCTTCTGAGCATCAGGATTTTCACCCCCGATTGCTTTGAAGTCCATTAAGCGATTAGCCGCAGCAATGGCCGAGGGAAAGTTCTTGACGTCCCGTCTCCTTAGTTCGGTTTGCGCCCACGGTTGCAAATCAGATAAAAAGTTGAACAATTTATCTTCTTCGGATATGTCCTTCACATCCAACATTAGGGAGGTAAAATCCCTCGCATAATCACTGGTCGAACCAACATGTTTCAAGTTTCGAAGGGCTTCTCTCGCCCTCCAAGACGAGTTTTGAGGCAAAAACTACTCCTTCAGTTCACGCTTTATGATTTCCCACGAATCAATCTTAGCTCGATTTGCACTCGCATCATCTGATAAGCGCACTCTCCACCACAGCTTCGCATCCCCCGCAAGGTACATGCTTGTGATCGAGACTCTCTCCTCTTCAAGGATCTTCGCTGCTGCGAAATAAGTTTCCATATCCCATAGAAAATTCTATAACTCTTTGGCACTTCTCACGCCACCAAAGGGTTTCGGTTCCGGTACTTTGAATCTAGATGAAGAAATAGGGGTTGTGGCATGGCTGCTGCCAACAGTTTTCTTCAAGAGTCTAATTTTCATGTCAAAGTGCTCCAACCTGGACTCAAAGTCCCCTTCAGTTACCAGCGCTCCCTGGCCAACCGACTTTGAAGCTTCAACAACTCTCTTCAAGAGTTTAATTTTAGTCTCGAAGTGCTCCAATCTGGACTCTAAGTCCTCTTTCGTTACCAAATGCTCCAGTTTGGACTCTAGGTCCTTTTCAGTTACCAGCGCCCTCTAACCAACCAACTTTGAAACTTCAGCAATTGAGTTTCGAGCAGACAACCATTCTGTGTTTAAGTCGTTGATCTGAGCAAATATGGAAGCATCGTCTCCAGCGTTTGGGGATCCCACCAACGCCTCCAAGCGCCTCAATCTTGGCTCCATCTCCAGAGTAAGACTTCGGGTTGCTATTCGTTCTGTCATGTTTGATAGAAATCGCAAACGGGGCTCTGATACGACTTGTCACACTGGCAAATTACGCAGCGGATTTTTACTAACTTTTTCGCCCTTGTGTGGATTATTTTGCGCACCAAAACAATCAGTCAAACTCAACACCGAGGTTTATTTCTCGCACAGAAATAAACAACGAACTCACAACAATCAATAAGTATGCATGAAAGTAGAAAACACATAGAATTACGGGCCACACTCAACTTTATAATTTTATTTCGCTCACAAATAACGATTACAAAGAGATTATAAACTCATTTGGCTGCACACAAAAAGACTCTCACTAGATGTGGGTATTTTTCTACCAAAACTCAACCATCCGTCTTTGTGCAGCTCAAGTGTTATATTTATAGCCAAAGAAATAACATCTGCCTAAGAAAATAACTAACTTAGGACGTGGGGTCTAACTGCTCGGTCGTGGGTGCTGAATCGTGGGTCTCAACTGCCAGTACTGGGTCTTTAACTGCCCACTATCCAGTCCCACGGTCTTCCTCGCTCTAGCTGCGCCACAAGCTTCTGAATGTGAGTATAACTGCAAGTAGTGGGTTGTAACCGTCCACTACACCCACGTTTTCCCTTATACCCAACTTCTACTGACTTTATCCCCCACTTCGGTCCATCATGCCAACTTTTCCGGTCATCAACCCATCATTCCGATATTTCCAGGTCCACAACTCATCATGTCGACATTTCAGGATCCCTCGTCTGATCGCCCTCGGTCCTCCTCTAACCGTCATCAGTCGACTCCGTATTTTCCGCACTCGATGTGCACACACTCAATGCGCTGGCTGTTGTCACTCTTTTGCACCTAGGTCGCACGCACACGACCACACTTAGGCTCGGTCTCGGCACTCCATATCCTGCCAAGACAAAACACGCATGCTAACATCCATCTCTCGGTCCTTGTATGCAAACTCGCACCCGACAGAAACTTTGGAAACTTAGCACTCTACAACTCTGGTGCCCATGCCACACACCCACGACATTCTTTTTAGGAACCTATCGGTCCTAGCCCTCCGCAATCTAGCCAAGACCGAGACCAACATTTAATGTTGTAACACTAGTCTCCAATTCTACACCCGATAGGCTTCCATTACTATTGGCTTATACTATTAACTTTTTACACCCGATGGAAAATCACGAATGAGAGCTCCTTAACCTAGTGCTTCTGAAAGTCAGCCCTATTTCATGTATCCTCTATAAGATCATGATAGAGAGCCTCTTCATTCGTTGCTGCTAAAAGCCAATACCAAGGACCAACGCTTATTAAACACTAGGATCGACGACTGAATGTTGCTACATGCTAGGACCGACCAAAGACTGTTGCACACTAGGACCGAGAGCTGAAGGTTATTGCACCCTAGAACCGATGAAAGGCACCTACTCCAGCGCCCGACCGAGCTGGGTTTGATTTGCGACCGATGGCTAGGTTTTCGATCATTGAGGCTTAGCCACGGTCCAATTTTCTTTTTACTTTATTTTTTTTTTGCACTTTAGATTTTGGTTTATTTTTGCTGACTCTTTGTATATTTTTAGATAGGTTTGTGGCTTGCTTGATCCTAAGATAGAATTTTAATTAAAAATAAACCCATAATTAAAATTGAACCTAAACCCTAACTTAAACTTATGAATTTTTATGAGTTCTCTTGAACTCAAAAATTTTTATATACACAAAAAGAAATTAAAAAAAATATGAATAGAGCCTCCACAATATTTTTTAACAATAACAAGATTCCTAAAATGAAATTATACTTAAGCCAACTAAAATGTTGATCAATAATGTGTCTAGTCTTGACTTGTGGATTATTTTTCTAGGCTTCTAAGATTTATCTTTGTCTTTATTCTTTCTTGCTTTTTATCTCATGCAATCCTTAGAATGTTAAAATTGAAAATTCTAAAATATAAACCGTAAGATATTTGAAAAATTACCAAAATTAATTAGTAGAAATATTTGGAGCGTTGTGAAACATATCGTCTAAAACTCTTTCCCACACGTAACGAAACACCTAATTCGCATCTTTTAATTTTCTAATTTTTTAAATTAGGTGGCGACTCTCTAGTCGTAAGGTTGGTTAAAAATCAACAAAATCTAAAGAAGACCTATGACATACTTCCCATTAAATATCACAATCTCTCCCTAATTTGACATGATGATAAGTTATGGATTTGTCTAAAAAATCTCATTTTTCTAAAAACTTAATTTTTCTAAAAACTTAATTTTTTAATCACCCTAAATATAATTTCCCTCACTTACTTTTGTTTTCAAAATGAGCATCAAGAGCGTCCCAGATTTTCAAAACATTGACGATTTTTAATCGATCACAATTTTCAAGTGACTCTGTTGGATAATCGACGTTTAACTCAAAAAGTAATTTTGGCAAAGTATTAGAATTCTCTTACACTTAAATCCAAACTCTATGATAACATTACTTGATTTATTTGCATGAGATTTGGAGCTCCAACGGGGAGGCGTATAATTATACATTGTTAGATAAAGTTTATACATCTATATTTTATGTGTTAGGGTAGTTAATGTGGATGACCCACAACCCATGCATTGATAAGTTTTGTGCAATTTGTGATTTGAGAAAATCCTAGGAAAAATCTCGAATTAACCCTCTCTTCTTTTCAAATATTCCATTGTCTTGAAATTGACGGATTTTAAACTAGTATTGAGGGGTACGTCCAATTGAGAGTCCATCTTACATCAAAAGGTCTAAGGACTATCCATTTTGGTGGACAAACTCTCTCTTATCCGATTACCAACTTTAGAACAAAAAGCCAAAAAGCCAATTCTACCAAGTCGTTGCCTCATCTCGTCATATTGAGCAACAAAGTCACGTTATGAAGCTTTCAAAACTTATTTGTTTATACTTTTGCATATAGACATTTTTAGGCGCTCATGCTGTCCAAAAAATACTCACATGAATTCTAGGCTAAAGATTGGAAAATTATAGTTAGAAAAGTCTTATGAGATTAGAAGAACATATAAAACAAGACTTATTCCACTTGGAAAATTCTAGAAAATCTAAAAGCAAGAAAACTAGATGACAAAAAAAATATAATCTAACTAGTTCTTGTCTTTGTGTCTTTACTAATCAGATTCTAAGCATGACATGGCCAAGAAAGACGCCTCAATGAAGAATGTCATGATGGTAGAAGAAGTCGCGACAATGAACAAGAAAGACGTGATGACGAACAAGAAAGACGTGATGACGAATGAGAAAGACATGACGTTGAACCATTCGAAGACGATCAAGAGGTATATTAAAGAGCTCAAAGAAGAATTTGAGAGAATTGCAAGGGAAAACGCAAGTAATTCAAAGAACATGATGAAACAATTAAAGTCGTTGAAGAGAGGCGTATGACTCGTCGACATGAACCTCAAGAAGCACAAAGTGACGTACATGAACATAAGGATAAGTTAGATTTTGTTTACGTCCTCATGTAATATCTTTCTATATAAACAATGAGCGATCAATGTAACGTGTGGACAAGGGGTGAATGGTTTACGATTGTGAGTTTGCGTTTTATCCACAAACGTAGGAAAATCAATAAATTTAATTCTTTTGATACTCTCGCCTCTTCTTCACATAACTAGTTCTAGGGATGTGCGTCTATTGCTTGTCTTATTTTGATAAAATTCTCAAACTTATCTTGTCTTCTTGAGCACAGAATCTATCTTTCACAACGCTCTAAGGAATATATTCCAAACAAGCCCTAAGGAATATATTCCAAACAAGCCCTAAGGAATTTCCCAAAAGAATGGAAAGTAAAACTTTATGGCCAAAATTGAACATATATGAAGTCTGGAGGTCGAATTATTGTGGATTACTGGATCTTATAGGGCACTTGTTACGTGGTTTTTTACTCAAGAATGGAAAAGAGAATGAAATGAGGTGTAGGGCATGCTTGTAAGGCCGCCTCCAGAGTTGGAGACCTCATACAAATTTAAATTTTGTGGCCCCATAAAATAAAAATAAATTTTATAATTGTACATTTTATAAAAAAAACAATTAAATATATAGTAATATTAACTAGTATAAAAAAAATATTTCAAAATATATATCAAAAATATTAATATAATAAGTTATAAACGAAAAATATACCATAATAATTTATCAATTAATTAGTATTCGATTCAACAAAAATACTTTTCCTTGAATTTTTTGAGGCAAAATTTTCAATAAAGTCATTATACTTTAAACACTGTTTTTCAGTTGATATCATAGCTAATCCATTCATGATATATTGTGTATTATATCTATATAATGAAAAAAAATATAATAGATATTTTAAAATGATGAGAGATTATGAAGATAAATATAAGAATAATAACAAATAAAAAAATTAATTTAAGAGCATTAAAATTAACTTCAAAGATGATTTTCACAATTAAGTTGGATTTATGATAAAAAAAAATTAAATTATTAAAGATGGAAAGCGTCTAAAATATAAACAATATAATTTATATTAGGGTCATTGATATAAAAAAAGTGATATGATAAAAATAAATAGAAAATGAGCCTAATATTAACTAATATTAATATTAAGGATAAAAAATAATAAAATATTTAATTGAGATTGAAAAAAATTAATATATTATTATAATAAATATAATATGGAGAGAGAAAAAATATTATATTATTATATTATTATATTATTATAATAAAGAGAAATATGTAATATATATTATTATATAATATGGAGAGAGAAAAATATATATTATTATATATATTATTGAAAGAAAAAGTTAAAGAATTATAAGGAAATAAATATAAAAGATTTAAATAAATATAAGAGAATATTATATTATACGATAAAATAGATATTTTATAATATATAATTAATAATAGAGATAATAATATTATATACCAAAAATTTGGAAGATTTGGGGCACTAAAAAATGAAAAAATTGGGGTCCTATGCTCTGTATTGGTTGCATGTTTGTTACGTGGTTTTTTTACTCAGGAATGGGAAGGGGAATGAAAAGTTTGGTTGGTGGTTTTGATTCCAGGATATTGATTTAATTTCTAGAGATACTCATAATCATCCAATCCTCGAATGAATCTCAGGAGCTATACACTTTCTCTCTCGTTATCTCCACTCTCTTATTTTCTCTCTCATAATTATAATTATAATATTATATATATTTTATAATTATATTATACGTTATTTTATAATTAACCTAATAATAAATTTTTATTTATTTATAAATAAATAATTTCAATTATTTAAATAATATTAAGAAATCATTTAAAATAAAATTTTAGTAATAATTACAATAACTAATAATAATATAATTAATTTTAAATATTATATATTAATAATAAAATTAAAATTAATTAATTAAAATATAAAAATATAAAACTAAAAATAAAATAACAATTTTATATAAAAAAATATTAAAAAATTAAATATAAAATATTTTAATAAAAATTATTATTAAAAAATTATACCATGTTATATTATATTATTAAATAAAATATTATATTTAATTTAAAATATATAATATTTTAAAGACTTTGTCTTATATTATTTATATTTAATAGATAATTATTTATTTATAATTAGTAAAAACTTAAAACATTCAACATTTTTTTTTGTTATAAGTATTTTTATTTTTATTTTGAAAAAAACATAATTAATATAAAAAAATATTAAATGTTTATATTTTATTAAATTATGTCACAAAAATATTTTATAAATTTTAAACAATTATGTAATAAAAATAATAATATTTTATATTTTTAATTTAATAAACTAAAATTAAAATTAATTTTAATTTTAATAACAAAATTATATTTATAATTTTTCTAACCTGTGTCGGTTTGGGGTACGGTCAGTTCACCGGGAGGATCGCCCTCCCAATTCTGCCAAAAGATGGAATTTCAAGGCTTACCACTTAGGAATGGAAACCTTATCAATGAGAATAAAAATATTAAAACTCTTAACCAAATACTACACTTCTTTCAATCATACACATTCTCATTTCACACATCTATCCATCTCAATCTTATTCTTATTCCTTTATTTAAACCAATATTACATTATATGTTAGCCTCCTTTAAAAAGTCTTTTCCCCTTTCATGTTTATAATATAATTTTTTAATTAAGTTAATTTAATTAATCTAATCAAATAAACTAATTAAAAATCAAATATAATTTAATTAAAAAAATATAATTAACGAAAATATATAATAAAAAACTATTTTTTTCTTTTTTATTTATTTAATATTCATGCTGATTTTAATTAATCAATTAAAATTTTTAAATATATTAAGTATAATAATAATAATAGTCCTAAGTGTTTCAACTTAATCTAATTATCACATTAACTTATTAAAAATTCAAAATTAATTATTCATGGAATTTCAGTTACTCCAAAAATAATTGATCATTAAATAATTCGAACTTGTATATGAATTTTGAAATTACAATAAGCTTGAGATTTATTAAAAAGAGAAACTATATAACTAATGAGTGAAAATGAGTATACAATATTTAATAAATCATTTCGCGCTTAATCTTGTTCGTCACGAGGAAAAAGGCACGTAATTGTTGGGGTCGCAGATTGCGCGCTAGACCATGCGCGGATCTCAACGCGCGCGTTGGGGTATGAATTCCTCATAGACTCGGACGAGCTTCGACTTTTGTGACATATCTAAGACCGTCTCCAATCCAACGACATACGCAAAACCATTTTAGGTTTGAAAGTTCCAACCCAACCTCAAACTCATATAATGAGTTTTTGATCAGTGTCTCCCTCCTAGAAAACACATATACGTGTTTCATTGTTTATCCACCAAAAGGCTATTTTATATATGTTTCAGTCCTTGATATATTTTAATATTTATAATCTGAGTTTAAAGTTATAGGTTTAATTTATTTTTTTATATATTAATCTTGTTTATATAATCATTTAATATACTATTTTATTTTATTTTTTATATATATTTATATATTTTTTTAAATATATTTATATATTAATTTTATTTACTTATATATATATATATATTTAATTATTTTTCTTATTTATTTTTTATTAGAATTTATTTTAATTAAATAGAAAAAATATTAAGGTTTAATTTATAAAATTTATAAATATGTAGATAGTCAAAATATTAAAAGTTAGTAAGAAAAAGAATATACTAAGAATATTTTTTTGAATTTAAAAATGAGATTTTAGATTGGAGATGAATTATTATTTGATATGACATTTACTATATTTTGGGTGGGAGAATGAGATTAAGGGTCGGAGATGGCCTAAGACAATAAAAAAATTTATTTTTTAGCATATTGACGTCTTGTTGCGAGTTGATCAGATGTGTAAGTATGAAAATTTAACATATTCCTATTGATAATAATATTATTAATTCTTAATAATATTAAAATAATCAAAAGGAAAGGTTAAGAGTAAATTATAATTAATTATTGTGGTAGTTAAATCTTAATTAAAAAATTAATTAAAAACCAAAAATAAATTGGAATTAAAATATTATATTTATTTTATCCAAATTAAACCCAAAAAGGGATTGAAATAATTTAATTATGATTTTAAACATAAATTATGTATAATTTATGGCTTAAAATAATTAAATAAATACCCCAAAATAAAATAAATGGATATAATTTTTATTATGTTTCCAAAAATATTTCTGTGTATTAATTTGGTGAAAAAACCCGCAAGAAATGGTTAAAAATTCGATTTCTAATAACCCTTATATTAAAAATATAAATTACTGATCTAGTGTGGTCGAAAATAAAGGATTTCATTCAAGTTGGATTTATATCCATCGGATCAGCGCTGTATTTTCATCCAGCGCTCAGGAAAGACACCACACATATCGGTTGTAGTCAAGCGCGCGCCTAGGTCCATACCGGATCAGCTAACAGGACACTAATCTCGTTAACCTAGACGCTCTAGCGGCCAACAGAACGCAATAACACATTTTATTTACAAAACGACATCGTTTTGTTCATCTTCTTCGCGAGGCCGGAGAAATGCGCTCGATGTCGGCGACCTTCCAGAAATATTATCTCCTCCATTACTCAACATTATCCCTCCAAACTTCACCAACGTACACGTCTCTCCCTCACCTTCAATTCCCCTAGGATGAGAAGTCAAAAGCTACCCTAGAACATGGCTGACGAGGACAAAATATAAACAAATGTTAAGGTTTCAGTAGCAAATCGAAGATGAATTCGTTCAATAATCGACCTAGCTTAGAATAAATACCCCATAGGTGTTCTTCTTCCAATCCATCGAACATAATCCAAATATTACAGTCAATTCTTCATATGAACTTCGGCGACAAGTTTTTGAAGAAACTGCTCTGACATTCTAATCTTTGATGTAAGGCTTGGGAAAGTTTCCTACATATCATTGGAGTGTTCTCCAATCACTAGTAAGCTTCTAGACCTACTTTAATTCAAATTATGATTCAAAATTAGATTTTCCAAGTTCGGTCGGGTTGATCTTATTTAGGGATCAATTTCGTGCTTTCTTTAGTTGAAATAAATCTCTAGATGATTTCTAAGCTTTCTGTCGAAAAATATTTTCATCAATTCAATCTCAATCAAAAAAACCCAAATTTGATTTTTTAAAAAAAATCTGGAAATCAAAAGTTCCCAAAATTTGCCTTAGAACCCATTTTGAAAAATCAATCGTTGTAGAGATCGATTGATCAGGTTTATTATTAGGGGTTATGATCCTACATCCATATGAGTTCTTAGCAACTTTTAGATCATGTTTTCATGATCTGTATCAAAAGATACAAACCTGCAATCTTCATACCAAATAAAGAACATTCGGTCATCTTGGACCGAGTTTCGTAGGATCGAGGACCGAGAAGAAGAACCGAGAGTTCTCGATCTAAACCAAAGCCAATGACCGAGAAAATTGACCTAGGATCGAGACCAATGATTGTTGTTCTTGAGCTAGGACCGAGAAATCCGACCGAGAGGTTTGACCCGGGACCGAGACTCCTAAGACCCACAAACGAGGAATTTAACTCTAAGACTGAGACTCCCAGACCTAGGATTGAACAATTCGAGTTTAGGACCGAGCCTCCCGAACCCCAAGGTCGAACCTTCTAGTCCTTTGATCGAGTGTCCCAAGCCCCGATCCAGAGCATCCTCGGTCTAGACCACGCTCATCCGGTCCCAGACCGGTAAAAAAATAAACCCAAGCCCTAGGACTCTAGTCCTAAGACCTGTTTGGTTACACATTTTAAAACCCAAAATTATTTTTGTAATTTTGGAACCCCAATCCATTTTCAAATAATTCCGAAAGATCAGAAAATAATTTTTAAATATTTTCGAGATATTTCCCAAACAAATATTTTGAGTAAGGCCCCGTTTAGAATTTATTTTTAAATTTTAATACTTTTTTGATATTTTTATGTTTTATTTTAAAACGATGTCTGATACGCAAACTATTGTTAAAATACATCGAATCTCGAGTCACCCCGAATCTTTGTATTGCCACGAGTCATCTAAAACGTGTTAGGCTGTGAAACGCAAGAATCTTCCCAGGGTTACAAGATGCATTGACTAAGCGTGACTCGCATGACCATCCAATCTCCCACCAATTGGCTGTGACCAGTAGTATGCGGTGGCCGCAGACGTCGGTAACCACTTCCCGTCTAACATATTTATAATTTTTGTAAAACAAATAAAAACACATATTCTAATCGTCTTTTCAATTTTGTCTATTATTTAATTATATTTTTTTGTTAACCTCATTTTAATTTATTTGAAAATATTCTAAATTAAATTTAATTATTTTAAAATTGGATTCGTACAATCTTATTTTACAAATTGATTATTTATTTTAATCTCGTATATTGAGTCAATATATTATTTTTTTAAAATAAATGTGTTCAAGATTATTTTAAAAATTATAATTATTTATAAAGAATAAGCGTCTACAACAAAAAATAATAATAAACTTTATTTGTTTTAATAAAAAGTGAAAAATAATAAGTTTGTTTATTTTAAAATCTATTAAAATATATACACATGAAATTTATCCCAATCAAATAAGTATTATTTAAAAAAATAACATTTATTTTTCCTTATATTTTAAAATAAACGTTAAAGGTATTGCATCCATCCAGCACGTGGTTTGGGTGAGAGAGAGGCAAATCTTCACTTTATACGCGTAATAGAGTAGTATATATTCGCCGCTTCTGTTCTGTTTCTGATTATCTTTCTCTCTCCTTCGTGTTAAGGAGCTCAGAATCGTAGACGGGGTAAAACCCTAGTTGCCCGCTTACCCTACTTGTTGGTAATCTTCTTAATCGATGATACCATAGTGCGATCATTTTTTTTATTGTTAACAGTTGTCTGTTCTACTTCTCAACTTTTTTTATCCTGTCCGTTTACTCGGGATTCCATTACTGATTTGATTATATATATATATATACATATTACCTGCTTGCTTGTCAGGGATTTCATTGATCTGTAATTGATTGTCGCATTCTATCTCTTATTTTATTTGTTTTGCATTATTATCTACCTGGTTGTGTCAACCTTTACAGAGAAATATACTAGTTAATTAGTTCGATTGACTTTGTGGGTTAGTGTGCATAGTTATATATAACTAGGGTTGAATATTTCGTTTTTTCTGTAAAATATAGGATGTACAGGTTGTGTTTACACTTTTTTGCAAGGAATTATTGTATGCTGGATTTCTGACACTACTTTTTGTTCTGTACAATGATGCAGCAATGGCTTCGAAGAGGATTCAGAAGGAGTTGAAGGACCTTCAAAAAGATCCCCCTACTTCATGCAGTGCTGGTTTGTTACATTTGTAATCTTGTTTGATGATAATATTTGAAATCTCTATCCCAAGCAGTAACAAGAAGAGGGGATTGCATTTTATTTTGCTTTCATTTCTCCAGTTGGTATACTTTATATGATTTATTTTCTATTATGTTGTAGTCATTTGTTCTATCCATTCAAAGTGTCTTGCAGCACCTGATGTTTTATCTAAGATGAGATTAAGCCAATTAAGTGATAGATCATATTTCTGGTTTTTTAAGTGAATGGGATAGGTGGAGAAACTTCTTGTTGTATCTGAAGATATTTGACTATTACAGATGATTAAGTAGGTTGCAATTGAATCTCTTCTGATAAATGTCACATCTGAATATAGGTGATTGGTTTTACATTTGGTAACTATGGTTTTGTTTGATTTAGGGTTATTTCCAAATAACCTTGTTTGATGTAGGTTATTTAAAGCCAGTTTATTTGGGTAAAAAGACAAAATTTGTATGAATATATTATAAAAACGATTGAAGTAGAGAGTATTTTGATTAATGATTTGAATGATATCATAGATGTATAGATTGTTGATTAGATAAAGGTTATTTGGAGTTAATCTCAAATAACCCACACATCAAACATTGCCCAAATTACATTATTCCTAGTACAAGTAATTGTATCTCCTTACAGAATTCCAGTCAATTTTTTTAATACCCAAACAGGATCATGCATTTGTTACATTACTAACTGGAAAATCCGGTCTTTAGGAGGTTGAATCCTTGACTATTTTGAAGAGCGAGTGAAATGAACCATCCTTGGACATATGGGAATAATATTCCTCTAATTAGGACCACCAATTGGTTATGTTTTCCTATATTTATTTAGGACCTCCAGGAAATCTGTATGATCAACTTCCTGATTTACAACAGTGACTCATTCTTGTGCTTTCTTTTGTGAATGTCAGCATTTAGAAACAGAACAGTAGCCTGTAAATAAATTTTCATCATTTTAATGTTTCAAGTTGCTCTTTGGGTGCTTGATTTGGAAGGAAGGAAAAGGGCGGAGATGGCTTTAATTTTTCAGCTTGCTTTGCTTTTTTGTTTACTTCATTTCATTTGCTTATAACGAATTGCATTTGACTGGATGTGATGTTTATTTTAATAATAAAATATTTAAGTTGTACCTGGTATTATCTATATTATTACACAGGACCCGTTGGTGAGGATATGTTCCACTGGCAGGCTACAATAATGGGCCCAGCAGACAGCCCGTTTTCTGGAGGAGTTTTTCTTGTAACTATTCATTTCCCTCCAGATTACCCATTCAAGCCACCGAAGGTGATATATAATAAACTTGTTAACCCTAATTCAAAAATAAAAGTACTTTTTATTTTCAAATTTGCCATCAACAATAATAAAAACTCAAAATTACAAAATGTGGCTTTCACTTACTCATTTGGTTAGTTAGGATTGAATATTTGATTTTTGCACTGTGTATCCATTCAGGTGTCCTTCAAAACAAAAGTGTTCCATCCAAACATCAACAGCAATGGTAGCATTTGCCTTGACATCCTAAAAGAACAGTGGAGTCCAGCTCTTACAATATCCAAGGTAAAATGTAAAAATGAATAATTTGGTTTTGGTAGATAACTAAGCAGCCAGCGTTAGAGTATTGATCTGATATAATATATTTTTTTTATTCGGAAATTCTGAATGGGGTTGCAGGTTTTGCTTTCGATCTGTTCACTGCTGACTGATCCAAACCCAGATGATCCTTTGGTGCCCGAGATTGCCAATATGTATAAGGTTGACAGAGGCAAGTATGAGATGACAGCTAGGGCCTGGACTCAAAAGTATGCAATGGGTTGAGAGATTAATCTCTTTGCATGATCATCTTTGCATCCTTTGGGTCTCAAAAATACATTTCTTCTTTTTTCTATCTTCATGCTACTACTAGCTCACTACTACTACTAGCAAATAAACTAGCAGTTAGATGGGTACAATATTCACCTCTCAAGGTGGTTACTTTCTAAAGTTTCTCTCCTTTTATGATCTTAATTATTATGTCTGACTTGACTAATTTCTGAAGAATTACATTATATAAATACATGTCCCTGGATGATGAAACAACTACTGCTCCTCATTTCTTGGCTCCTCATTTCTTGGCAATTTTAATTTCTGTTGTTCAAGCAGCAATTGCAAGATTATAATGAAGTTGTGCCTTTGCTTCCAAAAACAATACTCTTATCATGAACCAACAGAGTAAATATTTATTTAGCAATTTAGTATTATAAAACACCCCTAGATCTGCTGTTGCAGATTTGGTGTTCCACCCTATACCACTTTCACAACATATATGTTGACTTTTCATTCTCTCTTTTTATTAATTTTGACTTATTCTATAAAATAATCATTTTTTGTGAAGGTGGTGTAGGGTATAGTACTAAATCTGCAACAACAAATTTGAGCCCATTATAAAATGCTGGGACTCAAATTGAAATTTGAAATTATTTGAACACAAGCTTAAAATTTCATAAGAATCATATCTGAAGAAAGCAATGCTGAATCCATTTTTTTATGGCTTTTACTTCTTACAAGCAATAAAGTACCAAATTCTTCTTTATCGCAATTGCATGAAACATCCCTTTTCAACTTTTCTCTCTTGCCTTTCATTAAGCTGCTGCTATAAATCCCAGTTATCTTTCATATATTCTGTCTTTAATTTCTCTGCACCTTCACTTGCTTCATTCTTCTCCTTCTATTATTAATTGTCAGGTATTTTAGAGACAGCGACATGTAAAAAAAAAAACATTCTTATTTTACAAACTTCCTTATTTATTTTCTCAAACTATCACTTTTTGATTCATTTGATCAAACTACCTTTCTTTCTCTAAATAATTAAATTTTTTTAAAAATTAAATATATTATGTAAATATTAAAATTAAATACATGAAATAAAATTTATTAGAATAAAAGTAAAATTATATTATAAAACTTATTAAGCAATATAAAATATATATTTTATTTTATAAGTTTGGCTAAGTTTAATTTATTTTATTTTATTTTATTTTAATGTTTATGCATTAATTTTTTTGAATATTTATACAATATATAATTTGATAAAATATGTATTTTATTTAAATAAGTTTGGTAAAAAGTTTGACATTTTATAATGTATTTTATTTTAATTTTATTTAATATATTTAATTCTAATATTTATATAATACATTCTATTGAAATTTATATAATGTATTATTTTTATAAAGTATGTATTTTATTTTAAATAAACTTTATACTATATAGTATCTAATTTTAATTTCTAAATGTTAATATAATATATTTTATTTTAATGTTTATATAATTTATTTTATTTATAATATTTAAATTATTTATTTTTATATGATTAATTTTAAAATAATTTAATAAATTTACTATACAATTTTACTTTTATTATAATATATTTAATTTGAAATGTTTATATAATATATTTATTTTAATGTATGAAATTTAAATTAATTTTTATTTTATTTTAGTTGTTTAGAAATTAAAAAATGGATAGTTTGGGAGAGTAAAATGAAAAGAAGGTATTTTAATGGTTCTAAAAATCGATCCGATCAACCCAGTTTATTAGTAAAACATCGGTCCGACGGTGAAAAAATGTTTATTAATTTTGATGCTTATTATTTTGATGAGAAATAACAATAGGAGAAAGTTGAAATAAGAGTAATGATAGGGGGAGCGACGCTGAGACAGCGACTCCCTACTTGACTTGACAGCCACGTGAATAAAATATGACGCGGTGAAAAAAAAAGAATAAAATAAGAAAGTCAACACACGCTCTTCTTTTGTTTTGATCAAATCATAGTCAGACTATGATCAAATCATATTATTCTCCTATCGAAAAGAGCTCAAAAGTATGAGTTTTTGATTTCTCTTTCAATGAGAAACCCAAATTGAAGCAGACGACGATCTAGAAGATGACTACTGCGAAGAAGACCATCGTGAAGACCACTACCAAAAAAACGACTACCGCAAACAAGACGATCGCGAAGAAGATGACCATCGCGAAGAAGACGACCACCACGAAAAACACGTTAACAAGTATTATTCTTAAACTAAACTGTAATGTATAAACTATAATGTTACTTTTTAACTTAAACTGTAATGTATAAACTATAATGTTACTTTTAAGATGAAGTGTAATGTCTAATTTTTAATGTTATTTTTAAAACTGAAGTGTAGTGTCTGATAAACTAAACTGTAATATTATTTTTAAAACATAAGTGTAATGTATGATAAATTGAGGTGAAATATTGGTCCTGAACATGGCCATGTTCGGGACAAAATGATCCCGAACAGGGCCATTTTCGAGACAAAATAGTCCCGAACATGGTCATTTTTGGAACATATTTGTGTAGTTTTTGTTAACACATTTTCTCTATTATTCAGTAGCTTCATGGATCCCGAAATTCAAATTCATGAAGTTCAAATCCCTAGTGTTGGAATGACTTTTCATTCTGAAAAGGAGATTCGTGAATATTATAACGCATATGCCCAATCAAAGTGTTTTGACATTTCTAAGTTAGGAGCAAGATGACAAGTAAAAGTGGTTCTCCATTTTTGTGCCAAAAGCGGTACATGTTCTACAAAGGGGGGAAATATTTTACAATGTAGACCTTTCACCAAGATGAACTGTAAGAGGAAAGAGCGAATTCTCTACGGTCCCGGCCACCGCCAAGCAAGATTCCAATTGACACTTGTATCTACATCAGAGGAACGACAACTCCACAGCGAATCATAGGCCGATTTGACTGTGAATTTTCCATCCGACTAAGATAAAAAGTGCGGTTATGAATGAAGGTGTTGTTGAGATAACTAGTGTCTTCCATGACCATAACCATATCTTGAGCCCAGGAAAGTCAAGATATCCTAAATCTCACAAGGTTTTAGATCTTATTGCGAAGACAAGATTGAATTTAAGTGACGAAGCTAGAATTACTTTGTCAAAAACATTTCAATTATTAGTAGTTGAAGCTTGTGGATATGATAATCTGACTTTTGATGAGAGAAACTACAAAATTTATATTTCAAAAGCTAGACGGTTGCGGTTAGGAAATGGTGATGCTGAAGCACAGGGACGAATCCAAAAAATATAGGTAGGGTGAGCTTAATTTTTTTTATTTGAATTAGCTAAAAAACAATTAAGGAAAAAGATGTGATTTAAAAATATCATCGCATTAGTTGGTAGAAAAATATTGTTATTATTATTTTTAAAATATTGATGTATGTCTTTAAGGATATACATAATGTTAAATATTTTTAAAATTTTAGTTATTTATTGTAAATACTATTTGGACATAAACAAATAAACACATAGAAAATACTTATAAAAAAAACATAATGCAAATAATTATAATAAAAACAACTTTAATAATAAAAAAAACAACTAAATATATAATAATAATAATAATAATAATAATAATAATAATAATGAAAACATCTAAGAGCTTGTTTGATATTATATTTTTATCGAAATTTTTACCCAAAATTTAATATTTTTCACATTTCACTTTATCTATCTTATCATTTTTTTTTATCCTGAAATAGAAAAATACTATTATAATATCTTTTATTTTATTTTTATATCTCATATATTTAAAAGGTAGAATCTTATTTTTTTATCTTATGTATTTAAAAGATAAAATAATTAATAAATATTTAAAAAATAATTAAATTAAATAAAAAATTTATACAAAACTCTGCTAAAACAAAAATGAAACAAGCTCCCTCAAATCTAACATATATATTCATTCTCTCTCAAATTCTAATTCGTATATCTTTCAGATGCCCTATAATGAATACAGATTCAAGATTCAGCTAATACAAAACTAAACTTTGTACTGAATCTCTGTTCTTTTTATCTTTGTTGCTTCGTTTATATAAACGAAATTTTTAAAATTTTAAAAAATATGGGGTGGGCTTAAGCCCACCTCAGCCCATACGTCTGTCCGTCTCTACTGAAGCACTAACAATGTCAGTATTTCTTCCAAATGCAAAGTAAATATTTAATTTTTCTTTATGTTTATGACGAGGATGAGGAAAACGGATAATGAATGTGTTTTAGGCTAATGGAAGATGCAAGACTGCTTATGAGTACTTTTTGGATGTCATCAAATTTGCCACAACATATTTGACAAACCGCTGTGATATGCCTTTTGCTTCTTTTGTCGAGGTTAATCATCATGGACAATCGATTTTGCTAGGATGTGGCTTACTATTCAGTGAGGATTCAGAGTCATTTATCTGACTTTTCAAAGCCTAGTTGACATATATGAACGAACGTGCTCCAAAGACAATAATTCACTGACCAATATCGATGGTCATTGCAATTGAAAAGGTATTTCTGAACACCCATAATTGTTTTTGTCTTTGGCATATAATAAGAAACTTCACACCAAATTGTATGCGCATGCTCATTATAAAAGTATAAAAAAAGACATTGAAGAACATTGTCTATAACTCAATCACAATCGAGTAGTGTGAAGATAATTGGCTGAAAATGATAGATAAGTTTTAGTTGCAAGACAACTATTAACTGAACTCCTTGCATGTAGAACATGCTAAAGGGATTTTTGTATATGTTAAATATCACTTCTGAGCAAGCATGTCAGCATCTTAAAAAAGTGAATTTATGAATGCTTTTTTTATGGTTATTTTCATTCTAAAACATCCTTAAAACAATTTGTAGAGCAATATGATAAGACTCTTAAGAAGAACATAGAGAAGGAAAAAATTGGATTTTTAGTCTTATAATTCGACTATTCCAATTGTGAGTGAGTATTCATTATAAAAGTAATTTCAGATTGTATATACTAATGACATTTTAAGTTGTTCCAAAATGAGGTGAAAGGGTTGATGTTCTACGACACCTCCATACTTGAAGATGATAGGACAACAACTACATTTGAAGTGGTGTAGACCATAATAGGTACTGATGGAGAACATTCTAGAGACATTCTAAAGACCATAATGGGTACTGACACATCCATATGGAATATTCTAAAATATGTGAGAGGTTACTTACAAGGTCATCCATCTTTAAGTAAAAAGATGATAAATGAAATAATTTCATTTTGTCTTTAATTGAATTGCCAAAACAATCTTCAAAACGACGTGTACTCTACAAATGAACATTACATTAAAAAACAAAGATAGTAATCAAATAAAAAAACTTACCAATTGAGTCATGAGCCAACTCATTGTCATGTTTAGTTATTACGCCATATGGATGACAACCCAAGTCGTTGAGCCTAAAGTCGTTGTCTAAGCTTGAACCCACCCTCCAAACTTTCGAGGTTATCCAATTTAACCATCATATTTCTCATCAATCCAATCTTGGCTACAAATTTTTAAAAATGTTTAAATTGATCCTAATGACTTGTTTGGTTCTCATTTTTCTTTATTTCAACCTGAAAATGAAGGAATTGATTCATCATTAGTGGTTAACTACTAGTAAAATTACAGTTTCTCGATTTAAACCTCCAAATCACTTCATAAAAATCCAAAAAATATAAAATGGTTAAGAATATTACTAATATAAAGAATTTCACATTATTTACATATTTGAAATAATTCTCTAATATTGTGATACTATAATTTGAGTTCTACCACTCAAAAAATTACAAGAGAAATTCCTACATGTATCTAATATTATTCTTGACGATTCAATGCAAGTAAATGCTTATTTGAGTAAACTCAGATTTATGTCTCTTTTAATGCTCTCTCATTCATTTAGTTTCATCTATCTCTTTCAATTTTCAACCCAATCAATACTATGAACATATTAGAGTCATTTCTTGGACTAAAATAAGCACAGTTCCTTGTTAAACGTAGTTTATAAACCTTAGACGAACAACTCATATTTTTGAACTCAAACAAAGTGTAATGATCCTTCACATTTTGAACGACCAATTGTTTTGGAGTAGACACCGTCCGTTTAGGATGGACGTGTGTGTCATAGCGTTGATGTCCCTTTCCACATGTCACCAAACACTGAACCCTTAAAACATAATCGTGGTATTTTTTCTTAATTTATTTAGAAGTAAAATAGATAGCAACTCTTAATTGAGCTAGATATGTCACACTTTCGTTAGAATCCTCTATTTAGTTCATCATCTCATTTTAAGACAGACAATTTTTGAAAGAGTGGTCTTCTCGTCATTTTTATGAGATTCAATAGGAAGGTAAGCCGATGGATTTCTAACAAAGCTAATCGATCTCAAAAACCCTACAAGAGTCTTTGTCTTAAAAAACCCATAATGAACCGAAAATTCCTTTTTCCGAGACAAGTGTGGGGATCGATTAAAAATGCGTACATCAAACGATGGTGACCTACTTCTGTTTACACACATTACGTAACAATGATTTTGTTCTTACAAAATTTGGGTTGTGTCAGTATAATTTGATCATTCATTTAATCGACGAGCGATAGGGATCCACTTCGGTTGAGCACATCACGTAATAATGATGTTCTTCTTACAGCATTTTGGGTTGGGCTAATTTGGTTTGATCATTTATTTGATCGATGAGTGATAAATATCCACTTTATTTTAAGCACATCACATAACTATGATGATGTTCTTGCGACATTTTAGGTTAAGCCTATTTGGTTTGATCATAAATTTAATCAACAAGCAACGGTGACTTACTTCAATTTGAGTAAGTCATTTAATGATGATTGTGCTTTTACGATATTAGGTTCGTCTAGTTTGACCATCTTTTGAGCGATGATGATCTACTTCGATTTAAGTACATCAAGTAATTGTAATGTCACTCTTATGAATTCAAAATTAGACCTATCTAGTTCAATCATTTGTTTGATCGATGAATGATATATGTTTAATTCGGTTTGAGTAAGTCAATTAAAAATTATATTACTCTTATAACATTAGGTCTGTCTAGTTTGACCATGAAGGAATTGTGTCCTTTAATTTAATATGCAATGACTAAACTTGGATAGGACAAATTAACAGATATAATTTAATCCGATTATTTTAGGAATCGTAGTGCTTTGCTAGAAGCCAACTACGATTAATGGGGTTAAAACTATAACTATTATAATCGGGTCCTATGAGGTCACACACTTAGAGTTGACCGACTAGATAAACGAGAAAGATGGTTAATTATTAATACATATTTGATATTATTAATAATAAGAAATATTATTTATTTGTGAAATAAAATAATATATAATTAATACATATTAGATTTTATTAATAATAAGAAATATTATTTATTTGTGAAATAAAATAATATATAATTAATGGTTAATTATGGAGTTAAGATTGTGAAATAAAATAATATATAATTAATACATATTAGATATTATTAATAATAAGAAATATTATTTATTTGTGAAATAAAATAATATATAATTAATGGTTAATTATGAAATTTTATTTAATACAAAAGGATTCACTTATTTGCAAGAAAACGGAAGTGAATAGAGAGAGAATTGTTCCTCTTTTAAAACGGCTTTTGCTATATTACGGTGAGAACTCCAGGAGGAAGAAATCATCTTTTAATCTAGCAATTTGATTGCTTCCCCTTTGTCTTTTTCGTCATAGCAGTCGAAAGTAAAGAGATCTAGTCGGGCTCGTGTGGACCAAGTAGAGGAGCAACACGTGGGGCTCTCGATTATTCATTACTACCAGATCTGATCCGGTTCACGTATCAAAAGTATATTTCTATAAACTATATATCATGATTCTATCAATTATGCATGATCATATGATTAGATGTTTAGATTAGATCTATAAATTATTCCGCTGCGAACATCTAATTAACCAACAGTGGTATCAGAGCGCAAGGTTGCATATATTGAAAGGATCAATAAATTAACTGTTAATTTTGTTGCGGATCTATATCGATGATATAATTTTAAATAGATTAAGATGTAAAACTATCTTTAAGAAAATAAAAGAAATATTTATTTTAATTGGATTATATAAATATTTGGATCAAATAAATATGATATATTTGTTTTCTAAAAGTTAGGAAATCCCACTTATTAAAGATTAATATTTTTCTAGTATGGCCCAGAAATACGATCTGAGCATCGTTATGTTTTCTTATAACACGATCTACGTATCATTATGTATTTTGTAATTTATTTTGATAATTAGATTATTATAAATAATTATGTAATACAAATAAGAACCATGAAGTTCAAGGATGGAGATCCATGAAGGGTGCAAGCATGAAGACCAAAGAAGTTTAGTTCTTTATATATTTTTTTTTGCATCTTAGGGGCCATACTAGGATCACAATTTTCATTGCATTGTTTTTATTTATAATAATTTTCACTAATAAATAAAATACAATCAAAACTTAAGTTCCTAAAGAAAATTGGGGCAATGCCTTTCCGTGTCATGACCCATGAAGTTTATGGTTTTGGTTGGATAGGTTTCGCAAAAGCGAGGGTGTCTTTCCTCAACATTAGGCTCCTGAGGATGAATCTATACGGGGATTCATAAACCTTGATACAGTTGTACCCAACAAGAGACCAAAAGGCAAAGTTTTGGATCTTGAGGCATGGGGATGAATCCTACATTGGATGTGGATCATCAACCAAGAATTATAAGAAGTTATAATTAGTAATTGTTACTTACCTTGAACACACAAGACCTAAGGCAGTGCAAAAGTACGTTGGGGATTGTCTGTAATGGGATCTTGGAATCATTTTATTCATAAGGGACTATAAAAACTTGAATAAAATGTGCATTCACTTATTTTAAATTGTTCAATTATAAGTATTTTGCAAATTTCAAAAACATAAACTGATTTGTATGTCATTTATATTCCAAAGAATATGTCGAACGATAATTTGAAATTCTCTCTGCGCTCAATTGTTGAGAAAAACAAGCTCAATGAAACGAACTTCCTTGATTAGGAAAGGAATCTGAGAATTATTCTCAGGTCTGAGGGACGTGAGGACGTCCTAACTACCCCTATCCCTACTGTGACCGGAACCTCATCAGATGAGGAGAAGGAAACATCAACTCGTGTGAAAACTGAAGCATTACCTGTTACTTGCCTCATGCTAGCTGCAATGGAGCCTGAATTGCAAAAGTGGTTTTTGCATTCTGATGCTTATACTATCATAACTGAACTGAAAACGCTGTTTCAGGATCATGCAAGGATAAAGCGATATGAGACTCACAAGTCTATACTTGATAGCAAACTTGTGAAGGGAAAACCAGTGAGTCCTCATGTGATTAGCCTGACTGGGCTTTTCAAGAGGATGGAAAATCTGGGGACCCCATATGACCAAGAGTTGGCCACTGATATTGTTCTTAGATCCTTACATGATGATTTTGCACCATTTAGAATGCAATACCATATGAATGGTCTAAAGCATGATCTGAATGAGCTCCATAACATGCTTAAAAATGCTGAAGGCAATATTATCGATGACAAGAAGAAGGAAGTTCTAAATGTCAACAATGGGAAGGGGTTTAAGAAGGTGGCTAAGGAAAAGAACAATAACCAAGGAAAAGGCAAGCAAGTTTCCAAACCCAAGGGTGGTGAGAAGCCAAAGATGGCTGCTGATCATGATTGTTTTTACTGCAAGGCCAAGGGACACTGGAAAAGAAATTGTCCCAAGTACTTAGAAGACAAGAAGAACGAGACTGTGAGTTCCACTTCAGGTATTTATGTTATTGAGATTATGACAACCGATGTTCTCACATTAAATAATGGTCCTACTTGGGTATTAGATACTATATGTGGTGCTCACATTATTTCATATGTGCAGGGACTTAGAAATAAAAGACAAGTGAAGAAAGGAGAGATAGACCTGCGCGTTGGAAATGGAGCAAGTGTTGTTGCACTTACCGTAGGAGATTTAAGTCTATCTTTACCTTCTGGTTTAATATTAGAACTGAATAATTGTTATTATGTTCCTTGCATTACTAAGAACCTTGTTTCGGTTGCTGTATTACATTCTGAAGGTTTTGAATTTAGCATTAAAAATGGAAATATTTCTGTTTTTAAGAATGATATTTTCTATGCGACTTCTCCAATGAGTAATGGACTCTTTGTATTGGATCTCAAATCAGAATTGTATAACATAAATAACAAAAGACAAAAATTAAATAGTTTGAGTGAGGCCTACCTATGGCATTGTCGATTGGGTCACATTAGTGCGAATCGCATGAAGAAGATCCACAAAGATGGGCTTCTAAAAGACATGGATTTTGAATCCATTGATACATGTGAATCGTGTCTGATGGGCAAGATGACAAGGTCACCTTTCAAAGGAACGTTTGAAAGGGCTACTGAACTACTGGGCGTAATATATACTAATGTATGTGGTCCAATGAGCACTGAAGCTAGAGGTGACTATAGATACTTCATCACATTTACTGATGACATGAGTAGATATGGGTATATTTACCTTATGTCACATAAATCAGAGTCCTTTGAAAAGTTCAAGGAATTTCAAAACGAAGTAGAGACTCAAAGTGGCAAGAAAATAAAAGCACTTCGATCTGATCGTGGTGGTGAGTACTTGAGCCACGAATTTGATCATCATTTGAAAAACTGTGGAATAGTCACACAGTTGTCTACCCCAGGAACACCTCAGCTAAATGGTGTGTCTGAAAGGAGAAACAGGACTTTGTTAGACATGGTCCGATCAATGATGAGTTTTGTTAATCTTCCGGTATCCTTCTGGGGATATGCCCTCACTACCGCTGTACTTACACTAAATAGGACTCCGTCAAGAACTGTAAACAAAACTCCATATGAGATATGGACTGAAAAGGTTCCAAAGTTGTCTTTTCTGAAAATATGGGGATGTGAAGCTTATGTAAAGCGTTTACAAACAGAGAAGCTTGCCCCAAAATCAGATAAATGCTTTTTTATAGGGTATCCAAAAGGAAGTTTTGGATATTACTTCTACAATCCAACTCAGCAAAAAGTGTTTGTTGCAAGGGATAGTGTCTATTTGGAAAGAGAGTTCCTTTCCAACAAGTCAAGTGGGAGAAATATTCATCTTGAAACAGTTCAAGATGATGAAGAGCAACAAACTCAACAACAAAATGACATGGATGGTGTCGATGTAGAGATGATTACTTTTGAAGGCTCAGGGCCTCAGAACATCCAAGAACCAGAACAAGAGGATCTACAAATAGTTGTAGATCATGTTCCGGATTTAGTTGTTGAACAAGTTGAACCCACTCGTAGATCGGAAAGGCCAAGGGTACAACCAAGACGTTATGATGATTTCATCTTAAATGTAAGCCTTGATGTTCTTATGCTAGAACATAGTGAGCCTTCGACCTATAATCAAGCAATGACGGGTCCAAACTCCAATAAATGGCTTAACGCCATGAGGTCTGGAATGGATTCGATGTTTGAAAATCAAGTATGGGACTTGATAGATTTGCCATTTACCCCATAGGAAGCAAATGGATTTTCAAACTCAAAAATGACAAGGATGGAAATGCATCTGTTTACAAGGCAAGACTAGTTGCCAAAGGTTTTAGACAAATTCATGGTATAGACTATGACGAGACATTTTCACCAGTTGTCATGATTAAATCCATTAGGATAATCCTAGCTATTGCTGCATATTATGACTATGAGATATGGCAAATGGATGTCAAAACCGCTTTTCTAAATGGTTTTTTGGAAGAGGATGTGTACATGACACAACCTGAAGGTTTTGAAGATCCAAATCATGCTGGAAAGGTATGCAAGATTAAGAAGTCCATTTATGGACTTAAGCAATCATCCAGGAGTTGGAACTTTCGATTTGATGAAAAGATCAAAGAGTTTGAATTCATTAGATGCGAAGAAGATCCTTGTGTTTACAAAAAGTTTAGTGGGAGTAAGGCAGCCTTCTTAGTCTTGTATGTGGATGACATACTACTTATTGAGAATGATATTCCGATGCTAGAGTCCGTAAAAGAATGGCTGAAGAAATGTTTCTCAATGAAAGACTTAGGAAAGGCCGAGTACATACTTGGAATTAAGATCTATAGAGATAGATCTAAGAGACTTCTTGGATTAATTCAAGGAACTTATATTGATAAGATTCTTAATAGATTCAAGATGCAAGATTCCAAGAAGGGATTTTTACCCATTCAACAAGGTGTATATCTCAGCAAGACGCAGTATCCTAAAACACCTGCTGAGCTTGAGAAGATGAACAAGATCCCATATGCTTCTGCTATAGGATCTATCATGTATTCCATGGTATGTATACGTCCAGATATTGCATATGCTTTGAGCATGTGTAGCGGATACCAATAAAGTCCTGGAGAAGCACACTGGAGTGCAGCTAAGAATATCCTGAAGTACTTAAGAAGAACAAATGATGATTTCTTAGTATATGGGGGAGATGAAAAATTGATCATACAAGGCTATACTGATGCAAGCTTTCAGACTGACCGAGATGGCTTTGAGTCTCAATCGGGTTATGTCTTTATCCTTAACGGAGGAGCTGTGAGCTGGAAGAGCTCCAAGCAAGGTACTATAGCAGATTTTACAACAGAGACTGAGTACATTGCTGCTATTGAAGCAGCAAAGGAGGCCGTTTGGATGAGGAAGTTCCTAGATGAACTCAGTGTTGTTCCTAGCATTTCAATGCCTATCGACATCTATTGTGACAACAATGGTGCCATAGCTCAGGCAAAGGAACCGAGTTCGAGCTCTAAATCCATACACGTTATGAGAAAGTATCACCTTATTCGACACATCATCACTATGTGTGATATTAGGATGTGTAAGGTGCATACTGATGACAACATTGCAGATCCATTAACCAAACCTATGCCTAGGCCCAAGCATGAGAGTCACACTAGGGCTAAGGGTCTCAAGCACATTGGAGAATGGCTTTGAGTTTGCTTTTGTATTACATTATGTATTTATGAGTGTTAGACACCGGTTTTATGTTTGACTTGATGATTTTATGATATATGATATTTCATCCTTATTTATATTGTTTTTATCGATATTGAATAATATGTCCAAATAATTCATTATTAACAAATGGGATCACCTTAAGTGTTCTGGTGAATGAAACCCCATTAAGTGAAATGAAGTTTTGAATTATTAAAAGTCTATAGTTTGAAATCATCAAATGGACATAGATGATTTTATAAGTTACTATATTGTAAGCTGACTGATAGCGTCAGGTTTCATGGGCTATAAGGACATGGAGATGTCTAGTCAATTACATATATGTGTATGGATGATACATGTAAGACTGACCCACCTTAAGACTCTTCAAAAGAGATTGTAGAGTTTTAAGTTAAACCATGAGTATGTTGTGGCCTCACTTGATGATTGGTATTTCTTTGACACTGTTAAACGCTTTCCGTAAAAGGGAGTTATAAAGGCAGTAGTTGGGATTGCTAAAAATTGAGTGGGACCCATAGTCATACAAGAATGGAGAAGTCCTCCTACTTCATGTATACTGTGATACATTGAACAGGAACGGTGTCTCGGCCACTTGAAGAGCGAGAACTGAAAATGCATGGCCATGCTCGGATGGATTAATATGAATCATCCATTTAATTGACAGTTCAAACTCAGAGTTCAAGAAACATATTTGATAGAAATGTATGAATGTTACCATATCATCAAATAAGACATTAAGAGACAAATGTATCTTATATTGCACACTTGTTTAAGGACAAGTGGGAGATTGAAGGAATTGTGTCCTTTAATTTAATGTGCAATGACTAAACTAGGATAGGACAAATTAACAGATATAATTTAATCCGATTATTTTAGGAATCGTAGTGCTTTGCTAGAAGCCAACTACGATTAATGAGGTTAAACATATAACTATTATAATCGGGTCCTATGAGGTCACACACTTAGAGTTGACCGACTAGATAAACGAGAAAGATGGTTAATTATTAATACATATTAGATATTATTAATAATAAGAAATATTATTTATTTGTGAAATAAAATAATATATAATTAATACATATTAGATATTATTAATAATAAGAAATATTATTTATTTGTGAAATAAAATAATATATAATTAATAGTTAATTATGGAGTTAAGATTGTGAAATAAAATAATATATAATTAATGGTTAATTATGGAGTTAAGATTGTGAAATAAAATAATATATAATTAATACGTATTAGATATTATTAATAATAAGAAATATTATTTATTTGTGAAATAAAATAATATATAATTAATGGTTAATTATGGAATTTTATTTATACAAAAGGATTCACTTATTTGCAAGAAAACGGAAGTGAATAGAGAGAGAATTGTTCTCTTTTAAAACGGCTTTTACTATATTACGGTGAGAACTCCAAGAGGAAGAAATTATCTTTTAATCTAGTAATTGGATTGCTTCCCCTTTGTCTTTTTCGTCCTAGCAATCGAAAGTAAAGAGATCTAGTCGGGCTCGTATGGACCAAGTAGAGGAGCAACACGTGGGGCTCTCGATTATTCATTACTACCAGATCTGATCCGGTTCACGCATCAAAGATATATTTCTATAAACTATATATCATGATTCTATCAATTATGCATGATCATATGATTAGATATTTAGATTAGATCTATAAATTATTCCGCTGCGAACATCTAATTAACCAACAGACCATCCTTTGGTCAACAAGTGACGATTATTGTACATCATGTAACTATGTAACTATGATGTCATTCTTATGACTTAAAATTTAGATATATTTAGTTTGATAATTTGTTTGATTGATGAGCAATGGAAGTTTGCTTCAATTTGAGTAAGTCATTTAGTGATGATTTTACTCTAACGACATTAGGTCCAACTAGGTTGAACATTCTTTGGTCAACGAGCGACAATGACCTGCTTCGATTAGAATACATCATGTAATTGTGATGTCACTCTTTTAACTTCAAATTTAGACATATCTAGATCGATCATTTATTTAATTGATGAGCGATAAATGTCCACTTCAGTTTGAGTAAGTAATTTAATAATGATTTTACTCTTATGACATTAGGTCCGTCTTATTTGACCATCATTTGGTCAACGAGTGATGATGACCTCCTGTGATGTCACTCTTATGACTTTAAATTTAGACATATCTAGTTCGATCGACGAATAATAGATGTCTACTTCAGTTTGAGTAAGTCATTTAATGATGTATTACTCAAACAAATTTAGGTCCGTCTAGTTTGACCATTCTTTGGTCAACGAGCGACAATGACCTACTTCGATTATAGTACAACATGTAACTATGATGTCACTCTTTTGACATCAAATTTGGACATATCTAGTTCGATCATTTGTTTGATCGATGAGCAATAGACGTTTGCTTCCATTTGAAAGCCATTTAATGAAGATTTTACTCTTACGACAATATGTTTGTCTAGTTTGACCATCCTTTGGTCAATGAGCAACGATGACATACTTCGATTTTAGTACATCATATAATTGTGTTGTCACTGACATCAAATTTAGACATATCTGGTTCGATCATTTATTTCACTGATGAGCGATAGACGTCTACTTCGGTTTGAGTAAATCATTTTACGATGATTTTACTCTTACGACAATGGGCCCGTCTAGTTTGACCATTCTTTGGTCAGGCAGCGATGAAGACCTACATCGATTTAAATACATCATGTAATTGTGATATTACTCTTATTACTTCAAATTTTTAGACATATCTCGTTCGATCATTTGTTTGATCAATGAGCGATAAATGTCTACTTCGGTTTGAGTACATTATGTAACTATAATGTCACTTATACGACTTCTAGTTTAAACATGGCTGGTTTGATAATTCGTTTGGTCGATGAGCAACATCATCACTTAATTGTAATTATCTTACAATATTTGGGAGAGGTTCGCCTAGTTTTACCATCTTTTAGTCAACGAACGACGATGACCGACTCCGTTTGACTACATCAAGTACATGTGATTTCAGTCTTACAAATTTTAAGATAAAATTGTTTAGCTTGATCATTTACTTGATCAACATGCGACAATTGATTCACCTCATTTCTTATCATCTTAAATAATCCATAAACTGTCTCTTTTACAAGTTCTGTATGATGATGACAACAATGATAAGTATCTCAAGATTCTTTGTGCATGTGCCAAAAGAATACTCGACAAAGAAAAATACCGCCAGGTTATGTCTTTCTAATTTGGAAAACTATAGATTCGAGTTTATAAATCAATGCCTATTTGTCAAGCTTAGACATGTATTTACTAAACTATCATGTTTTTTCCAAACTTTGTCTAAGGGGAACATTTTATAGACACTCAATTTTCACAATCGAATATACAACTTTTAAATAATCCCAAGCCCACATGATTTTCATACAAGAACTTATTATAATTGGTTCTCGAATTAATTAGACTATCAACATTTCATAAAACAGCCCAAATACATAAAATAAATAAATATGACCAATAGCCTAAGTTGGTAGGGAATCTAGTAATAATATTGATTTTTTTATTTATGTAGGAAATTATTAGAAAAATACATTAAAAAATAAAATTCTTGGGGGGTCGCCGGAACCGCCATGGGCGGTCGGCGTCGGACACATCATGGGCGGTCGACGCTGGACTGGAGTTGGCAATCACCGATAGGACCAGCTGTGTCTCTGGTAGGGGTAACACCGGGTGAACCCGGGCGAGTAAACCAAGCCAGGCCTAGTGAACCCACATTCAAGTGTTTAGTCGTGAACCAAGTGATGCATGCATGCATGGCCTTCGTCTTCAATGTCTTCTTCAAATCAAATGTCGCAGCTTCCAGGTTCTTCAATAGTAGGTTGTCCTTCTTCATCCAGCAAGCGGACAATGTTAGCCAACCCGAGTCACCTTTGTTCATTTGATCATCATGGACGGCTGGGCGCCACAGTTGTCCAAATGTTGAGTTCAAGCTACCAAAATGACGACATTTAACTCAGCTATAAAGAGATGTAAACCCCAAGGTGCATTCTCTTTGTAGAGGTCCTAGTTCGCATCTAAAGACAATGGATGCATCAACTAAGACAACTAAAGGTATTATGGGTTCAGTGGGTAAGCAATGGAGTTGTGATGTACCATAAATTACCCGTGAGCTACCGAAATATTCATAAAACAACGAGTAACTATTCTGTACTAACCTCGAACCATTATTCATCCTTTGTGCAACAGGAGAGCCTTTGGAAGAGCAAGCTAAGTTGTAGGAGCCAAGTGGAGATAGCATGGACTTCCCAGAAGAGAAATCCAGTTGTGTTGCTCCATTAGGCGCCTATAAGATTCCAAATTGACAGCCCAAGAGTCGGCAACAATTTGTACGAGGTTATTGTGAGAAACACTTGATATTGATTAGTATTATAAATCTGTCTTTAGGCTATAAAAGCAAACTGAATGTTATTTAAGTAGGTTGTGATGAGCATTTTAAAATTATTTTGTTATAATGCTCATCAATTGTATTAACAAAGATGAAAACCTATTGTGTATTTTCAATTTTGGACCACTATTTGTTGGGAATTTTGAAATGAATATTACTTTTATACTGTAATCTAGCAATGTGAGATGGGTAAATGCACAGGTTATCCAAGTCTAAAAACAGAAGATCAAACACAGAACAAAACAACACCAGATTTACGTGGAAAACCCTCTCAACCTGGAGGGTAAAAAACCACGGGGCCAACCAGCAAATTTCACTATAAGCAGGAAACAGATACAAATGTTCTTCTCAACTTTAAACCCAAAGTTGAGGCATACAAACAGAGAAAACCAGATTCATCCAGACTTAAGCTAGTCTAGATATAAGATAACAAGAGATTGAAACCTGAAGGTGAAAATGTAAGAGATCCACTGCCTCCTTCTCTTCTTCTTCCTCTGTATCTTCTTCTCTGTTTCTTCTCTTCTTTGCAGAATAGTTTCTCTCTCTAGAAGTGATAGAATGAGCAGCATTCTTAGGGTTTTGCTTGTTTTATTAGATGCCTAATTGGGCTGGACCCAAAGGCCCAACAATCTCCCCCTCCAGCCCACGGAGAGAGGCACACCGATCTTCAAGTCATCACTTGGTATTCACGCCGACAAGCCGACAACAAAGCTCAAACTTGTCTTTTGGAACTATCTTCGTAAACATGTCTGATGGATTCTTATCAGTGTGAATTTTCTTCAGCTTCATCTGCTGGCTTTCTATTGCATCCCTTAACCAATGAAATCTCACATCAATATGCTTAGTTCTGGAATGATATGTAGCATTCTTGCTCAAATCTATAGCACTCTGGCTATCACAGAAAACAACTGCATCTTCTTGTTGCATACCAAGCTCCAAGAGAAATCTAATCAACCACAATAGCTCTTTACTAGCTTCAGTGGCTGCAATGTATTCTGCTTCTGTGGTTGACAAAGCCACACATTTCTGCAGTTTGGATTGCCATGACACGGCTCCCCCTGCAAAAGTAAACACATAACCTGAAGTGGATTTTCTGTGATCCAGATCTCCAGCCATATCAGAATCAGTGTAACCTTCTAGCACATGTTCACCATTTCCAAAACTCAAACACAAATTGGAAGTGCCTCTTAGATATCTAAGAATCCATTTCACTGCTTCCCAATGTTGTTTTCCTGGATTAGAAAGGAATCTGCTTACCACACCGACTGCATAAACTATATCTGGCCTAGTGCAAACCATTGCATACATCAAACTCCCTACAGCTGAGGAGTATGGCACACTTGACATTTCATCCTTTTCTTTTTCTGTTGATGGACACAACTTCTTGCTCAATTTCAAATGGCTAGGAAGTGGACAACTTACTTTATTTGCTCCTTGCATGTTGAATCTTTCAAGCACCCTTTCAATGTACTTCTCTTGTGACAACCAAAGTCTCTTAGCCTTTCTGTCACGAGTAATCTTCATGCCCAATATCTGGCGTGCTTGACCCATGTCTTTCATTTCAAATGTCTTGGACATCTCTTTCTTCAACATAGCTATAAACAGAGCATCCTGTCCTGCAATCAACATATCATCAACATAAAGTAAAAGGATTATAAATTTTCCATTAGGAAATCTTCTGAAGAAAACACATGGATCTGCCTTGGTTTTCTGGTACCCATGACTCATCATAAAGGAGTCAAATTTCTTGTACCACTGTCTCGGGGCTTGTTTCAAACCATATAGACTCTTCTTCAATTTGCAAACCATGTTCTCTTTTTCTTTCACTTCAAATCCCTCTGGTTGCACCATATAGATCTCTTCTTCAAGGTTACCATGAAGGAATGCCATTTTTACATCAAGTTGTTCAAGTTCAAGATCTAGGCCAGATACTAGACCTAACACTGCACGAATGGAAGTCATCTTTACCACTGGTGAGAAAATTTCCTCAAAGTCGATGCCTTGTTTCTGTCCAAAACCCTTTACAACCAGTCGGGCTTTGTACTTCATAAGTTCTCCATTTTCATCTCTCTTTAGCTTGAACACTCATTTATTTCTCAAAGCCTTTCTGCCCTTAGAAAGCTCCACAAGCTCATATGTGTCATTTTCTTGCAATGACTTCATCTCGTCTTTCATTGCATCCTGCCACTTAACTTTGTCTTTATGAGCTTGTGCCTCCTGAAAACTTTCTGGCTCTCCTTCTTCTGTCAACAGGATATACTCTGAAGAAGGGTATCTTTTAGAAGGTTTGTGCTCTCTTTCTGATCTTCTTACTTGGGTCTCTTCTGGCTCCACTTGATGATGTTGCTCCCCCTGCTCAGGAACACCATAAACAGTCTCATCATCATTACTACCATTCACGTTAGAGGTTTCCTCAGTGGCTTCTTCATTTTGTTCATCTTCATCTGTTACTGTTGACTGTACATGTGAAGGAATTGGTATGAGTTCTATGGACTCATCAACCCTCTCTGACTTCTCAATTATTTCTGGATTTATCCCATTCTAACCCTCGAAGAACACAACATCTCTGCATCTAACAATTCTCTTCTTTTCTGGGTCCCATAATCTGTACCCAAATTCCTCATTTCCATACCCAAGGAAAATACATGGAATTGCTTTATCATCCAACTTGGATCTTTGCTCCTTTGAAATATGCACATATGCTTTGCATCCAAACACCCTTAAATGCGAGTATGAAATATTCTTCTTAGACCATACACTTTCTAGTATTTCAAACTTCAAAGGAACAGAGGGTGACCTGTTTATGAGATAGCAAGCTGTGCGAACTGCTTCTGCCCAAAACTGTTTTGGCAACTTTGTCATCTTCAGCATGCATCTCACCTTTTCTACAATGGTGCGATTCATTCTCTCAGCCACACCATTGTGTTGTGGAGTTCCAGGCACTGTTTTCTCATGTCGAATTCCATATTTTACACAATATGCTTTAAACTCCTTGGAGGTATACTCTCCCCCGTTATTAGAGCGAAGACATTTCAGCTTATTGTCTGTCTCTCTTTCAACCATGACATGAAACTCTTGAAAGTAATTAAATACCTGGTCTTTCGTTCTCATGAAATAAACCCACACCTTTCTAGACGCATCATCAATAAATGTTAAAAAATATCGATTGCCACCCAATGACTCCACTTCAAAAGGACCACACACATCAGAATAAATCAAGTCTAACACATTATGTTTTCTTTCTGATGTCTGACTAAAAGAGACTCGATGTTGCTTACCAAATGGGCAGTAGTCGCATAGATCCAGAACCTCATCTTTGGTTGAGGGAATGTGCAGCTTCCTCACCAGAATTCGCAGCCCTTTCTCACTCATGTGGCCAAGGTGTTGATGCCACAGATTTAGAGAGCTTTTAGCTTGTACTGCATTCAGATCATCTTTGAGTACCTTCACATGTGTTCTGTACAATGAGTGCCACGACTTCCCTTTTGCTACAATCATTGATCCTTTGCTGAGTTTCCATTCACCACCACCAAGATAATGCTTGAATCCATCTTTGTCCAATGCATCACCTGATATCAAATTTAGACGCAAATCAGGAATATGCCGCACATCTTTCAGTGTTAACCGATGCCCCTGTTCTGTCTGCAAATAAATGTCACCAATACCCACAATGCTTGAGTGACTAGTATTACCCATCTTCACTGTACCAAGATCTCCAGCCTTGTACGTGGTGAAAAACTCTTTATTCGGTGTAGCATGATAGCAAGCACCTGTATCAACTATCCACTCAACTCCTTGGTGATCTTCTACATGTAGATATTGTTCCTTTTCACAAGAAAGAATAACTACATCCTCTGCAGTTACTGTGGCTGTGGTATTTCTGTTTTCATCATCTTTCTTCTGATTTTTGCCTTCATTCTGTAGTCTTTTCCAGGCTCTAACTTTTTTCTTCATGTGACCTTCTTTACCACAGTGATAACATTCTCTTCCCTTAGATTTTGATCTGCCTCTTGACTTGCTATGGCCTCTTGATTGTTGTCGGTGTTCAGCTCTTCCCCTGTTCTCTGTGACTAGGGCCTGTGCACTATTTGTATTAGTTGACTTCCTTCTTGTCTCCTCATTGAACAAGCTGCTAGTAACTATACTCATAGTAAGCACACCATTCGGAGCTGCATTACTAACTGTCACAACCAATGTCTCCCAACTGTCAGGCAATGATCCCAATAGCAATAAGGCTTGTAGCTCATCTTCTAAGGTCATCTCCATCACTGATAATTGATTAATCAAGCTCTGGAACTCGTTTAAATGCTCAGCAACACCTGTGCCTTCTCTGAATTTCAGATTTACCAACTTTCGGATCAGAAACGCTTTGTTACCTGCGGTTTTCTGCTCATACAATGACTCTAACTTCTTCCATAGCTCATGAGCACTTTTCTCACTTGCTACATGGTGATAAACACTATCATCAAGCCATTGTCTGATTGCGCCGACTGCTTTCCGGTTCAGTTTTATCCAATCAGCTTCAGCCATCTCTTTTGGCTTTGCACTATCTCCTTCAACTGGCTCATACAGATCCTTACAATAAAGGATGTCCTCCATTTTGGATTTCCAAATCTGCCAGTTATTGTTTGTCAACCTGATCATTGTGCTATTGCCTTCCATCTCAACCTACAAAAGCACTCTTCAAAATAAACCTAACAGCTCTGATACCACTTGTTGGGAATTTTGAAATGAAGATTACTTTTATACTGTAATCTAGCAATGTGAGATGGGTAAATGCACAGGTTATCTAAGTCTAAAAACAGAAGATCAAACATAGAACAAAACAACACCAGATTTACGTGGAAAACCCTCTCAACCTGGAGGGTAAAAAACCACGGGGCCAACCAGCAAATTTCACTATAAGCAAGAAACAGATACAAATGTTCTTCTCAACTTTAAACCCAAAGTTGAGGCATACAAACAGAGAAAACCAGATTCATCCAGACTTAAGCTAGTCTAGATATAAGATAACAAGAGATTGAAACCTGAAGGTGAAAATGTAAGAGATCCACTGCCTCCTTCTCTTCTTCTTCCTCTGTTTCTTCTTCTCTGTTTCTTCTCTTCTTTGCAGAATAGCTTCTCTCTCTAGAAGTGATAGAATGAGCAACATTCTTAAGGTTTTGCTTGTTTTATTAGATGCCTAATTGGGCTGGACCCAAAGGCCCAACACTATTCATGTATAATGATTTGAAAGTTTTATCTTGTTTTATTTATCTCATATTATTTTATTAAATTATAATATATATAATATTTGTTAACCTACCAAGGTAGCACAATTGTAAAAATCGTCTTAAAAGACCAAGAGATTGATTCCACTTATAACGTTTTGAGTCACGATGGTGGTGGGTTTGATATGTAAGTTCTCATTAATTAAATTTATATATATATATATATATATTATATTTCATTTTTTTATGTAAATAATAACAAAATAGAATATTAGAAAGTGACGTGATATATTAACCATCGGGAAATTTGAGCAGATGACCCACTGATAGGGTGAATAACCAATTGTGCGGGTGGATAATTTAAATAGCGCTGGTGACCCTCTTTATTTAATGACAATTGTACCATTGCATAACGCAACCGAATTTTTTTTTCGTCTCGCGATTGCGTGACGCAACTGGAGTTGCATGACGCGATTGTGTAACGCAACTGGGGCATTTTCGTCCAAAAAAATTCATAATTAAAATTTTTTGAAAAATAAAATAAAATTGCGTCACGCAACTGGGGCATTTTCGTCCAAAAATATTAAAAGAGGTCACCAACGCTATTTAAATTATCCACCCGCATTTTCCGCATTTCACCCTGTTTTTAGGGTCATTTTGCTCAAATTCCCCTAACCATCTTCCTTCCAAAGAGAATCAAACACTAGTAATGTTAATAATCATGGTTGAGTAAATTACATTACGTCAATATTAATATTAATGATAATGATTATCTACTTTTAATTTAACAACACACTTCAATTAATCATATTCATTCTTATTTTACATATTTATCAATTTAATTTCTTTCATTATTATCTTTTTTAGACTAATAATTTCTTTTAAGTGATATTTTTTATGATAATTGAGTAAATGAAATTATTTTAAAACTTTCAACCCAACTAATTTTATTGTGTAGAATGAGAATGAAACAAAGTTAAATGATTTTGTTGCTAATTATGTAAACTCTTTAATTTTGGATGTTTGAATGCGTCATCATCAACATTTGAAAAATAAAAAATAGTGTGACCTATTCTCTCTCTCCATAGTCTAAAGTGTATGTTCTTATTTTATTCTGTACAGGTGAGAATGGTCAATGGAAAAGGGAGGCGCTGCAAGCAATTCCGAGTATTCCTCATGGTACATGGCTGCTGCGTATGTGCTTAAGGATATAGAGTAGATGATCATGATCATGATATGATGAGTGAGAAGCAGAGTAAGACGCTTCGTCGGAGTAACGCCCTCAAGGATATTTACTACGAAGATTCACCATCGTCTCTCACCTCGTCCTTTGACGATCGTTTCAGACGGGTGACAGGGGTGCCCGATCTATACTCGAACGTTGACCGGAATAGCTTTCGAATTGAAGGCGTTGAGGGAGAATTCGACCGGATTTGTCAATCTTTGGGACTCTCTGGACCGGAGGACTTTGCAATCCCGCCGGCAGATTGGGAGGCTTGCAAGGCCCGTTCGTCCTCCGATCATTATCCTAGCCCTAGCCCTAGGTTTCAACTTCTCCAGGGCATTGGGGATAAGGAATCAGCTGAACAGGGTTTATCAGGTGCATCCGAAGCTAGATTGAGTATTACCCATGGTGAGTATGTCCATGAAATTGAACGTTCCGAGTCGTCGTGTTCAGGTACGTCTCTAGTTGTTAGCGATAGTAAGTTAGATCAGATTAGGGAAGTCGATATGCTGTCTACTGAAGTGACTATTTCGAGGAATCCAATGAGCGTAAGATCTCATAGGAATAGTAGAAATAGCATAAAAGGTGATCGCCCTCCAGAGCTTGCTCCTCCTCCTCCTCCTCCTCCGGTGATATTGCTTAGTGCTCGGGATAAGTTGAGCTCATCTTGGGACAACATAAAGTCCTTTGCTCCTGAAGTTGATGAGGATATGAGCTCGTCATCTGTTCGATTAGATGAAGTTAGAAGAGTAAACAGTTATGATGAGCAACCTGATCGGCAAGTCATTGATGAACATGCTGCAGAAATAACATTGGTTAGGCAAAATATTGCCAGTTCAGTTCCAGAATGTTGCTCGGATTCATCTAAGGAAGATAATGATAATGATGAGAACGAGAATGTTTCCTTTCATATGATTTCCAAACCAGTGTATTATTATAATTCACCGAACAGAAAATTCAAGCCAAGTATCACTACTTGGCAGAAGGGGGAATTTCTGGGCAGTGGATCATTTGGAACAGTTTACGAAGGCTTCACCGAGTAAGTATCCGATGCTTATCTTTTGCTTAAAAGCTCATTCTTCCAACACTGTCAGATATTTGTTTTATCTTTAGCTGATTTTTTGTGTTAAATAAAAATAGGTAGTGAAGTCAAGGTTTTATTAAGTCCAATATTCAATAAACTTATTAGAAGTAAGGCCCATTAATAAATGTATGCCTAGGCAATATTATGAGCTGTAATGCTATAAGTATTATGACATTGTTTGTATCCGAAAATGTTGATGTAAGTATTCTGTTTTACTCATCTCGGATTCTCTCTTTCCCTCCTTGCAATTCTCTGTTACCTCACTTTCTTCTTCATTGATATTGTTACACTTTTCTACAAAGTATTAAGTTAATGGAAATGTGAAATGTATTAGCAAAAACTTAATTAGTGCCTTCTGTTTCCTTTTACTTTCTGCAGAGATGGGTTCTTTTTTGCTGTCAAGGAGGTTTCTCTACTCGATCAAGGAAGCCAGGGCAAGCAAAGTATTTACCAACTTGAACAGGTGAGATGATATGTGTACATGTGCTGGTGGAGTATTAATTCTTTATAGGTGTAATGCCATTATATTAATTATTATTAGTTTTTGCTTCAGGAAATTTTACTTCTAAGTCAGTTCAAACATGAGAATATAGTTCAATATCTTGGAACATACAAGGTATGTCATTCTTCTCCGTCTACCCAAAATTTTGGTATCAATTTTTGTTACTGGTTATTCTATTAATTCAAAATTATCAAGAAATCTTCAATTTGCAAGGTAAACAAATCTTTGGGTCAATGTTGAGAATATGATAATAAATTGTGTTGTTTTTTTATTGAATGGTCACGCCCTTTAAATACCTAATACAAATGTGATTCAACGATAGAGTATCTCTTCCTAAAATCATGGAATAATGGTCTAGGACAATTATTTTTAATCTCTTAAAAGATAATTCTTATGCAGATAATTATCCTCAATACTTGTACAAGTTATTTGGATTTATCCAACAAATCCGAATATTCCTCTAAATATAAACCTTGATATCATTCGACACTACCCCTCAAGGTGATTGTCTAAATTATACATGCCCAAATTTGCAACCCATTTCTTCGAACCTTGCCCATACGAGTACTTTGGTTAGGATGTTTGCATTATGTGCGGAAGTTGGTATGTAGGAAGTTGTATCTTCTATTTTCTATATTTTCCAAAATGAAAAGTATTTTTATATCCATGTGTTTTGTCTGGCCATAAGGGACATGATTTTTAACTATACACTTAGCAGACTCGTTACATAGTACTTGGATTGGATAGCTTTCATGTACACCAAACAATTTGTAAAAAATCATTTTCAAATTGACCTCGATTTCCTTAAGTCCATAATTCAAATTAGCAAACCCTTACTAGCTCTATTAGAACATCAAACAATCCTCTAAAGTAGCAGTAAATTCAATTTCCAACAGGGCCAGCAGAAGAAATTTATTCAGCTTACTTCAGTATCAAATTCTATTTTCTCTTTTGTATATAATATCCTAGTTGTTTATAATGTAATCTCATCTCAAATATATAAAATTCAGTGAGTTTCTTTCTTCATCCTTCAATAGGAAGCTCACACTATATTGACTATCTACTTGTTCCCTAACCACACCTCCAGGCATGAGAAAGTGTAGGTTGTTATACTTTTGGAACTGGGTCTTAATATTTTCCGTGTAGCTTTTTTTTAAGGTGTTGGCTTTTCTATTCAGGTTTTCTTAATTATTTTTTATGCAATTTAGGCATTTCTATTTTCCATGTGGATCATGAAATTTTTATTTCCACTTGTGTTATAGGTTTCGTGGGGTATTTTAACCTAATTTCTGCTACATATACTATTATGAGGCTTTCAAGAAGAGGATTTAGTTTGACAAGATTAATTTGGTAGGGTTATTTGTTTGAATGTGGTAGTGCTCTTAAGGTTTAATATTATAAAAAGATAATTTAAAATTGAATTTTATCTTTGTAGGTAAAGTACTACTCTCTTTTATTGTCCTAACAGGCTGAGCAGAAATTCATATTGTTTATTTATTTATTTATCTTGCAATTAACTGGAGGATGTTAATCTCTTATTGAACTTTTTGTGCTAAATGGATCTTTTTCCAGGATGATAGCAAACTTTACATCTTCCTTGAGCTTGTTACAAAAGGTTCTCTTGGAAGACTCTACCAAAAGTATGATCTACGTGACTCTCAGGTCTCGGCATACACAAGACAAATTCTCAGTGGTTTAAATTATCTTCATCAGCGGAATGTCATTCACAGGTGACCCGAATTTCTTTAACTTTGGACAACTTTTAGGCTAAAGGAAAATTTTGCTCGATATTCTACATTTGTGATGGTTATGATCCTCTGGCCTTAGTTTTCTTCTGGCATCAGATTGGTATTGAACACCTATTTCTCTTTATCTAGTTTAGAATTATATATAATAAAAGAACTGGGTGCTCTCTAACAAAATACTTTCATGGGTTTAAAGTGTTTTGAATCTTTTAACAGTTCCATTTTCTTTGTGTTTGACTTTGAAGAGTCACTTGCATTCGATGACTTTTTTTATCGTTGGAAAGATTGCACATGGACCATGTACGATATTTCATCAGAGTTTGCTTTTCTACGTTAACAGTTTTCTTTCATTCAGGGCGTTTAAAACCCTCGTGAACAGAATTTAGTACCTGTACTTTATCAAAATCAACAATACATGCACAATAGTTTTATGATAGAATGAGACAATCAAATATAGGATGCACGATGATCTGAATCTTTTCTTGAAAACAATTGGGATGTCAAGAGTATCATTCCAACATATTCCATAACAAACCTTGAACCTTTAGTGATTCATACGTTATCGACTCCTCTTGGTGGAGGAGGTACCATTGATTGTCGCTGGTGTGTTATAGCTGGAGCAGGGGGCGCCTGAAGGAAAATATCAGCAAAAAGTGACTTAATCACTGGAGGTAAATATGAAACAAGCATTTAAACTTCACGAGTGGTGGAAATTCGTTGAAGTGTTGTTGCTGGAAGTGCAAAGCTTGCTGACTGCCCGCAAGATGCATGTGTAAGTTTATTGAGCCCTCCTCTAATGGCTACTCCGACCATTAGCAAAGGCAGCGGATTTCTATCGAATTGTAACCTAATGCTCTTATACTTCGAACAATATGAGAATGAGAAGAGATTGAAGAATAATTTTCTCATTTCTTTAATAAGGTAAACACTCATGCAACTACATGTAAAAAGCAAATAAGCAAAATTAATAAGAGTGCAACAAGTTGGCTTGTGGTATATGCTAATAGTTCACTTGTGAGGTTTTCCACTAGTTAACCTGTGAGGCTGGGAATTGTCTAGATTGATATTTTCACAATAAATAACTGCTATATCTGCTTCTAACTACTAACTACCTATTAATATTAATACTTTTTACTATTCTAATACACATATCTATCATGATGAACTACACCTTAATAGATATTGGAGAGCCTTAAGGGTGATTAAAAGCCACAATAGAATCCCATAATTCAAGCGTGAGATCTAAGTCCCATACTTTAACCATCCATCAGGCTCGATGCCCGCATTGGTTGGCTGTGCACTAGCCCTCCTACCCTGGACAAACACTACAATTTTGCTGTCATCACTAGTGAGACGCACTAGACTGGATCTGATACCAATTGATATGGGATGAAAAAAGAAAAATCTTTAGCAAGAGATAAGACACTACAAATGATTCCTATAAAGAAGAAAGGAAGAGAAAAAATCCTTGAGAAGATTCAATCCATAATTCATCACTTATTACATGTGGATCTCTTTTTTAATACTATTATAGATAACCGTTTAAATTTTTCACCATATGAGCTAGGAATTTCATCAGAGCTATGATACTAAACCTTAAACTATAATTATGTAATATATCTTGAAATTCAATGAACAAGAATCTAGAATTTAGAATGAAGAGAAGATAAGAATCAATGGGGGAGAGATAGAACCCTAACTAATAGAGTGAATACAATGAGAAGAATAAGAAGATAGAGAGAAGTTCATCTTGAGAGATTTCTCCAATAATGTCTTGTGTGTTTTCTGCCGACCAGGATCTCTCCCTTATATACTCTTCAGCTACCATAATCAATTTCCCGTCAATCTCACATTTTTGGCTACTATCTTATTAATAATTATTTATTTTCATATAAATAATTATTTATTCTCAATTAATTAAATATTTCATATTTTGGCTAACTGCCTTATTAATGACGATTACGTCTACCCATCAGCTTATTTTAGGGTTAAGAAACCTAACCCTAATAATCCTCGTAACAGATACTATATGAGTTGCTGCAGAAGAACAGATGTAGGTTTTTGTACTTTTTATGAATTGTATGCCATTACACCCAATGATTATATATACACAATGCTTTCCTTAATTGGAATCTCAACCTAATAAATTAATGGAGATCACAATGTAATCAAATAATATTATATTAGTCATTCTTTTAAATTAGTACCATGTAACTGTAATTATATTTTCCATATTCTACAATTTGTACAAGCTAAACAATACCGTAGATTACCCTTGACAAATATCACAGAGGTCATGCTTTCATACCATCGGTCACTTGACCTCTACTTATGCATGATATGGTGGTTTGTGTCAAGGGAATGATATACCAATTAATTTGTCTTGCACAAATCCGTTCCAAAGACGATCTTATGGATGTTCCCTCATTGTTGATGCTACTGTTCTGATACACTGTTGGATTTTTCCCTTGAGGTGTACATATATATGCATTTTTGAAATTGGGGTCTCAGCCTGTATTTTACTATTCAATAAGGATAGTTTGGAAATAATAAACACAACAAGAAGAAATTGCTCAATAGAGCATTTCTTACATTATAGAGACCCGAAAGTATACTTTACAAAGGAATGATATAAACAGACTTTTAACCATGATTGAAAATATTATACCTATACTCTGTCTCTGATATTCAGTTTTTGCTTGGTGATTTATTCAGGGATATTAAAAGTGCAAACATATTGGTAGATGCAAGTGGAGCTGTAAAACTTGCAGATTTCGGATTGGCCAAAGTTCCGTCTTGATAATTTATAGTGCCTTTTTTATTTTACGTTAGATTTTGAGGTACCTTTGCCTAACTGCCTGTATTCTGGATCTTACCAGGCAACGAAGCTAAATGATGTAAAATCCTGTAAAGGAACTGTGTTCTGGATGGCTCCAGAGGTTTGTCTCTCTTTTTTCATTACATACACAACCTACTACCACAAAACCTTTGCTAATTTGCTTTTCAGTGATACTGTTTGGAGGATTTTCTTACTAACCTTTTGAGAGGTACTGAGGTACAATGCAATGATGCCTATATATAAGCGAGAGGCCTTTTTTATTCACAGGTAGTTAATAGGAGAAATACTGGATATGGGCTTGCAGCTGATATATGGAGCCTCGGTTGTACTGTATTGGAGATGTTAACTCGTCAGATTCCTTATTCTCATCTCGAAGGGGTATGCATCATATGCAATATTACAAATAGGCATTTCTATACTTTTCTCTCTCTTTCATATCGTTTTGGGTTTAGTTGTGGTATTCTTCTAAGGAGGTGTTCATGCTCTATGACAGATGCAAGCCTTGTTCAGGATAGGGAAGGGTGAACTTCCTCTTATTCCTAGTTCCTTGTCAAATGATGCACAAGATTTTATAGGAAAATGCTTGCAAGTCAACCCGGATCATCGGCCTACTGCCTCTCAGCTAATGGACCATCCATTTATTAAGAGGTCACGGTCAAATTCAGATTCAGCATCTCCCCATCATAACCGTACAAAATCATAGAAGCTCTCATGCACTCTCACGGTTGCTGGAAGCATTAAATTTAAGGTACATCACATTTTCATTTACATGCAGATCTCGTTCTCCTGTTACCTCTGATTTTTGATAATTGGTATATCATTCATAAAGCCATTTGCACAGGATGCACTGCGCTTTCACTTGCCCAAATGTTCATCTTTATCACTCCTCTATGCCATATCGATAAAAAATTCACTTTAAGCTTCTTTGGTTGTATTATTAACATTATTTCTTATTGTTTCCCTTAAAAAAGAATTAAGACAAACATATATTGTCATTAGGTTATATGGCTTACACATAGGTTATATCATAGTTGTTAATAGCGTCAAAGCTGCTCATGGGCTATAGCGTAGAGCGAATAGCATAGCGAGGGTTATTTGAAAATAAAGCGTAAAAAAACATGTAAATATCAAAAATAAAAAACATAACAAAAATATAAGTTCAAAACATAAAACCGTCCATTCTTAAACTAGAAAAAAGTTCAAAACATAATCTAATTTCATTGTCATCATTTTCTTCATCAAGATCGAGATCATCTTCTTCATTTGAAATTGCATAATGCTCGACATCATTCTCTTATTCACTTTTTTTATGAAATCAAATTGATCTTCTCATCTAAAAGATCAAATGTGTTAGATTTTCCTATTAATCTTTTCCCCTAGACTTAGATGCGATTGCCTTCGAGCTTCTTAAAAGTGTAGATGAAGTTGTATTTGAAGTCCCTATGGATTTCCTCAATGTATAAGGAGTTTCATCAACTCCAACAATATCGGCTACATCTTGCCAAGTTAAATCATCAAATTCATCACCATTATGAACAAAGTCATGCTCTTCTTCATTTAGTATCCCTATCAACCATTCGTTGTCATAATCTGGTTCACTTAATATGATAAAATTGATGATATCACGATAGCAATAAGAATAGAAAAGAAATGTGGAAAGAGAAAAGAAGAGGAAGCGGAAAAGGCTAGAGAGAAAAACAATAAGAGAAGAAGAAGAAGCGTGCAAAAAAGAAAAGAGGCAAAAGAAAATTTGAAACTTAAATAAGTGAGAAAATTTTGGGGAGATGAAAAATATAGGAGATAGAAATTAATATTAATTTTTTTTCAAAAAAGTGTCGTATTTTGGGGCAATAGCTTCATCTCTATATGAGCTACAACGACAAAAGCGTGTTATTGCAAACTGCATAGCCTATTGCGCCTTTTAGCTACATATAGTCGCTATAGCTAGCGCTACGCTCGCTATTGACAACTATGGGTTATATAACTTAGGCCTTGTTCTCTTTGGGTTATTTGAAAAATCCAAATAAAATCAATTTTCCAATCAATCACTTCTCAACAATCACATAACTCATTTCATTAATCAAAATACTAAAATACCCTCTATTTTAAATTATTATTTTTTATTTTATTTATATATATCAATACCCTTTAAGTCATTTTACCAAAAATAATCATCACTTTCTCAAAATCATCACCAATCATTATTATTTTCTCCCTCTAAGTTTTTTAAAAAACCTCAATCCGAACAAGCCCTTATAGATTGTTGTTTTTGCTTTCAGTTTGAAATACTCAGGTTGAGTATTCTCCTTTTCATTTTTTCTGCGTGTACTTATGGCTTTCATTTTTATCATCAAATTTTTGTACCATTTTTTTTTTAAAAAGACAAGCATGTATCTTTACCTAATTTGAACACTAGAAAATGCTGGATAATCAACTAACTCTTTTTTCACTTTTGCAATCTAGTTGTCTCCTTTTAATATTTCATTAAGCACTATAAGATTTCTTCTTATTAATTATAAAGCAAATTAATCTCTTGAGCATTTTATTACGTTGATGTTTATTTATATGAATCTTAATTAATAGAAGCTAAGAATTTTCCTTGCTTATTCAACAATGCAGAATTCAATACCAATTCCTGTAATTTACAGCATATTCAAAAGCGTCATGCAGCAACGTGGTATTTGATTCTTCCAGGATGATTTTATTGGGGAGTTCATTTTACCGTCATTACCATGGGTTGTGTTGTTCACAATGTGAAACTTAAGAAGTTCAAAACTATCATTATGCATGTAAGGTTTTACAATAAAAAAAATGAGTAGTCCTTCCTATACATTGAAGTCTCCTTGTAGTCTTATATAATTAAGCTTTAGAGCCTTCTTTCTTGTATTCATGCTGAAACATGAAAGAGATGAATGCTTATATACAAGACAGGTCTTCATGCTCTCTATATGGGCTACAAGAGATTATGTAAAATACTAGAATATCCTTTAACATAAACCTCATATAAAGACATATTAAGCCTAAGGGTTTAATTTTAGAAGGGAGGGATTTGGCTAAAATGGAAATGAGGGGTTTGATTTATTTTGTGTTTTCTTTTCTTTGATCATCATATAGGAGATAATAGGGGCCTGTAAGCTTTGTTTTGAAAATATTGTAAATAATTATAATATTTTACTGTGTATGAATTAATTACTATATTAGCTTATTCACTTGTGTGGTAGCTTTATTTTATTGATTTTTCTGTTAGATGTTAAAAATTGTTTCTGGATTATTATGTACACCACGTATCATCAAGTTGTTGGAAAAGCTCTTTAGTACACCATGGCAAACTTTATATTGGTCAAATGAATGCAGCGAGACTCTCAACTGTTGTTGTGTTCTATGGACCATGTGATTTGAAGTGTAGTTTTGGATTATTTTATTTGTTTCCTAACAGTTATATATATTTATATATTTTTATATATATATATATATATATATTTATTTATTTATTATGCATTAAACAAAGTTAGAAGTGTGAAGATATTGTGTTTAAGCACAAATTAGTTCGCAATATAGCTAAAAGTTCTAGGATTATGTTTTGTGTTTAAATTAGTTCAAAATAATTTAACTTCAGTAAATAGGATAAATAATTTAATGATTTTTTTAAAATTATATATATATTATGCATTAAACAAAGTTAGAAGTGTGAAGATATTGTGTTTAAGCACAATTTAGTTCGCAATATAGCTAAAAGTTCATAGGATTATGTTTTGTGTTTAAATTAGTTCAAAATAATTTAACTTCAGTAAATAGGATAAATAATTTAATGAGTTTTTTAAAATTTTATATATATATTATGCATTAAACAAAGTTAGAAGTGTGAAGATATTGTGTTTAAGCACAAATTAGTTCGCAATATAGTTAAAAGTTCATAGGATTATGTTTTGTGTTTAAATTAGTTCAAAATAATTTAACTTCAGTCAATAGGATAAATAATTTAATGAGTTTTTTGAAATTATATATATATATATATATATATATATATATATATATATATATATATATATATATATATATATATATATATATATTATGCATTAAACAAAGTTAGAAGTGTGAAGATATTGTGTTTAAGCACAAATTAGTTGGTAATATATTTAAAAGTTCATATGATTATGTTTTGTGTTTAAATTAGTTCAAAATAATTAACTTCAATAAATAGGATAAATAATTTAATGAGTTTTTTAAAATGGAATCTTTTGAATTTTTATGTAATTCAAATGCTGAATTGTCAAATTGTTTTTATTTATTTGGGTAAGTTTGGGGTTTGGTACTCTTCTTTTAAATTTCACCATTTGAGATTCTTTATTGTTAAAGTTGTACAAATTAATGTTTTATTTTAACGATTTTTAATGTCGTAAATTTATATCTATGTGATATTGTTTATAAAAAAGTTTACATCGTGATATGTCATTATTTTTATATATATATATATTTAAAAAAACTGAAATTAGTGTTTTTTAAATATTTTATAAGAAAATCGATATAAGAATTTTATTTTCTAACTTACTATTATCCCTAAACAAATAATATTTGATAACTATTACTAATATAAATCATAAAAAAAAACTATTATCCATAAATTTACCAAAACAGAAATCATAAATAAGTACCATTATTCATAAATAAACATAAAACAATTTTGTTTAAGTAAAATTCAAGCCAAAAACTAAAAAGAAATACATTTTGTTCGTGTAGTTTTCTCTCTTGAAACTGAAATATTGATTTCTTCAATATAATATCCATTTACTTCTTTACAACTATCTCTGGTAATTTGTTATTTGTTATTGCAAGTTTTCCCATAAGCATAAGTTGAGTTGGCTTAATTATGTGACATGCTTGAGTGACACAAATTCTCAATACTTTGATGGAGAGGTTGAGGCCTACAACATTATTTGTTATTAATAATGATTTTTTTTAATGAATTGTCTTGGATATTAAGAAATATTAGCATTTAAATTCGATAGTGTCCAAGGAGAAAGTGGAGGAAGAAGAACACGAACAATTATATTTGATGGGACTGTCTAAGGAGGATGAGAAACACGATGAGCGAGAATCGATAGTATTATCCGAGGAGGAACACATATAGTTGAATTCGATAGGGTTGTTCGAAGAGAGGAGGAACACAAAAAAAGAGATTTGATGATGCTTCTGAGGAGGAATATGAGTAGTTGGATTCGATTGGGTTGTCCGAGAAGGAGGAGGAAAATAAGGAGAAAAGTTCGTGTGTGTTGTGTTGTATTTTGGGCTCATATTTAATTAGAGTTTATATATTGTAATTGGATTTTAAGCCTTTATTGGGCTTAAGAGTAGTAGTTTAGTCTTTGGGCTTTTGATGTACTCCTATAAATAGAGACATTGTAACCTAGGGTTACTTGGACCATTATTCCATGGAATATCAATAGAATGGACGACTCCCCGAGGATGTAGGCATTGTTGGCCGAACCTCGTTATATCTTGTGTTCTTTATTAATCTTTACCACTATATCTTTATATCTTCATTTATCGTGTGTTTAGATTAGATCGTTTCTCAACAAGTGGTATCAGAGCATGTTTTGAGAATGTTTAACCTAATCTATTTGTGAAGATATGATAGAAACCCTAACCACCATTGAAGAAGTTGTTGGATATTTGTGCTTTTGTTGAAGATGGCTATTGGAGAAACGACATTGGTTGTAGAAGAATTAGCCGCTGTGAAGATTTGAGTCGAAATCTTCAATTGCTAAGGAGATGTCAACGGTCGTTAAAATATTTCTTAGTTCTGGGTGACGAGGTTTGAGAAGAAGAGAGAAGAAGACAATGGTCTTTTATTCTTCTCGAAGGCGCCAATGGGTGCAGATGACGAAAAGTCGTCGTGCAGGTGACGAAAAGTCGTCGTGTAGGCAGCGACACCAGAATGAAGAAGATGAGGTATATTCTTTTGACTTTCTTTTGACTTATTTTAATTTGGGACATATGGTCTATTAAAATATAAAAAAGGAAAAAATATATATCTCAATATATATTCCATATATATCTCCATATATATTCCATATATATCTCTATATATATTCCATATAAATAAATATTATATTATGACATAATATAATATATAGAGAGGAGCCATGAATCTTTGAAGCGGTCAACAACTAAGACTTTTTCAACTAAGACTTTTTATTTAAGTCTCGTTTGATTTTATAAAATAGGTTTAAGACCTATTTGTTCCAATTTTCACAAGTAAAGCCTTATTTGATTTTAATCAAACTCTCAAAGCTTTGTATGCTTTGATCTTGGATTTGTATTGAGGCTTGTTTGACTTGAATTTCTCAAATATGGAGATTTGTGATTTATCTTCTGAGAAATTTGATATTCGTCAATGGGGAGATTGAAAATTGGAGTTGAAAAAGAAGGTGGAGTGCTTATTCGATGTTGCAGATTGTGGAAGACAGTTGGTGCAACATGTAAAGGGTTTTCTAATTAAAGCGGGTGGCTTTAATGTTTGTTTGCAAGAGTGTGGTTTTGATATGTGTGTACAAAGGCCGGATTTGGATTTGCATCAAACCTTGTGAGTAGGTTTTGATTGACAATCCCGGTAAGTGCTGGTGCGAAGTTGTCAAGTGGGTGTTGATGCCTCAAGGGTTCTACCAAGAATGATAATTTCTAAGGTATGAGTTGAGGGTGCACTAATCATATATATGGTTTGTTAGATTCTTTCTATGCAGGATTTTGCTAGAAGAATGTGGAGAACAAACGATACATCTTCATGCTTATTGAAAATTAGTTGGAGGTTTTATTATAACCGATTGTTGTCTTGACATACATGGGTGACATTATTTCACTATGGCGAGGGCTTTGACTTGAAGAAATTCTCGGCTGAAATAAGTTTGGAGAAATTTTTCTTTGGAAACCGGTTATTGAAGAAGTCAAATTAAAAGAGGGGTAAAGAGAAAATCTAGTAGTAGATTTTCGCCTACAGCCGCACAGGGTTCATCAAACTGACGATTGGAGATTCAAAAAGAGTCCGATTGCGCTGAGATTTTGTCGAGAGGGTTGGTAACTCATTCCTCTACATTTTCAACGGTCGGATCAAGGTTTGGACGTCTCGAAGTTTGTTTTTCTGGGGCTTAAAGTGTCTGAATAATTTTAATTTTATTTGACTTATTTGGGACCAAAATGTTTGTATCTTTTTGGTTATGACCTTATCTTATTGGAAGAGCTAATCAAGATGAAGACTGTAGTGAGATTATGTGCTTTTACACTTGACAAAAACATGATCGAGTATGGAAAGTTGTTATTTGTATGGTGTTTACCGATGATAACATTGTCGACATGTTGACAGGGCAATTCTTTAGGCCAAATTGTAAGATTACATTGAGTTGGCAGGTGATTAAGGATTGAAATAATTCCAGTTAACACATATTATCAATGAAAGACCAGGAAGAGGAAAACTAATGAAAGACACTCATAAGTTGAGGTAGAGACATCTTGAAAGCAACTCTCAAACGACCGAGAAGAAATCATTGCATTATCTTCTCATGTGAGAAGATAAATAAATGAGTGGGATTCCTAGTCATGAAAAGGGGGCTAGATGGGAGACTCGGTTAATTCGAAGGTGATGATTTTGTTATTTTTTTTTGTTCTATCTTAATTGTCTATACATTGTGGATCATATAATAGATGAATGGGATGATTGAGACCTTGAATAGGGATTCCTAGTCATGAAAAAGGGGCTAGATGAGAGGTTCGATCAATTCAAAAGAAAGGATATTCGATTTCTTTCAGAGAAACTATAGATGATCATTTGAAGCATGGGTGAAGACAATTGAAGAGAGAGATATTGAATATTGAAATAATATTCTTGGATTGCTAGGCGTTTTTGGACTCAAGAAACTAGCATATTGCAAGTTAATGTGTTCAAGGAGAAGTATGAGGTTCAAGTTGGTTGAGTATGCAACGTTCAAGGCAAGATGGGTGACAAATACTTTGTCAGATCTTGAGTTAAAGAAAAGAGATGTTGTGATAGCCAAATTTATTTGTTATGAAGTAGACGATAAAGGTTCGTCTTGGGTTTTCTCGTTTTTTCAATCGATATCTTATTTTGAGGAAGTAGACGATGGACGTTCGTTTTGGGTGTTCTCAGCTTTTGATAGATATCTGATTTTTGAAAAAGTAGACGATGAAAGTTCGTCTTGGGTCTATTCTGTATTTTGGTTTCAGTCGATTGTTGTACTTGAAAAATATGACACTTAGTTTGTGGCAAACAAAGGTAAAGATTAGTTTGACATAATAAAGAATTGTTAATTCTAGTTTCCGCATATGTCAACAAGTATGAACAAAGATTGGGAAGAGTTGTTGAATGTCTCTAGTTGCTGAAGTAGCGTAGGTGCCAAATTTACTTGTTATAAACTCTATGATTTTATCTTCTAAGGGCATTTAGGAAGTGGAGGTATAATGATTTATCTCGTGAATGGCTCGAATAGTGAAGATTGATGTGTGGCTCATAACTTTTTGATGGCGCGATATACCTAATGGTGGAGATTGTTATTCTTCTAAGGGCTCTTGAGTGGAGTGGAGGTGAAGATTGATGGGTACGGCTCGTGTATTTCCTAAGGGACGTGAAATTCGTCAAGGTGGAGATTTGTAATTTATTCATCACATCTCAATAAGCGCGGTATTCGCCCAAGGTGGAGATTGTTGGATTTTGGGCTCATATTTAATTAGAGTTTATATATTGTAATTGGATTTTAAGCCTTTATTGGGCTTAAGAGTAGTAGTTTAGTCTTTGGGCTTTTGATGTACTCCTATAAATAGAGACATTGTAACCTAGGGTTACTTGGACCATTATTCCATGGAATATCAATAGAATGGACGACTCCCCGAGGATGTAGGCATTATTGGCCGAACCTCGTTATATCTTGTGTTCTTTATTAATCTTTACCACTATATCTTTATATCTTCATTTATCGTGTGTTTAGATTAGATCGTTTCTCAACATGTTGTACGAGATTTAACACAAGTAGTTCAATTCAATGGGGTTATTCGATGAGGTGGAGGAACATGAGTATACCTTTTTGTGCACTTATACTTTTAGCAGTTGTTGACCTTCTATTTTTATATGCAATTCCTGAATTTGCAATGATATTTGAACCACTAGGACCTACTTCATTAACAATCAACACGTTAAATGATATATAATCAACAAACTATAATCATCATATATTTGCTTATATAATCAACAAATCACGCCCTTATAATCATCATATTGCTTATATAATCAACAAATCACACCCTTATAATCATCATATTTCAGACTATCAAATTAACAAATTATATCATTATAAGATTATATGTTGCACTTGTACTTGTAACAATTACATTTGCATAACCATCTACAAAAAACATTTAAATACGAATTTCCGTTCTAATCAATGAAAAAGTAAAATTCAATGTTTGTTGCATTCAATACTTGTACCTATAGGTGGTTGAATAATGATTTACATTTGGTATTCTAGTACAACACCTTTTATTGTGGCATTCCGAAGCACATCTACCACAATAAACTATTCGACCATATTGGGATTTCTTTCCACTTGCTTTTGGTTCTTCAATACCTCATTTTTTAATTAATTTTTTTTTGTCTATCTCTTTTTTTTGCACATCGGGTGGTAAGATAAGTGTCATATCATCATATTTAAGCCATAACTCATCTCCGTTGTTGGGTAGAATTGAAAATGAGTAAGTGCTCTTAAAGGCATCTTGTCTACCCCTGAATGGTAAATTACACATACTCCATGTGCACAAGGTACGTATGTTATTTTCCAAAGTCTACAAGTGCATCACATTTATCTTATGTCCACTGCTTATGCTTTCCCTTAGTTATCTCGTAACCAAAATCACCGTTAAAAATCCAAACTACACCTATGATATCTAGTTTTTGATATTTTTAGCATCTTCCTTGCTACAAGTGATATATCTCCAAACCAGATATTGATCAACTCTTTTCTTAGTCTCACGATTTTACTTATAACCATTAGTCTTATATGCTCTAACATGCTAATGATAGACTTGCATCTACTAGCAAGTATCCATGAATTGAAACATTCACATATATTGTTGTCGAGCATATCGCATTTGGGGTCCTCATTCAAATAGACTTTTGACCATTTTCTTTCTTTAATTTGAATAAGTGAATTACCAACACCCTCTTTAACCTCCTTAAGAATTCTTAGGTAGGCATAAAAAAGTTATGAATATGTAGATCGAGTACAATTTCAGAACAAAATTGTCAAGTCACCTCCCATGTTTCCAGCTCTAGCCCAATTTCCGTACCAATGCCGACATACAAATCTATGTTCAGCATTATGTAACAAATTTTCAATAGTACTAATCAGTCCCTCAAAAAACTAGAAGTTAAGATCATACATAGACTAAAAAAATGATAAAATAAAGATAAAATATAATGTTATTAAAAATATCTTTTGCATGTCGAACATTATTGTCAAGTTGGACCCTTCTCCTAATTGAAGATCCACAATTTGGAATTTAAGAAACCATTTCCAACTTGATAAATTTCTCATTGTTGTTAATAATTCTTCCTTACTTTTACTTTTCAAGAAGCGACCATCAAAATCGATGGTGTGTCTACATCTATCAAACTATCCACGTTTCAAACCCTTGAAACACACATACAATCGTTTGAATTTATTCACGCCAGTTGATTCGTCTTTGGTGATTTGGAGAATTAATGTAATTGTGTCATTATTTTTTTCAACTCCACAATATACCTCCATAAATCATCAAACTCTTTAATATTGTTACCTTGAATTTCTTCCAATGCGGAAACCTTGACTCTTATAATTAAGGACAAAGTGACATCGCAATTCAATTTTTCCTTACATAATTGTTACATTGTACTTACAAAGATGTCTTGTTGCGATAAAATTATGTCCTCTAAATTTTAAGGCAACATATTGAGTAGTAACCAAGCGGTTACCATTGTCTAAATAATATCTAAGATCTGGATAGTATGTCTTAAAAATCCAAATTTTACGTGTTTTGTCTTTACGGAAAAAAAAAATCCACAAACAATCCTAAGTCGCACACTTCACCCACATTGGATAAAAGTATTTTTCAATAATTGTAGACTAACACAAAAATCGTAAGCATAATCTGTAATTGCAATCATAATATCTTTTTTACTTTCAAAAAACATCCCAACCATAAATCTTGTTAAACTATTAACCGACTTGGAGTTGTAAGGTATACTAATACTAGGTCGTCGAAGTGTTTGATGATATATAACATCTTCATCAAAACTCATAATCACTATCAATATCATCATCTCATATGTAACCAATGGGTTCACTCTCATAGATATATTCTAACAACTAATCTTCAATCACTTCACTATAATTTCAATTCTCATGGAATTTTTTTTCCACTATTTTCCTTATATTGAATTTTTCTTCCACCTTCTTCTTCTTCACGAATCTCTTATTCTCCAACTTCGACATCTTCATTAATAATATGTTGATTTTCATCAATACCTTCTTTTTCAATAACATAATATTCATCTTCACCTATCTCTTCTTATCCAACTTCAACATCCTTATCAATATTATGTTGATTCTCATCAACACTATCTTTTTCAACAACAAAAATTTTCTTTTATGTTGATTCTCATCAACGCCCTTCTTTTTCAACGATAAGATTTCCTTCTTAAATTCCAACTTTAACCCCTTCTTAAACATTAAATTTAGATTCTCCTATATCCTCTTCAAAATCTTCAGACATTTTTATCTTCTAAATTTTCTTCTACCATCATTTCAACTTCAACATCAACCTCTTCTTCATCTTCAAATTAAACATTTCTTCACCTTTTTTTTATCACCATTTTAAAGATATTGAACTTATAAAAGTATCACGTTAATACAAGTCCTAACTTGTTTTAGTGCATCATAAATAGTAACATTTAGATAACTCTTAAAAAGTTGTACAACTTCCAATACATAATGATAAGTATCGAGAGTGCTTAAATCACTATCACCCCATGATATCAAAATATAAAGAGATACCATTTTTTATAGCCCAATGATTCAGAAAACTCCATAAAATTCAAATGCATAATTGATCCACATCTCAAATTACCATCAAATTTTCTTGAGCATTATGTATGAATTTCACAAATCTGTTTTATGCATTTTTATTCGTCATTGAAAAAATGCATTGTCCTTAAGGACGCTTCATACATCGCAATTGATATGAGACCATGTCTTATCTTCTAGTCGTTGCTCCCAAGGTTGGAGACAATGGATTTTAATGGCAGGCTCGACCCGAATACTATTTTAGAAAAATATTTGTCGATTAGACTTTGTTAAAGAATCTATTGGTTTACCTTTCTCTCGAATCTCATATAAGTAGACTAGAAGACCACCTTCCAAGGAGTTGTCTCATTTTTTTAAAAATGAGATAGGAACCAGAAGTAAATTTCTCTAACGAAAGTCGTTTTAATTGACCCATACAAGTTTTAGATCGACCGCGTGCTCAGACAAATCGATAAATTTGACTTTAGAGTCGCCACCTTAGTTTGATTTTCAAAGAAACTAGGAAAGAAAATTGGAGTATTCGTATTGAGGGTTTGGAACTTGGTTATGTGTGCAAAAGAGCGTCGACGCTATGGGCCACACGCCCGTTCTAAACGAACTGTCTCTACTTCAAAATAGTTGGCCATTTGAATGTTGAAGGATTATTATACTATATTTGACAAGAACTTGTGTTATTCGTATAAAGTTTCAAACCTGCGCCTATTAAGGGATTATGTTTAATTTCGATCCTAGAAATGTCTAGGAGATTCATAGTAATAGACGAGATTAAAAATCAAAACTAATAGACAAAATCAATATAAATAGTGTACACAACGAGACCTTAGAATTCAAGTTTCATAAAAAAAAATAGGCGTTTGTTTGCACGAGATCATGAAGAATAATTTTATAAGCACGTATAAATTATTCTTATAATTTTTGGAGTTATAGAACTCTATTTATGATACCACCAAGTTAAAGGTTTTATAAAACATGTCTTAAAAATTCTAAAATCTTTCATGTTGATCAATAATAAGTTTAGAAGCGTGTAGAAAATTTCTTTGTAATTTTTGGAGTTATAGAGCTCAATTATTGGCATCACAAAGTTAAGGCATTTTCCAAACATTCTTTGAAATTATATATATATTTTTATTTTTGTCAAAAATAATATGCTTGATTTTTTTAATATATTTTTTTGGGATTTTTTCTGAATTCATTTAGTTGTGTAAATTAATTAGAATCATTGAATTAGTGAAAATACCATACAAACCCTTGGGATTAAATTTAAATTAAATAGTAAGTTTGAGGTTGAAATTGAACAAATGAAGAGTTCAAGGATTGATTTTAATGTATGAAAGACTTGAGGACACACTTAAAACTTCGACATGGTTTATTTATTGAATCGGCCCAAAATTACCATGAAGCCCGTTGGATTTGAACACAAGATGGGTTGCCTAATAGGTAGAGGAAGTTAGATTATCAAACTCTAGCCTCCACACATCTTCTATACTTTTTTAGGCTTTTTATTTTTTGGTTTTCCGTCTTATATGGGATGAAAAGACCGTAATTAAATGCAATTATTTCTTATTCTTATTTGATGCGTCTCCACCTAGATCTTCAATGGCCAACCAATGGGCCATGTTGGCATGCGTCTTCATCATTTGATCCATATCCATTACAACCTTTCTTTTTTAGTGTTAGCAGTTAGCCGATCTTTGCATCTCCTTCTCTCGGCTAGGACCCCCTTTGGACTTTGGTGACAATCGTGAAACGTAAACACAATAGGTCCTTCTATTCTCACGATCCATAAAAATGATATAAACCAAAAGTAGATAGTTACTGTTTAAATATGATTTACCTGACATATGACACAAAAATCATTAATTCCTCCTTTATTTGAAGAAAAACATGCTTGAGTCTTGGGAATTAAATGGGCCCGTGTTTTAAGGTTGATGCTCATTTCAGATATGCCTTTCAACATGACTACCGATTTGTTCACATAATAAAAGCAGTTCCTGAAATTAAACATTCTAAATCATTAGACACCAAAATTACGACATAAATTTAAGAAACAATCAATCGTTGAATTACCTCATAAGAAATGTTGTCTATATCCAAATATATATCAATATCACTTTGACAATCAACAACAAAAAGATAGTTAATTATTTCAGAAATGTCGAGCACCACACCTTCCTATTTAATTCAAACAATATTTTTTTAATTAATTAACTAATAATAAATAAACAATCACCAATATAATCTAATATATTCTAAATACAAAGGAACAAATAGTACATCAACTATGTGATATAGTAAGTAGTTGTTTGGTGTTGGTGGCGTGGGGGTCTGTCGCATACAAACCAGTATGGTATGCAACTAAAGATGCGTGTCTCATTGGATGATGATGAACACTATGATAATATTTGTAATACAAGTGTTCTTGATATCCTGTAACATGAGAAAATGATTAAAACTCTTGATATTTGTTTTCTTGATATTCTTGATATCTGTAATATCAACATTTTATGCTCACAATAGGAAAAAAAAATAAAACTCATAGTGATCGGATATTTTATACAATTTACCCAACATTAGCTGCTAAAGTCTGAAATAATTATAATAATCAAAGAAATCAAGTTGTTCATGATAAGTCCACATTGCACTTGAAGAACCGATTGCAGAATATTGAAGATGAAGATGAAGAGCATGATTCATATTGAATGAAAACTAAAAACTGTATCCATATTCATAGGGATTAGTGAATTGTGTACTCGTATAATCAATAAAAGAAACATTATTCAGCCGAGTCAGGTAAAAATCAATCCATTGATCAATGATGAAGATAATGATAATGTTGTTTTTTCGTCTAACGATGGATTATAATCGAATGTGAACAAGAGAGAAACTTTAACTTCAAGTCTGCAATTAATGTCTTATGTTTATGTTCGTATACACAAAAGATAGAAACTTGAACTTCAAGTATGCAATTGATGTCTTATATATAAACCTTCTTCCCGCTTATAATTTTGACGGACATAATTTTAAAATCAAATAAATTTCTTTTTTGAATAGCTTTGTTTTTTTGGAAAATTTCAAATTAAATAAATTTCTATTTTGCTTAAGTTTGTTTTTTATTTATAATTTTTTAAATTAAATATATTCTTATTTTGTCTAAGTTAGTTTTTTATTTGAAATATTTTAATTAAATAAATACACATTTGACATAAAAGTTTGTTTCTTATATGGATTTTTTTAATCAAATAAATTCCTTTTTTATAAGTTTGTTTTTTTTGAAATTTTATTTCCAACCAACTTAAAATCAAATTCAAATGTTAAAATAATATTATTCTAATTCATTTTTTTTTCAAATTAGTTAGGATCTCTCAATATTAATTAAACTAATAATTCAAATGAACAAAAAAAACCGAATTTGTCCAAAACTGAAACATAAATCAAATTGCGTCTAAAAGATGATATAACAAATGTATTCTTTAGATCCAAATAAAAACTAGTTTTTAACAATAATTTAAAATACCCTATTGCCTCCACGAGCACCTTTTTCCCAATGCCCACATAGATTGTGGGCGATGAATCTTTCAGTGTCACTTGGCAACTGATGACTTAGGCAACTCTGCATAGAAACAATAATATGAGTAGTAACATAGAAATCTACCCACCAAGTATTTCTAAGTATTGAAGCTAAATTAGTCTCTGAGAAGACTTAATTAATAAATGTACCTTTACTATATTTCTTGGCAACCCAAGAACGATACTTGTTACATTCTTTCTTCATGTGTCCTGCATTACCGCAAAAGTAACAATTTCTATCATGTACCTCGGGTATGACTTGTTTCTTCTGCTCGGGACCCTTAAAAACTTCCTTATTCTTTGTCTTTAGGTTATTAACCTTATTAACCTTCAGAGTAGTAACTATATGAGAACATTTGATCTAGTCTAGTTTCAACATTCCTCTTCTTGTCTACAATAAGAAATGAGTTCATTGAGAGATTATTTCTCCTTTTGAAAATTATAGCTCACTTTAAACTGGTTATAGTGAGCTGGTAGCGGGAGGAGTATCAGATGTACAAGAAGTTCTTCAGAAATATCAAGCTTAAGTGCCTTTAGCCTTGAAACTGTATGGGACATTCCAAGATGTGCTCCCTTATATTACCATTGCCTTTATTCTTTAGGGTAATAAGGCGCGCTAAAATCGTGCCCGTTTCTGCCTTATCATTCCTTACAAATCATTTTTCGATTTTCGTAAGGAACACCTTTGCACTGGTAATATCCTCTGATACTACACCCCTGGATGCCTCTAGAAAACCGCACTTTATGATCATGAGACACATGTGATTTGACCTTTCCCACTTCTTATAGTTAGCCTTGTCACCGACAAAACTATTTTCTAGAGGAGTCGTAGGGGTATAAATCCATAACGCAAGGTCTAGATCCATGAAGCCTAGAATAATATAAATGTTCTCCTTCCAATCCTTAAAGTTTATCCCATTTAGGATGAGAATGAAGTTCATGTTAGTAGATATCGTAACATTATCTAAAAAATAGAACGAAACATAATTAAATTATGCTCAAAATTAAAATCATTAAACAAAAATCATATATTGGCAAAATCTCATCTCAAGACACCGGTGCAACATTAATATCAAGTCTTTGGACAGTAATATTAATTGCAGTATTAATCTTGGTGTAGTGATCAAACATTGACAATAAATGATGTCAAATAATAGGCCTATCCTTAGATCGACGTATTATTCACATGCTTACCTTATAATTGTCACACATTACCACCACAAGTGTGTGTATAGACTTAGTCAAATATTAACCTTCCTTTGAGCCAATTAATATTCATTAGTTTTTATACACACCAACATCTAATACTCTTCTTAGACTTTTTCCCATTAAAGATGCCACTTTGGTGACACCATGCTTCAATGGATCTCTTTTGAATATTAGAAAACTTAAAAAAAGTCTAGATGTACCAAATATTCAATGTTTATATTGATTTTCCGCATTAAAATACACTTTATATTTAATTTTAAAAATTTAGTTTAAAATACATTTTTTTTATTACAATGGAGGGCCAAGACCTCTTTATATAGAAGTTACGATATCTTCTAAGATCTTTCTAATAATGATGATTTCAATCATCCTAAATTTAGGAATTTCATAGAATCCAATCTTCTATATTTGGTAGGCTTTTTCCTTATATGGAATTCCTAAATCCAATCTTCTATATTTGGTAGCCTTTTTTTTAGAACTTTAATTCACGATAAAAACATAATATCACTTTATATGATTGTTAAAACAATATATGTGCATAATATCATCAACCAATCATATAAACCATCAACCAACATGCATTTAATCAAAAACAACAAAACTAGGGTTTTTAAAAAAACAAATTGAATTATCATTTCCTTGTGAATAAATGAACGATAGGCTCTGATACCAATTGTTAGATTTTATAAACTAAATCTAATAATACTTTATATAAACTTTAAATAGCCATCAAATGATACAAAAGGGATTTGAGAAGATAGATCAATTCAATTACTATAAGCGGAACATACTTTTAGGTTCTATTGTTCTTGATTGTCCTTGGGATAAATTTTGGTTGATGGATCTTCCAATCTAGCACAGACCTTAGTTTCACTTTGGAATTTCTCACTCTGTGAATCCTCTCTTTCGACGGGGAGACAAGAGAGATATTTTACCTACTGAATGTTGTGACCCTATTAATACCATTCAACAGGTATTAAGTCAAATGGGTCTGATCTAGTGTAGCACTGTGTAGATTGAGCACCATAACCATTCTTTTTAGATTTTGATTATTTATAAATCAGCCCCTCATAGATATTTAAATAACCATTTGGTCTCTACGCATTTATTCCATAACCTACGTACCCCATAAACCTCCTTAATATCGTATTTGATCACTTAGTTTAGGTTTATTACATAATAGCCCAACACTATAAATATTGCATTAAAGGCAATCTCTTGGAATTGCTTAGAGCTGAAGAAATAACCAGATCAAAGTGAAAGCAAACCGGTGATGATAGCGATAGGCCAATCAAAAGAGGCGGAGGTCGCAACGGTGATCGTGGTGGTAGAAGTGGTAGCGGTGATCGTGGTGACAGAAGTGGTGGCAGTAGTCGAGGTGGCCGCTCTCTCCCTCCTTTTCGAAACCTTCTAAATGGTGAAGAATTCAGGTGTCAAGGATTTCGATACCCAATCGACCCACTTGTGAAAAGGGAAGATCAACAATCTCTTTTCTCCTAAACTATCTTTTGTTAGTTTGTGAACTTGGTTCTTTAAACTTGGTTTCTGAATATTGGGTTTTGGAACTTATTTCTGTAAGCTGGTGAACAAGTTTGACTCTTTCTTCTATTGGATGAATGTTTATCTTTTAATTGTGCAAAGTTTTAACATCATCATCAAAAAGGGGGAATTGCTAGGTCAAATTATTTTGACTAAGGGTCAAAGTATTCTGACTAATGGATTTGATGATGAGTTTGTATAAAACTTAAACTGAGTTGTCTAATTACTTATGGTGCAGGTGTATCAAAAACATGCTATATTAGACTAACTCTGAATGAGGCTCATTAGACTTATTGGCTATCAGGCGTAGTTAGACGTGTAGTCTAACAGGCGTAGTTAGATGTGTAGTTCAACAGGCGTAGTTAGACGTGTAGTCTTACAGGCATAGTTAGACGTATAGTATAACATGAGAAGTTAGACGTGCAGTCTAACAGGCGTAGTTAGACGTGCAGTCTAACAGGCGTAGTTAGATGTGTAGTCTAACAGATACGTAGTTAGACGTGTAATCTAATAGACGTAGTTAGACGTGTGGTCTAACAGATACGTAGTTAAACGTGTAGTCTCATAGATACATAGTTAGACGTGTAGTCTAACAAATACGTAGTTAGACGTGCAGTCTAACGGGCGTAGTTAGACGTGCAGTCTAACAAGCGTAGTTAGACGTGCAGTCTAACAAGCATAGTTAGACGTGAAGTCTAACATGCGTAGTTAGACGTGCAATCTAACAGGCGTAGTTAGACGTGTAGTCTAATAGGCGTAGTTAGACGTGTAGTCTAACAGGCGTAGTTAGACGTACAGTCTAACAGGCGTAGTTAGATGTGCAGTCTATCAAGCGTAGTTAGACATGCAGTCTAACATGCATAGTTAGACGTGTAGTCTAACAAATACATAGTTAGACGTACAGTCTAACGGATATGTAGTTAGACGTGTAGTCTAACGGATGCGTAGTTAGATGTGCAGTCTAACAGACGTAGTTAGACGTACAGTCTAACAGATATGTAGTTAGACGTACAGTCTAACGGATGCGTAGTTAGACGTGCAGTCTAACGGATGCGTAGTTAGATGTGCAGTCTAACAGACGTAGTTAGACGTGCAGTCTAACTCCTTCAGATTAGACTGAAGGGAAGCGTAGTTAGACGTGCAGTCTAACAGAGATGAAAGTTAGACGTGCAGTCTAACTCCTTCAGATTAGTCTGAAGGGAAGCGTAGTTAGACTTAGTCTAACTTCTTCAGATTAGTCTGAAGGGAACCGTAATTAGACGTGTAGTTTAATCCCATTAAACCAGGTGGTCTAATGGATCCTACTATTAGACGGGGGCGTCTAACTTCATTAGACTTGATAGTCTAAGTGTAAAATGTCTAATGTCATGCTTGAGCAGTTGTTTGAAGCTAGCATTCGTCTACCCACGATCAACTAGCTGTATGCTACTCCTGCTCCACTATTCCGTGCAGATCAATACGACAACCTGTTACAACCAATTAACTAATGTCACGTAAGAAAATATTCTTCCCACTACTTAATTCTTGCAGTACAATCCTAGAAGAATATTTGGCGCACTACCAGATTGGTACGACCACGATCCTGGTGCTCAGAGTCTGTTGTACCTGTGTACTATGGAGGCTTTCCAATGGGTTTTCGCCACGTGTCATTATAGAAGATTTGATCGTTGGTACCTGCTCTCTATTTAAAGATTCTCAAGGAAAACGGACGAACCGCCAGAATTCGAGTGAACAAGATGGACACTGAGAAATACGCATACAAACGAACTACTGAACTTACAATCTCACGAATTGCTTTCTTGATTTACTGTGTGTACATCAAGAGAGAGTTAGAATCAAAGTATTATCTAGCTGAGTGATATTCTTCTATATACTGTAAGTTGAATAGAGTCTGTTCTGTTCAACAGTAAGCTAGTCGTGCAACTGTATTTGATTATAAGAAACATATAGTGAATCCTTTCGGTGGTTGGAAGAAGGGGTGACGTAGGAGAGTTTAATAGGATCGTCTTAATCAATAGAGACGGGGGTCTAGCAATTGATGAAGGCTTTAGAAAAACGGTTTGAAAGAAATCTTGTTAGGGATTTGATTCACTTTCTATTCTACGCAAACCCTTGTAAACACTTGAAACAGAATCAAGTTCGGAAATGTTTACTTAGGTTTGAAGCTTAAGATGAAAAATGAGAAGATGACAGAAAAGAACAACACAACAGTTTGTTTATGGATGTTCAGAGCAAACTCTCCTACGTCACCCTTCTTCTAACCACCGGAAGGATTCACTATAATATGATTTGAATCAAATATAGTTTGCACACACTTAGCTCACTGTTGAACAGAACACACTCTGTTCAATTTACAAAATGAATAATATCACTCAGCTAAATGATGCTTTGGATTCTAACTATTTCTTAATCAACACACAGTAAAACAAGAAAGCATCTAACGGTTTCAGTAATCTGGATAACAAAATGATCTATTGAATTCTCTCTCTGCAATTCCGGCGAGTAAGACAGTTCGTCCGTTGTCCTGAAGAATCTTTAAATATGAACAAGTACCAACGGTCGAATCTTCATAATGATACGTGGCACTCTTCCATTGGAACGCCTCCATTGTACATAACAGACTCTGAATACAAGGATCGTGGCCGTACACAACAGGTAGTGTGCCGAATATTCTTTAGAGATTTACCTGCAAAACAAGTAGTGGGAAGGATATTCGCTTACGTGTCATTTGTTGATTGGTTGCATTCGGCTGTCGTACTGATCTTCACTAGAAAGTGGAGCAGGAGTAGAGTACAACTATAGCACGTGGGTAGGCGGGTGCTAGCTTCAAGCAACTGCTTAAGCAAGGCATTAGACGTATTTTAATTAGACAACCTCGTCTAATGAAATCACACGCCCCCGTCTAATAACAGAATCCATTAGACCACCTGGTCTAATGGGATTAGACTTATGTCTAATTACAATCACTTCAGACTAATCTGAAGGAGTTAGAGTGCACGTTTAACTTTCTCTTTCTATCAGAATGCATGTCTAACTCCACGAGTTAGACTGCACGTCTAATTACGGTTCTACTTCAGACTAATCTAAAGGAGTTAGACTCCACGTCTAAATTTCACAGTTCATTAGACTACACGTCTAACTCCACGAGTTAGACTGCACGTCTAATTACGGGTCTATTAGACTGCACGTCTAATTACGAGTCTATTAGACTTCACGTCTAACTCCATGAGTTAGACTGCACGTCTAATTACTGATCTATTAGAATGCACGTCTAACTCCATGAGTTAAACTGCACGTCTAATTATGAATCCATTAGATTGCACGTCTAACTCTGAGTCCATTAGACTACATGTCTAACTCAACAATTTAGACTGCACGTCTAATTCTGAATTCATTAGACTGCACGTCTAACTCCATGAGTTAGACTGCACGTCTAATTCTGAATTCATTAGACTGCACGTCTAACTCCACGAGTTAGACTGCACGTCTAATTACGGATTCATTAGAATGCACGTCTAACTTCATGAGTTAGACTGTACGTCTAATTCCTCTAGTTAGACTGCACATCTAACACCGCTTAGTTAGACTATACGTCTAACTTCGCTAGTTAGACTGCACGTCTAACATCATGCATCTAATACCAAATCGGTCTAATGAACCTCATTAGAACCAAGTCTTATGAAATCTGACTTCGATACACCTGCATCACAGACAATTAGACGCATATGTAATCCATTCATCATTTCATCATCAGAATTCCAATAATCAAACTATTTCAACACTTAGTCAAAATAATTTGACCCAACAATTTCCCCATTTTTGATGATGATATTGAAGTCTTGCATATATAACAAATTAAGCATTCATCATATAAAATATAAATGCAGGGTAAAACTTGTTCATTCATCACACATAACCACTTTCAAAAACCAGTATTCCACAAATATAGTCAAAGAAACATAGTTTAAAAACTTAACAAAGTAAGAGAAAGGAGATTATTGTTCTTCCCTTTTAACTCGAGGATCGATTGGATAGTTGAATCCTCCACCGCTTATCCCTTCACCAGTTAGCAGGTTTTGGAACGGAGGAAGAGCACGATCACCACGATCGCTTCCACTGGATCTCCCACCACGATCACCGCCACTGGTACGACCTCCTCGATCACTACCAGATTGCTCACCACGACCACCACTACTACTTCGGCCTCCGCGATCACTACCGCTTCTACCTCCACCTCTTTTGGTTGGCATTGGATTATCATCATTGGTTGGTGCACGCTTAGATCTGGTGTCGGTTGATACACCATCACCTCTTCTACTGGGCTCACCCTGAATGATACGAGACTGTTCTCTTTCAGCATCAGCTTTAGCATTCTCTTTCTCTTGAAATTTCCTTGCAATGGAATCGACATACTCTAACCTTTCAACATCAGTTCTTCTCATGCTTCCTTGAATTTCAACTAGATGATTCTTGTATAATTCCATTGACTCCATGATCTCACGATGATTATCAAGATTGATTTGCCTATCAATGCTCATCATTTCTGATTGACAACTAAAGAGATGTTTTTCAAATTTGGAGAAATTTGAATTTGAGACATGAGTCTCATACGTATTCTTGTTCAGTGTATTATCCAATTCTTTAAGGATTTTGACACATTCAACAACTTCTTTTCTGTCCTCTTTCCGGGTCTTCAAAATCTTTACCATATTTGATCCCATAGCTATCACATTCGTGTGAAGAGAAGAAAGCAGAGAGGTCATAGACTTTAGAAGCTTTGAACCATCAGCAGAAGATCCTTCATTGGATGAATCATCTTGTGAATCTACTGCCATGCTCTGAATAAGATTAAATTTGGTGTGAATCTGCAAAGATTGCTCCGGTTTATCCTTCTCAGACTCATTTCCAGTTTTATTCCGCTCTTCTTCTTCCATCTCCCTTTCTGCTCTCTGAAATCTTTCATACATATTTCCCTTGCTGTGAAGAGGATTGTTAATATTCTCATGAATATTACCAACAATAATATCGGGAAATGGTAGGGGCTTTATAGTTCTAACATTTTGATCTTGTTCCCCCTCAGACGAGGAACTCTCTTCTTCGACATCTTTGTCATTTGAAGGTTCCCCCTCAGATCTGATAATCTCAGGCAGACTATCTTCAGCCTTCTTTTCTTGAGATCCCTCTGTTCTGACAACAGGGGATATCACGACCTCTTTTTCATTTGGAGTTTGAACGTTCTCCCTAACAATTTCTTCTTCTTGAGTTACAAGAGCTTGTTTAGGCTATTGAATTCTTCTTCTAAGGATGGATTCTCTTGAACGGGTTCATTATTTTTCTCGATAACGGGATGAGCCAGTAAACGTCTTTCTTCTGCAGAAAGATTTCCAAATTCTATCAGAATAGCAACAACTTGCTCATCTGTATCAGCATTATCAGTAGAAACATCCATTGGTTCGTCTTCATCAGAGGAAATACCAAAATAGCTAACTCCTAAGCATTTAGCTCCATCAACATATCTAGTGACTACAGAAAGATATTCAGCCATGATCTCGTCTAACCTTTTTAAGATTTTCACTTCCACTTCAGCACCTTTCTCAATAGGGTTAAAATTAGCTTTTCTGGCTTCAAGGATGGGGAATAAAGCTCATCCTCTCAGACAAGTTTTGATAAGATCTTTTCTTTTCAGAGCTTCCGACACCTGCGGAGTTTTAGCCCATTTAAGAACCTTCTTTTCATTTGCTACAAGTTTACGCCATTGAGTACTTATTCCTGAACCCGTGATGACCTCATCATACTGGATAGACATTCTGTTCTGGCTCCATGAGTCAAATTTTTCCATCTTCTCAGCAGCTATAGCTTTGACTTGATTCATCATGAGGTCAACAATGCATGTTTCCTCAGAAACATCTTCTCTTTCTTCAGTTACAACGTCTTTCCCTTTTCCAACAACCTCAACAGGTTTTGGAGAGGGTCTTGGTTCACCAAAAACAATTCCACACGACTGCCTTGTGGAACGCATCAATTCATAAGCAGATGGTGGTTTCTTGAAGAGTCCAGGAGGAAGCTCGCCTCGAGTGACTTTCCCAGTTACTATTGAATCATTTGAAATGGGATTAATGGAGCAAGGCTCTCTAACAGAAATAGAGGAATCCTTTTCAGCATCATCACCAGCAACAAGGGTAAGGACTGCACCTTGTTCTGGTTGGGCAAATTCTGTAGCACCAACGGCTACTTGATCAGGTTGTTGAACAGGAGACTCAGTCCTGTCAATATTCTCAACATTTGGACCAGCTGACTCAACAGTAGACCCTTCAGCAAATTCCTTTTTAGGAATAAAAACAGATTTATCTTGTTCCTTTACAGGAACATCAAACTTGGGCACATCGGCCAAAGATATAGAAGAGGTTACCTTTGATGAAGCTTTCATCGATTTAGATGCACGGGGCGCCTTTGACTTGTCACCTTTTGAGACAGATGACCTTGAAGATCTCCTCAACTGACTGGCAGCCGGAGATAGGGAAGACATGGGAATGGTGGCAAGTTCAACTGGACCTTGCCTGATTCTGGAATCAACAGTTTCAGAATCTTCTTTGAAGAGCTCCTTAGGCTAGTAGAACTAGCCTCTGATTCGTTGACTGTTTTGGATCTCTTTGCTCATGTCGACAGGATGGAAGCGGCTGGCTGTTTAGATCGAATAATCGATTTTCCACCTGTCTATTGGCTAGAAGCACCCGAAGGAGATTACTTAAGATTCTTCATTCTAACTAGAGTGTTGGCAATTGTGAACACATTATACACCCTATTTGAGTTGATCGGTTCGGGTTCGCCCATCGGAACCCCCAAATGCTCCTACAACCGACTTAGTTGTACAACAAAGGTTATACTTTATCTGTTCTCCTGGTTGATGGAGAAGCAAGATTGTTAAACAATGTTGAAGACCAGTTGACTTGGATCCTCTTTAAAATGGCACACACATAGTCAAATCGATTTTGACTATAGAGATTAAATGAACCAGCCTTCCCCTGAAGCGCTTTTTCCACCACATCATTTAGCAAAATAAACTGTGGTTTAAGGACTTTATTACTTCCATTCAGATGAATCGCCGAGCCATCGGCCGATAAAACCTTCATCATCTCTTTCCTTACTTCCGGTGACAGATCTCTATTGAAAGTATGACCCTCTGTCGGATGTTCGAAGAACTCCGCGTACAAGGCTTCGTCGAAAGATATTTCCATCCCGTTTACAGTCGCTAAAATGAAATCGTCCACCATTGTTTCAGATTTAAAGAACTCTCGAACTTCCTTCTCATAAGAGATGAAAGGACCTCCAAGATATTTTCCGAGACCGGAATATTCGAGGGTTCTAAACATATCTACTACTTTCGGCTGATCGAAAGTGTAGACAGACGGAAAATCTACCTGCAAAGTACAATGACCCAGCATGATTCTCTTGTTCACCATTTTCTGTAGAATATGAATAGACACAAGATTAGTACAGATTTTTGAGAGAGAAAGGCAAAGAAATTTAGGGTTCTTAGAAATCTTGAGAGATAAAAAAGCTTTCAATCTCATACAAAAATGTCCTTAAATAGACCATGAGAAGTTATTGTCCTTAAATAGACCATGAGAAGTTATACGAGATAACCGTCGTTTTTCCTAGGGGTATGCCCTATCATTTAAAATTAGACGTCCTTTCCAAAGAGTCATCATTAAAATGAGGGTATATCAGTCATTCTTTTTTAACTTGAGATACATGTGTCTTCCTGTTATTATGAGATGACTGTTTTAATGTTTGAGCGGGAAAATCAAATATCTCGTCACGTGGATAGCTATCCTTGACCAGTCTAAAAGGCACGTAGTTAGACGTTTTTCTTACTACACAAATCTATAAAACTAAACGTCCATTAGACGTGTGTGTCCATTAGACGTGTATGTCTAATTACGCGTTGTAAAGAATACGTCTAATTACGCATAAACACCACGTGTTAGACGTGTGTTTGGTTAGACGTGAGCATCCTCTTGCTCATGACGTAAAAACGTCTAACGTCTATTAGACGTGTACGTCTAACCGCGTTGGTTTTAAACCACGACATAGGCTTAGATGTATAGATTGTGAGCAAAAATACGTCTAAGTACAAACCATTTACTTTAGACACCCTTGTCTAATAGGCCGATTAAGGTTATTTGTCTTGAGAGTATCTTTACTTCTGAAGTAATTTTTCTTCTCATTTTTTACAGTTACAAAAATGAATAAACAAATGTTTTGAGATCCTTCGGACCAAAAATATTTTAATACAAAAATATCAAAAAAAATTTATTCTTCTGAAATAGCAGCAGCCATTGTTGATCTTCTGAACTGTATACTCAAGAGAGTATTCTCCATGTTTCCTTCCTACAATCCTCTTGCATCACCTACATGACAAACTATTTACAAACTTGGTACCCATATTCAATTGGGTCATCGATCAATTAGTCCCTTAGGAATCAATATTTAACATATTCTAATAGATTTCCCATGTTGCGTTGTAATTAATGCGTATGATTTTGACTTAGGAGACAACTTTCTGCTAGCCACTAATCCCTTAGCTTTTGAAGAAGACTTTCTTTTAAAGCTCCTTGACTTTGAGTCAGGTTTTAGATTGCCAGACTTGCTAGCTGCTTCTAATTTATTCTTCAGCCAGCTAACAGTCGGTGGAACATAAATAATTTTATTCTTAAAAACTATTTCTTCACGAATGGGATCAGATTCACTATCAGTCATACCACCTTTAACAAAACTTATTGGCCTAAGCTTGTCATTTGATGAGTTTGACTTTTTGCAGGACATGTTAGGGTCATTGCCATCAAATCTTAGACCGGATCTAGGTCCAACAGATCTTAAAATGCTGATCTGATATTTGACGGCTTCTCCAGACTTTGTCCATGCACTAACAACATAGTTTAACCTCTTGATTTCATCTGAAATCGTTTGAATCTATTCTTTGAGCATCTCATTCTCAAATGAGATCTCTTTAACTTTCTTTACAAAAACATTTGATTCAAGAGTTTGAGGTAAAACTGGTTGGGATACATCAGGTGAAGATTTAGTTTCATTTAGGGATTCTGCTAGCTTTCTGTACTCAATGACCATGTCATTTAGTGCATCTATCAGTTGTTCCCTTAAAAATCTTTAAGAAGAAAAGTCAAATACCTCAGTTTCCTGAGTCTGTTCTTCATCTTCTCTTGCCATGAAGCAATCCATCTCTTCGTCATCACTTTCACTGGATGAGAAGTAAGAGTCACGGATGCTTCGTCGGTTCTTCACGTCACCTGCAATAAGAGCCTTCAGCTCTTTTCCATCATCCTTTGCATCTTCACGTTTCGGCTTCCGGCATTCCGATTGATAATGACCTAGAATACCATAGTTAAAACACTTAACATTAGCCTTTGATTTCTTATTATCATTAGAATTTGAAGAGCTTGAGTTAGGGTTGCTCTTCTTCATGAAGTCGCCAAACTTCTTCACGAAGAGAGACATGGCGTTGCTGCTCAGTTGTTGTGCCGCTATCTTCACATCAGTAGCTACAGGTGGCTCTTCAGCAGTCACCAGAGCTTTGGCAATGATAATATATGTGGATTGATCTTCTTCAATCCTACAGTTCAGCTCGAACTCATAGGCCTTGAGATCAGTAAACAGGTCGAAGAGAGAGATCTTTTGATTCCCTCATAGCCATCGTCTTTATGTCCCATTCCCTTGGAAGAGCACGCATGACCTTAATAGCAAGCTCCCTATTGCTATAGGTGTTGCCTAGAATGGATAAGAAGGAGACAATCTTGCTGAATCTGGTGTCGAAATCGTTCATTGTTTCACCAGGACGCATCTTAAAACAGTCAAACTGTTGAGTGACAACCATGATCTTGTTTTTCTTGGTTTGTTCGTTGCCCTCACATAGTTGGGTGAGTCTGTCCCAGACCTCTTTAGCAGTCTAACACTCGATAATGTAGTTGAACATGTTGTCATCAAGAGATCTGTACAGAACATCAAGAGCCATGTTGTTAAGGTTGTTCTGCCTCTTTTCTTCACTAGTCCAGTCGGCTTTCTCCTTATCGATCTTGATAGGACCCTTTGTGATGACACTCCACATATCGTCATGAAGAGAAGAGAGATGAGCACGAACTCTCTTCTTCCATACGATATAGTTTTCTCGAGAGAATGTTGGAATGGCGGTTGCACGGACATCTTTGGTTAAGGTTGTCATTTTTCAGGAAAGGCTTGAGAATAGAAACAGAGCTCTAATACCAATTGATAGGATCGACTTAATCAATAGAGACGGGGGTCTGGCGATTGATGAAGGCTTAAGAAAAACGGTTTGAAAGAAATATTGTTAGGGATTTGATTCACTTTCTATTCTACGCAAACCCTTGTAAACACTTGAAATAGAATCAAGTCGGAAATGTTTACTTAGTTTTAAAGCTTAAGATGAAAAATGAGAAGATGACAGAAAAGAACAACACAACAGTTTGTTTATGGATGTTCGGAGAAAACTCTCATACGTCACCCCTTCTTCTAACCACCGAAAGAATTCACTATAATATGATTTGAATCAAATACAGTTTGCACACACTTAGCTCACTGTTGAACAAAATACACTCTGTTCAACTTACAAGATGAAGAATATAACTCAGTTAAAGGATACTTTTGATTCTAACTCTTTCTTGATTAACACACAGTAAAACAAAAAAGCAGCTAACGGTTTCAGTAATCTGGATATCAAAATGATCTATTGAATTCTCTCTCTGCAATTCTGGCGAGTAAGACAGCTCGTCCGTTGTCCTTTAGAATCTTTAAATATGAACTGGTACCAACAGTCGAATCTTCATATTGATACGTGGCACTCTTCTATTGGAACGCCTCCCTAGTACACAGCAGACTCTAAATACAAGGATCGTGGCCGTACACAACAGTTAGTGCGCCGAATATTCTTCAGAGATTTACCTGCAAAATAAGTAGTGGGAAGGATATTCGCTTACGTGTCATTGGTTGGTTGGTTGCATCGGGCTGTCGTACTGATCTTCACTAGAAAGTGGAGCAGGAGTAGCGTACAGTTGTAGCACGTGGGTAGGCGGGTGCTAGCTTCAAGCAACAGCTTAAGCAAGGCATTAGACGTATTTCAATTAGACGACCTCGTCTAATGAAATTAAATGTCCCCGTCTAATAACAGATTCCATTAGACCACCTAGTCTAACGGGATTAGACTTACGTCTAATTACAATCACTTCAGACTAATCTGAAGGAGTTAGACTGCACGTCTAATTACGGTTCCACTTCAGACTAGTCTGAAGGAGTTAGACTCCACGTCTAACTTTCACAATCCATTAGACTGCACGTTTAACTCCATGAGTTAGACTGCACGTCTAATTACGGATTCATTAGACTGCACGTCTAACTCCACGAGTTAGACTGCACGTCTAACTCCACGAGTTAGACTGCACGTCTAATTCTTCCAGTTAGACTACACGTCTAACACCGCTTAGTTAGACTACACGTCTAACTTCTCTAGTTAGACTACACGTCTAACTTTTCTAGTTAGACTGTACGTCTAACTTTGAGTCCATTAGACTTGCACGTCTAACTTCATGAGTTAGACTGCATGTCTAATTCCAAGTCTATTAGACCGCACGTCTAACTCCACGAGTTAGACTTGCACGTCTAACACCATGCATCTAATACCAAATCGGTCTACTGCACCTCATTAGAACCAAGTCTTATGAAATCTGACTTCGATACACCTGCATCAAAGACAATTAGACGCATATATAATCCATTCATCATCTTATCATCAAAATTTCAGTAGTCAAACTATTTCAACACTTAGTCAAAATAATTTAACCCAACAAAGTTGCATCTTCATGCACAATCTTCGGTATCTCTAGAAACTGATTCTCAAGAATCTCATTGTTAGTAAGCAGCATCTTCATGCTCAATCTTTAAGATCTATTGAATTCGATTCTCAATAATCTCTTTGTTAGCAAGCCTCATTTTTATGTACAATCCTCCAGATCTCTTGAATGCGATTATCAAGAATCTTCCATCTAAAAAGTCGCATCTTCATGTAAAATCCTCCAAATCTCTTCAAATCGATTGTCAAGAATATTTCTTGTTGTAAGTCTCATCTTCATGCACAATCTTTGAGATTTCTTGAATTCGATTCTAAATAATCTCATTGTTAGCAACACGCATCTTCATGCACAATCCTCCAAATCTCTTGAATGCGATTGTCAAGAATATTCTTTGAAGTAAGTTGCATCGTCATGCGCACTCCTTCAGATGTCTTGAAATGGATTTTAAAGAATCCTTCATCTAAAAGTCGCATCATCATGTGCACTCCTTTGGATCGGTATTACAACTTTCTTGGCGACTCTTCTGGGGAAAACTTGTTATTTTAAAATGAATAAAATAGACAAAGTTCTGGTTGTTTATAAATTGATATTTATAATATTCCACCTCATGGGGTCCATCACCCCAACAGGTACTTATGTTTTACCCTATAGTTAGGTTTTACCCTAATACTTGCCTCAGATGGGTACATCACCCAGACTTACGTGAAAGAGTACCAGATCAAAATTTTGTACTCATACAATTACGTGAAGATCGATCATACTGGTTTGTGACCGAGAGATGTTGTGTGAGGAAAAAATAGGAACCTGGATTCTCCTCGCTTACTACTTCATCAGGCCAGCAAACGACAATCCTTCTTCAAGGATCATCGAGGTGGCACATTAGTTGCAAAAATGCAACAAAGATGATAGAATCGGTGTAATCAATATACACGGGGTCTAGTTATTGATAACAATTTCTAATAAACGGGTTGATAGAAATCTTGTTAGGGATTAATATCTCTTTCTATTCTTCGCAAATCCTTCGAACTCTTGAAACAGATTCATGTACAGAAATATTCATCGGATTTGAAGCCTTGAACCAATGAAAGATGAATGGCAGAAAGTAAAGAATACAACGAGTTTTTTTATGGATGTTTGAAGCAAACCCTCCTACGTCACCCCTTCATCCACAACCGGAAGGATATCACTAGATACTTCTTTGAATCAAATACAATTCACTGATCTAGCTAACTGTCTGTTAAACAAAACAACATTTGTTCAACTTACAACACACTGTTAATGACTATCAAATAGTCCAGTAACTTATCTCTCAACTTCACGTAGTGATTTACAAAATACACTTGAGAATAAAATAACTATAGAGAAAGTAAGTTGATTCAAGAAATCAAGCTTGTAGAAATCTGGTGATTCAATGAGAGAGAGCACGCTTCAACTTTTGTCTTGTAATTTCTGCCAGCCATCCGTTGTCTTTATGCAGCAATTTATTCTTGAAAAGCTTCAACGGTCGAATTCTTCTTTTGGACACGTAGCAAGCGTCCATTGGAAGACCGCCTATAGTACACAAGTACAACAGACTCTAAGCAAATAGATCGTGGTCGTACTGAACAGGTAGTGCGCCAAATATTCTTCTGATCTTGTCTGGTACTAGACAAACCGTTAGAAGGACAAATGCGTACGTAGTGTTCTTTCATTAGATGCAATTAGTTGGCTTTCAGACTACACAGGAGAGAGTGGAGTAGAGTAGCAGACAACTAGTTGATCGTGGATAGACGTATGCTAACTTCAAACAGCTGCTAAAGCGAGGCATTAGACGTGCTCCATTAGACCGTCAAGTCTAAGGGAGTTAGACGTCAACGTCTAATAGCGTGTTCCATTAGACCAACAAGTCTAATGGAGTTAGACTGCCAAGTCTAACTAGATATCACTTCATACTAATTTGAAAGAGTTAGACTTGCACGTCTAACTTTATATCCCATTAGACCACCAAATCTAATGGAGTTAGACTACCAAGTCTAACTATATATCACTTCAGACTAATCTAAAGGAGTTAGACTTACACATCTAACTTTGCATCCCATTAGACTACTACGTCTAATGGAGTTAGACTGCCAAGTCTAACTATATATCACGACTAATCTGAAGGAGTTAGACTTGCACATCTAACTTCACATCCCATTAGACCACCAAGTCTAATGGAGTTAGACTCCCAAGTCTAACTACATATCACTTCAGACTAATCTGAAGGAGTTAGACTTACACGTCTAACTTCGCATCCCAATAGACTACCACGTCTAATGTACATATCACTTCATACTAATATGAAGGAGTTAGACTTGCACGTCTAACTTAGCATCACATTAGACTACCACGTCTAATAACTTAGTATCCCATTAGACTACCACGTCTAATAACTTAGCATCCCATTAGACTACCACGTCTAATGGAGTTAGACTACCAATGCTAACTGTACATCTACAAGACTTGCACGTCTAACTACGTGCGTTAACTTTGAGACGTCTGCTCTCGCGTGTTAACTTTGAGATGTGCCTGCAAATTAATAAAACTCTAATTATTAATTATTCACCTGTTAAGATTCGAACCCAGGTCACCCACATGATAGGTAGGTGTACTTACCACTACACCACATACAAACCCATTTATATAACTATATATTTTATAATTGATATGAATAACAATAATTGAACTTAGTTTTATTCATTTATTATCAAAAACTATTTCATCAATCATTGAAATCAAGTATGTTAAATTATTTTAAATCAATTAAAAACTTAATCCAACAAAAGATGCTTCTAGCATTGTATTGGTAGAATCGCTCATGGGTCTAAACAACTCATATCGATCTCCCACCATGAGTAAGAGGGGGTCTCCCTTAATCCTATACATATGGCTGCTTGACAAAGCTCAATTGTCTACTTCCAGTTCTATCTGGTAACACTTTATCCCCCTTTGTTTAATACCAAAGGATGTGGGATGCTCTCCATGAAATCCCGATACTAGATGATAATGAAACTTGGGACATCCTTCCGTGGTACCCCATCAAGAAAATGACATTCATGATGTACGACAAGGCGCTTGTCCTATTTCTGGGTTTAAATGGATCACTTACTACTATACCCATGAACTGTTCAAATTGTTTGGCCACAGCCATGTCGAACCTATTGTTGCAATAAACAGACCTATAACCCGAAGACCCTACGCGGAATACCTCGGTTAGTGGCACGATTCCTCCAACTCAATATCATGACAAGATGAAGGAAATACCAGGATCTTATCACCAACTAGTATGAGAGAGCTCACCAAGCTGAAGCAGAAGAGAATGCTCATATCGAACAAGACTATGTCTGAACTTAAGAAGTTTTCGTTTTCATTTGAGACTTTTCCCATTTAGACTCTTTTGTAAAATATAAATAAGAGACTCTCTGTAACAAACACTGCGAGTATGTTTATATACAACTCTATGTTTGTCTATCTAATCATGAATGAGATCCTTGCTTTTCTAAATTCATGTCTCGCATTTTGCATTTGTATTGAACTACATCTACAAAGCTTCATCTATCTTTATCTTCTTAACAGTGCGCCAATCACTTTCGTACAAGTACGACCCCACGAAAAAGAGATCCAAGAACTGGACGTTTTGTGCGCTAAGTCATGGTCGAAGGAACTCCAAAGAGCGTTAAGGACTCAGTATCCCCAACTGAGTTTGCTTAGATGAAAGCTACTCTTTAGCAAGTCACTGAACAGTTGGCGATATTAACGAACTTGATGACGTAGCCTGTCATCCCTGTTCCAGAACAGCCATCCTCGTCACGACAGCCGCCATCGGCTATACCTATTGTCACTCCGATCAAGATCAATCCTCAGAATTATCGTATGGAAGAAGCCTCTCTCTATGAAGAGTCTCCTGAAGATGATAACAGGTCAGCAAGGACTCAGCTAGAAGTTGCTAACAACCCCAACGACCAAGAAGAGGCAAACCCTACGATCATTCCTCCTACGGAATACGAGGTCCAAATGGCTCAATTGAATGCTAACCAGGTCAAGTTCCAAGAGCAGTTCAATCAATTGACCAAAGGTAGTTTGGATGAACACCATGATTGAAAAAATGCCATGAAAACTAAAGAACGAGCAATGATCCCTTTTGGGATAAAGCTACCTTCTCTGTCAAAGTATGTAGACAAGACTAACCCTAATGTTTTCTTCCAGATATACACCATGGCCTTTATATCTGGGAGAACCAATAGTCATCCATCTATTTCCTCAGTATTTAGATGGTGCGGCCCTGTGTTGGTATCCCTAAAAAAATATAGTTTATCTTTAGACTATCGACGGACTCGCGTCAGCCTTCATAGAACGTTTTAACATGCATCTCAGCTTAGAATGGTCAAAGAAGAAGCTAAAGAATGTCAAGAAAGACGAAAATGAGAAATTCACGGTCTTTATCGAAAGATGGAAAGTGGTTGCTGAAGAGATTGATTCCCTGCCTAGCGAATAGAGACAAATCGACACGATTCTAGATAATGTTAATGGTCAATATTCTATTGGATTTGCCGTCAAGACTTTCCAAAACATGAAGAAGCTCCTTAAAACAGGTAGTAACCTCGACGAAGCCTTTGACAAGAAAAGAAAAGAAGGTAAAATCGTGAAGGCCTATATTACTCCTCCTCGACCTCAAAGGAAGGACAAAGTCGAAGTTCACCAGGTCACAACTGTCTGGCAGGCTCCTGCTCCTCCTAAGCCCGGTCCAAGCAAACCGGTATTGGGCAAAACAAATGTCCTGACGATGCCTAAGCCGTCAATTCTGAGGGTCCCAAGACCTCCCAGAACTTTTGATGATCTGGGCATGACCTTGAGTCAAGCTTTTACCCTCCTTCATCAGAGGAACATCATCAAGCCCTTAGCTCCTCGAGAGGGGGTAGAGTCCCTTGGCAGGTTTGAAGGGGCATGGTGCGCATATCATCAAATGAAGGGGCACTCTACTGATAATTGTAGTGCCCTTAAACATTAGTGTCAAAACCTGATTGATTAGAAAATCATTCCTAAACCTAAAATCGCGAGAAATCCGTTGCCCGATCATCAGGTCAACCTGATTTCTTCCAAGGAACCTGTTAACCCTCTGTAGGTTAATATGGTCAACCCATGGCCCAAAAAGGAGGATTGACAAGCTCCACCTCTGCCGACAATACCTCAGAATTGGTGGATTATTGACAACCCTGCTTCGAGCGCTCCCAAGATAGTACAACGAGAAGTCTCAACAACCCGAAACGGAGCCGACTTCCAGCCAGTTTCATGAAAACAACCCATGTAATTAATCTTTCTGGCCCATCTAACAATCCAACAAGGGAAAACGAGCCTAGAGCTCTAAACCCTAGTGATAGTATTCTTGCTCATCTCAAGAAGACTAATGCCAACATTTCCATCTGGGAAATCCTGATGTATTTTATCGAACACAGGCAAGTTGTTCTAAATGAGCTAAGTCAGGCTAGTATACCAGCCAACACAACTCTTGAAAAATTGGTTGGTATCATCATAGCAACCCCTTAGATCAACATGATAGGTTTCGAGGACAAAGATACTAGCCAACACGACTCTTAAGGTTCTTTACATTTCTGTAAAGATGGCTGAAAAAGTCATTCTTATGACTCTGATCGACAATGGTTCAGCATTGAACATATGTCCCTGGAAGACTCTCCAAGAACTCGGCATTTCTGTTGATAAAGTCCTTCCCTTAGACTTGTGCGTCCATCGCTTTGATAATTCTCGTCGAGAGATTATGGGCAGCTACTTAACAATGATCTACGTAGTTGATGTACCTTTTGAGGTAGAATTATGCGTAATCAACATGCGACCATCGTACAACCTGATCTTGGGACGACCCTGGTTGCATCAAGATAAGGCTCTTGCCTCCACCCTACATCAGAAAATTCGCTTTATGGCTAACGACAAACTCGTCACCATAGAAGGTGAGAAATACATCACAACCATCATCGGTTCAACTCATTCCACTAACCTAGAGATTGAGTTAAGTGGATTTGACATCTTTCATATATTTAGGCAAGGTCAAGACTCATTTTCACTCCTAACATCACTCCCTACAGCGCAATCTCCATGCGTCTCATGCAGAAAATGGGATATTTTCCAGGAATGAGTCTAGGGCTGAACGCTACCGGCATGACATCTTTCCCCTGGTCTTATTACAACTCAGACAACTTTGGTTTCGGTTATGCTCCGACGGAGGGCGAGGAATCCAGGAAAAGTAAAATCTCTAAATAATTTATACATATTCCTCCAACCCTAAATGGAAAGTTTGTGCGAGAAGGAGAAACCACACTATATTTCGATTTCCGCGAACCTTTCTTCAACCGAGTTTTACAAACTCGCTCTCCAGGTTTCGAAATCTTTCTAGATTGTTCTTTTGATCCTAATTCATCCCTTAATATGATTAGGAAAAGGACTGTTTGTTGGCATAAAACCCTGGAAAAGCTTGCCAGAGATCTTTCTCTAACGGATGAGGACGTGGTTGTTGATGAATACTCTTGTAAGATAAACTCCACAAACCTTCTGGCAATTGATAAAGCTCCTGCAATCAATCTGGGTGTTGATAGCAACATCACACTCCTTTTGGACTGTGAAATAGTGTCTGATGTTGTAATAAATAAAGAAGTTTGTAATGACAATCCTGATGAGATGTCATCTTCTTTTTGTAATAAAGTATCTAATAAAATGCCAATGTACAGTTTCGAATATATGTCAGATAATGATGATGTTTCATTCAAGTCTGAATTTAATTTCGAAATGAAAAACTTCTTGGAATACGAGGACGAGATCGTTTCCGTAGCCGAAACGACAATCAAAGTAAACCTCAATACTCAGGACGATCCTCAAATCGTGTTGATTGGACAAAGCCTAAGTGATGACGAGTGACATGAGATGATCGAATTACTAAAGACCAACAAAGACGTGTTCACTTGGTCTTACAAGGATATTCCGGAGTGAATCCTGCAATCGTTCAACATCAAATTCCTCTTTATCTAGAGGCAAAACACGTTAAACAAAGTTTAAGACGGATGAAAACCGAGGTTGTCGCCAAGGTTAAAGAAGAGGTCCTGAAACAATTGGAAGCAAAATCCTTGAAACTATGGACTACCCCACATGGATAGCCAGTGTGGTTCCCGTCTTGAAGAAGGACGGAAGGATGCGCGTGTGTGTGGACTACCCTGATCTGAACAAAGCCAGCCCTAAGGATAGCTTTCTTTTGCCCCACATCGACATTCTAGTCGATGATGCTGCTGGCAATCAATTATTCTCTTTCATGGATGGATTCTCAGGATACAACCAAATCCTGATCGCTGAAGAAGACAAAGAAAAAACTACCTTTATCACGGAGATAAGCACGTTCTGTTTCAGGGTCATGCCATTCGGTCTCAAAAATACCGGGGCTACCTATCAACGAGCAGTAACGATGATCTTACACGGCATAATCCATAAATAGGTGGAAGTCTACATAGACGACATGATCGTAAAGTCTAAGGATCGATAGGGTTATATTCCCAACTTAGACAAATTCTTGCAAAGAATTCGAAAATACCAGCTTCGGTTGAACCCGAAGAAATGTGATTTCAGAGTTACCGCTGGTAAGATACTAGGATTTCTCATCACCCAACGCGGAATAGAAATCGATCCCTCCAAAATCGAGGCCATTACAGCTATGCCTGCGCCTCAAAATGAGCGAGAAGATCCAGTTCATCAGTTGTTTCATCAGCAAACTAACTCTTACTTGTGATCCTCTTTTCAAACTACTGAAAAAGGATAAGAAATTCCAATGGGATGACACTTGTCAAAGGCTATCTAAAGTCACCACCGGTCCTTATGCCTCCAAGGCCTGGTATTCCTTTAATTCTCTATCTCATAGTGACAAAATCGGCTATGGGTAGCCTGTTGGCTCAAGAAAACGAGGATAAACTCGAGATTGTCGTATACTACCTGATCAAGAGAATGACTGGGTACGAATTGAACTATTCAACACCCGAGAAAGTGTTTTGGGCACTCGCATGGGTCACCAAAAGACTAAGACATTATATGCAAGCCCACCCCATCAAGATGGTGTCCCGGCTTGACCCAATTCATTATCTATTTAAGCGAACACTATTATCGCCTAGATTCGTTAAATAGATGATGATGATCTACGAATACGATATCACATATACAGCTTAAAAATCTGTTAAAGTAAGCGTTGTCGCAGACTTCCTAGAAGATCAACTTATCACAGTCGAACCTTCTTTCGAACTCGACTTCCCTAATGACTCCATAATATATCTCTTCATACACATGTAAGTTCATGTTTGACGGAGCTTCGTCCAAACATGGATATGGAATCGGAATTCTCTTAATAGATCCCTAGGGAACCTACAATCCCATCTCTATTAAATTGGAGTATTCTGTGACCAACAATGAGACTGAGTATGAAGCATGTCTCTCAGGTCTCAAAATCGCATACGAAAGAGGAGCAACTAAATTAGACGTAGTTGGCGACTCCAATCTGGTTCTATCCTAGGTTAACGAAACATGGCAAGTACGAGGAGAAAATTTCAAACCCTATCATACTTGCCTGCTCTATTTCATCGACAAGTTCGTTCATGTGTCTTTTGTACACGCACCAAGAAGCCAAAATTGCTTTGCTGATGCTTTGGCCATGCTACCAGCTATGACCCAAATTTCTGTTGGAATTAAGGTCAAACCTTTAAAGATCCGTTAGAAATGGAAATTCGATTTCAAAGTCGGAATGGTAGCCTCCGTTCAAGTGCCCACCAAACCATGGTTCAATATCCTTCAAAAGTATATGGTATATGGAGAATATTCGTCCCACTTCCAAGCTAAGGAACAAAGAGCCTTGCGCCAGTATTCCACCAACTATGCTTGGATAGCTAACAAACTGATAGAAAATAATTGTTATAACTTATGAAAAGTTTAATGAATAGATAAAACTAAGTTCAAATATATATGTTAAACCGCTAAGTTATATCAAGTATATTAATTGGTTTAAATATAATAAGAAGCTGCTGTAGCGTAGTGGTAAATGCCTCTGCCTGTCACACAGGTGACCAGGGATCAAATCCCACTGGCTGCAAATAATATTTAAAGTTTTGCTATTTCAGGGAAATTGAGCAAAATCCATTCGGTTGGAAATATATATACCGTTCGGTTGTTTGACTTCGGTTTGTAGTAAAAAGCAACCGGTTCGGCCAAGAAGTTCAGTCAACCGGTTCGTCCAAGAAGTTCAGTCAACCGGTTGCTGCTCCGGTCAACCGACACTTAATGCAGCCGATTCAGTCATAAATGATCCGGTTGAGTAAATGCAGCCGCTCTGGTAATAAAAGTTCCGGTTATTAAATGAGCCGCTCATTCATAAATGATCCGGTTGATTAAATGCAGGCTCTGGTAATAAAGGTTCCGGTTATTAAATGAGCCGCTCAGTCATAAATGTTCCGGTTGATTAAATGCTGTATGTTCCGGTTGATTAAATGCTGTCAAGCTCGGTTATTAAATGAGTAATCCAAATCCAGAAGCAATCTCCAGGTAGCAGGTAGGCATGCTTGTCTAAATCTAGAAGCAATCTCCAGGCAGCAGGTAGCTGTCAAGCATGCTTGTCTAAATCCAGAAGCAATCTCCAGGCACAAGTAATTGTCAGGCAGGCGGTCGGCTAAGAGCATGTCTGCCATGTGTCCAACATGCAAACCGGCTAAGAGCATGTCTGCCATGTGTCCAACATGCAAACCGGCTAAGCGCATGTCCGCCATGTGTCCAAATTGATCTGTCCAAGAGGGAAGGCGTGCAAGCCTCTTGATCATTACCGGTTCCCAGCGGCCAATCTCCTGGAGAGAGAAAATATGACCGTTGTCATATTTTTCATATAAATAGAAGGCAAGGAAGAAGTAATCAAAAGAGCAAGCAAGCAATAAAGCGATAAAATTGTCAAAAACGTTTTGAAAATTATTAAGAGAGAGAAAGTTGTATTGTGTTGTGATATTGTATTACATCAATAGTGAGTGGTGTAACCGGCGAGTAGCGAGTTAGGCTCGTCCGGCATTGTGTGAGTGTTGTAACATTCAAGTTAGTGGAGATCCTTCTCATAATCTGAGAAGAAGGGGTGACGTAGGAGGGTTTGCTCCGAACATCCATACAAATTTTGTCTCGTGTCTTTTATTTATTTCCCGCTTATTTACTCCAAAACCGAAATACATTAACCGAAATATAATCCTACTCCAATAATCAAAACCGGTCTATTTCTCCATTCTAACCGACTCCTCCTAAATACTCTACAAACCGAATCGTATTCGTTGCTTCAGATTGAAACGGACATTTCCGCACTTGAACTCGGTTCAAGAGTCTGTGACAATCTGTGTAGTGTTAAGAACGGTTATAGTCTCTAACCGGACTATCACCAAAGTGTTGTGTTGTGTAAGCGGCCACCCTTCCTGAAACCGGAAACACCCCGGTCCTCCAAGGGCGTCCCCGATCCTAACAAGTGGTATCAGAGCGAGGTTCTTAGAACTCAAGCAACCGAAGAAGATGGGAAGCATGACTCACAGCGACAAGCCGCCAATGCTAAACAGCGAAGCATTTAGCAGTTGGAAGAAACAGATGTATCTACATCTGATTACATTAGATGATGAGATGAGTCGAGTCTTGAAAGAAGGACCGATCAAGATCAACAAGGAGGCAGAACTATGGACGAGTGAAGATCGAAGACGGAGTAACCTGGACAACCATTGCATGAGGCACATCTATAAGGTTATAGATGATAACACTTTGAACAAAATATCAGAGTGTGAAAATGCAAAGGAAGCCTGGGAAACGATCATTCAGATCCATGAGGGAAACGAAAGAACTAACGAGAACAAAATCTTAGTGGCTACACAGAAATATGAAAACATCAGGATGAAACCGGGGGAAAACATGAAGGAATTCAGCAACCGGTTCACCAGTGTAGTCAACAAGCTTCAAACACTCGGAAAGAAGTATGACAACCGAGAAGTAATCATCAAAGCCCTAAGATCTCTGCCAAGCACGTGAGATATCAAGACTATGGTGATGAGGGAATCGAGCACCCTTGGGCAGATGAAGTTGCATGATGTGTTCGAGGATCTAAAAGCCTACGAGTTCAAAATCAAGTCTCGGATCGAAGACGAAGCATCCACATCAACCGCAACTAGAGCTTTGGTTACATCGGTGGAACCGGCGGTCCAAGTATCAACCGTTCCGGCTCCAGTCAAAAACACCGATCAAATTACTGAAGATGTGATGGCGATGCTAGCTCAGAAATTCGGGAAATTCATGAAGAAGAGCCAGCCACCATCTAATAACGATTTTAATTATAACTATGTAGATAAATCAAACAAAAGATGTTATAACTGTGACGGTTTTGGACATTTTAGGTCAGAGTGTAGAAAACCAAGAAGAGATGATAGAAAACCGGAAGGAAACTATCAAGGAAACAACTATCAGGGGAACAACTACCAAGGCAACCGGTACCAGGGAAACAACTACCAAGGGAGCAACTACCGGGGAAACAACAACCAACGAAACGACTACCGGAGAAACGATGATCAACATGCTGACGAAGGAAAGGAGATTCAGAAAGCGCTCATTGCATCCGACAGCGGAAGCGAGTGGGCATACTCCGATAATGAAGACGGTGAAGAGAAAGTAACCTGCTTCATGGCAAACGACGAAGAGGTATTTGATTTCTCTTCTGACGAGTTTACCAAAGAAGATCTGGTTTCTGCACTCAACCAAATGGTTGCTGAGTTCAGAAACATATCTGCATACATACCAACTCCAATAGAATCTAAAATCGAACAATCAAATGATGTATATGATAAAATCTGTGAAACCAAAATGTATGAACCGGATGAACTATTCTCCGATAATGAGAAGACAGTTCAACCAGTAACTGAAACCGATGAACGAGCAATGTACGTCACGGCTGCGTGGGAGAGATCACGTCAAACGGTAAAACAAATGTGTAACTATAAAAGACACCCTAAGTGTAGGTATGGTATCGGTTACGAACCAAATAAACAAAACGAATCAAAACAACCTAACGGTATAAAACTCACGAAAAATAATCTTCCGTTTATAAAATTTGTCAAGAGTTCACAAACCGAAAATGACTTAAAAACGGAAGAAATACTTAAGTATGTAAGCCCTAGTGAATCAGAAAAATGGCTTCATCCTGAGAGAAGGAAAGTCAACCGGAAACCAAATAAACCAAATCGACATCAAAGAAACACATCACAACATAAGGCATTCTTGAGCAACAGCCAAGAAGTTAAGCCAAAAATTATAAAAACAGATACCGGGAAGGTGATCCGAATTATTCAAGTTTGGATCCCAAAGGGACTAATCAACCATGGACCCAACTGAATGTGGGTACCAAAAAGGTGTAAATAATTGTTTGTTGCAGGTTAGGAGGAGCAACCGGCTAAAGAACTCAAAATGGTACCTGGACAGCGGATGTTCAAGGCATATGACCGGAAACAAGGAGCTACTAACCGATATCAAGTACGAAACCGGAGCAATCATCACATTCGGGGACAACTCGAAAGGTAAAACCGTGGGCAAGGGTAAGATTGTCCATGGTAACTTATCTATAAGTAATGTACTCTTAGTAGAAGAACTGTGTTTTAACTTGTTAAGCATAAGTCAAATGTGTGATGTGGGTTACAAAGTTGAATTTCATAAGAACTCATGTTTAGTTAAAAACCAAGATAATGACATTCTGTTAACCGGTAACCGGATGGGAAACATTTATAAAGTTGATTGGAAAACTGATTTTGAAAAACCTGTGTGTATGATAGCCGGAAATGATCCAAACTGGCTTTGGCATAAACGGTTAAACCACTTGAATTTCAAAACGATTAACTTCATTTGTTCTAAGGAACTAGTTCACGGTTTTCCAAACGTTAAATTCTCAAAAGATAAAGTATGTGCTGCATGTCAAATGGGCAAGCAAGTAAAATCATCTTTCAAAAGTAAAGGAAATTATCAATCTGAACGATGCTTAGAACTCTTGCATATGGATCTGTTTGGTCCGGTCAAAGTAACTAGTTTAGGAGGCATGCATTATACTATGGTAGTTATTGATGATTAATCTAAATTTACTTGGGTTATTTTTCTAGCTTCTAAAAATCAAGCAACTCCAAATCTGATTAAATTGATTTTGAGAATACAAAATGAAAAATCCATTCGAGTGAACAAAATCAGAAGTGATAGAGGAACTGAGTTTATAAACAGTAATTTAACTACTTTTCTTGATGATTCCGGTATTAGACACGAGTTGTCTAGTGCCAGAACTCCTCAACAAAATGGCCTGGCTGAGAGAAGAAACCGGACTCTCAAGGAAACCGCAAGGTCAATGATAGCTGATTCGGGTATTGCTCAAAAGTTTTGGGTTGAAGCTATCAACACCGCTTGCTATACACAAAATCGATCTTTAGTAACTAAACGGTTTTCTAAAACTCCTTTTGAAATTTACTTTGATCAAATTCCAAGTGTACGGTATTTTCGAATTTTTGATAGCAAATGTTTTGTTCACAATAACGGCAAGAATTACTTGACCGCTTTTGACGCAAAATCCGATGAGGGAAAAATGTTGGGATATTCAGCTGTAAGTAAAGCCTACAGAATATACAATATTAGGACTTTAACAGTTGAAGAAACCGCACACGTTGTTTTCGATGAATCGGTTGAACGAAACACTGCACTACCCTTCGACCTTCACAACAGAATGGAAAACTTTAATATCTATTATGATGATGAAGACGAAGTTCCGGTTTTTAGACGATTTGTCAAGGACCAAGCGGTTGATGCTGAACCTCAGCCTGATCAAGCTGCTTTACCGCAGAAAGTTGACGCTTCAGTTTCTACTGAAGAAATCGGTCGGTCTGACTCTGTTCAACCTACCGATCAGTCTAACCTTGATCAGCCAACCGAAAGCTTGATAGACACGTCTCAGATTAACCTCAGAAGGAACAAAAATCATCCTCTTGAACTAGTAATAGGTAACATATCCTCACCCGTCCGAACTAGGCAACAAAATTTGGATCACTATGAAAACTCTGTTTTCATATCACAAATTGAGCCGAAAAATGTGGATGAAGCATTGTCAGATCCAGATTGGATCTTAGCAATGCAAGAGGAATTAAACGAGTTTGAGAGAAATAAAGTCTGGTACCTAGTTCCCAAACCGAAAAACAAACCGGTTATAGGAACACGATGGGTATTCAGGAATAAACTCAATGAAGACGGTTTAGTTACGAGGAACAAAGCCCGATTAGTGGCTCAAGGCTATAAATAGGAAGAAGGCGTTGATTTTAAAGAATCATTTGCCCCTGTGGCTAGACTTGAGGCCATTAGAATATTTTTAGCATATGCAGCTTTTAAAAACTTCAAAGTTTTTCAAATGGATGTTAAGAGTGCTTTTCTAAATGGTAAAGTAAATGAAGAGGCGTACGTTAATCAACCTCCAGGTTTCAAAAATCCAGAACACGAAAATCACGTTTACCGGCTGAATAAAGCCCTTTACGGTTTGAAACAAGCTCCAAGAGCTTGGTATGATACTTTGACACAATTTTTATTTGATCACAAATTCACAATAGGTTCGGTAGACAAAACAGTTTTCAAGTTTGAAAGGAAGGAACAAATCTTACTTGTTCAGATTTACATTGATGATATTATATTCGGATCAACCGATCCAAAATTATGTGACAAGTTTTCGAAAATGATGACTGATAGATTTCAAATGAGTATGATGGGAGAATTGAGTTTCTTTCTAGGACTTCAGGTTAAGCAGATTGAAGCCGGAACCTTCATAAGTCAAACGAAGTATACAGTCGAACTGCTGAAGAAGTTTGGGATGGATACATGCGCCGAAGCGGCCACGCCGATGAGTCCTTCAGTAAAGCTAGACAAAGATGATGATGGTCAAGCCGTTGACATCACAGCATATCGAGGAATGATCGGATCACTGCTGTATCTAACAGCCAGCCGACCTGACATTCTGTTTGCGGTCGGAGTGTGCGGAAGGTTCCAAGCAAATCCAAAGCAATCTCATTATACGGCGGCCAAAAGAATTCTAAAATATCTAAAGGGAACTCAAGAAGTGGGACTTTGGTACCCGAAAGACTCGAGCTTCAATCTTATAAGCTACTCAGATGCCGATTACGCAGGATGCAAAATCGATAGAAAGAGCACAAATGGAACCTGTCAGTTTCTAGGCGACCGGTTAGTCACTTGGAGCAGCAAGAAACAAACATCTGTTGCAACATCAACCGTAGAGGCAGAGTACATAGCGGCTGGAAGCTGCTGTGCACAACTTCTCTAGATCCAACAGCAACTAAGGGACTTCGGGATAGAAGCCAAGGAATCTCCAATCTTCTGTGACAACACCAGTGCCATAGCGATTACATACAATCCGGTGTTGCACTCAAGAACAAAGCATATCGATATCCGACACCATTTCATCCGGGAGCATGTTCAGGAGAAACACATCCAGCTGGAATATGTCTCAACCGAGCAACAAGTAGCGGATATATTCACAAAACCGCTACAGAAAGCAAAGTTTTCTCACTTTCGAAATATTTTGGGACTCACTAATCTTAATCAATTGATATCATGATTATGCACGCATGAAAGAAACCGGGATATGTGTTCAGGGAGAAGCTCTCGCTTCTCAAACCATATTCAAATAGGCCATTGATAAATCAAAAATGCTAACCGGGAGGAAGTCTCCGGTTATGCCCGATTACTTCATAATTTTAAATCACATGTATATTTACTATACGGTTGAAATAACCGGGTTGAAGTAGATATAATAAATCCAAAGTTGAACAAATGTTGACACAAATCAACGTTTCTTCACAATCGGAACAAAATATCCTACTAAAACCGGTCATGGAAAACCGCTTAGTACAAATGCATTCTGGTCTGATGGAATGAACTTCTCCGGCTAACCTGGGATGACTGACTGAGTTTTCATGCACATTTTGAAAAATGAAGCCTGTAATCAATAAAAATAAGTCTACCAATATCGAGATGACGACATGTGTCCATCATCAAGAGAGGAAGACTCACATCTTGTCAATAGATATTTGTCATCATTATTATCTTGGTAATAATTAGATTTTATCTTGGAAATAAACATTAGTTACTTCAACAAGTTAAAGTCTATTAAATTATTGATGACATCATCAAGCATGCTTAAAACTCATTAATCTAGTCGAACCCCTGGCTATATAAACCACCCTTAAACCTTCACAAAACTTCACAAGATCACTATTCACAAGTATCATTCTTGAGATAAACCCTCTCTCTCAAGAACATGAACACCAACTCCCTAGCAAAGAAGATTCTATTGGCAGATTTTAATTCAATCTAGCAATATGAAGATCACGAAGTCAAAGAAATGTTCTTAGCCGTAGAAAGAAGCGGGCTAAGAAGCTTCCTCGAAAACAGATTCATTCTTGACTACCTAGTAGTCGAAGAATTCTTCCAGACCGGAAAAGAAGTGCATCGAGATATAATCGTTGCACAAGTGTACGGTCAAAAATTCTTATTCAGCGAGACGGATTTCGCTGTATACTGCGGTTTGCCCAATGAAGGGGTAACCGACTTAACATACTCCCCGATGACCATGGAAGAGATGTGTCGCCGGTTCTCAGGATCTGACATCCTGGTTAAACCCTGGGGTGCTAAAAGCCAACTTTCTCATAAGTACCAGCTTCTCTGTGAGATTCTGGGAAAGTCCGTCTTGGGCAGAGAGAAAAGTTACTACTACACCCAACGGGTCTTCGAGATGATGATCGCTGTAACGGTTGGGACACCGGTTAACTGGTCCTGGATCATCTTCAGTAACCTGAAGAAGATGCTCCTCTCCAACAAAACCGGCTACGCTCCTCAGCTGAGCGGTTTCTGTGCAAGTCTGGACATCCACTCCGGACCATTCGTAACTCTCCATCCAAGGCATGTGCTCACCAAGGAAAGAGTACAAGAAATGATCGACCGGTGGGAAGCAGTCAAGGCTAGAAGAAATCAAGTGGCTGAGTCATCTAACGCCTAGCCTGTCCTTTTTCTCTGTCCTATTTTATCTCTTTTCCAAAACCGGTAATTTTGCTGTACTACCGGTTTTGTACCTCAATCAATGAATCAGATTTCCTTCCTCTTTTAAGTTAAAACTTAAAAATCATAAATGGTCAAATATTCAATGTGCCGTATCAAAATCAAATCAAATCTCTTGGAAACAGAAACTCTCATTATCAAAAAGCATGCCTGACTTGTTTCGACAAGACATGCCTTTATTCTCTTGGAAAATTACAAAGTCATTAATGGTTAGACATAAACGGCTAGATTTTTCAAAATATCCTCATTAAATGCTCTCAATCGTTCCAAGCTATAAAAGGAGGTTCATTCCTCCATTTTCAAAACACGCCTCCAGTACTCCTTCTCTCTAAAACTTCAGAAAATCCTTCTAAACATCCCTCACTACTCATCATCATGTCTGCCGAACTCAGAAATACCCTTATCGTCGACTTCGAAGACATCAAAGATAGTGCATACTATGAATGCATTTTTCAGCATATCATAGATTCAGGACTCCAAGGCTTTCTTAAAGGTTCAGACACTATCCTCGTGGAGGAGGTGTGTGAATTCTTCAACAACGGTCATATTCTAGATGATGGCAGCATCCGCACCATCGTCGACGGTCAATTCCTTCGGTTTACCGAAGAGGAATTCGCCAACTTCTTTCACCTTCCGACCGAAGGTTTTTCGGACTTCCCAACGCCGTTCCTACCGGCTAAGGAAGACTTCTTCCAGATTTTCTCTTCTTCCAACACTCCGATCAAGGACTTTGGAAAGAAAGAAACCCTCGCTCCTCACTACCAAGTCCTGCATGACTTGGTTCACAGGTCTATCATGGGCCAAATGCCTAACCAAAACTACAACCGGGAGGCATTTGACATCATGATAGCCATCATTCGAAACTCGTCGATCAACTGGGCAACCTACCTCTTCAACAAACTGAAGCGGATCATGACCGCTGCAAGGGGAATGACCAGTTTCGCTCCTCAAATCACCCGGTTCCTGTTGTCCAAACGTCGCAACCTTGGAACCGGTGTTCCGGTTGGACAATCCAACACTATCACCATACTCATGATGCACAGGTGGATAGCAAGAATCGAGGAACGGTCACCCAAAAACACCGTGGAAAAGTGGTACGAAAGGAGGATGGAAGGGGGATGGTTCACAGAAGACTAAATTCTTTGTCTTTCTTCTCCGGTTTTTTGTCATTTTGTTGTACGACCAAAACCGCTCAATGTTCACCTTTTCCTTTATTTATGAAATATTTAATCCTCAAAGTCTCCGGTTTTCATTTATATCTTTCCTTCCGGTTTCTTAAACTTATACAAAAAAAAAAATTAAAGTTAACTTAAACAAAAGTCCTCAAGTAAAACCGGAACTTCGAGCAAAAGTGAAAAGCTTGAAAAAATTAACCGCCCACAGTTTTACCTCCCAAAATTTACCGCCCATGGGTTTTCCGCACTTACCGCCGAAAGTTACTGCAGTAACTTTTGGAGGGAAAGTTGGCGCCAAAAACATCAAACGACGGTTCGTCTTCCAACCGTTCGGAACCGCCATCTATATAAGTTCACATCATCTCATTCGACACTTGTGCTTTCTCTCTCTATAAATCTCCAGATCTTCAAGACTCTCTTCTCTCGATCATCATCGTTCTTTATTCCTCTCTTTTCAAAACTATCATGGATCTAAGCAAAGCCCCTTTCCAATGGATGTTGCAAGTGGATTTCGCGGACATTGATGAACACGCCGACGGCAAAAACAAGGCTGTTCTTCAACTTCTAAGAGATTCTGGGTTGGAGAAGTTTCTATCTGGTCCGTTCACCATTTATCCGGCGGCGGTGACGGAGTTCCTACCGACGGCGACACTCTCGAAGAGGAAAATCTCCGCCACAGTCAACGGGAAGGTCATTCTAATCACCGAAGAGTTATTTGCTGAAGCTCTCGGTCTGCCCAACACCGGTCTGGACCTAAAGATTGACCTAACTGCTGCAGAATCAAACGATGTCCGGTTGGTGGTTTCTTTCTCATATCAGGATCTGGTGATCCACTATAGCTGGAGGAATAAGATAAAACCAGAATACAGATGGTTGCTGAATGTCATCGCCCGCTCAATCCAGGGAAGAGGAGGTAACTTCGACAACCTGACGAAACTAAAACTCAGAATGCTGTTGGCCATTGTCCGCGGTGACAAGGTGGAGTGGGGAGGCGTCATTTTCGAAGAATTTTGCCAGATGGTGATTAAGAAGGATGGCCGGGTTCAGGCCTTTGCAATGCAAATCGTCCAAATTCTTCAGTTCCTTAATGTGGAACTGGGTGAAGGTAAACCGCTTCCAATCATCAATATTCTTGACTCAGAGTCAATGATCGAGAAACCGGAGAAGACGATCAAACCCAAGTCCTCAAGAACAAAGTCGTCCAAAGGGACCAGTTCTTCGGCTCCGGCTGAAGAAGAAACCAAGCAAAAGAAACCGAAAAGAAAAGCGGTTGAAACTGAACCCCCACAAGAACCGAAGGGAAGGAAGAAGGCGGCTGCAAGGAAGAGTTCCAACATACCGGCGGACTCCGAGAAAACTCTTTCCTCGGATAATCCACCAGAAAGAACCGCAGACGTCTTTCAACCCATTCCCATCAACACTGTTGTTCCTACCCCTGTTCCATCTAATTCTCCAAGGCAAACCGAATCCTCGGGAAGCCGAGAAAACAAGTCAGTCTCAAAGGAGGAAACAGAGGTATGCGTTCACTCTGAAACCTCCAAGTCACCAAGCAAACGAATTGAAGAGGTAATAGCCGACGTGGGCTTAAATACCTCTGGAGCAATTGAGAACATAGTTCAAGACATTGCAAGGGAAACCGAAGAGGACGATGTGTCAAGTCGTCGCAAATCAATTGATCAGGTTGAGAAACCTGATCAGAGTGAAGTACAACCGGTCGAAGAAACGGCCAAAACAGCGGACATTACACCTCCGACTCAGGAGGGTAATCTTGAAGAACAGGAACCATCCGGTTCCGCAGGAGGCAAGACAGCTCCAGAAAACCAATCGGCTCAAGATGGGCCATCTGACTCAGCCACAATACCTGAAGGTTCTGTTTAGGTCAACAAAGGAAAAGGGGTTCTTATCGAAGATTCAACGGTAACAGGAAAAGGTACGCTGCAAACCGGTCCTCAACCAGAAGTCGTAACCGGGGACGAGGTTCCCTTTACCGCAGAATATGAAGATGAAGTTTTCGAGGAACTTCTCATGGACATGAACAAGGGTGCAAGTGATGCATTAGCTCCATACCTCATGTGGGTGAAGCTCAGGTGTGAAACAAAGTTATCCGACATGGCTCCAAGATTGAGCGGCAACAAACATTGGGATAGGCTCATCAGGCTGGAAGAGAGGGCCCTCCAGTTAGCTCACACCGATCTTATCCAACCAGCTTTCAGTAAAACAGCAGTACTTCTTGAAAATGCTCGGTTACAAGTAGTGGAGAATGCTTTTCAAGAAACTAAAGGAGCGACGCTAAATCCGATTGAAATGAGAATGGCCGAACGGTTCATTGCGGTGCGAGAAAAGATCGTACAAAATCTCGATCTCTTTGATATGCAGTGGAGGAAAGGTTGCCGAAGCCAACTCAATAATGCCGACCTATATCAAAGTAAGCCATTCTATGTGGTCGGTGAGACATCCGGAACGACGGAAAACCTGGAACAAAACACTTCTCAAACTGCTAAGGCTCCGGAAATCGATCAAATAAAGCAAGCGGTGGTTGATACAGTTGATTCATGCCTTGGAAATTATAAAACCGCCACCGATGAGAGGATTGCAACGGCTGAAGCTAATTTGTCAAACTCTATCAGGTCCATGATAGATACGGCTATGCAGACCTCAGTCAAAACCTTGATCGCCGAGTCCATCCAAACCGCAATCGCTCCATTACTAGACATGCTGTAGGCAATGGCCATTCAAATTGGGGAGATGTCCAAAGTTCAAGTCAGCACAACTCAAACGCAAATCGAGTCGGATGCTGAAACCGCTAAGAGGCTGCAAGAGGAAGAAATGGAAAGGGAACGGGTGAAGAAGGAGATTGAAGACAAAGAATTTGAGTTTGCCCAGAAATGCAACGAGGAGGAACATGCCAATATCCAGGAACCTCCACCGGTTCAACCGTCCCATTCAATGAACACAAGGAATAAGAAGAAACGGAGCGCGGTTGCGAAAGTAATCAAGCGGGCAGAACAAAGAGCAGTTGTACCAATCGTGCTAAATGTGCAACCGCTTGATGAAGAAGAAGAAGACATTGAGGAACTTAACCAGCGGAAGAGAAGGGCAGTTGAAGGCTCAACCGCAACTCCAAGCTTCAGACCAATCATTGCTCCACCGCTTCCTCTACCAAAACCAGTCTGTGCCAATTTTGGGTTCAGCAAAAAGACTCCAAGCCACTCAAGTGTATGGGCCGGAATGCTGATCGACGCTGAAAGACGTGAGAGTGAATGGAAGGCAAGAGAAGAAGAAAAAAGAAGACGGCTTGAGAAAGAGCTGGAAAAGGGGGGACCATCCAAGCCTTAATCTTTTTATTCTCTTTCAAAACAATTTATGTTTAAACTATGTTTCTGAACCTAGTTATCTTATCATATCTCTTTCCTCAAGTTTACACATACTGTTTTTTTTTTAAATCAAACACATGTTTTTGAAACCGGCCACACATTACAAGTTTTGAATATTTATTCTAAATAATCAAAAAGGGAGAAATTGATAGAAAAATTAAGTTAATTTTTAAAATCGGCCAAACAAGTGTAAGCTCTTTAAAACCGGCCAAACAAGTGTAAGCTCTTTAAAACCGGCCAAACAAATATAAGCTTTTTTAAAAATCGGCCACACATTACAAGTTTTGAATATTTATTCTAAATAATCAAAACGGGAGAAATTGATAGAAAAATTAAGTAGATTAATTTTAAACCGGCCACACATTACAAGTTTTGAATATTTATTCTAAATAATCAAAAAGGGAGAAATTGATAGAAAAATTAAGTAGATTAATTTTAAACCGGCCACACATTACGATTTTTGAATATTTATTCTAAATAATCAAAAAGGGAGAAATTGATAGAAAAAAATTGTTATAACTTATGAAAAGTTTAATGAATAGATAAAACTAAGTTCAAATATATATGTTAAACCGCTAAGTTATATCAAGTATATTAATTGGTTTAAATATAACAAGAAGCTGTTATAGCGTAGTGGTAAACGCCTCTGCCTGTCACACAGGTGACCAGGGATCAAATCCCACTGGCTGCAAATAATATTTAAAGTTTTGTTATTTCAGGGAAATTGAGCAAAATCCATTCGGTTGGAAATATATATACCGTTCGGTTGTTTGACTTCGGTTTGTAGTAAAAAGCAACCAGTTCGGCCAAGAAGTTCAGTCAACCGGTTGGTCAACTAGAGCTCAGTTAGGAGATCGGTCAACCGGTTCGTCCAAGAAGTTCAGTCAACCGGTTGGTGCTCCGGTCAACCAACACTTAATGCAGCCGATTCAGTCATAAATGCTCCGGTTGATTAAATGCAGCCGCTCCAGTCATAAATGATTCGGTTGAGTAAATGCAGTCGCTCTGGTAATAAAAGTTCCGGTTATTAAATTAGCCGCTCAGTCATAAATGATCTGGTTGATTAAATGCAGCCGCTCTGGTAATAAAAGTTCCGGTTATTAAATGAGCCGCTCAGTCATAAATGTTCTGGTTGATTAAATGTTGTAGGTTCCGGTTGATTAAATGCTGTCAAGCTCCGGTTATTAAATGAGTAATCCAAATTCAGAAGCAATCTCCAGGCAGCAGGTAGTTGTCAGGCATGCTTGTCCAAATCCAGAATCAATCTCCAGGCACAAGTAGCTTTCAGGCAAGCGGTCGGCTAAGAGCATGTCTGCCATGTGTCCAACATGCAAACCGGCTAAGCGCATGTCCGCCATGTGTCCAAATTGATCTGTCCAAGAGGGAGGCGTGCAAGCCTCTTGATCATTACCGGTTCCCAGCGGCCAATCTCCTGGAGAGAGAAAATATGACCGTTGTCATATTTTTCATATAAATAGAAGGCAAGGAAGAAGTAATCAAAAGAGCAAGCAAGCAATAAAGCGATAAAATTGTCAAAAACGTTTCTGAAAATTATTAAGTGAGAGAAAGTTGTATTGTGTTGTGTTATTGTATTACATCAATAGTGAGTGGTGTAACCGGCGAGTAGCGAGTTAGGTTCGTCCGGCATTGTGTGAGTGTTGTAACATTCAAGTTAGTGGAGATCCTTCTCATAATCTGAGAAGAAGGGGTGACGTAGGAGGGTTTGGTCCGAACATCCATAAAAATTTTGTCTCGTGTCTTTTATTTATTTCCCGCTTATTTACTCCAAAAACCGAAATACATTAACCGAAATATAATCCTACTCCAATAATCAAAACCGGTCTATTTCTCCATTCTAACCGACTCCTCCTAAATACTCTACAAACCGAATCGTATTCGTTGCTTCAGATTGAAACAGACATTTCCGCACTTGAACTCGGTTCAAGAGTCTGTGACAATCTGTGTAGTGTTAAGAACGGTTATAGTCTCTAACCAGACTATCACCAAAGTGTTGTGTTGTGTAAGCGGCCACCCTTCCTGAAACCGGAAACACCCCGGTCCTCCAAGGGCGTCCCCGATCCTAACACAAACTATATAGACGATCTTTTGATGGTCAAAACATGTTTTGCGTCGATGGTCCCGAGGCACAACGGATCATAGAATAAGTACACGTAGGTGTGTGTGGTCCACACATGAATGGACTAGCCCTTGCCAAGAAAATACTCCGCCTCGAATATTAATTAGAAAACATCGAGCAAGAATGTGTCAGCTATGTAAAAAGTTGCCACCAATGTCAAATTTATGCTAATTTAAATCATACTCCAACATCTTTGCTATACTGCATGACATCACCATGGCCCTTTTCGACATGGGACATTGATGTCATTGTAAAATTATATCCCCATGCTTCCAATGGACATGAGTTCATACTCGTAGCCATTGACTATTTCTCTAAATGGGTCGAGGCATCATCTTATATGATCCTCAAGTCTACCCATGTAGAAAAATTCATCTGTGTTAACATCATAGCTAGGTATAGAGTACCTCATGCTATTATCTCGGATAATGGAAGACACTTCCAAGGAAAGGTTCTATCGCTTCTCAAAGAATTCAAGATTGAACATCACAAATCTTTACCCTATTGACCCCAAATTAACGGCGCGGTTGAAGCGGAAAACAAGAATGTGATAAGGATCATCAAGAACATGACCAACACATATAATGATTGGCATGAAAAGGTGCCATTTTCTTTATGGGGATATCATACGACTGCTCGAGTATCGACAAATGAGACGCCATATTCTCTAGTTTACGGTATGGACGCCGTACAACCCATCAAGATTGAAATCCCCACATTGAGAGTCCTATTGGAATCTTACGTCGTTGAAGAAGATTGGGTAAAAGCTCGGTACGACCAGTTGACATTGATGGAAGATCACAGGTTGGATGAATTATGCAAAACTCAGGCTTACCAGAAACGAATGGCCGATACCTGAACTGTTAGACCTAAAAGCCTGAAAGAAGGTGACCTGGTGCTCAAAGTAACCCGTGAACTGTTACACCCTAGGGGCAAGTTCCGACCACAATGGGAAGGTCCCTTCCTCATCAAGAAAATCCTCTCTAGAGGTGCGGTTCGCCTTTCGACAGTTGAAGGCGAAGAACTTATTGCTTCAAGTAATCTAGACGCCCTAAAACGATATTATGTCTACATCGTTTCGTGATCACGACTCTAATCTAGCCTTAGCAGGATTATCACTGCTCTAATCTAGTCTTAGCAGGATTATCACGACTCTAATCTAGCCTTAGCAGGATTACCACGGCTCTAATCTAGCCTTAGTATGATTACCATGGCTCTAATCAAGCCTTAATAGGATCCCGACGGCTCCCGATCCAGCCTTACCAGGATTAAGTCCTTTTGGACCAACCAACCTCCAATGGTGTATGTCTATGCCATAATTCCCATCCGTTAGTCCCCAACTAAGAGTGGACTAATTGGCCTCTAGTCTTGTTCGACTATGTCAACATTCTCAAGAATTTATCCCCAGCCTCTAAAGGACTAATCGAACCATTAGTCTTGTAGGACCATATTACAATCCCCCAAAGTTAGTCCCCAATCAGGAGTGGATTAATCGACCTCTAGAATTGTACATCTATGTCAATCCCCCATAGCTAGTCCCCAACCAGGAGTGGACTAATCGAAGCTCTAGCCTTGTTAGGCATTTCCCCAACAGTTATTCCCCAACTGAGAGTGGACTAATCAACCTCTAGTGTTGTATTACTGCGTTGGAAATCCCCAGCTAGTTCTCAACTTTGAATGGACTACTCGACCTATAGTTTTGTACAACTACGGCATCATCAATAATGGGAGAACTATGTGAGACCTAATTCATCAAAAGAAAATAAAAGAATATATCAAGAACAAATGGAAGATACGTATGCAGCCTTTGTGCAGGTCCGGTCTCAATGAGCTTAGTAAGCTCAAGAAGCTTAGTAAGCTCAAGATTCTCAAACTCAAAATAAATGAACTATTTCTAGTTCTATCCCCACAGGGTCTTAGAATAGTGGGAACCCTGGTTCTTTCTACCAACTGATGATAAGGATTTTAGGAAACAAGTAAGGGCGAAAGTCAAGGGCATTTCCTTTAATCAAACTACGATTGATCTCCCGAACCAAAATCTGAGTTTCCAAAAAACTCCTATCGATGGATATCCTTAATAAGCTTGTTTTCGTGCTATGCAATTATCTAGAAAACTAACCCTCAAGGGAAGGTTTTAGAAAAAGAAATGGAATAAACTCCCCAAAAGCCAAGCCAAAGCCGCAATTTGAAAAAGGACGTCTCATTCCCCTTTATATAAGAGAATAGAGAGAACTAGACTCAAGGCTCCAAAAAAATATATATCTACAGAAATCACTTGCTGATCGGGGTAAAGTCATTGTTCATACTCACTCGGGTGGCTGTCCCGATGACTATCGTAAGAGTAGAGCGTGTCGTTCTCCCAATACCCACAACGACTAAAAAATAATAGATAGTACCCCCGTGTGGGTTGAGGTGTTGAAATCGCCATTTATGCTCACTCGGGCAGTTGTTCCGATGTCTATTGTAAGAGCAAAATGAATCGATTCCACTAGATATACCCCGGTAGTAAAAAAAGAAATAAAAAAAATCCCCAGACGGAAAGTTGGAACTCTCTTTGTGATGATACCCGGAATAATCTTACTTTCGAAGAATTGAGGCCCACGGCAAAAGCAACCAAAAATATAACTAAACATGATTCTCATAGTCACCTTCCCCGCAAGTTAATATCTTGGATAATCGTCTGCACGAGATCGAATTTATCATCCATATCTTAACATAGGAGAATAAGGAGCTCGAGATCTTTCTGAAATGAGACAATCCCTTTCAACATAGGAATGCTCGTGTCTTAGCCCCGAACACGTTTCGAATCCAAGTCACCCTATTATATAGGTAAGACTAGGGTTTCTTCTACTTTCAAACCGTGTCTAAGACAGAATTAAGAATAGTTTGTTCCCCGAACAACTTTTATTAAAGCTCTCCACCTTACAGAATGATAAAACAACTAGTTAATGTGTCAACCAGGTTATGAAGAACGCTTTGTTAATCCAAAGGGAAAAAGTTTATGTTAAACCATTCCCTTAACTCCCCAAAGAGTCGACAATTTCACCCAGCTGTGAAGGACCCTTCTCAAGGCCAAAGGAAGAACTCTATGGGAAGCTCCCTGAGTGTTAAATCCCCACGGAGTCAACGGTTTTAATCTAGTTGAGAAGGACACTTTGCCAGGCCTAAGAAAGATAAGTTGTCGATTAGAACAACTCCTCTCGTCAACAATCTCTAGCGGAAGCAAGAGATTCAATCATATGTGAAAGTCACTTCATACAAAACCTATCTAAAGCCCTAGCTAATAGGCACAAAAGATCATTGTTATGATTCTTAAAGCCCTATTCCAACAGGCATCCACATAGGTTATTGTCATAACCTATCCCCAACAGATTGGCGTCTACATATGAGTTATTGTTATAACCCATCCCCAACAGGTTGGCGACTATAAGGGTTATTGTTATAACCCATTCCCCTCGGAGCGAATGTGTTCATATATCCCCGGCATGAGTAAGCCCTATCTCTTGATAGATATCTATATCGGTCATTGCCATGACCACTCCCTACTAGAGTGATTGTTGTCACTCATCTTGTCTATAGGTTATTGTTATAACCTATATTCTCAGCACAATTGTAATCATCCCCATAGAGCGACGGTTGCTACAGTCCCCACAACAACACGATTGTTATCACCACCCAACGTGATTGTTGTTACATCACCTAGAAGGTCTTCCTTCATCTTCAATGGAGAATTCTCTTCATTCCCTAGAAAAGTCATAGTTGTGGATATCATATCCTACAGTAAGCCTTATCATATTACAAGTATCCTCAAGAGTCATTGTAATGACTACTCTCTAGTAGTGGATTCCATTTGTTGATGGACGCGGTATGATTGTTATCATTATCCCCGAGAGTTGTACCTCTATCCCCGTGGGATTGTATTCCTAAGAGATCATTCCTCAGGAGAGTCCTACCTCCCAATAGGTAGTCTTATTGGTAGGAGACTCCTCTCCACAAAGTGTTCTTTTTAATCCCCAAGTGAGTCCTATTTGTTAATATGCACCATCAATCATTGTTATGATAGGATTATTGTAGTAATCCATCCCTAGTTGGAGTCCCGTTTACTCCCTAATAGGATAAGACTATTGTCGTAGCCTATCCTATGCAAGATTCAATAAAGAAGAGAATGAGCAATTGTCATGACTCATCCCCACAACACTCTGTCATCTTCCCGGCGCTTGAAAAGGCTATTGTGATAGTCTATCCCCGAAAGAAGACAACATGCGAAGGAAGATCACTCGAACTCACATTTTCCAAAAACTAAGATTGTTTTATTCAAACTCGGTTCGAGAGGGGCATTCTATAAGCATGAAAATTTGACTTACCCTATTTGAAAAATAATATTATTATGTTTAATAATATTAAAATAGTATTTTGGATTTTTATATTCAAAATAACTTAAAGAAGGAATTAAAATCTAATTAAGGATTAATTATTGTCATAATTAAACCTTAATTAAGGAAACTTTACAAAATTCCAAAAATAATTTGAGGATAAAATATTTGTATATATTTTACCCAAATTAGACTAAGAAAGGGGTTAAAAATATTTAATTATGATTTATTCATGATTTATGTTTAATTCATGACTTAAACCAATTAAATAAAATACCCAAAATTCCCAAAAATTCCCCAAAATTAAAACATGATCATAATTGTTATTATGATTCTAAAGATATTTTTTTGTGAAATGTTTGGTGAAAAAATGGATTTAAAAGGAATTAAATTCGATTTTTAATAACCTTTTAAATAAAATTTAAAATTGCATAATCCTATGTGACTGATTTTATGTTTAAAACTTTGCTGCAGGATCCTGGACCATCATATGAGCGCCCAAACCTCATCCGACAGCCCAGAGCACACCATATACCCAACTATAGCGAAACCACGTGTGCGCACCCGCACCGGATCAACTAACGGGACAGACTAACCCCGTTAGTCAACCAGGCTGACCGCTGACAGAACCAGACGGAACTCGATGTTCTGTTACTCAAAACAACGTCGTTTTGTTCATGTTCTTTGTTGGGACACAGGGGTCGCCAGAATAGCGACATCGCCGACACGTTTCTTCCAAAAGCTCTAGCTTTGTCCACATGAGATCAAATCCGTTGATTTTTTCGCCCACGTGATCCCCTCGTCAGCGCCTATGTTTCCCCCTTATCTAGAAGTCTTATCTTCCCCGGGATAAGACTGCCACAAATTAGGGATAAGAACGCCAGCGATCAAAGACGACTCAAATTGGCTTTCTACAACCGACCTTCGAGCAATATAAATAGTCTCCTACCCTTCTACTACCAATCCATCAAACAATAACTACAAATTACACATCAAATCTCCCCAATCGAAAACTTGCAATTTCCGTCCAAGAACAGTTTTCTACAAAACTTTCTCCGGAGAGCCAAGCTTCGATCCAGGCTTTTGGATCACTTCCAACACTGCCCAAGAATGTTTTCCAGCTGTTGGTATGATTCTAGAAGCCTTGATTTTCGATTTGTAATTGAAAATTTTGAATGTTTTCAAATTTTCTTATTTGATCGGTTTGATCTTGTTATGAACATTGATTATGGAATTTATTTATTAAGAATAGTTCTATATATCATATATATGCTTTCTGTTGAAAGAAGATAGATCAAATCTCCATGAATCAAAAACTTCAGAAAATTAGCTTGAAAACTGTATTTTTTGAAAACCTGTGTTCTTGGGTTAAACTCGATCTTTTTGGTTCAAGAAGTTGCTATAAATGTTTTTACACATGTATGAATAATTTCCAAACAATTGTAATCAAGTTTTGATCATGTTTGATCAAACTAGAATTTGAGAAAAAAAACTTGAAATTTTGGATTTTGAAAATTCTATGTTCTTGCTTTTAATCTGATTTTATTGGTTCAATTAGTTGTATTACATGTTTATAAACATGTTGGGATAATTTCTATGTAAATGTAATAATGTTTTGATCATGTTTGATCAAATTGAAATTTTGAAAAATGTTTAAAAAATTGGATGTTTGAAATTTCATGTTCTTGCTTTTAAGTTGGAATTGTTGATTTAATTAGAATCTATACATGATTCTTAACATGTAGGGATGAATTTCAAGTGAATGTTTCACCCTTTTGAACATGTTTGATCAAATTTGGTTTTAAAAAAGTTAGATTTTGATTCAATCTTCAAAAACCATTTTAATTATGTAATGATGTTCTTGTTTTGGTATGGATTAACTATATTCATCATTTTAAAGCTAATGTAATAAAAATCAGGCATTGAAATGGACTTAAAAGATCCCAAAATTTGACCTAGAAATGGTGTTTTGAAATTGATACTCTTATGATATTCAAAATTGTAATTTATGTTAGGGCTTTTGTTCTTCATGATCATATGAACTTACTGCATCTTACGGATTGTGATTTGGACATCCCAATCAAATGTTATGGCCTTTTGAAGTTTTGAACCAAAACAAGAACACCCGGTCCTTGAATTTTACCTTAGGACCGAGAAAACATGTCCAGGACCGTGCCGCCCGACTAAGCCCTAGCCTAGAATCAAACCCCCACTTAGCCTAGGACCATTACAGCCCTAGGACTAAGTCCCAACCCTCACTCAAGATTGAACATCTCAAACCCTACTAAGCCAAGATTGACAAGATCATACTCGAACCTAATATTTAATCCTTAGGCCAGTTTGGTTCCAACTTTCAAAAATCCAAAACTATTCTGGAACCAAACCCCATTTTCTAAAAAATGGTATTCTCAAGGTCGGGAAGAAACTCTCAAGATTCTCGGGGATATTTCCCAAAGAAAATGTTTTTGTTAATGTCTTGTTTGATTATACTCTCTAATATTTTTTCCTGATATTTCCAGGTTTTATTAAATTTGAACCTTAATGCAACAGGTACACATCTCCTTTAAATGATTTTGTACAATTATTTAAAGTTTGTCCTCATTTAGGACCCTTGGACTACTAATTAAAGATAAGGAATATTATAATTAGATTTATAGAAGCCAGACTTTTGTTTATTTTAGAAGGATTTTGAAAACCGTCCTTAGGCGGGCATAGAGGACATAGCGCAAAAGCCCTTTCCCGAGCATAAACAGACAAAAAACCACATTTTTCAGAAACTTTGGTATAAATACGTTTCTACAAGTATCATTTTATTGATTTTCATAAAATCTCTTGGCAACTCTGATTTTCAAATAAATAATATTTAAATTGATTATGTTTAATTAATTTAAACTGGGTTCTGGTTAAATTATTATTTAGCCTCCTAGATTATTAATGTTTGAATAAAGGATTAATTATTTTACATAATTAATTTCTTACCACTCCAGGTATTTTCAAAATCTTTTAAAAACTAAATGTTTCATTTTAAAAGATGCCTAGCACGCAAACTAAGGTTAAAATCATCAAACCTCGAGCTGCCTCGCGGTAGTCTTTCCATATTTCCACGTGTCTCAAAAACACGTGATAAACTATGGAACGGGACATAGACCGAGGGGGATAATCGGATCGGTATTACAACACTACACAAACCTAGTCAGAAACCATAGGACTTAACAACATGCCTGCTTTTTAACTTCTAGCTAACTCTCTATTAAACAAAACAACCTCTTTTCAACTTACAATACTGAGATTTCACACATAAGAATAGTAAGTGGGTTATGGAAAGTTCACAACGTGAGTAGTTAATTCGCAATTGAGCTTGAGAGAGATTGAACAAACAGATAGCAAGAGCGAATGTGAGTAGAGTAAATGTGAGTTCAAGATTCACGGAGCAATGAGATCAAGAGTTAGAGAGAGATTCGTCTGTTGTCCTTGACATCTATTTATAGTTGAAAAGCATCAATGGTTGAATATTCCTTTAGGACACGTCTCCTCTTTTCGTTCGACGACCACTTATAGTACAAGATAGTACATTAGGGATATTATCGTTGGGATCGTGGCCGTACCAGACAGATAGTGCGCTGAATATTCTCTAAGATCGTGTTGTACTTGATAGTACAACACATGCGGACAATTCGAATAATAGTGTGCGTGGAAGTCGTTCATTTGTTAAGGTCAGTTGGCTTGTCAAACTGCTGATAACAAATACTATAGATGAGCTGGATGGATAGACGAGTGCTTCCTTCAAACGGCTGCTGAAGCAAGGCATCAGACGCTGTTAGACGACTGATCGCGCTCTTCTTCTGACCACGTCTGATGAAGATATACAACGTCTTCTCGCGCTCTTCTTCAGACCACGTCTGATGAAGATAGACGACGTCTGCTCGCGCTCTCCTTTAGACGACGTCTGCTCGCGCTCTTCTTCAGACCACGTCTGATGAAGATAGACGACGTCTGCTCGCGCTCTTCTTCAGACCACATCTGATGAAGATAGACGACGTATGCTCGCGCTCTTCTTCAAACCACATTTAAATAAAATAGACGACGTATGCTCACGCTTTTTTCAGACCACGTCTGATGAAGATAGACGACGTTTGCTCGCGCTCTACTTCAAACCACGTCTGATGAAAATAGACAACGTCTGTTCGCGCTCTTCTTTAGACCACGTCTAAAGTAATTAGACGACGTCTCCTCACACATTACTTAGAAAACGTCTTAAGTAATTAGACGATGTCTTCTCGCGCATTACTTAGACCACGTCTAAAGTAATTAGACGACGTCTGCTCGCGCATTACTTAGACCACGTCTAAATTAATTGGATGACGTCTACTCGCGCATTACTTAGACCATGCCTAAAGTAATTAATGGACGTCTACTCGCATGCTTCAGACTGTGTCTGAAGAAGCATCCTTCATTAGATTTTTACCTGCACAAAAGTAAACTACCCAACCTAGTTTTGTACGAGTTAAATCTTAGTTTTATTTAATTAGAACTTAGTTTTGTTCAGACCAAATCATGAAAACTTTGTCGAACTTATTCTCTTAATTTAATTAATTATTTCTCTCTTAATTAATCTTTCTCTTTTCTTCATGTAATTTAATCTAACAACTTGATTGTCAAAAATCTTATCCCTAGCATGGTGGACTAGAGTAGCAATTCCTGATTTAACTAGGAAATTTTGGAATTTAAAATCCCTCAAGAGTTCTTGAACCCATTTGTCAAGAATATTATTCTTCCAAAAAGTTACATCTTCATGCGCACTGTCCCTCAAGAGTTCTTGAATTTTTGTTGTCAAGAATCTTACCCTTTCAAAAAGCTGCATCTTCATATAGATTATTCCTCTAGAGTCTTGAACCCATTTTTTAAGAATCTTATTCTTCTAGAATGTCGCATCTTCATGCACATCATTTCTCAAGTGTTCTTGAACCTATTTGTCAAGAATCCTCTTCGTTCAAAAAGATGCATCTTCATGCGTATTGTTGGAAGATCTCTTGAACCACTTGTCAAGAATAATCTTCATTCGAAAAGACACATCTTCATGCGTATTGTTACAAGATTTATTGAATCCTCTTCGTTCGGAAACACGCATCTTCATGTGTATTGTTGCAAGATCTCTTTAATCCTCTTGTCAAGAATCTTATTCGTTCAGAAAGATGCATCTTCATGTACATTGCTGCAGGATCTCTTGAAATCTATTTGTCAAGAGTCTTCCTATTTTAAAAAAAGTCGTATTAGCATGCGCATGGTCTTAGATATCTCTTAAATTTGAGTTTCAATAATCTTCTTTCTTAGGAAGCCGCCTTTTCATGCGCAATCCTTGAGATTTCTTGAATTCTTATTGTCAATAATTCCTCTCTAGAAGTCGCATGCTTGTGCGCAATTGTTAATAAATACTGGAAGAAACTGTCATGAACTCCCTTCCCAGAAGGACATATTTTTGTAACAATTCTTACTTCCACTAGAGTTTTCCATAAGTTGTAGACTTCAAGGTCCTAAGAATTTAATTATCAAGGGTCTCGTTTCCTCAAGGAGTCGTGTTCTTAGGTGTGAATCTTGAAAGCTTTTGAAAATTGTTCTTCAAAAGAATTTATTTCTGTTGTAGGTTGCCTTTGCATGAAAACTCTTGATCATGCTATGAACATTCCCAGTTTGGCGAAACTCCTAGTCTCATTATAATTGTTGCAGATGTTCATGTTCTTTAGTAGTTGTACTAAAGGTATAGATCCTTACAAATGTGTATGACACACATGTCTGCACTAGGGGCATTTTTTTAGAAAATTCCTATGTAATGTGTGCACCATCTAAAGGTCGACAAAATTACCCCTAGAGAATCTATGAGCGGAGGCCCCAGTCCATGCTAGATTTGTTCCGGTGAGAAGCGTGTCCCAATACCCAACTCGGTGGTGTAGACCTTTCTTAAATGTAGTAGATTTTAGGCAAGAGAAAACTCTTATGTCATTAGAAGAGTTTTAGAAAATTTACATTTTGTCTTTTAGTCTTTTCACTAGATACAAATTTACTCGGATCGTTTGTCGGAACCCTAGTTAGACTAGGGGCATTTTTCCGAAAAATGCATCAAAACCTTTCTTAGGTGATAACATTCCAATTGGTAGCTAAAGACATTAGGGTACCCTCGTGGTGTCTAGATCTTGATCTATTATAGATTAAAAGAATAAAATTCTTGTGAAATCATGTAGCTTTGGATGTTAAGGTAATCTTGTGTTTGAAATGTTCTTTTATTCATATTTGATAGGATAAAAGTCTCAAAATCTCTTGTGTTTGAACTTTTTGTTCCTTCATCTTTGATTGGATAAAAGTCTCAAAAACCTCTTGTGTTTGAATTGTTCGTTCCTTCATCTTTGATAGGATAGAAGTCTCAAAATCGTTTGTCTAAATTGTCCATTTCCACATCCTTGGTGGAATGGTAATCGCCAACAAATTCCTTTATATGAATTGTCTGTTTTTGTACCCTTGGTAGAATGGAAATCCCCAGTAAATCTCTTTGTCTGAATTGTTCATTTATGTATCTTTGGTAGAATATAAAATCCCCAGCAACCCCTTTGTATGAATTGTTCATATCTATATTCTTGGTAGAATGAAATCCCTAGTAATCCCTTTGTCTGAATTGTCTATTTTTGCATTCTGGGTAGAATGGAAATTCCCAGTAAATTTCTTTGTTTGAATTGTCCATTTTTACATGTTTGAATGAATGGAATGTCCTATAAAATACCTTTTCCTGAATTGTCCATTTTTGCATCCTTGGTAGAATGAAAAATCCCCAACAAGTCATTTCGTATGAAATATCATTTTCTTCGTCCTCGGTAGGATGAAGTCTAAGAGCCTTTTGGAAATTCTTTAGATTTCAGACGCTAAGGTATTTCGTTATTTGAATCATTCATTTATGTATATTTGACATGATGAATATTTTTAGCATGTCCCTTTGGAAATCCTCTAGCTTGGAATGCTAAGGTATTTCCTTTCGTCTGAATTATCCTTTCCTTCGTCCTTGGTGGGAATAAAGTCTTAAATCCTTTTAAAATTCATTAGCTTTCGGATGTTAAGGTATTTCATTATTCGAATTATTCATTTATGCATCCTTGGTAGAATAGAAATCCCCGGTAAGTCATTTCGTCTGAACTGTTCGTTCATTCGTCCTCAATAGGATGAAAGTCTCATAACCGTTGTAAATCCTCTAGCTTTTGGATACTAAGTTAGTTTGTTTGTGTTAATTATCATATCATGTGTCCTTGTCATGGTGGAAATATGTGGTATGTCCCTCTAAAAGATCCTTTAGCTTGGAAGGCTAAAGCATTTCTTTCCATTTGAACTATCTGTTCTCCTAGCTTGGTAGGATGGAAGTCTCGAAGTCTTTGGAAATTATTCGACTTGGAATGCAAAAGTACCCCTTTTAGATCATTGTAGTTTTCTATCTTGGATTTGAACTACATTTGGACCTGATTCCCTATTCACATGGATACGTAGGAAACCTCCCAACAGGTTTGGTCCATCTCAATCGATTCTTCCTTCTTAGGGAATGAAAGTTTGAGATCATAGTTCATACTAGGGGTATTTTTCGAAAGGAAAAAAGAGAAAATAAATTTGTATTGCATGCATCATTTATATGATTGAGAGAGAATTGTATCATTTTATGAGTCACGACTAATGTCCAGTGATCATACAACGTTCATTTACATTATCGTTCGACAATCGTGCCAAGGTCGGAATTTTCAAACTATTGCTTTTGGTTTTGAAAAAGGAAATGGAACTACCTGTGGATTTGATTTCTATCTTGTGAGGATAGGTTGGCAACCTATCATATAGGTTTGATCACACGTCCATGTATGTTTGTAGAAATTTTGTCGTTCTAAAGTAAAAGAAAACAAAGATCTCTCAAGTCGAAACATATCATGGACACCACGAAATGAGTTAGCTTTATAACCAAATCCTAAACTAAAGACTGTTTTAGATGCAAAGTGAGTTTGAATATCTCTTTAAAAAAATTATACGAAGGATTATCTATTCTAGTTCATTCTTGTGTCTCATGGATTGTTAAAACTTTTTAGATTCCAAGAAGTTGTGCTGACATTCAAACCTTAGTACAAGGCTATGCAGATTAGGGAAATAGTTTGCCTTCTTAAAAAATGATAAATAGAGAGATTGATTTGAAATACTAAGCAATCGAGCAAAAAGAAATCAACAAGCAAGGTGTCATCACAAGGTTGAGATTGTGAAAACATGACTAGGAAATCTCGTTAGGTATGTTGATCTATCAGATAACTAATGATACTTCAACAAAATAGAAAAGATGATGGTCACTTCTGTGAAGGTTGAGCAGTCACTGCTAGGCAATATTGTTATGTCTGCCGATTCGGTAAGATATACCCTAGTTGTAAAAAAAATAGACCTCGTACTCACAATGGTTAAGATTTTTAAATTACTGCTGGGAAATTTCACTAGACATATCGATTCAACTAAACACCCCGAGCAAAAGTTCAGATTTTTGAAGATTTCTCTCTAAAAAAACATATAAAAGCAGATGAATTCCAAAAATGTCAAGCCTGAAAGATGAATGGTGCAAAAAATTAGAATTTTCAATAAGAAACTTTGATTATCAATAACCATTTTTTAAATCAATCACGAGCATACAATTATGAATGTAATCCAATAAAATTCCTCTTGTATCGAGAAAAAAATGCTGAGAAAATCAGACCTCCTCTAAAATAATCTAGCGCTTTTCACGAGTCTAGTGACGCTGAAGATGTTTAGGTCCCAAGTTAATCATGTAACAATGGGATCAAAATCTTCACTAACTTTTAGGACAAGAAAAGAAAAATGTCTTGGTATTTACCAATCATGTTTTTAAGCTTGTATTTTAGCCTAAGGTTAATTATGCATTCTGCATCATCTGTTTCCAATTTTTTTTGTGAGTTTTTAAAATTTTAAACATGAATTCATTGTTACTAGTCGAGGTTAACAAATGCATCATAATCGTGGCATCAGGGCCAAGCATGCATTCATGCATCAATGAGGAAAATACTTACATGTCGCATGGTTGTTTATTTTCTTTGGTATCGAGTTTGGAGAAATTCTCATATCAGGATGTAAGAATTATCTCCATTCGTTAGTTTCAATAGATCCTAGATGTAATATGTTGAGTTACGAGAATTAGTAGTCTTAGGGTGTTGAATTCATTGTTTGCGTCAATAGATCCCGTATAGGATCTATTATGTCTTTATTTCGTAAATCGTCAACCTTAGTGTGCTGAGTTTGCCTAGGTTGTCTTGAGAGTAAGTAGACTTAGTGTGTTAGACTTGTCATGTATCAACAGATCTCGATGAGATCTGTTTCAGTTCGAGAGTTAGCAGCCTTAGCGTGATGGAATTGTCATGTATCAATAGATCCGAGGGCGATCTAGTTCAGTCCGAGGTTAGTAGCCTTAGAGGGATGGACTTGTCATGTGTCAACATATCTCGGTGCGATCTATTTCAGTCTGAGAGTAAGTAACCTTAACGTGCTGGATTTGTCGTGTATCAACAGATCGCGGTGCGATCTGTTTCAGTTCAAGAGTTAGTAGCCTTAACGTGATGGACTTGGTATGTGTCACATATCCGAGTGCGATCTGTTTTATCCCATGGATCGGTAGCCGTAGTGTGTTGAGTTCATCTATAATGTTTTATGAATTGGCAGCCTTAGCGTGCTGAGTTTATTTGTTTTGTTACAAGATTTGGCAGCCTTAAGCGTGCCAAAATCATTCGTTTTGTATCATGAATATCCATCATGGGTGTGTGCTGGATTTTGTATTTATTACATAAGTCACTTATCATCTGGCTTGATATGAGGACCTTGTGTTTTCTAGGAGTTGCTCGTTATCTAAGATACACAGATTCTATATTTGTTACACAAGTCGCTTATCTTCTCGCCGATGTGAGAACTTGTTTATTTTTTACAAATATTTCATTATCTTTTGGTATGACAATTTGATGTTTGTCAACAGTCGCTCATTATCTCATCGGATATGAGAGTTTGTTATTTCTTATTTGAAAAGTCGCTTGTCATCTCGCTGATGTGAGGATTTTATATTTTGTTAACAATTACTCATCATCTATTGGTGTGAGAACTCATTGTTTTCTTAGTGAGTTGCTCGTTATCCTACGATGAGAGAACTTAATTTCCTTGATAGTTTTTCATAATCGTTTTGATGAAAAATTCTTAGATGTGTTGTTTCTTATGATTCTTTGGGAACGTAAGAAATGAACATCTCAAAAACAATTGTTATGTGTGATTTTTGGTAGGTTTTCATTATTGTGGAATAATTGAAACCATTGTAACAAAAATCCAAACTCTCATTCTAGTGTGAATTTCGGTCAACAAGGCTTGGGTTCTACTTCTATCATTGATGTAATTCCTAAATCATTGTGATCAGGTAATTGATAAAATACAAGATACACCACAGCTCATGGTTGTTAGTTTGTTATCAATTGTGTTAGGTATCTCTTCACATTTGTTCGCTAGATAAAATTGCCCAAATACGTAGTTGTACAGATATATACAGAGTCTCTATACAAGGACACATAATTTGCAATATATTATGTTTGCATATGTTGTTATCTTGTACATGTATTTTGTAGGTATGTTGCTACAGTTACGCCTTCGATTCCTCCAAACACTATCGTCACGAAAGGTAAAGCAAAATAGAGGATGCACATTCCATGTTGTATATTTTCTTCTATTCTTTAATAGGTTGCATGTCGGGGTTACAAAGTTAGTGCATATTTGATAAAGCTTGGACACAAGTTTTGTAGAGTGAGAGGTCATCTTCTCCAAACTTGGTCCAAGAATGGCATTTTGTTGACACTTAATTTTTAAGCCCCGAAATTAAAATAAGTCTGCTCGATCTAGTATGATGTTCATACTTGATTATTGGATCGAGGGAGAAAAAATAATCACTTTTTGGAATCGGCTTATAGTGACCCTCGAGTAGAGGTCCAAACACCAATTTCTAAAAATACTTGAGCTTAATATATTTTCATACGTTCAGAATGATCGTCTTGAAAAATCACGAACTTCGAGTGTAACACTGTTGTTGGACAAAATGTACCAAACAATTAGTTCGGGGCTTGTTTGTGTGTCCAAACGTCATTTTTCATAAAGAGTCGGAATTGGAAAATTTGAAATGTTCAAATTGACCGGTTTGAAAAATCTTGAAATTTGAGTATAATATTGTTGTTGCCAATTTTGTACAGAAGACATTCAAAAGGGCAAAAATGTCAAAAACCGAGTTGAACTAGGCGAGTCAAGAGCGGGTCAACGGGCCAGGTGGCGCGCCAAAGAGTTAAAAAAAAACGCGTGTGCTGACGTTATGCTGATGCAAGGCGCGAAATTATTTGAAAAACACCCAAATTTGGTACATTTGGAGTGTTTTTCTGCTGGAAATTCTTGAAGGGACTCTCAACTTAGAAAAATCACCTAGGTCTCTATACTCAACGGAATTAGCTGTTCTTGAATATTTTAGAAAGCTTGAAGAGTCCTCTACGATGTTTGTTTGTATCTGGAATAAATTGGACGCTCTTAATCCCCTAGAATTGACAATAGAAGACGATGTGACCAAGACAGGATCAAACTAGACATGCCTGCGATGTTTAATTCATAACTAAAGTTGTAGTGTTTAGTTTTTGGATTGTGACATATGGTTGGAAAGCTAAGTCGTAGTCCATTCCAATGGCACCAGTACCATGTCACCATTCAACGATTAAGGCAGTCAACTTAGCCCAACAACCTGAAGAAGGTTCACCCACTTTATTCTTGGAGCGAACTGAAGCATGGGGTGACTTTGAAAATTTATATAATTTGTTTGGCTCAACCATTTTGAGCAAACGAGATACCATTAGAAAAACCTTTGAGTTAAACTTCGTTTGACACCAAGTAGTACTCACGGTTCGATCTACAGTCCACGCTAGGTCGCCCGTAAGCCAAGTTGTTCACTTCGAGGCACTCAACGCTCCATCAAGAATTGCATGGACCTGTGGCCAGTCTTGAAAATTTCTTCCAACACAAATGAGGAAGTTAACAGACTCACATTTCCAACGCATAACCTTCGTGGAAAAGTTTTTCCTAAAATACATACCTCGAGGTCGTGTCTACCATCGAAGTCTTTCGTTGAGTCCCCTCCATGAAATGATATGTAAGATATTTGACCGACCAATTTTCGGATTGTACGAACTGCCCTTAATGAGGTGGCATTCAAATGAAAAAAACGACTAATATAACCGATCCTTTTCCTAATAGATAAAAACGAAAAGTTTCTTCGAAAGAATCTCGGGACCATAAAAAACACGTACACTTTTATTTATGGGTTTATCTTTTTTATTTGATTCACAAAGGTAAATGTTAGTTTTTTTTAACTAATATTATTGTTTCAATTTTTAGTTGTTTTTAAATGATAATACTATAAAGTGACTTTTTAAAAAAAAACAATTTATTACACAAATAAACTAAACATATTTTCATAGTTTGTAAATGGATTCTTTTTTGATAAAATAATATCTGAACAATTATTTAAAAATAATACAAATAACTTAATAATAGACAGTTCTAATGTTTACTTTATGTAAAAACTTACAAATATATATTATTAAATTTTGTAATAAAAAAATATTTATATTTAAAATTAATTAATCTTTTCAAATAAATGGAATGTCATCTTTCCCACATCAAGAAAAAATGAAGTTAACAAAAAAATAAAACCAGTATTTCTATGTGGGCATTAATTGCAGGGACACGTAAACCTGGATATGGAAACGAGAAGAATGGGTGACACGCCATAAAACTAAGCAACCGCGAAAAGCAGCAAGTGACGCCTGGAACTTGTTGAGAGAAAAAGGAGGTCACGTACAGAAGAGACGAGAGAAAAGGAATTCCAGATCTCCTTCTTCCTCCGTCTTTTCTCTCGCTCCATCAGTCTCATTTCACAAGTTCCAGGGGTTATTACCTTTCGAGTAATGTATGATCTGTTTCTCATTTGCGTTTAATCCAAGGAACACGCATTTGGATCCAACT